>NC_079194.1:66267883-66915383 GCF_029499605.1 Hyla sarda | reverse complement strand
TTTTCCAACCAGGGTGTCTCCAGCTGTTGCAAAACTACAACTCCCAGCATGCCTGGACTGTAGTTTTGCAACAGCTGGAGGCACCATGGTAGGAAAACACTGATCTATGCCCAGTCAATCTATCTATCTCAGTGTTTACCAACCAGTGTGCCTCCAGCTGTTGCAAAACTACAACTCCCAGCATGCCCGGACAGTCTTTAGCTGTCCGGAAGTTGTAGTTTTGCAACAGCTGGAGGCTCCCTGGTTGGGAAACACTGCCTTAATGGATTAATGATAAATAAACAAGCAGTGTGTCCACATGTTGTGGCCCCAGTGGGGTCACTTTCCCTCCTCCGGGGTCCACAGGTCACCTACAGGTCACATTACAAGAACAATTTTTCGAAATCGCGGTAAAAAACGTGCCATTTTTGCCGCAATTTTTCCCAAAAATTGTTCTTGTAATGTGACCTGTAGGTGACCTGTGGACACCGGAGGAGGGAAAGTGACCCCACTGGGCTGCTACCCCCCAGCCCCAGGTTATACTGCTAGTGAGAAGAGAGGCAGGACAGGGGACATAACTTCCCCTCACAGCCGCTGTGCTCCTGGGAGGCCGGTCAGCTCTCGGCCTCCGTCCTCTTCCTGTGCTGGGGGCAGAGCCATGAATAAGATACCTTCATCCCTGCACTACTGCCTGTCTCCCTAATGATACCGGAGCAGGAGCAGCGCAAGGATTGTAAAAAAAAAAATAGCGCTTGTCTGAGTGGGGATCGGGACAACTGTCATGGATGCTCACCAGCTGCACCTCCCTCTCAAGGGAGCCCTTGGCCAGTGCCTGAGGGCCCATGTGTAGTGGCGGGCCCCTGTGCAGCTGAACATGCTGCACATGTGATTTGTCCACCCCTGGTCGGAATATTAATCAGTCAAGGCAGGGAGGGGTGGAGGAGGGAGTAAGTGTGCATGCTGCGGCTCAGCACGGCCCCCTTGACACTTGTGCTCTGAGCATGATCTACTGTAGGACTAACAGATTGCCTTAAAGCTTTTTCTTCTTACATTTAAACCAGAAAATAGAAGAAACTATCTGAAAGGGAAGAGAGAGTTTCCCATGTTAATAAGACTATGTACAGAGTTCGTGCAAGGGACGGCAGAGCAGGAAGTATTGAGGTCTTATTTTACTCAATAGCTGCAGAGCAGTGAAATCAGAGAAGGGAGCATACTAGACAACTTCTCCTGTACAACCCATAATGCCACATTGATGTTATTTCTTATGGGGTCAATGACCTATATGCCAAGAACCTCTGAGAGGGTGTTTTTCACCATCAGAAATAGTTCAGACTCAGGCCTTGAAAACATGCTCATATTTAAATAAACAAAGACCATCCCACCCATGCACAGGTGACTTTTCTATACAAAATGTCCATATCCTAGAATCCTTCAGTCTTAAAGGGATTTGGATCCTTTTAAGGCTGCAGGCCTAAAGCCACCTGTGGCCTACAAGAGAGAGTGACGGTAGGGAGCTGACGGCTCATGGCTCTGTCATCGGAAAGCATGTCTTGTCCAGGGATCTGGATTCCTTTTCTTGCAACAGCATTGGTGACCCCTTGGAGAGGAAGCAGCTGTGAAAGATGAGTGGTTTTGGCAACAGCGTGCCCCCTTGAAGACTTGGGCAATTCTGCCCAAGCTTGTGTAGCAAAATGCTTTATCTTTTTTAGATTTATATTTTGTTTATGGCAATGCAACCCCTATATATTACACCATTGCTCTTTCACCTATTAAACATAGTAGCTTCTAATGAACACACCTGAAGTCAGGACACAGTGGGGGAATAGAAGTATACCCCAAGCACATGCCTCATAGCTGACTGACCAACAAGGATAACATGAGCCGAGTGACTGAATGTTCTTTTTATCTCCTGGCCTTTGTCACACGGTGGGAAGGCGGTCGGTATGTCATCGCACACAATTACAGTAATTCACGATATGTCTGTGTTGTTACAAACTGATATGAAATTTCTTATCAAACAGCTGATTCACTCTTCAGTATAATATTGTACATGAGAGAACAGATACTGCTTCAGTTTTAGGTCTAAGGTTTACTGTTTCTATTGAGCATTTTATAGATATCTATATGCATAAAGAATGTGTATTAGAAGCCAATCACTTGATGCCAATCTGTGTTCCTTAAATTATCATAACCTTAGTAATATTCAATATTTTTTCAATAATTTAAGTTTAAAATGTGTGTTTATGTTTGATTCACAAGTATTTGTATATACTGTATCTGTTATATCTAGTCATAACAATCCTTAAAATGGTATAGTAAAAGCAGCTATAGTTATTATAAAGCAACATACTTAAAAAATATAGCAACTTCAAAATACTGTAATTTCCCATCAACACTTAAAATTGAAACCCGCTCAGTAAACATCATTACTTGAGTTCAGTGAGTCGGTGCTGCACAAGAAGAGGTTCGAAACAGCATCGAAATGGTGAGTATCACTCTCTTTTACTGTATACATTATACAGCCATATAACAATGTTTACACCCCCTCAAGGAGTTAACTAGCGCTGCTCTGCAGTGCAAATTAACTTCTTCATTGCAGAAACACAACCTAACTCTTTCACTGCAGGAACACTTTTTGAATGTTTCGAAAGCCCGGCAAGAAGAACTTTTGGGAAGCTTGCTTAACTCTAATCATTACACTAATCTCCTTCAAAACAAGTGAAGAGTCTGGGCCATTACTTGTACAAACTTTGTAAATATGCACTTTTCAGTTAACGTTATGACACTATGCATAAAAGTTTGGTATTATAATAATCTATTCACATGAGTTGGATGCCTGGGAACCAACTACTTAGGGCACAGAAATAATTATTAGGGTTGAAACAGATAAGACATTTTAGATTCCAGTCCAGCTGTAAATTCTCTTTTCTGAATTTTCCCTTTAGGGCAGTTTTCTCCAAATCGCTTTTTTAAGGATATTTTTAGGATATTTTTTGCTGAGATGTTGCCATTTACCCAGTTGCAACATAAAACTCTACCATTATTTGAAACACTTTCTGGGATGATACACTAGGATTTTAGTGACAGAAAACCTACCATTGGAGTATGTCAGGTAGGCAGCAGCTATAATTCCTACATATATAATATTCTCCATCCTATGACTTAGTCATTGACCATCTTGCTTTTTGAGGTGTGAATGTTACTTTGGACTCATCCTTGGTAATTTTCCAAATGAAGTTTCAACATATAATAACTTTAACAGATCTTCTAAGTGGATGATATACACCTGTGGAGTATTTAAAGGGGTACTTTGCCCCTAGACATGTTATCTCCTTTCCAAAGGATAGGCGATAAGATGTCTGAACACAGGGAGTCCAGGTGCTGGGACCCCTGCAATCTCCGACCCGGCACCCCAGTAATCCGCATGCATGGAGCAAACTCCGCTCTGTGCCGGATTACGAGCGAACACAGCTGTCACGCCCCCCTCCATATATCTCCCATAGAGGTTAATGGTGGGAGCTTGACAACCACGGCCACCAGAAGCCTAGCTCAGCTGGCATTCTGAACATAAATGTTCACAACACCCGGGTGCCAGGCCAGAAATTGCTGGGTTCCAGTGATCGGACCCCTACGATCAGACCTTTTATCGCCTTTCCTTTAGATAGTGGATAAGATGTCTGGAGAATATCCCATTCAATGCTCTTTATACCATAATCTATTAACAGCTTGCTTTTAAAAACACAAGTTTATTCCTTTCTAGTTGCTCTCCGGATTGGGTATGTTAAGGGCATACAGCTTTTTAGTAATCACATATTGATCTTGTGTAGAGAATTTATTCTTGTGGGATGTGTACCCTGATCTGAGCTGATAACTAGTGCATACCAAACACAGCTCAGACACTTTGTATTTTATCTGGACGGTGACTGGGGCCACTGGCCACTCTCCTAACAGTCTGGACGGGCAAGGTTTGCACCTGTCTGCTAAGATGTTCTGTAGATATATCAAAAAGCTCTAACACAATTTAGCGGCAACAGCTGTAAAACCTTGAGCATACAATACGTTCTTACTAAAAAAGATCTTTGCAGTCTTTAAGGCATATTTGGTGCCATGCACCATTAATCCAAGTGTAGTTAAGAGTGCCTTGGGTGCTATCTGCTTACCTTCCTTATCCTCCCACATTGTCCCAGATTTATCAATCTGCCTGAAACCAAGACTGTCAGGTTTTGCCCAATCACCTCTTACAGTTCAGATTTCATGTCTTAACAAGATCTGGTAAAATAAAAGCTGAATTATAATTGGTTGTTATTGGAATTGAGCAAGCTGAGCCCTCTGGACACTGATTTGATCATAACTTTGAGGGGCTCGCTGGTCTGGGCCTCTAGCGATTACATCAATGGTAGGGGGGTTGTTAGTGAGGGATGGGTTTGGGGTTGGGCAAGCTACATAGGAGGCCTGGACCAGTGACGAGATGGTATCATTCTCTTCACTATACACATTACACAGCCCCCAGCAGTCAACTAGCCCTCAGCAGCACTAATTAATTCCTTTCATGCTGGGCCAGCATATAGCACTCAGCCCAGCAAGGTGTTACAGTTAACCAGCGGATTCCCTGGTTTACTGTGACAAAAGAGCAGCACAACTTAACCCTTTCACTACTGGTTTGCTGCAAACTTTTTGAAAGCTTCCTAAACTCTAGTTATTATGGACAAGACCAGACCATTTTAGTTTCAGGTAGATTGATAAATCAGGCCAGAATCTGGTATGCACATGTTCTGTACACGCTGGATGCCTCCACAAGGGGAACAGTCTTTTTTTTTTGCATAGCCATTAGTTAGAGATGAGCTAATTTTTGAAAAATTCAGCTGATTCACCGAATTTCCCCAAAAATGTTGTGACGGTCTGAATTTATTAGTGGCAAATTGTTATTAAAAACGGCTATTTCTGGCCTACAGAGAGCCTCTATAGGGGTGTAGAACACTTTGCCTTGCTGTAACACGCATAGGGTGTGTGTTGGATTAGTGAAATAATACTGTTATTCAGTATGACATGCAGATCAGAGGTGTCGCCATTAGAATCAATGTCTCAGAGTGGCACAATGAGACTGGAGGTGGCATCAGCATGAGGAGACCATATAGTGCCTGAATGACACAGCGTGGAGGTGGCGGCAGCATGAGGAGACCATATAGTGGCTGAATAACACAGCCTGGAGTTGGTGGCAGCATGAGGAGACCATATAGTGGCTGAATGACACAGCGTGGAGGGGGCGGCAGCATAAGGAGACCATAAAGTGGCTGAATGACACAGCGTGGAGGTAGCAGCAGCCTGAGGAGGCCATATAGTGGCTGAATGATGCAGCGTGGAGGTGGCAGCAGCATAAGGAGAACATATAGTGCCTGAATGACACAGCAAGAAGGTGGCAGCAGCATGAGGAGACCATATGGTGGCTGAATGACACAGCCTGGAGTTGGCTGCAGCATGAGGAGGCCATATAGTGGCTGGATGACACAGCATGGAGGTGGTGTCAGCATGAGGAGAACATAAAGTGCTTGAATTACACAGCAAGGAGGTGGTGGCAGCATGAGGAGACCATATAGTGGCTGAATGACACAGAGTGGAGGTGGGGGCAGCATGAGGAGACCACATAGTGGCTGAATGAAACAGCCTGGAGTTGAAGGCAGCATATAGTGGCTAAATGACACATCCTAGAGTTTGCGGCAGCATGAGGAGAACATGTAGTGGTTGAATGACACAGCCTGAAGTTGGCGGCAGCATGAGGAGACCACATAGTGGCTGAATGACACAGCCTGGAGGTGGTGGAAGCATGAGGAGACCATATAGTGGCTGAATGACACAGCTTGGAGGTGGCGGAAGCTTGAGGAGACCATATAGTGAATGAATGACACAGAGTGTAGGTAGTGGCAGCATGAGGAGACCATATAGTGGCTGAATGACAAAGCCTGGAGCTGGCATCAGCATGAGGAGAACATATGGTGGCAGAATGACACAGCCTGGAGGTGGCATCAGCATGAGGAGAACATATGGTGGCAGAATGAGACAGCCTTGAGGTGGCATCAGCACGAGGAGAACATGTGGTGGCAGAATGACAGCCTGGAGGTGGTCCATTGTAACCAGTGGGGGTAAAAACTTCCCTTGTAAGGCCCTACTCTCCATTATTAATTCCCTTCTTGGCAAGTGTTACTCGCCCTAAAAAGGGCGGCCCCACACACAGGAACCTCAACCTATTTCCACCTACAAAAAATGCCATTTCCCAGGGCTTTTAGGTGGAAATAGGGATTGGTTTCTCAGTGGGGCTGCCCTTTTAAGACGAGTAGCACTTTTCTCAAAAGGGTGGAAGTATTGTCCATTGTAGCAGGTGGGGGTAAAAACTTCCCCTGTAAGGCCCTACTCTCGTCCTATTAATTCCCTTCTTGGCAAGTGTTACTCACTCTAAAAAGGGTGGCTCAGATGTACGCACAGGTTTCTCTTAATAGAGGCCAATATGCTTTTAGTGCTCTGTTCACCCTAACTGGCTGGCTACTATTAGATTTTCAGTTGTTGTACACACCATGTGCTGCAGCACACAGTCGCTCTGTACTACACCCAATATTGTACTTTCTCAATCTCATTCCCTTCCCTATCAGGGCTTCTGGGATGGATTTGGGCTTGAGGTGAATCGCTGCTGTAAAACAGCTTTTCTGTGAAACATACTGCTCTCTGTCCCTCTCTGCAATAGAACGTTGATGGGACTGTGATGTGAATCCATGCTGTAACAAATGCTTTTCTGTGCAACACAAACTTCTGTCTGTCCCTCTCTCTCTCTCTGCAATAAAAGGCTGTAGTGACTGGCCACAAGATGGCTGCCAATTATATAGGGCTGTGACATCACAGGGGTGACTGGCTGCTGATAGGCTGCATGCTGCATGTGATTCAGGGTCATCCCACCTAACCTTGTTCCTGCCTTCCCAGGATTCTTTGCCCCATGTCCTCACATGTAGATTCGCCATTTTAGATGCCCTGGAGACTGGACCGCACTAAAGGGATTTTAATGAAGCAATTTCCATAATAGAATCGCGTCGATATTCACATTCGTTGCTAATCAAATTTTTCCTGAAATTCATAACAAATTCGGATTCGTCAGATTTGATTCACTCATCCTTACCATTAGTGGACATTGAAAAAAATCACAACTTTTAGTTGAACAGGGACATTGAGCTGCATACATACAAAGTAGACATATCCAAACTGATTTTTAAAATAAACTTCAAAAACTTTCTTATTAGAAAAAAAAAATTATTACCTAGCCCCGGTCCCCTGCAGCTCCCATTTGCCACCGTCAGGTCCCCAGATCTTCTCTCTTCTTTCTACTTCCAAGATGTGCATTTGAAGCTGGACCATATATCACTACTTTGGTAGCTGTGATCAAGCATGCCACGTGTAGTTTGTCTGCATTTCATATGTCTTCTGGTCTCTGGAGTGAAAAAATAGGCACCATTTTTTATTTTGCGCAAATTATAACTTTGACAAATCCATCAGTATAGCACACCTTCTACAAGCCCACAGCGAAATAAATAATGAATCAAGCGCAGACTAAATTAAAAGGAAAAGTGGATGATAACTCCGCTGCTCGTTATTTTGCAATAGTTGTAAACACAATGCACCCCGTTTAGCAGGCATGGGCCAGTTGATAAATCCCCCCTCTTGTCAAATAAACACAACACAGACTTATCCTAGTAGTAGATAAGGACCCTTTAGCAGGACTATGAGTGTCCTTTTTAACAGTATTTAGCCCTGCCTTTTATCTGAATTTGGCAATTTTATTTGTTTTGATTTTCTATTTTTCTGCCCTCAGCATTACTGCCATTAGAAACAACTCTTGACTTGTCGCTCGATACGTCAACACTTGTTGATAACACCGGATCTCACTCCTAAGCGGCATTGCTCTCCACTCTCCAGCCGGCCAGAAGATTCCACCTTAGACTTCTATGCAGAGAAAAGGTCGGATCTGCCATTGTTTTGGTTGTTCTAGGTTACTAATCAGGACAAGCTCCCATGTATATGAACCTGAGGAATGGCATTTTTCTGGTCCTTATGTGACTTCTATATGGTATTACTATATTTCTGCTCTGTAGGCTTCATCTCTAATTATTAGTTCTCCCTTTGTATGTGGGTGTAGCCTACAGTTTTAGCCCTGCCAGTTATTCAGGGTATATTTAACGTTCATAAGCCTCTTTTACACTGTGGAGATTCTGCATGAAATTTCCTCTTCTGCTTTCAGAAACTTCCTATGAGCAGTCTGCCAGAAGATTGAACATCTTTCAGCGGAATCTGTCAGGAAAATACATTTTTCACTGAATTTCCCTAATGGACCCTAACAGGAGCAGGGACTCCTGTCAATTGCCTAAATCTCTGCTCCTGTAGTTGAAGTATTTCTCTAGAAGGCCTTTGTCAATGCAATCTTGGGTGGTCGTCTCAAAGAGGTTTTACTGTGAATGTTTTTTATTTGAACTGTAGATTAAAATAGTGAGTGTATCTTATTTATATCACCAGTTCTGACCCTTACTAAACTATATTATAATGACGATTCTTTTCTGTTTCTAATACAAATTGTATAAATTGCTCCGGTAATGTTACTAAATCATACAAGTTTTTGAATGAATTAAAAGTAAGACATACCGTATATTCTCGAGTATAAGTCGACCCAAATATAAGCCGAGGCCCCTAATTTCACCCCAAAAACCCAGGAAAAGCTATTGACTCGATAAGCCTAGGGTGGGAAATACATCATGCATCCAGGTCATCATCCCCCCCTGTCATCATCTAGACCCCCATCATTAACACCCCCTTCATCATCACCCTGTCATCATCACCCCCGTCATCATCCCCCTCGTCATCATCCCCCCCCTTCATCATCACCGCCTGTCAATCCCTCCGGTGGTCTTCAACCTGCGGACCTCCAGATGTTGCAAAACTACAACTCCCAGCATGCCCGTACAGCCATTGGCTGTCCGGGCATGCTGGGAGTTGTAGTTTTGAAACATCTGGAGGTCTGCAGGTTGAAGACCACTGCTGGGCCTTCGTCATCATCCAGACCCCCCCTTTAGTTTTGTACTCACCTCCCCTCGGTGGGAAGGAAGGGTGAGCTGGTCCGGGCCATCTATGCTGCAGGGACCGTCCGGTGGGGAGGGTTAGTCGTTCCGGGCTGTCCATTTTCACCGGGAGGCCCTCTTCTCCGCTCTGGGCCCGGCCCAGACTAGTTCATGCGCAGGGACGTCCCTGTGTATCGACGTTAAGGCAACGTCACTAGTCCGGGGCCATGCCTGGAGCGGAGAAGAGGGCCTCTCGGTGAAAATGGACAGCCTGGAACGACTAACTCTCCCCACCGGATGGTCCCTGCAGCATAGATGGCCCGGACCAGCTCACCTTTCCTTCCCTCTGAGTAGAAAACTAAAGGGGGGTCTGGATGATGACGAAGGCCGCAGTGGTCTTCAACCTGCGGTCCTCCAGATGTTTCAAAACTACAACTCCCAGCATGCCCTAAAGGCTGGTGGCTGTCCCGGCATGCTGGGAGTTGTAGTTTTGCAACATCTGGAGGTCCGCAGGTTGAAGACCACTGAAAGGGATTGACAGGCGGAGAGTTCGTTCGAGTATAAGACGAGGGGGGGGGGGGGGGGCCTTTTCAGCATGAAAAATCAAGTTGAAAAACTCGGCTTATACTCGAGGAGCTAGAAAGCTGTCCTTTAATTAAAGGCAGGAAAGTATGCAGAATATGATCGGACAGTGGTTTTAAAAGACACCAGAGAATAGTTGGTGATAGTTGTAATAAACCAGACCTTGTTGGAGCTTTGTGTAACTTTTGGTCCCCAGCATATTCCTTTCTATGTTGCCTCTGTTAATGTAATAAATCTGCAGTAATGCAGTCAGATTCTACCATACTTTCTTAAACCTTCCACAATATTTAACATATGTTAAAAATATTCTTGCAATGACTTCAAGTAAAAAAAATATGGGAGATATATTGTGCTGTCTATTCTCAGTAGGTGAGCAGAACATCTCAGGTTTACTATTTTCTGTTGTGCAATAGGAATCTCTGCTCCAGGCGTCTGGTGAGTAGGCATGTGCTTGAAGCCTTAAAGGATTGTAGTCACGCTGCCTCCACTCTCCTCCAAGACACTCAGGCTTGATTGACACCCTGAACTTCATGCCAAGCCCGGTACTCTGGGTGTCAATCAAGCCTGAAAGGCTGGGAGGAGGGTGGAAGCAGTGTGACTATATGATACTATGGCTCCACCTCCATGACTAATTACTGGGCTCTGGAATGCTGGACCCACATCAATTACAGTAACTATATTGGCCCGATCTGCTTGCCAAAAATTGTAGCACTCACAGGTAGAATCAACCAATGCAAGAGATATTCTGTGCCTTTGCTCAAATGCTGCTCTTGCCCACCTAGTGCTAATGTATAGGGTTAGGGGTTACCCTACCCCAACACTAAACCTTAACCTTCAATCCTAGCGCTTAAAGTTTAACCCCCTAACCCTATACACTGCCGCCCCAAAGTGCATTTACCACTGGCTGGACAAGAGCATCACTTTAGGCAGAAGCACGATGAGCAGTACGGCTCTGCCTGCGAGTTCTGTCATTTTTTGTGGGAGATGTGGGTGTGCACCAGCAGAGACCACCAGAAGTGATGCAGGTCCAGCATCCAGGAAAATGGACTAAAGCTGATTATTTTATAATGTTGCATCACAGGTGACTTCTAGCAAGGTGTCTGGATGTTTTGTCCGGCAGCTACAAGGTCCTGGACAGTGTTTATATAGCATAGGGGAGCTGAGTGGTTCCCTTTTATAATGCTAAATGAAAATCTGCCTACCGTATATACTCGAGTATAAGCCGAGTTTTTCAGCACGATTTTTCGTGCTGAAAACACCCCCCTCGGCTTATACTCGAGTGAACTCCCCCACCCGCAGTGGTCTTCAACCTGCGGACTTCCAGAGGTTTCAAAACTACATCTCCCAGCAAGCCCGGGCAGCCATCGGCTGTCCGGGCTTGCTGAGAGTTGTAGTTTTGAAACCTCCGGAGGCCCGCAGGTTGAAGACCACTGCGGCCTTCAACATCATCCAGCCCCCTCTCACCCCCTTTAGTTCTGAATACTCACCTCCGCTCGGCGCTGGTCCGGTGCTGCAGGACTGTCCGGAGAGGAGGTGGTCCGGTGGGATAGTGGTTCCGGGCTGCTATCTTCACCGGGGAGGCCTCTTCTAAGCGCTTCGGGCCCGGCCTCAGAATAGTCACGTTGCCGTGACAACGACGCAGAGGTGCGTTCATTGCCAACGTACTTCTGCGTCATTGTCAAGGCAACGCCTCTATTCCGGGCCGGAAGCGCGGAGAAGAGGCGCCCCCGGTGAAGATAGCAGCCCGGAACCACTATCCCACCGGACCACCTCCTCTCCGGACAGCCCTGCAGGACCGGACCAGCGCCGAGCGGAGGTGAGTACTCAGAACTAAAGGGGGTGAGAGGGGGCTGGATGATGTTGAAGGCCGCAGTGGTCTTCAACCTGCGGACCTCCGGAGGTTTCAAAACTACAACTCCCAGCAAGCCCGGACAGCCGATGGCTGCCCGGGCTTGCTGGGAGTTGTAGTTTTGAAACCTCTGGAGGTCCGCAGGTTGAAGACCACTGAGGGCGAATGATGAGAAGAGGATGATGAAGGGGGGGGTGTGGGGATGATGAAGGGGGGTGGGGATGATGAAGGGGGGGTGTGGGATGATTACAAGGGGATGATGAAGGGGGGGATGTGTGGGATGATAAGGGGATGATGAAGGGGGGATGTGTGGGATGATGACAAGGGGATGATGAAGGGGGGATGTGTGGGATGATGACAAGGGGATGATGAAGGGGGGATGTGTGGGATGATAAGGGGATGATGAAGGGGGATGTGTGGGATGATGACAAGGGGATGATGATGAGGATGTTAATGACGGGTCTGGATGATTACATGGGGGATGAGGTATTTCCCACCCTAGGCTTATACTGGAGTCAATAACTTTTCCTGGGATTTTGGGTTGAAATTAGGGGTCTCGGCTTATACTCGGGTCGGCTTATACTCGAGTATATACGGTATGTGTCCCCTTCTGTCTTAACTAGAAAGGAGATAAACTGTGACAAGCAACACTGTATTATTTTAGTACCATGTAACTGTTATTTTAGTGCTTTATGGTAAAATAATTTAATGGGGTACTCTGCCCCTAGAAATCTTATACCCTATCCAAAGGATAGGGTATAAGATGTCTGATTGCAGCGGTCCCGCCACTGGGGACCCCCCTGATCTCCCTGCTGCACCTGGCTTTCGTTTAGCACATGGGGTGCAGCGCCAGAGGCTCCTTACGTCATGGTCACGACCTGCTCGCGACATCCCGGCCACGACCCCTCAATGCAAGTCTATGGGAGGGGGAGTGACATCAAGAGCAGGGCGTGGCTGTGACGTCAAGAGCCTCCGCCCTGCATGGCCAGTCATCCGGCACTGAGCGAAGTTCGCTCCATGCACCGGATGTCTGGGATGCCGCAGCTGAGATTGCGGAGGTCCCCAGCGGCGGGATCCCCCACTATCAGACGATAAAATGTCTAGGGGCAGTTTACCCCTTTGAGCTCTGTGTTATAGCACTATTACTGCAAAAGTGACCCTAAAAAATGCTTTTCTGGGGTCTTGTGCCCGAAAGTGTCAAGAAATGCTCCTGCCCGAATATGTGGAAGTATGAACCTTTTTCAAGATGTTCTTGACACCTAAAGCTCTTCTGTCTTTTGTCCTTTGAATGTTACCAGGGACTTGCTTGTTAGTCACTGCTGTATGACAAATGTATGAATATCTATTTTATCTCAAAGGAATGGACACTATATATGACAGATTAGACCTGGTCCGGGGATTGTGACTGCTTTATAACAAACTGGAGTGCTAGTGACATTTATCATGAGCTTTGTAACAGCATAATGAATATGTCTAAGGTGTCACTCTGTAAGTGACATTTTTACATAGCTGCAAAACCTGACAACGCTACAGATAAATCTGCCGTGATTAATACTGATAGCGGAATTTACATCAGCCCTTACGCACACACAGCTTTCCCGGTGCTTCAAATGACTTGACCATTAAAGAGCATGTCCAACTGAAATAAAAAATAGTCTTAGATCGGTACAGCAAAAGTTATAGCAGTAGCCAAAATGTAGTATGTTCTACAAAAGTGACAACAGAAAGTTGTCATTCACTTGTTGGGACCTGTCAATAACTCTCTCTCTCTCCTGTGTCATATGTGTAATATTATTCTTCAATAAATGAAAATGTTGCCTTTAAAAGAGTTATGCATTATTTAGAATTTAAAGGCTCAAAGTAAAAAAAAAAAAAAGTCATACTCGCCCCTTACTGATCTACTGCCACCTCTGTTCCAACTCGACCCGGGTCCCAGGAGGATTTTACCACCTAGTCTTGCTTAATGTGGGTCATGTGATCACTGCACTGATCACTGATCAATCACTGTCTGTAGAGGGTCTCTGCTGTGGCCAGTGATTGACTGTATCTAACATTTACACAACATTCTTATATCTTGAAAAAATTATGAACATATCTAAATACCCAACTTCTGCTAAGACCTAATTTACATCAGCATTAGGAGCTCCGCTAATTCCCTAAACATGGCAGGACTCTATCAGAAAAAAAAAATCCCAATGGCTGCTATGGGGAAGAGTGTTAATGTTGGGATCCCCAGCAATCTGATACTATCCCTTATCCCGTGGATGGGGAATTAGTAATTTAATGGGGTACTTCACTGGCCAGTGTTTGGAACTAAATGTTCTGAATTTTCTTTTTTTGCGTTATGGGGGTTGGCCATGCCCCTCATGATGTCACGGCCACACACCCTCAATGCAAGTCTATGGAAGGGAGCGTGACACCCCTCCCATAGACTTGCATTGAGTGGGGGTGGTCATGACATCACAAGGGGTGTGGCCGACCCCCGCAGCACAAAAACATTTAGTTCCGAACCCTGGCCAGTAGAGTACCCCTTTAAACTCGGAATACCCTTTTTAGACACTAAGCTAAGCTTTACTCAAGACACAGAGTATATTACAGTACTCTATGTTTCACTGTTCATCAAAGACAAGTTCTCTTCAACAGCTTGTAAGATATTTAATGTTATAATGAGAACTCAAGCCGACCAAAAATCTGAACTTCCACAAATGTAATAGTCTCATTCTTAATGTGATACGCTGGATGCACTTCCTTTCTGCAGGAACGCTTTTAGATGTACACTGTATTTCTTTTAGTAATTCTCTCTAGATTCACTACAAATGATTCCAAGTGTTTTACAGGGACAGTTCTTTATCGAGGCACTGTGCTGTCTGCTCGGATGGTATTAGAGATTAATCAGATGTAACTCGAGATGATCTACTTACAGAGGTTCTTTACTGATGTGGCTTCGGCAAACACAGCTGGTTATTGGGTCTTGAGTGACCATGCGGAAATCCAAGTCCACTCCCTGCGTTGTTATGGGTATACAAGATAAGAAGAGTCTCTCCAGCTCACAGCAACTGAAGGGATTGAAGTGACTTGTCACAGTTCAGTAATCACTAATGTCTAATTGGTTATCATGTGATTTCAATTTTAAGAAGTTTATCCCTTTTCTTTATAAGGAAAATATAATATAACACATTCTGGCAGCTGGCTGTAAGTTTGTAGCCAATTGGGCAACTACAATTGGTAAATTGTTTCCATTTGCCTGTATAGAGCACTACTAAGGAAAAGACCAAAGACGAACATCAGGCCAGCCATCTGTAAAAAAAAAAAGTAGAAGGTCCAGCATATCAAAATATGCAGCTTTTATTGTAGAAACGACACACGTACAGGCAGTAGGCAGACGCGTTTCGAGCGCATGCGCTCGAAACGCGTCTGCCTACTGCCTGTACGTGTGTCGTTTCTACAATAAAAGCTGCATATGATGATGTGCTGGACCTCCTGCTTTTGTTTCGCTCCGTGGCATTAGCCGGGCACGGGAGAGGTGAGCT
The DNA here is from genome assembly GCF_029499605.1 of Hyla sarda. Lineage (NCBI taxonomy): Eukaryota > Metazoa > Chordata > Amphibia > Anura > Hylidae > Hyla > Hyla sarda. The sequence continues at coordinate 66,900,357 of NC_079194.1, read as the reverse complement.
GAACATTGTTTCACTTTGCTGCAGCCGTCTGTAACATCTTCACTTTTTGGTTCATCCTGTATAGCGATTCTTTCACAGTTAAAGCTATGTTTTCACATCATTTTTGAGCTTTGAGACATAATTTATGTTTTCCTTTTTATTTTTTCCTTTTTATTTTTTTGCTTATGGGCATTATATCAACCATAGTTTTATTTATATTTATGGGCTATGGGATAAGAAAAAAGTCTACTTCAATTTAGAGTATTTTGTGACCGTTTACCGAAACTCTGAAGTACCTTTTGTTTGTCCATAAAATGAGGCCCTAACACAAAATTTTATAACAACAATATTACAGTCATACAATTAATGTGTAGAGAAAAGAAAGGACCGATGGACGGCGCCTCGTGTATTTACCCTCAATAGATCGGGTGGTGGGGGGGCAACCCCACGGGGCTTATAGATGGCCGCTCACCTTGAGATCTAAGCAAAAAAGCATATCCCCCACGATATAATCAGGGTACTGTAGTGCGAGTCGCTGCTATGCCGATGGGTTGCAGGAGGAAACAAGTCGTCCTGGGAGTTAATATTAGAAGTAGAGCAGGAAAAAACCCTCAGGTATGGCGCTGCAGACTCTTGTAGACAGATGAGGCGGATGCCAAAGGTAATAGGAAAGTCCTCAGCAGGACATTTTATAAAAAAAAACAATAAAATGGACAAGATTACGCGTTTCGGGAGGATCCCTCCCTTCCTCAAACTGGGCTGAGAAATCTTATAGGCCATGGGGGATTCCCGTGGAAAACTTTTTTTTTTAATCAACTGGTGCCAGAAAGTTAAACAGATTTGTAAATTACTTCCATTAAAAAATCTTAATCCTTCCAGTACTTTTTAGGGGCTATATACTACAAAGGAAATGCTTTACTTTTTAGATTTCTCTGATGTCATGACCACAGTGCTCTCTGATGACCTCTGCTGTCCATTTTAGGAACTGTCCATGCAGCATATGTTTGCTATGGGGATTTTCTCCTGCTCTGGACAGTTCCTAAAATGGACAGCAGAGGTCAGCAGAGAGCACTGTGGTCATGACATCAGAGAAATCTAAAAAGTAAAGAATTTCCTCTGCAGTATATAGCCCCTAAAAAGTACTGGAAGGATTAAGATTTTTTTTAATAGAAGTAATTTATCTGTTTAACTTTCTGGCACCAGTTGATTTAAAAAAAAAAAAAAAAAAAGTTTTCCATGAGAGTACCCCTTTAAGAGTCTTGAAACAGGAATGGGGATTGTAAACTAAGGCAGAATAGTTTCCAAAAGGAAAAGTTACCTACCTCCCTTCTGAATATTAAGTGTGGAGTGCTTGTGCATGTCACAATAGCTTTAGGTTCACTGTATTACTTTAGGATTGTGGCCATATAACTGCGTTTGGGATATTGCTGTTTGAGTTATTGATAAATTGTTTGTTGCATTTTTATTGAAAATAGCTATTCTCATATACAAGGGTTGATTAAAAAGTTTCTGTACTTCCTTTAATATTTATTTCAAAACAAATTACGTAAAAAACAAATGACACCACTTTCCTACATACTTCCCTTCGTTTGTGATGCAAGTCACATGACACGCTAAGACCCGACCGATTACTGCTCCTGCTGCCTTCACTGCTTCCAACGAAAATATAAAAGTGCGGAAACTTTTTGAACATCCTTCGTACAACCTCTTTACAACCTGTAATTGGGTTGTTCCTTAAAGGGGTATTCCGCTGCTCAGAAATTGGAAGAAACTGTTTCGAATGCTGGAGCCTGTGTCTGGAGCTCATGATGTCATAGCCCTGCCCCCTCATGATGTCACGCCCCGCCCCTTCAATGCAAGTCTATGGGAGGGGGCGTGATGGATGTCACGCCCCCTCCCATAGACTTGCATTGAGGGGGTGACATCATGAGGGGGCGGGACTATGACGTCACAAGCTCCCGGCACAGGCTCCAGCGTTCGGAACAGTTTATTCCAAACACTGAGCAGCGGAATACCCCTTTAATGTTTCTTTCGTTCTTACTTATGGTTTGGATATGCAATATTTTATATGTTCCTCTTCCACTGTACATGGTTCATACTGGTTACCAGTACCTGTGTATTTCTATGTTTTTTTTTTCATGTTTTATAATTTGTGCTTTTAGCTTGATCAGATGTTACTCTACTGAATTGTTTTTGCTGATGTGCAGCTCCCTTTTTTTAGTTACTGCTCTTTTCTTCTTTATCCTTTGTAAAGGGACCCGCTTTATCTACATTAGTTATCGACTTAATTTTTTTTTTTTTAATGTTCCTGTTATCAAGTTATCATTTTAGGGGCTTCAAGACCCCATTTTGTTTTTCCATAGAGTTTCAGCCTCAAGTTGGAATAGTCTTAACTAACAATGGTCGTCTTGGAAGCGATTAACCCCTTAAGGACTCAGGGTTTTTCCGTTTTTGCACTTTTGTTTTTTCCTCCTTACCTTAAAAATCATAACCCTTTCAATTTTCCACCTAAAAATCCATATTATGGCTTATTTTTTGTGTCGCCAATTCTACTTTGCAGTGACATTAGTCATTTTACCCAAAAATGCACGGCGAAACGGAAAAAAAATCATTGTGCGACAAAATCGAAGAAAAAACGCCATTTTGTAAATTTTGGGGGCTTCCGTTTCTACGCAGTGCATATTTCGGTAAAAATTACACCTTATCATTATTCTGTAGGTCCATACGGTTAAAATGATACCCTACTTATATAGGTTTGATTTTGTCACAATCATAACTACATGCAGGAAAATGTATACGTTTAAAAATGTCATCTTCTGACCCCTATAACTTTTTTATTTTTCCACGTACAGGGCGGTATGAGGACTAATTTTTTGCGCCGTGATCTGAAGTTTTTATCGGTATGATTTTTGTTTTGATCGGACTTTTTGATCACTTTTTATTAATTTTTTAATGGTATAAAAAGTGACCAAAATACGCTTTTTTGGACTTTTGAATTTTTTTGCGCATACGCCATTGACCGTGCGTTTTAATTAATTATATATTTTTATAGTTCGGACATTTACGCACGCGGCGATACCACATATGTTTTTTTTTTTTTTTACACTGTTATTTTTTTTATGGGAAAAGGGGGGTGATTCAAACTTTTATTAGGGAAGGGGTTAAATTACCTTTATTAACAATTTTTAAAAATTTTTTTTTGCAGTGTTATGGGTCCCGTAGGGACCCATAACACTGCACATTCTGATCTCTCATCCTGATCACAGGCGTGTATTAACACGCCTGTGATCAGTGTTATCGGCGCTTGACTGCTCCTGCCTGGATCTCAGGCACGGAGCAGTCATTCGCCGATCGGACACCGAGGAGGCAGGTAAGGGTCCTCCCGGTGTCCTGTCAGCTGTTCGGGACACCGCGATTTCACCGCGGCTGTACCGAACAGCCCGACTGAGCAGCCGGGTCACTTTCACTTTAGAAGCAGCGGTCAGCTTTGACCGCCGCTTCTAAAGGGTTAATACCGCACATCGCCGCGATCGGCAATGTGTGGTATTAGCCGCGGGTCCCGGCCGTTGATGAGCACCGGGACCGACGCGATATCGCGGGAGCCGGCGCAGGACGTAAATATACGTCCTGCGTCGTTAAGGGGTTAATATTGTGCCTTGAGGAACCACTGTGGCTGTCAGTAGCCCTAAGGCTGATTGGTCCACACTAAATGCAACACTACTAAAGGGGGGCAATTGAAATATTAATATTATTTAAAGTAAAAACTATTTGCCAGATCCCCTCATATATTATTTAAAAGGACTCTGAAGGTGGAGCTTCACTTTAAGCAAAATCCCAAATCTTATTATTGAATACCTCAAGATAATCCTCGGCCGTGGCGCACTGCTAAGTGTAATAAACTATTCCATTTGTATTTAATAACTCTGGAGAGCGGCGTCTCACATGGGTACAGTACAGTGTTTTCAGATTGTTAATTCTAATTCATATTGCTAAGACGATTTGCGGAAATGTTTATTAATTATTCTGTTTGATTATTTTACAAAATAAAACTTAAAATCACATATTTTGCAACACAAGGGGTTTACTATTCCTTATGTACTGTTATAAGAGACTTAGAAAAGTTTTTTTTTTACCCTTAGATTTACTATGTGGCAATCATAAATAAAATACCATTGTGTTATCTGTCATAAAATGAATCTATCTACCTACCTGCCTATCTATGTAGATTTCATATTATCAAAACCTGTGCAAAAGTTGACCAGTTGCCCATAGAAACCAATCAGATTGATTATTTTATATAAAAAAAAAGCCTTTGAACAATAAAAGAAGCAATATCATTGGTTGATGTGGACAACTGGTCAGCCTTTCCTCTGCACAGGTTTAATAAAACTTCCCACATGCTTCTATATCCCCCACTGGCCTTTAAAGGGGCACTGCCTTGGAAAACATTATTATTATTATTTTCATATCAACTGGGGCCCAAAAGTTATACTGCTTTGTAAATGACTTCTAAATAAAAATCAGTTATTAGCTGCTGTATGCTCCACAGGAAGTTGAGTAGTTATTTTGAGTCTGACCAGAGTGCTCTCTGCTGTCCATGTCAGGAACTGTCCAGAGCAGGAGAAGTTTGCTATGGGGATTTGCTCCTGCTCTAGACAGTTCCTGACACAGGCAGAGGTGTCAGCAGAGAGCACTGTGGTCAGACAGAAAAGAACTACCCAACTTCCTCTATAGTATAAAGCAGCTGATAAGTACTGGAATGGATTAAGATTTTTTAATAGAAGTCATTTACAAATCTGTTTAACTTTCTGGAGCCAGTTGATATGAAAAATGTTGTTTTTTTTTTTGACCGGAGTACCCCTTTAACCCCTTAACGACGCAGGACGTATATTTACATCCTGCGCCGGCTCCCACGATATGAAGCGGGCAGACATCGCGTCGGTCCCGGCACTCATGAACGGCCGGGACCCGCGGCTAATACCACACATCGCCGATCACGGCAATGTGCGGTATTAACCCTTTAGAAGCGGCGTTCAAAGCTGACCGCCGCTTCTAAAGTGAAAGTGAAACTATCCCGGCTAATCAGTCGGGCTGTTCGGGACTGCCGCGGCGTCCCGAACAGCTTACAGGACACCGGGAGGGCCCTTACCTGCCTCCTCGGTGTCCGATCGACGAATGACTGCTCCGTGCCTGAGATCCAGGCAGGAGCAGTCAAGCGCCGATAACACTGATCACAGGCGTGTTAATACACGCCAGTGATCAGGATGAGAGATCAGTGTGTGCAGTGTTATAGGTCCCTATGGGACCTATAACACTGCAAAAAAAAGGGGAAAAAAAGTGTTAATAAAGATCATTTAACCCCTTCCCTAATAAAAGTTTGAATCACCCCCCTTTTCCCATAAAAAAAATAAAACAGTGTAAATAAAAATAAAAATAAACATATGTGGTATCGCCGCGTGTGTAAATGTCCAAACTATAAAAATATATCATTAATTAAACCGCGCGGTCAATGGCGTGCACGTAAAAAAATTCCAAAGTCCAAAAAAGCGTATTTTGGTCACTTTTTATACCATTAAAAAATAAATAAAAAGTGATAAAAAAGTCTGATCAAAACAAAAATCATACCAATAAAAACTTCAGATCACGGTGCAAAAAATGAGTCCTCATACCGCCCTGTACATGGAAAAATAAAAAAGTTATAGGGGTCAGAAGATGACATTTTTAAACATATACATTTTCCTGCATGTAGTTTTGATTTTTTCCAGAAGTACGACAAAATCAAACCTATATAAGTAGGGTATCATTTTACCTGTATGGACCTACAGAATAATGATAAGGTGTCATTTTTACCAAAATATGCACTGCGTAGAAACAGAAGCCCCCAAAAGTTACAAAATGGCGTTTTTCTTCGATTTTGTTGCACAATGATTTTTTTTTCCTTTTCTCTGTGAATTTTTGGGTAAAATGACTGATGTCACTGCAAAGTAGACACATAAAATAAGCCATAATATGGATTTTTAGGTGGAAAATTGAAAGGGTTATGATTTTTAAAAGGTAAGGAGGAAAAAACAAAAGTGCAAAAACTGAAAAACCCCGAATCCTTAAGGGGTTAAATCCTAATTTGTTTAGTTGTTCGGTCGTTCCTTTGTTTATTTGTTTATTTAATTTTTTGTGTGTTTCTAAAAACACTAAATATCACCATAAAAAATTGTACCAAAATCAGGCAAAATACTGTACGTATTTTAGGTACGTATTTTATGTATTTTTCTTGCAGTTGAGATTATCCTCAAAAACATCATCCCTAATGCATTATGCATTTTTGAATGAAAAAAAAAAAACTATTTCATGCTGCAAAAACTGCATGCAATTTTTTGCCTCAATTTTAGCTACCTATTTATAAGGGTCATAGCTGGTTAAGGAGTTCAGATTGTGGTACATGAACAGCCACAGATCCCATAAATGTATTCGGAGGCTAGCTCTTTTTTAATTAAAGGAGAATTGTAGTGCAATATGTAGTGCAATCAGAAGGATAGGAGATAAGTTATAAATTGCGGGGGGTCTGATAGCTGTGGCCCACCTGTGATCTCCTGTATGGGGAACGCAGAAGTCTGCAGGAAGCACCGTGCCAACCCCCGCAGGAAGCTAATGCAGACATGCCCCCTCCATGTATCTCTATTATACACATAGGGGGAGATTTATCAAAACCTGTGTAGAGGAAGAGTGGTGCCGTTGCCCATGGAACCAATCAGATCGCTTCTTTCATTTTTCACAGGTCTCTTTAAAAATGAAAGAAGCGATCTGATTGGTTGCCATGGGCAACTGCACCACTCTTCCTCTACACAGGTTTTGATAAATCTCCCCCATAGAGCGTGTCGGCCCCCACATCATGCGGGGATGGAATGCTCCCTTCAAGCATACTGCCGGGGCCCAGTACAGGAGATGGTGGGGGTCCCAGCGGTCGAACCCCCGGCCATCTATATCTTATCCCTTATCCTTTCGAAAGGGGATAAGTTATATTGCACTTCAGTTCTTCTTTACTATGCTGCTTTTTTTCAAAAATGTTTTAGAAACCTGCATGGTTTTGTTACATTGACCCTTTAGAGTGAAAAGGTGATTTTCATGCCAGAATTTGTGATGAAATGTTGTCACATCTTGAGCCAAGTCCCTTCCAGCTAAGCCATACCCGTCGTCATACAACAGTGTCTACCAAGTGTCCGAAAGTTAAATTGCACCAGAGATCTGGTTTATTTCCCATAGTATATCAGCCCCATTGTGATCTCACCTTTACATACATATTCATGAATAAGGGTTATATTTGAATAATTTTAGCAGGTACAAAAAAAATTCCCACCCAAACAAATACCGTATTTTTCGCCGTATAAGACGCACTTTTTCTTCCCCAAAACTGGGGGGGAAAAAGTCGGTGCGTCTTATGCGGCGAATACACCCCTATCGCGGCGGTCCCTGCGGCCATCAACGGCCGGGACCCGCGGCTAATACAGGACATCACCGATCGCGGTGATGCCCTGTATCAATCCTTCAGATGTGGCGATCAAAGCTGACCGCCATGTCTGAAGTGAAAGTGACACTAACCCGGCTGTTAAGTCGGGCTGTTCGGGACCGCTGCAATTTCACCGCGGCGGTCCCGAACAGCCCGACTGAGCAGCCGGGTTAGTGCTTACAGGACACCGAGAGGGACCTTACCTGCCTCCTCAGTGTCTTCTCCGTTCAGGGATCCCCTGTATGGCCGGCTCTCTCCTCGTCATCACGTCGTCGCGTACGTGCGTCGGCGTGGGTAACGACGTGATGGCGGCGACGTAGAGCAAGGATACCCGGCCGGCAGCAGAGACATTCCGGCTCGACGGGGACACGGCGACAGCGATGGAAGGCGACATCCAGGGCAGCGGTGACGGGTCCGGAGCGGCGGGGACACGTGAGTACTACCTCCTATGCAGTGGTCTTCAATCTGCGGACCTCCAGATGTTGCAAAACTACAACTCCCAGCATGCCCGGACAGCCAACGGCTGTCCGGGCATGCTGGGTGTTGTAGTTTTGCAACATCTGGAGGTCCGCAGGTTGAAGACCACTATTGGGTTCAAAATCTTTATTTTTTTAGATTTTGCACCTATAAATTGGGTGCGTCTTATACGCCGGTGCATCCTATAGGGCGAAAAATACGGTACTGCACAGAACTGTCAACTATGTTTGGGGTTTCTTTTTAGAATAGACTCCTGGCAGGGAATGGAATAACTTTTTTGGAAAGTGCAGTAGCCGTTCATAAGATGGAGCCACTGTCAGGATTGATGACTTGTCACCTGAATCCCACAACTGACAACTAGATCATTTCTAGTCAGCAGGAAATAAATAAGAATTCAACAATTTGTATAACAAATAGGGAGAGGGTTATGAAATTGTGTGAAAATTTTCTTTTAAGATAAGTAAATTTACAAAAGCTGTAGAGGAGATAACGTTATCTGTCTTCACCGAGTTCTGTGAGGCTTCAGTAATTCCCTTAACAATATACAGAGGAACTTTGACTGGGGCTATATAGCACTGTTTCTATCATAAAATATATTAAAGAACATCCTGAATTTCTAGAACAGCATACTAAAATATATATATATAATTGTTTTTCTCTACTAGTTGACTTGTCTCTGTTCTCTTTTGTGGTGGAATGCACTGAATCATGTGGGATTGCAAAACCAGAAACCCAAATTTATTATTTTTTTTAGTTACCTATATAATGACAACATATTTAATGATAGTGATAAGCGGCAGGGGCCATATTCGAATTCACGATATTTCGCGATTATATGGACAAATATTTGTCCTATGTTCGCGAAATTCGCATATTCGCTATGTTCATTCTCTTTTTTTTAACATGTGAAAATTCGTAATGAAATACGCATAGTGCGCATGCACAATTATATCTCACCTAAAAGAAGGGAGGGATCAGTGTCCAGTCAGGAAGTGCCGATATTCGCATAAATATTCACATAAATTTGCCTAAAAAAATTGAATATTCGTCATTACGAATATATATATATATATATATATATATATATATATATATATATATATGTGTGTGTGTGTGAATAAGAAAGGAAGGAATAGCACTACTTGCGATTAATTCAGAAATGACAGGGTTAAGATCCAGTCGAACAGCTCAAACGGAGGCGGGTCTGAAAGAGCCGTCAGCTATGGTGGTGCTGGGAAGATCCGAAACATAGGAAAAATCAATGTGCATAGAAGATAAGCTCAAAAGCAAAATACCCACACTCACCATTAGATCAGCGACAGCCGGCTCCTAGGAATCAATGAGGATTAGACCAACGGAACGGGGACCATGCTGTAACGGGCGCTCAGGAGTGAGGCGATAACCGGTTATTTCACGCTATATGCGCTTCATCCGGCCTCAGAGGCCAGATGAAGCGCATATAGCGCAAAATAACCGGTAATCGCCTCACTCCTGAGCGCCCGTTACAGCATGGTCCCCGTTCCGTTGGTCTAACCATCATTGATTCCTAGGAGCCGGCTGTCGCTAATCTAATGGTGAGTGCGGGTATTTTGCTTTTGAGCTTATCTTCTATGCACATATATATATATTCTATATTCTAAATGTTCGCGAAATCGCAAAGTGCCGCTATTTGCAGTAAAAATTCCCATTTCGAATATTCGCACTCAACACTATTTAATAACACTCTCTAAACATTAACATCAATCAATTCAATCTCTGTATAGACAGTGGCATCCCTCCCAACGGGCTGTTGCCTCCAAAAGGTCCAAAAAATTTGTCCCCTAAGAATTTTCTTAGGGGACAATAAAATTGACAATTTGACAAATTGACTCTCAAAGACAGAGAGAACAAACAAACCTCATTCTCTTTGGAACAGTTGGAAGTGCCCAGTGCTTCAAGACAATCATGTTACCCAATGAACCGCCATGCTTCCAAGAATATTTAGCCAAAAGCTGAAAATTTTGTTTTTAATGTATCCAATCCTAATTCTTTCCTACAAGTTATACTTAGGCTGGGTTCACTTATATCCGGAATCCGGCATAGGTGAACTCAGCCTAAATCTCAAAGCAACCGATGCCGTAACTGATGACAACGTGCATCAATCGTAATCAGTTGTATGGCATCCGGTGTACATTGTTTCTGGCACTGGACTGGACACGCTGGACAGCACTGGACAAGGGCCAACAATCCGGCATCAAAATTGGTATGCTGGATGATTGTGAACTGCCCCATTCAAATGAATGGGATCAGTTCTAGCATCAGTTTCCCTCCGGTGCACGCCCGAGGGAAACTATGCCGAACAACTGATGTTTGTGAACCCAGCCTGACATGGATCATGCATCTGAGATCTATAATACTATTGGCAAAATCCCTCAAATTTTGCATTGCTAACAATATAAAAGATCTAAAAGATGAAAAATAACTTAAAGTCCTTGAAGAGCCACAAAGTTAGTCAGGATATAAAAACCATCAGAAGCCACTGGAAACCATCCAATGAAATCCTTGACAATTTCCCAGTCAGGGGAACATCTGCTGTAGCTCGTAAGGTGCTGCCTAACAAAGTTATACAGTATATCTTGTAAAGTTGCCGCCTATACAGCTGAAACTCAAGTAACAATGGACTCAAGTTACAATGTTTTCAACATACAGTGGTTTTTCTTGGAACATTGTACCATGAAACCAGACTCAACATACAATGCCAGAAATAGTCCAAATTTGTGGCCTGTGTTAATGGCTGGAAGATTCAATCAATCAAAAGGCATTTCACTGCTCAAACCCCTTTATTATTGAAGTGATATATTGATTTGCTGTCTAGTAGAACCTTCCTACAGTATATCGCAGAACTGTTCTGCTCTTTAACAGAAACAAAGGTGAACTTCCGGCTCCCAACAGGTAAAAATCCAAGGTTTATTCAAATATAGTTAAAATCCAAGTGTAACAGGACAAAATAATGAAGATAAAATACAAACGAAATGGGGAAGGTAGTGCTGGTATCCTTGTGTTCCACGGGGGAGGTTGTGCTGGTAACCTTGTGAAGCTGGAGGTATTGGTGAGCTGATCTTTTTTCTTTTTGTACATTGTACTGTACTGGTCTTTACATGTGCCAGAACTAGGTGCTCCTTGAGACACCAGGTGAGAATGGCTCCATATTGTATCTTCGATGCACTGTGTGTATTGTACAGAGTCCCGAAGAAGCTCCTGTTCAATATGTATTAAGTGATTTACAGCTCCTAGCAGCTATTTCTGTCTTTTATATGTAAGGACTTGCTTATAGGTATTGGCTATCTTGTCATTTTTCTTAAATTTCCATTTTTTATTTTGGATGAAACTTTGTAGACTTTGGAACCAATTACTAGATTTCCATAGGGTTATTGTCACGATGCCGGCTGGCAGGTAGTGGATCCTCTGTGCCAGAGAGGGATTGGCGTGGACCGTGCTAGTGGACCGGTTCTAAGCCACTACTGGTTTTCACCAGAGCCCGCCGCAAAGCGGGATGGTCTTGCTGCGGCGGTAGTGACCAGGTCGTATCCACTAGCAACGGCTCACCTCTCTGGCTGCTGAAGATAGGCGCGGTACAAGGGAGTAGGCAGAAGCAAGGTCGGACGTAGCAGAAGGTCGGGGCAGGCAGCAAGGTTCGTAGTCAGGGGAGATAGCAGTAGTTCTGGTACACAGGGTATAAACACACAAAGAACGCTTTCACTGGCACTAAGGCAACAAGATCCGGCAAGGGAGTGCAAGGGAGGAGACTAGATATAAGCAGGGAACAGGTGGGAACCAATTAAGCTAATTGGGCCAGGCACCAATCATTGGTGCACTGGCCCTTTAAGTCTCAGGGAGCTGGCGCGCGCGCGCCCTAGAGAGCGGAGCCGCGCGCGCCAGCACATGACCGCAGGAGACGGGAACGGGTAAGTGACCTGGGATGCGATTCGCGAGCGGGCGCGTCCCGCTGTGCGAATCGCATCCCCAACGGCCATGAGAGAGCAGCGCTCCCGGTCAGCGGGACTGACCGGGGAGCTGCAGGGAAAGAGACGCCGTGAGCGCTCCGGGGAGGAGCGGGGACCCGGAGCGCTAGGCGTAACAGTACCCCCCCCCTTAGGTCTCCCCTTCTCTTTATCGGGTAACTGCCTCCCCTGGGATGAGGACACCGGGAAAGGATGGAGGGATTCCTCAACGGCAGGCAGAACCGCAGGAGTAGGAATGGGGAGAGAGGGCAGAGGGCGGGACCTGGCACGGGGCAGTGTGACACCAGGACGAGGGCCATGAGGGGACACAGAAGCTTGCCTGATGGAACTGGGAGGGGGGGAGGGGCATTTCCTGTGGCAGGCAGAGTCCTTAATGACCTTAGGGGGACCAGATACAGGAGGAACCACAGAGTTACGGCAAGGGTTACTGGGAACCGGTTTTAGACAGTTCTTGGAACAAGAGGACCCCCAACTCTTGATCTCCCCAGTGGACCAATCCAGGGTTGGGGAATGAAGTTGAAGCCAGGGAAGTCCAAGGAGAATTTCCGAGGTGCAATTGGGGAGGACCAAAAGTTCAATCCTCTCGTGGTGAGATCCGAAGCTCATAAGAAGGGGCTCCGTGCGGAAACGTATGGTACAGTCCAACCTGGCTCCGTTGACCGCGGAAATGTGGAGTGGCTTGACAAGACGGGTCACCGGAATCCGGAATTTATTCACAAAGGAGTCCCGAATAAAATTCCCAGAAGCTCCAGAGTCCAGGCAGGCTACGGCTGAGAGGGGAGAGCTGGCTGAAGTGGAAATCCGAACAGGTACCGTGAGACGTGGAGAAGCCGACTTGGCATCAAGAGACGCCACACCCACGAGAGCTGAGTGCGAGCGTGCGTTTCCCAGACGTGGAGGACGGATTGGGCAATCCACCAGAAAATGTTCAGTACTGGCACAGTACAAACAAAGATTCTCTTCCTTACGGCGATTCCTCTCTTCCAGGGTCAGGCGAGACCGATCCACTTGCATGGCCTCCTCGGCGGGAGGCCTAGGCGCAGATTGCAGTGGAGACTGTGGGAGAGGTGTCCAGAGATCTAAGTCTTTTTCCTGGCGGAGCTCTTGATGCCTCTCAGAAAAACGCATGTCAATGCGAGTGGCTAGATGAATGAGTTCATGCAGGTTAGCAGGAGTCTCTCGTGCGGCCAGAACATCTTTAATGTTGCTGGATAGGCCTTTTTTAAAGGTCGCGCAGAGAGCCTCATTATTCCAGGATAGTTCAGAAGCAAGAGTACGGAATTGTATGGCGTACTCGCCAACGGAGGAATTACCCTGGACCAGGTTCAGCAGGGCAGTCTCAGCAGAAGAGGCTCGGGCAGGTTCCTCAAAGACGCTTCGAATTTCCGAGAAGAAGGAGTGTACAGAGGCAGTGACGGGGTCATCGCGGTCCCAGAGCGGTGTGGCCCATGACAGGGCCTTTCCAGACAGAAGGCTGACCACGAAAGCCACCCTAGACCTTTCAGTAGGAAACTGATCCGACATCATCTCCAAGTGCAAGGAACATTGCGAAAGAAAGCCACGGCAAAACTTAGAGTCCCCATTAAATTTGTCCGGCAAGGACAGGCGGAGGCTAGGAGCGGCCACTCGCTGCGGAAGGGGTGCAGGAGGTGGCGGAGGAGATGATTGCTGCTGCAGTTGCGACTGAAGTTGGTGCACAATGGTGGACATTTCCGACAGTCGGTGGGTTAGATGGGTGACCTGTCGGGATAGCTGGGCGACCACCGTGGTGAGATCAGAGATGGAATGCTGGGGAACCTCAGCGGGATCCATGGCCGGATCTACTGTCACGATGCCGGCTGGCAGGTAGTGGATCCTCTGTGCCAGAGAGGGATTGGCGTGGACCGTGCTAGTGGACCGGTTCTAAGCCACTACTGGTTTTCACCAGAGCCCGCCGCAAAGCGGGATGGTCTTGCTGCGGCGGTAGTGACCAGGTCGTATCCACTAGCAACGGCTCACCTCTCTGGCTGCTGAAGATAGGCGCGGTACAAGGGAGTAGGCAGAAGCAAGGTCGGACGTAGCAGAAGGTCGGGGCAGGCAGCAAGGTTCGTAGTCAGGGGAGATAGCAGTAGTTCTGGTACACAGGGTATAAACACACAAAGAACGCTTTCACTGGCACTAAGGCAACAAGATCCGGCAAGGGAGTGCAAGGGAGGAGACTAGATATAAGCAGGGAACAGGTGGGAACCAATTAAGCTAATTGGGCCAGGCACCAATCATTGGTGCACTGGCCCTTTAAGTCTCAGGGAGCTGGCGCGCGCGCGCCCTAGAGAGCGGAGCCGCGCGCGCCAGCACATGACCGCAGGAGACGGGAACGGGTAAGTGACCTGGGATGCGATTCGCGAGCGGGCGCGTCCCGCTGTGCGAATCGCATCCCCAACGGCCATGAGAGAGCAGCGCTCCCGGTCAGCGGGACTGACCGGGGAGCTGCAGGGAAAGAGACGCCGTGAGCGCTCCGGGGAGGAGCGGGGACCCGGAGCGCTAGGCGTAACAGTTATGGTTATGTAACCAAATAATATTGTAATTTCAGGGATCACTGTACATCCCTTAATAACTGTAGCAAAACTTCAAGGATAAGTTTTGGATCCCTTTGTGAAAAATGTAAGTCAATTAAAAGATTTGTAAATTTAGGATTTTTAAGGAGAGTCTGGCTTGTATGAGTGTCTTGGGTAAAAAGGAAAGTTTAATCTTAGTCAATCTTCTTATTCTACCTTGTGGTTGCAGAAACTGGGGATTATGCTCAAAATGTCAGGTGATGTCCCAGCCTCATATCTGTTTTCCCTCAATGGCTGAATGGTAACAAAAAAGGAATTCTAACTAAATTGGCTTAAAGTTCCTTTTAATGTTAATCCATTTCAGTTCTGTTGATCTCACAATGGGATAGATAGGATTTGTTTCTCTGTAAATCTTATAAAGGTCATACTTGTTTATATGGTTTATACATATTTTATGCTTTTTGGATTCTACCTACACTACGTAAAAAGGAATAGGAGCAGTCAGCTGCTAATGTAGACAGGACAGGGTTAATTTATTAGATGTATTGATGAGGAATCAGTTATAATGTGTCTGCTACCCTACCCACGAGCAACATAAAACCAGTAAGGTAGCACAATGTCAGGACATTATCAATAACTCTGACATGTCTAAGTATTTCTAAGTAATCATAGTTTAAAAATGGTAACTAGTCATGAGGGTGGGTCCTGGGAGCGGCTCTCTTCCCCGCCAGTACTGAGTGTCCCATCTGCCTATACAGGTCAGGGAGGGACATGTCACTCAGGTCAGATGGGAAACAGTTGCCAACTACCCCCACCACAACCACCACCACCACCACTACCACCATTTTGACAGGAGATCCTGCTCCTGTACAGTAAGCAGTGCGGATTAGTGTCTGGCCTGAAGGAGGTAAGTGATGATTTTGAGCATCTTTACTGGAGTCTGTACAGGCACATTGCACCCGGCCCAGCTACTGGGAGGAAAAGTACAAAGGAAACTCCTTTTCATAAAAAAAAATTTAAGTGTACCTGTTAGCAAAAACTTTTCATATAGTGTAAATAGTTATATGTATATTTGTAATACACATAGATTACAAAATTTGTATGTTTTTGGTAAAAAAAAATGCTGTCCCTGCAACTATTGTTTGTGTGTCTCTGTGAGGAGACCAAATACAGGAAGTGAGGACAGGATACAATTCAGGAATTTAGGTGCAGTACTGTGGTAGATGTATACAATGACATTGGCTATCCCTCAACACTGACATTCGCCAGTATATCCTTAGAGGAAGGACATACCAGAGCCCGCACACCAACGCCAAGGTTTCTCAAGTGGCACGGGACCTAACACTAACCTACCTGTGCGTAATAAGCAAAACCAGGGGCCAGTGGGCAATTACAGCAGCATTAGGCCAACTCACAGACTGCTCCCAGTTACCTCCAGTGTGACTGGGCACACATACAATGGGAGGAGGGAGACAGACTTCAAGCCCCACCTAAGTTGGCTCATATGTGTGCTGGCCTCACAGGTGAACCTTAATGCTGCCTTAATCATGATCAAGGTGCATTAAATGTGGAGGACAGGACCAGCAGGGCTCTATGCAGGCTCCTGGCTTGTCAATCATCCTGATGAGTGAGCTAGAAGCCTGTCATGGAGCCTCACTGCACAGAGCCCTGCTTGTCCTCAGTGTACAGAGTCCTGCTTGTCCTCAGAGTACAGAGCCCTGCTTGTCCTCAGAGTACAGAGCCCTGCTTGTCCTCAGTGTACAGAGCCCTGCTTGTCCTCAGAGTACAGAGCCCTGCTTGTTCTCAGTGTGCACTGAGCCCTGCTTGTCCTCAGTGTACAGAGCCCTGCTTGTCCTCAGTGTGCACTGAGCCCTGCTTGTCCTCAGTGTACAGAGCCCTGCTTTTCCTCAGTATACAGAGCCCTGTTTGTCCTCAGTGTACAGAGCCCTGCTTGTCCTCAGCGTACAGAGCCCTGCTTGTCATCACTGCACAGAGCCTTACTTGTCCTCAGTGCACTGAGCCCTGCTTGTCCTCAGTGTACAGAGCCATCCTTGTCCTCAGTGCACAGAGCCCTGCTTGTCCTCAGTGTAGAGAGCCCTGCTTGTCCTCAGTTAACTGAGTCCTTCCTGTCCTCAGTGTACAGAGCCCTGCTTGTCCTCAGTATACAGAGCCCTGCTTGTCCTCAGTGTACAGAGCCCTGCTAGTCCTCAGCGTACAGAGCCCTACTTGTTCTCAGTGCATAGAGCTCTGCTTGTCCTCAGTGCACAGATCCCTGCTTGTCCTCAGTGTACAGAGCCCTACTTGTTCTCAGTGTAAAGAGCCCTACTTGTCCTCAATGTACAGAGCCCTGCTTGTTCTCAGTGCACAGAACCCTGCTTGTCTTCAGTGCACAGAGCCCTGCTTGTCCTCAATGTACAGAGCCCTACTTGTCCTCAGTGTACAGATCCCTGCTTGGTCTCAGTGCATAGAGCCCTGCTTATTCTCAGTACACAGAGCCCTGCTTGTCCTCAGAGTACAGAACCCTGCTTGTCCTCAGTGTACAGAGCCTGCTTGTCCTCAGTGCACAGATCCCTGCTTGTCCTCAGTGCACAGAGCCCTGCTTATTCTCAGTGCACAGAGCCATGCTTGTCCTCACTGCATAGAGCCCTGCTTGTCCTCAGTGCACAGAGCCCAGCTTGTCCTCAGTGTACAGAGCCCTGCTTGTCCTCAGTGTACAGAGCCCTGCTTGTCCTCAGTGCACAGAGCCATGCTTGTCCTCAGTGCACAGAGCCCTGCTTGTTCTCAGTGCACCAAGCCATGCTTGTCCTCACTGCATAGAGCCCTGCTTGTCCTCAGTGTACAGAGCCATGCTTGTCCTCACTGCATAGAGCCCTGCTTGTCCTCAGTGTACAGAGCCCTGCTTGTCCTCAATGTACATAGCCCTACTTGTTCTCAGTGCATATAGCTCTGCTTGTCCTCAGTGCACAGATCCCTGCTTGTCCTCAGTGTACAGAGCCCTACTTGTTCTCAGTGTTAAGAGCCCTACTTGTCCTCATTGTACAGAGCCCTGCTTGTCCTCAGAGTACAGAGCCCTGCTTGTTCTCAGTGTGCACTGAGCCCTGCTTGTCCTCAGTGTACAGAGCCCTGCTTGTCCTCAGTGTGCACTGAGCCCTGCTTGTCCTCAGTGTACAGAGCCCTGCTTTTCCTCAGTATACAGAGCCCTGTTTGTCCTCAGTGTACAGAGCCCTGCTTGTCCTCAGCGTACAGAGCCCTGCTTGTCATCACTGCACAGAGCCTTACTTGTCCTCAGTGCACTGAGCCCTGCTTGTCCTCAGTGTACAGAGCCATCCTTGTCCTCAGTGCACAGAGCCCTGCTTGTCCTCAGTGTAGAGAGCCCTGCTTGTCCTCAGTTAACTGAGTCCTTCCTGTCCTCAGTGTACAGAGCCCTGCTTGTCCTCAGTATACAGAGCCCTGCTTGTCCTCAGTGTACAGAGCCCTGCTAGTCCTCAGCGTACAGAGCCCTACTTGTTCTCAGTGCATAGAGCTCTGCTTGTCCTCAGTGCACAGATCCCTGCTTGTCCTCAGTGTACAGAGCCCTACTTGTTCTCAGTGTAAAGAGCCCTACTTGTCCTCAATGTACAGAGCCCTGCTTGTTCTCAGTGCACAGAACCCTGCTTGTCTTCAGTGCACAGAGCCCTGCTTGTCCTCAATGTACAGAGCCCTACTTGTCCTCAGTGTACAGATCCCTGCTTGGTCTCAGTGCATAGAGCCCTGCTTATTCTCAGTACACAGAGCCCTGCTTGTCCTCAGAGTACAGAACCCTGCTTGTCCTCAGTGTACAGAGCCTGCTTGTCCTCAGTGCACAGATCCCTGCTTGTCCTCAGTGCACAGAGCCCTGCTTATTCTCAGTGCACAGAGCCATGCTTGTCCTCACTGCATAGAGCCCTGCTTGTCCTCAGTGCACAGAGCCCAGCTTGTCCTCAGTGTACAGAGCCCTGCTTGTCCTCAGTGTACAGAGCCCTGCTTGTCCTCAGTGCACAGAGCCATGCTTGTCCTCAGTGCACAGAGCCCTGCTTGTTCTCAGTGCACCAAGCCATGCTTGTCCTCACTGCATAGAGCCCTGCTTGTCCTCAGTGTACAGAGCCATGCTTGTCCTCACTGCATAGAGCCCTGCTTGTCCTCAGTGTACAGAGCCCTGCTTGTCCTCAATGTACATAGCCCTACTTGTTCTCAGTGTATATAGCTCTGCTTGTCCTCAGTGCACAGATCCCTGCTTGTCCTCAGTGTACAGAGCCCTACTTGTTCTCAGTGTTAAGAGCCCTACTTGTCCTCAGTGTACAGAGCCCTGCTTATCCTCAGTGTACAGAGCCCTGCTTGCCCTCAGTGTACAAAGCCCTACTTTTTCTCAGTGTAAAGAGCTCTACTTGTCCTCAGTGTACATAGCCCTGCATGCCCTCAGTGTACAGAGCTCTGCTTGTCCTCAGTGTACAGAGCCCTGCTTGTCCTCAGTGCACAGAGACCTGCTTGTCCTCAGCGCACAGAGCCCTGCTTGTCCTCAGCGCACAGAGCCCTGCTTGTTCTCAGTGCACAGAGCCCTGCTTGTTCACCCTCACTTCCTGTATGTGGTCTCCTCACAGAGACACACAGGCAATAGCTGTAGGGACAAAAATATACACATCTTTAACCAATATATTATTAAAAATATACATAATATGTTACATTCTACATTATATAAAAAGTTTTTGCTAATGGCAAATGCTTAAAAAATTATATATACTAGTAAATTATACCAATGAAAGCTTCAAATTGTCTCGCCAAACAGGTCCAGTCAAATAAAAATGTGATGTGTCTTTGAAGGCAGTGACACAGAAAAACTATTTTCTAAAATAAATTAATAAATAAAAAGTACGTTTTTACTGCGCAGGCAAATTGTGCCATTAAAAAATAGACACTCCACAATAATATCCCCTCATATGGCTATATGAAAAAATAAAATGATGAAAGATGAAAGTGCTTCTCAAGTCTTTCAGTCATGGGTAGTTTCAATCTTTATCTGATGTATGTACTGTACATATGTCATATGGGAAAGTTTTCTGGACTCCCATCACTGGTTGTTCCCCTTAAAGGGGTGCTACGCTGGAAAACATTTTTTTTTAAATCAACTGATGCCAAAAAGTTAAACAGATTTGTAAAATACTTCTATTTAAAAATCTTAATACTACCAGTACTTATCAGCTCCTATATACTACAGAGGAATTATTTTCTTTCTGTATTTCCTTTTTGTCTCACCACAGTGCTCTCTCACAGTGCTCTCTGTTGACACTTCTGTCCATGTCAGGAACTGTCCATAGCACACCTCTCCTGCTCTGGACAGTTCCTGAAATGGACAGAGGTGTCAGCAGAGAGCAATTTGGTCAGACAGAAAGGAAATTCAAAAAGAATATAACTTCCTCTGTAGTATACAGGAGCTGATATGTACTGGAAAGATTAAGATTTTTAAATATAATTAATTTACAAATTTGTTTAACTTTCTGGAATCAGTTGATAAAAAAAATGTTTTCCAGGGGAGTATCCCTTTAAACTTTGTTCTTATGGGTGAGTTGGAATAAGCTGTGTATAGGTTTTAGACTTTGTTGGTTTCAATACACCATACTTTTTAGTAGAATACAGAGAATAGTATAATTCTCTCTACTACGCGCTTCTGCCCTTTGTTCCACCAATTGCTGGGGTTCTCAACAAATATGTGAATTTTTTTAAAAAATTTTCTTAAATGGAAGATGCCATTGGATGGTCCCAATGGCTTCTCCACACTCGTTCAACCTTGGTTGATAGATATCTCTAGATCTATCAGATCTATCAATCCTAGCTCGGCAAGGAGAAGCCATCGGGATCTGTCTCTGTTTTGTTTTAAAGCTATGATTCCTCTTAGAGAACATACTGAAGATTTCAGTGTGAATCATTGACCATTGTAGTAAAGACATTTTGAACTGTTTTATGGTGCCAGTAGTTAGGGCAGCATGAAACTGACGTTAGATTTCTTTTAAGCTAAAAAGAAACAAAAACATTCTGATTATACAAGCTCAATTGCGTTTGTTATTCAAATGAACCTGGGATATCTTTGGTTACATCACAGAACATTAACAGAAACTTTTTACAGCTACATTCAAAGAGAAAAGCTCTGCTAAAAGCAAGATAGCAGACTTCTAAATTATTAATTTTGTAAACATTTTCTTTGGTAGACAATACATAACAACAGGAATCATCTCAACTAAAAATGCCACCAGATCTGCACTATTTTATACAGAGCTAACATTTGACACTTACCATAGTGTAGAAGATCCAGATAATAGTTTGTTGAGGTGAATCGATGTGTTATCATTGGGTACAATCAGGAAAAATACTGTAACAATACCATGTTTGTGAAATGGTAAGATCTGTGGAGAGGGAATCTGTGTTTTTGAGGTTTTTATTATACATTATGTTGAGTTGTGCACAGATGACAATCTTCTTGTCTCCATAGGAGGGGATGATTTTCATGATGTCAGTATAAAAAGTCAACCTCAAAAGTCTATGAAAACTTATCCCCTATCCCAAGGATGGGGGGATACGTTTCAGATTGCGTGGTGTCCCAGTGGTCAGACCTGGCAGTCCTCAGGAAGGGGGCTGAAGAAGCGGCTGACACGCTCCTCTTCCCCAATACATCTCTATGGGAGAGCGGCAGAGCTGCATTTGCTGCATCTCTGGATTTTCTATAGCGCTGCATTGAGGGGGTGTGCGGTGGATCGACATGAGCTATTTGGCAGGAGAACCAGTGCCCCGTATGGGAGATTGTGGGAGGTCCCAGCGGTCAGACCCCCCGTGATCTGAAACTTATTCCCTATCATTAGGATAAGGGATACGTTTTCATATCCTGGATTCATATCCAGTCTCAAAAGTTCCTAAAACATTAAAATAGTTACAATCACAATTCTAAGGGCTTATTCACACTATGGAATTTTCAAGGGGAGAAATTTTGCTCAGAAATTCCGGTGCCGCAGCCTCCCATTGTTTTCACTGTGCACACTGCAACATTTCCATGGTGGAGAATTCTGCAACAGAAATTCAAATTCCGCCCCCCGCCAAAAGAATGAACACGTTTATTCTCTCCATAGGATGCCACGTGGGCTGCACTGTTGTTGTCACGATGCCGGCTGGCAGGTAGTGGACCCTCTGTGCCAGAGAGGGATTGGCGTGGACCGTGCTAGTGGACCGGTTCTAAGCCACTACTGGTTTTCACCAGAGCCCGCCGCAAAGCGGGATGGTCTTGCTGCGGCGGTAGTGACCAGGTCGTATCCACTAGCAACGGCTCACCTCTCTGGCTGCTGAAGATAGGCGCGGTACAAGGGAGTAGGCAGAAGCAAGGTCGGACGTAGCAGAAGGTCGGGGCAGGCAGCAAGGATCGTAGTCAGGGGCAACGGCAGAAGGTCTGGAAACACAGGCAAGGAACACACAAGGAACGCTTTCACTGGCACTAAGGCAACAAGATCCGGCAAGGGAGTGCAAGGGAAGTGAGGTAATATAGGGAAGTGCACAGGTGAAAACCCTAATTGGAACCACTGCGCCAATCAGCGGCGCAGTGGCCCTTTAAATCGCAGAGACCCGGCGCGCGCGCGCCCTAGGGAGCGGGGCCGCGCGCGCCGGGACAGAACAGACGGGGAGCGAGTCAGGTAGGGGAGCCGGGGTGCGCATCGCGAGCGGGCGCTACCCGCATCGCGAATCGCATCCCGGCTGGCAGCAGGATCGCAGCGCCCCGGGTCAGAGGACGTGACCGGAGCGCTGCAGCGGAGGGAGTGAAGCGAGCGCTCCGGGGAGGAGCGGGGACCCGGAGCGCTCGGCGTAACAGTACCCCCCCCCTTGGGTCTCCCCCTCTTCTTGGAGCCTGAGAACCTGAGGAGCAGACTTTTGTCAAGGATGTTGTCCTCAGGTTCCCAGGATCTCTCTTCAGGACCACAACCCTCCCAGTCTACTAAAAAAAAATTTTTCCCTCTGACCTTTTTGGCAGCCAAAATTTCCTTGACCGAGAAGACGTCCGAGGAGCCGGAAACAGGAGTGGGAGGAACAGATTTGGGAGAAAAACGGTTGAGGATGAGTGGTTTGAGAAGAGAGACGTGAAAGGCATTAGGGATACGAAGAGAAGGAGGAAGAAGAAGTTTATAAGAGACAGGATTAATTTGACACAAAATTTTGAAAGGACCAAGATAGCGTGGTCCCAACTTGTAGCTAGGGACACGGAAGCGGACATATTTAGCGGAGAGCCATACCTTGTCTCCAGGGGAAAAAACGGGGGGAGCTCTTCTTTTCTTATCCGCGAACCTCTTCATGCGTGAAGAAGCCTGTAAGAGAGAATTTTGGGTCTCTCTCCATATAATGGAAAGGTCACGAGAAATTTCATCCACAGCGGGCAGACCAGAGGGCAAGGGGGTAGGGAGGGGGGGAAGAGGGTGACGGCCGTACACCACGAAAAATGGGGATTTGGAGGAAGATTCAGAGACCCTGAAGTTATACGAAAATTCGGCCCATGGAAGGAGATCTGCCCAGTCATCCTGGCGGGAGGAAACAAAATGTCGCAAATAATCACCCAGGATCTGGTTAATTCTTTCTACTTGTCCATTGGACTGGGGATGATATGCAGAGGAAAAATTTAATTTAATCTTGAGTTGTTTACAGAGAGCCCTCCAGAATTTAGACACGAATTGGACCCCTCTATCCGAGACAATCTGCGTAGGCAACCCGTGAAGACGAAAAATGTGTACAAAAAATTGTTTAGCCAACTGAGGCGCAGAAGGAAGACCAGGAAGAGGGATGAAATGTGCCATTTTGGAGAATCGATCAACGACCACCCAAATAACGGTGTTGCCACGGGAAGGGGGTAAATCAGTAATAAAATCCATACCAATCAGAGACCAAGGCTGTTCGGGGACAGGCAGAGGATGAAGAAAACCAGCGGGCTTCTGGCGAGGAGTCTTATCCCGGGCACAGATAGTGCAGGCTCGCACAAAGTCCCCAACATCCGTCTCCAGAGTCGGCCACCAATAGAAGCGGGAGATGAGTTGCACAGATTTCTTGATGCCCGCATGACCTGCGAGATGGGAGGAGTGACCCCATTTGAGGATTCCGAGGCGTTGGCGTGGAGAAACAAAGGTCTTTCCTGGAGGAGTCTGCCTGATGGAGGCAGGAGAAGTGGAGATCAGGCAGTCAGGTGGAATGATGTGTTGCGGAGGGAGATCAACTTCTGAGGCATCCGAGGAACGAGAGAGAGCATCGGCCCTAATGTTCTTATCGGCAGGACGAAAGTGAATCTCAAAATTAAATCGGGCAAAGAACAGAGACCACCGGGCCTGGCGAGGATTCAGCCGTTGGGCCGACTGGAGGTAGGAGAGGTTCTTGTGGTCGGTGTAGATAATAACAGGAAATCTTGATCCCTCCAGCAGATGCCTCCATTCCTCAAGTGCTAATTTAATGGCTAGAAGCTCTCGATCCCCGATGGAGTAGTTCCTCTCCGCTGGAGAGAAGGTCCTAGAGAAAAAACCACAAGTGACAGCATGCCCGGAAGGATTTTTTTGTAGAAGAACAGCTCCAGCTCCTACTGAGGAGGCATCAACCTCCCATAGGAAGGGTTTGGAAGGGTCAGGTCTGGAGAGCACGGGAGCCGAAGAAAAGGCAGACTTGAGTCGTTTAAAGGAGTCTTCTGCTTGAGGAGGCCAGGACTTGGGATCAGCATTTTTCTTGGTTAAAGCCACGATAGGAGCCACAATGGTAGAAAAATGTGGAATAAATTGCCTGTAATAATTGGCGAACCCCAAAAAGCGTTGGATAGCACGGAGTCCGGAGGGGCGTGGCCAATTTAAGACGGCAGAGAGTTTGTCTGGATCCATCTGTAGTCCCTGGCCAGAGACCAAATATCCTAGAAAAGGAAGAGATTGGCATTCAAACAGACATTTCTCAATTTTGGCATAGAGTTGGTTGTCACGAAGTCTCTGAAGAACCATACGGACATGCTGGCGGTGTTCTTCTAGATTGGCAGAAAAAATTAGGATATCGTCCAGATATACCACAACACAGGAGTATAACAGATCACGAAAAATTTCATTGACAAAGTCTTGGAAGACGGCAGGGGCATTGCACAGTCCAAAGGGCATGACCAGATACTCAAAGTGTCCATCTCTGGTGTTAAATGCCGTTTTCCACTCGTCCCCCTCTCTGATGCGGATGAGGTTATAGGCGCCTCTTAAGTCCAATTTAGTGAAGATGTGGGCACCTTGGAGGCGATCAAAGAGTTCAGAGATGAGGGGTAAGGGGTAGCGGTTCTTAACCGTGATTTTATTAAGACCGCGGTAGTCAATGCAAGGACGTAGGGAGCCATCTTTTTTGGACACAAAGAAAAATCCGGCTCCGGCAGGAGAGGAGGATTTACGGATAAAGCCCTTTTTTAGATTCTCCTGGACGTATTCGGACATGGCAAGAGTCTCTGGGGCAGAGAGAGGATAAATTCTGCCCCGGGGTGGAGTAGTACCCGGGAGGAGGTCGATAGGGCAATCATAAGGCCTGTGAGGAGGTAGAGTCTCAGCTTGTTTTTTGCAGAAAACATCCGCGAAGTCCATATAGGCCTTAGGGAGACCGGTTACTGGAGGAACCACAGAGTTACGGCAAGGGTTACTGGGAACCGGTTTTAGACAGTTCTTGGAACAAGAGGACCCCCAACTCTTGATCTCCCCAGTGGACCAATCCAGGGTTGGGGAATGAAGTTGAAGCCAGGGAAGTCCAAGGAGAATCTCCGAGGTGCAATTGGGGAGGACCAAAAGTTCAATCCTCTCATGATGAGATCCGATGCTCATAAGAAGGGGCTCCGTGCGGAAACGTATGGTACAGTCCAATCTTTCATTATTTACACAATTGATGTAGAGGGGTTTGGCGAGACTGGTCACTGGGATGTTGAACCTGTTGACGAGAGAGGCCAAAATAAAATTTCCTGCAGATCCAGAGTCCAAGAAGGCCACTGTAGAGAAGGAGAAGGCAGACATCCGCACAGGCACAGTAAGACGTGGAGAAGCAGAGTAGACATCAAGGACTGTCTCACCTTTGTGCGGAGTCAGCGTACGTCTTTCCAGGCGGGGAGGACGGATAGGACAATCCCTCAGGAAGTGTTCGGTACTAGCACAGTACAGGCAGAGGTTCTCCATACGGCGTCGTGTCCTCTCTTGAGGTGTCAGGCGAGACCGGTCGACCTGCATAGCCTCCACGGCGGGAGGCACAGGAACAGATTGCAGGGGACCAGAGGAGAGAGGAGCCGAGGAGACGAAACGCCTCGTGCGAACAGAGTCCATATCTTGGCGGAGTTCCTGACGCCTTTCAGAAAAACGCATGTCAATGCGAGTGGCTAGGTGAATAAGTTCATGTAGATTAGCAGGAATTTCTCGTGCGGCCAGAACATCTTTAATGTTGCTGGATAGGCCTTTTTTGAAGGTCGCGCAGAGGGCCTCATTATTCCAGGACAATTCTGAAGCAAGTGTACGGAATTGTACGGCATACTCGCCAACGGAAGAATTACCCTGGACCAGGTTCAACAGGGCAGTCTCAGCAGAAGAGGCTCGGGCAGGTTCCTCAAAGACACTTCGGATTTCCGAGAAGAAGGAGTGTACAGAGGCAGTGACGGGGTCATTGCGGTCCCAGAGCGGTGTGGCCCATGACAGGGCTTTTCCGGACAGAAGACTGACTACGAAAGCCACCTTAGACCTTTCAGTGGGAAACAGGTCCGACATCATCTCCAGATGCAGGGAACATTGGGAAAGAAAGCCACGGCAAAACTTAGAGTCCCCATCAAATTTATCCGGCAAGGATAAGCGTATCCCAGGAGCGGCCACTCGCTGCGGAGGAGGTGCAGGAGCTGGCGGAGGAGATGACTGCTGAAGCTGTGGTAGCAACTGTTGTAGCATAACGGTCAGTTGAGACAGCTGTTGGCCTTGTTGCGCTATCTGTTGTGACTGCTGGGCGACCACCGTGGTGAGGTCAGCGACAACTGGCAGAGGAACTTCAGCGGGATCCATGGCCGGATCTACTGTCACGATGCCGGCTGGCAGGTAGTGGACCCTCTGTGCCAGAGAGGGATTGGCGTGGACCGTGCTAGTGGACCGGTTCTAAGCCACTACTGGTTTTCACCAGAGCCCGCCGCAAAGCGGGATGGTCTTGCTGCGGCGGTAGTGACCAGGTCGTATCCACTAGCAACGGCTCACCTCTCTGGCTGCTGAAGATAGGCGCGGTACAAGGGAGTAGGCAGAAGCAAGGTCGGACGTAGCAGAAGGTCGGGGCAGGCAGCAAGGATCGTAGTCAGGGGCAACGGCAGAAGGTCTGGAAACACAGGCAAGGAACACACAAGGAACGCTTTCACTGGCACTAAGGCAACAAGATCCGGCAAGGGAGTGCAAGGGAAGTGAGGTAATATAGGGAAGTGCACAGGTGAAAACCCTAATTGGAACCACTGCGCCAATCAGCGGCGCAGTGGCCCTTTAAATCGCAGAGACCCGGCGCGCGCGCGCCCTAGGGAGCGGGGCCGCGCGCGCCGGGACAGAACAGACGGGGAGCGAGTCAGGTAGGGGAGCCGGGGTGCGCATCGCGAGCGGGCGCTACCCGCATCGCGAATCGCATCCCGGCTGGCAGCAGGATCGCAGCGCCCCGGGTCAGAGGACGTGACCGGAGCGCTGCAGCGGAGGGAGTGAAGCGAGCGCTCCGGGGAGGAGCGGGGACCCGGAGCGCTCGGCGTAACAGTTGTCAACAGTGACGGTGCATGTCCAGGCAGTCCTAGTGCCAATAGATTTTAGTGGGCGCCCGCTTAGTGAGTACAGGGGAGTACATGTTGTTTGTTGTTTTTCCTCAAGCCTTAGCCAAGGCAAAGTAACAAGTGTTCCCCTCACAACCCCTTTAACTGTGGGGGAAGTCAAAAGCAAGTGATCCATTTCCCTGCAGTGCCACCACAGGGAAAACAAAGCATTACACAGGTTCTATTGAAATCAGTGGACTGTCTCTGCAAGGCACCAATGTTCCAAGTGAAAAACCTTCTTTGTAGTTGCTTCTTGCTCTGGTTAATTATTAAAGGTCTTAATGGGGTACTCCACCCCTAGACATCTTATCCCCTATCCAAAGGATATGATGTCTGATTGCTGGGGACCCCCGCAATCTCCCTGCTTCACCCAGCATTTGTTTAGAGCATTGGGTGCAGCGCAGGAGGCTCGTGACATCATGGCCACACACCCTCAATGCAAGTCTATGGGAGGGGGCATGGCGGACATCACGCCCCCTCCCATAGACTAGCATTGAGGGAGCGTGGTCGTGACGTCATGAGCGGGGCATGGTCATGATATCATTAGGGGGTCGTGGCTGTGACCTCAAGTGCCACCACCCAGCATCGCCAGTCATCCGGCACAGAGCGAAGTTCACTCCGTGCACCTGATGTCTGGGGTGTCACAGCCGAGGTCCCACCGCTAGAGGCTTGTGACATCACGGTCACGCCCCCCTCAATACAAGTATATGGCGGGGGCATTACGGCTGTCACGTCCCCTCCCATAGACTTGCATTGAGGGGTCGTGGCCGTGATGACGTAATGAGCCTCCGGCGCTGCACCCCATGCACTAAACGAAAGCCTGGTGCAGCAGGGAGATCGTGGTGGTCCCCAGTGGTGGGACGCCGGCAATCAGACATCTTATCCCCTATCCTTTGGATAGGGATAAGATGTCTAGGGGTGGAGTACCACTTTAAATGGAGCACTCCTTTCTATTGATGATATTTAATTTGTAGTAGCAAAATATATTTTCTTCATTCATTAGGTTCACTTTTGTGAATGTTGGATTATCCTATAAAATGTCCACATCCATTGTAGATAGGAGAGAGATGCACTTTAGCAATGCTTCTATTTTGCCTATTAAAATGGATACAAATTCTTTCTCCCCCTCCCAGTCTTTGTTTTCCTGCTTTTCTAAAGCTCTTCTGTGCATAAAAGAAGCCGGCAATGGCGTGTCGCACAAAAAGATTAATATAAACATCAAGAAGCGAATCGCAATGATGGCAAGCAACATCTGAAATATGCTTTTGTTGCGTCCTAAAGTAATTGAACACTTTGCTTATATTTTCTTGTTGCTTTTAGGTATCAACACAAAGATATAGTAAACAGACCCTGCACTCAAATCACTCTTAATCCTGTAGAGAAAATTCTGCTAAAATGCCAAGATCTCTATAATTAAAGCAAAAAATAAAAGATCTGAAACAAACTTTTCCACTGGTGTAAACAATTTTCCCCCAAAAAATTCCTTAAACTGTATTTTTTTTTTTTATAACTATTTGTGACTGTTATTATACTTCTAAGTCTGTTTTGTATAACTGCAGCATTTCAAATCCCTCGGTTTGTCTTTCATGAGGCATGACCATTGCAGCTGTCAGGGTATTTCAAGCCACCAAAATAAAGTGACTTGAAGCATATTTATAATTTTTTTGTTCAAAATGTCTCATAGGAACCAGTTGTGGCATTGTTAACATAGTGTCAAGCCAGGTTAGATTCCTATTTAGGATAGTGTATCATTTTCTCTAAATTACACATTTAATGAACATGCTTTTTGTGTACAAATTAATTAAGTTATAGGCTATTGTAGGGCCTGTATATACAGTCCAATGTACAATCCAAAAGAAATAGAAAATGGAAGAGTACCGTGAAGTCACTTAAAGGGGTATTCTGGCGAAAGACATCTCCTTTGGAAGGGTATAAGATGTCTGATCGCAGGGGGCCCGCCACTGAGAAACAACCCCCCCCCCTGTCCCGCAACCTGAGTTTCCGGAACGGGAGACATGACGTCACGCCATGTCTCGTTGTGACATCACGCCACGCCCCCTCCATTCATGTCTATTGGAGGGGGCGTGACGGCATGGCCAGTCCCAGAAACACAGAGGTTTTCGAGACTGGAGCAGCAGCCCCACATAGAATGGGGGTGCTGCACAGAGATCACAAGGGGTCCCAGTGCAGGGGGTGCATTTTTGAAAAATGCAGATCTCGAAGACAAGGGAGGCCGTAATGGCGGTCTAAGACTGGGCAATGGCGGTGTAAGACTGAGAAGACCATATACTGTAGCTGTGTAAACTGTGCCAGGGTTTATGGAACTAGAATAAAATTATGTCTAGTGCTTAGAAAGTGTTAAACTGCAATTGTGGTATATACGCTAGTGCTCACGAGACCCAAAAAGAGTCTACCCACATCAACAGTTTAGAACCCTCTTCTAGTAATTTGATCATCAAGGTCTCCACATAG
Organism: Hyla sarda; assembly: GCF_029499605.1. Lineage (NCBI taxonomy): Eukaryota > Metazoa > Chordata > Amphibia > Anura > Hylidae > Hyla > Hyla sarda. The sequence goes on along the minus strand of NC_079194.1, from coordinate 66,870,561 downwards.
GGAATTACTTGCCTGGTGATCCAGATGACAACCGTCTTGCCAATTGGATGGTGTTGATATAGTTGTGAAGAGCCATCAAATCAAGACCTCATGCCTGTGTGGGTGGAGACAATAACTTATAGTGTAATTGTGGGCATTTAAACCACCACACATTTTGAGAATATTATCTGCAAATATAGACGAAAAGGGAATCATGACAGGGACCATGAGCCATACAGACACCCTCCTTATTCCCTGTAATTCTCCTTTAAACCTAGACAGCCATGCACCAATTCCCTTATACCATTTGATATTATTAGGGGCTTTTCATATTATGCCTTTAAATGTCATTCTCAGTATATTGTACATTCACTATTGGGAATTTATGAACTCTACACTTATTGGGGGAGATTTTTCAAAACCTGTGCAAGGGAAAAATTGCCCAGTTGCCCATAGCAACCACTCAGATCGCTTATTTCATTTTGAAGAGGCCTTGTTAAAAATGAAAGAAGCTATCTGATTGGTTGCCATGGGCAACTGGGCAACTTTTCCTCTGGACAAGTTTTGATAAATCTCCCCCAAATTGTCTTTGCTAACCACCTTATATCGCACTATTAGATTTTTTTATGTTTATTATACTCTGTTGTATGTGTTCTATTTTTACTTATGTACAGACTGGTTTTACAGTTTACTCCAATGGCCTTGCAGTTGTCTGTATTTTTTTTTCCTTTGGTAAATTGTGCTAAAATCCTAGGATTGAATGTAAAGTGATGTGTTATTTCATAACTATCAAACTAAAAGGCTGAATAATTCTCGTAGGGACATATTTCTTAGAATTGTATGGAACAGGCCTTATTTTTTAAGCAGAAATTGCATGTTGCATCATGTTTTTATAGCTGCCTATGTTCAATCTGTAACCTCCACCAAAAGGAATGTAAACCCTTAGAAGTACGACAGGACCCCCCCCCCCCCCCCCCCTTACATTGTGCCATTTATAATCTTCTTATGTGGCAGAGAAGCCTTTGGGCCACATAAGGCACCAGAGACTGGGGGTGACTGTTTCCTATGTGAGCCCTATAGCTATGCTTATGTTGCAATGCTAATTTCCAGGGTGTTTGTGGGTAATTGTAGGATACCACAGTGTTTGGTTTATTTATTGTAAACCTGTTGATAATTTATTTTTATTTTTTTTGGACACTGCCTAAACATCTCCAACCCTGACAGACTGAAAATTTACAAACAAATGCTAGCCCTGTCCCTCACCATTTGCATTAATACAAGTAGGCAAGAAAATAGGGGCTGAGTAGTGAATGGTTGTGTTTTCATGTACTTGTATAAGATCTAATAAACAAGGAAATAGACTGGTATAAGATAAGAAATTACATACTGTGATCTGTTAACTGATCTTTTATGGGTGCATGAAACATTTCTTACTATATGTCCTGTTAGGGCAGATGGACATCATGGACAATGGTAGACACTCAAGTACTTATTCTATTAGACAGAATGAGAGCGTCTACAAAGAGCAGGTCTTGTTTTGGAGAACTAAGCATGTCTGTATCTTGCATGATCACTCTGCCATATCAGTTCATACTACATTTTCTGCTGTCTTTAGATGAACATCTGGGGGTCATTTGGGGTTTTCAGCAGCTACATCAGCGATGCCTCCCACTCAGCCCAGGGCCCAGCTCAGAAGCAGGAGGTACGTCAATTCTGCTTCATCTTCTGCTCTTGAGTGGGAAACCCCATACATTATTACAGCAATGCAATATGCACTGCTGTTTACTGTACGACCCGCAGTTGCAAGTGGTGATTAACTCTTTACACTCTGTGGGCCAGGTGATCAATAATTTGCCCACAGGCATATAAGAGTGTTGTATATATAAAAGAGACCAATCAACTTTACAGTAGGGTCTTTCTTTTGGTTGTATGTGAATGTGATGTGAAGTCACAGCTACAAGGTAGACAGCTCAGCTGATAAAGTAGAGATCTGTGCAGAATGGCTAATACCATTGTATTAGTAGTTGCTTTATTAGACATTTTGATAGCATACACATGTTGTTTCTTTTACTCAACAATCCCTTTAGATCTACCAGTCTGATGCTATAGTGCTTCACTGGGATTTTGTATGCCCAGTAATGTACACTTTTTATTTTTATGGTTTTGTTTTGTTAAATCAACTATTAGCTTATCTCTTGGCAGAGTTTCGGTCTGTTAAAACGGAGTAGTGAAGTGCTAATTTTGCTGTCACTGACCCCATTGGACCCAATTATCAGTCAATATCCTGCAAGATTCCGATTCTGCAGATACTTCATACCACTTATATCTCCATTAAAGGGGTTATCTGTGGACACATCTTTTTTTATATTTGCCTTGGGACGTGTTAAACATATAAAAGCCATACTTACCTACCCTGATCCCACCATTGCTGCCACTTTGATGCTTCTGGTCCCCGGTCATCACTACCGTGATGCATTGTGCCTGCAGAAACTGCTAGCTCAGCCAATCACTGGTTGCAATAGTGTCCAGCCTCAATCGGTGACTGGCTGAATGGGCACTGTGGACAAGTGGGGGCTGGGAGCATTGGAGCGGCAGCTGTGGGGGACTGGGTTAGGTCAGTATGACTTCTATTTTATGTTTAATGCACTCCAAGCCAAATATAAAAAAGATGTGTCCCTGAACAACCTCTTTAAAAATAGAAAACATAATCACAGTGGGAAAATATCTTATTTGTTGTTTCTTCTTGAAAGGCCACCAGATAGATGTATTTTTTCTTTCTGAGAAATAAACCTTTATGAAATAAACTCAGAAGCTGGATTAAGGCATCATAAATCTGGAATAGTTGTTACTGTATTAGATCAAGCTGTGAAAATTGCAGTGCTACTGAGAGGATTTGTTACCTGCAATTCAGCATTGCTTTTAAACTTTGTTAATAAACTGTACGGCCCGTTCTATCCCCTTATATTTTTCTATCACACACGTCTATTAATCTCATTTCACTCTTGTATCTTATTATCAGGTTGACTGGTATCTGAGATAGGAGGGTGAATTCATTACTTCTTTGTCACATTTCCCTGCCAATAAATCACTAACCGTGAGCCACAGAAAATTAGTAAAGCGCTTGTGGTCAAGTCCCTGGAACTGATCGGAAATGACTGGCATAGCCCACTGTTTCAGATAGGAACTATATATCTAGTCCAGTAATCAATTCATTCTGCCATACATATTTGGAAATCTATGTTTTGTTTTTTTTAATATATTTTTTTATTTCCATTTTATGAAACTTTTTATTACTAATATATTTACTGTATTTTAATAATGTAATTTTTTTAAAATAAATATTGTGTTTAGATGATGGTTGAGTGTGTTTAATATTATATTAACTATATGTATGTCCTTATTTGCAGTAATACCACTACTTCCAGCATGGAACAGAGTGTGTTCCTTGTTGGGAGCAGTAGTACCTGCATTAAGGGACAGATCGCGGCGGGTTTCAATGCATAGACCCGTTGCGATCGTAATTTACCATTGGAAGAAGTGGGCGGCCCGCAGCACCGCTCTGCTCCACTGCACTGTACTGTACTCTGGAGTGGTGAAGTGAAGACAACGTCACATCACAGATTCATATTTTCCACTGAGAGTTGTGATTGGTCAGACGGTGCCATTGCTTCTTTCCAGTCGCAAAATCTGTTGCCACTCCCAAAAAGGAATCATTTTTAGTCCACTTGGAAAAAGCCATTGCTTCTTCCGATACCTCTGTGTGCATATAAACACTGCCAGGCATCTGCATCCAAAAGGGGTTCATTTTTTACTTTCATTTTAAAAAGCATTAAAGAAAAACTGCTAATGCAGTGTGTTTTTATTTAACATGTTAGTAACCACTGGGTACCATCCATTTACCCATAGCCATACATGTTGCTGTACCTGTGAAATTAACTTTTCAGAAGCTCAGAAGTCCATAGAAACACTACTAGGTGACCTAACAGGTTATATGGGGCTTTTAAGGCTCTTAGACAGTTTATACACATGGTTTTGGGTGAAGTACAGGTTTGGACAGAACTAGTTTGGACACATTTTCAGGGAATTGGCAGAACCGAACCTAGTCCGGTGCAGACTATGTTACATATCACTAACTTGTCAATGGGATTTAAGGTGTACTTACCGTTATGAAGAATTGTATCTTACCACATAATCTGCAGCCATGCTGTTTGTCATTACGATACCCTATCTTGCCTTATAATAAATTGCAGCAGTGTCTTGCCTAACTGGTACTAATCGCAATACCCCTTGCCGGGAATTTAAGTGCAAATGATTCGGGACATTTCCTCTATGGCTTATATTTGCATAAACAGTGATTTGCTAAAAAACATTATACTTAATTTGACTGATGTGGAGCTAAGTATAGCTGAAAAGTAGTTAATCCGTGAATATTTGAATATGGTATGAAGGGGAACAGCCATTATTTCAACAATTGTCGATGTATAAATTTTGCCAGCTGTGTACTTAGTATTAGAGCTAGGAATAGACTCATATGCCTTAAAGTTAACTATATGAAAGAGCTATAACGTTAAAGTGGTATTTGAGCCTTTAAAAAAAATGTGTATGTTGCTGGTGATGTAATAAAATAAAAAAGCTATACTTCCCTTCTCCGGTCCCCCACTGGTCCTGCTGCAGCTCCGGTTCTGCTCCTTCTGGTCCACCGATGCTTCTCTCTTCTTCCTGCTTTCAAGATGAGAGCGGCAGGACCTGCCCATTCAGCCAATCACTGGCTGAGACAGGATACAGCAGTGACTGGCTGAGGTGGCAGGTCCTGACTTAGCTCTCATCTCAGAAGCAGTAAGAACAATGGAGACCAGGGAACCAGAAGGAGCTGAACAGGAGCTGCAATTGTGCCAGCAGGTGATCGGGGGAAGATTTTTTTTTAAATGCCCTGGCAATACATTCATGTTTCTCCATTTTTTGTGAACTGTTGGTAAAGTGGCAGTAAGTGGCCCTGTATGGCATTTTTTAGGGCACTCTGTGACATTGATATGGGGGTGCTGTATGGCACTGTCATGAAAGAGAATGTTCAAGATTAGAAAAACAGAACTGATGTCTTCTAAAAACAGCACCAAAGCTATTTATAATTCCTGGCTGAATTTGCATATGGATTGTGGATTTCTTGTGTAGCTTTTTGTCTGTTGTGCCGTTCTATTACTTTTCTGGTTGCTTTTTCTCTTTTCAAAATTTCTTTTGTTTGAATTTTATCTATTGTTTGAACCATGTTCACACGGGGCAATAATAAATACTAGCTTCCTTGTCCGTAATGAAGTTTTTTCTCCGTATACATTGGGAGTATAGTAAACTGAGTTTTTTTTGTGCATTTCTATCTCGATACATGAAAGAAATAAATTTTAAATGTTGTGAATTGAATTAATAATTCATTCAGTTTTTTATGAAGTATTAGAGGTCTTTGAGTGAGGTGCATAAGAAGACTCAGCAAGTTGATCATAAGTTTGCAACAAAAATGGAAACGTTTATTACTGAAGGAATGTTTCATCTAGGAGTTTACAATTTGGCGTGTGTTCACATTGTGCAGTAATTCACACGCGGGTTTTCATGCTGAGTTTTATTTTGTGCAACAAACTTTTTGAATACGATTTTAAATATTCTTATACTGCTGTCTGCACTTCTAGTGTGGATGTAACCACTAAACTATTGTGCCTCAAGTGAGAACTGTAACCATCAGCGTAGGGTCATGCGTGACGTATTTTACTTGCTATTTGCTGCAGTGTATATTCCAAAATATGGCACGTGTGACCCTACCCTTAATGGAGTACTGTTGTGAAAAAAAATTTATAAGTTATAGATCGCGATCTCCTGTATGGGGCCCCAGCACCGTAGATGGAGGGCGTGCCAATCCCTCCAAGTTTCTCTAGGGGATACGTGGAGGAGGTATGCCGGGGACTCGTACAGGAGATTGCCAGGGGTCCCAGCAGTCAGTGGAAATTAATTTATTTTTAAATCAACTGGTGCCAAAAAGTTAAAGAAATTTATAAATCACTTCTATTTAAAAATCTTAAAGGGTACCTCTCATCAAATAAACTTTTGATATATTTTAGATTAATGAATGTTGAATAACTTTCCAATAGCATGTTAATGAAAAATATGCTTCTTTCTATTGTATTTTTCCTGATCAGTCCTGTCAGCAAGCATTTCTGACTCATGCTGGAGTCCTAAATACTCAGAGCTGCCAGCCTGCTTTGTTCACAGCCAAACAGGCTGTGAACAAAGCAGGCTGGCAGCTCTGAGTGTTCTAGTTTGTGAACAAAGCAGACTGGCAGCTCGTAGTGTTTAGGACTCCAGCATGAGTCTGAAATGCTTGCTGCCAGGACTGGTAGGGAGACCCCTAGTGGTCATTTCTTCAAAGTGGAAAATTAAATAGAAAGAAGCATATTTTTTAATAACATGCAATTGTAAAGTTATTCTGCATACATTAATCTGTAATATATCAAAAGTTTTTTTTGATGAGAGGTACCCTTTAATTCTTCCAGTACTTAACAGCTGCTGTATGCTCCACAGGAAGTTATATACTTATTTTTAGCCTTACCACAGTGCTCCTTGCTGACACCTCTGTCTTTGTCAGGAACTGTCCAGAGCAGGAGAGGTTTGCTATGGGGATTTGCTCCTGCTCTGGACAGTTCCTGACATGGACAGAGATATCAGCAGAAAGCACTGTGGTCAGGCAGAAAATAACTATACAACTTCCTCTGTAGTATACAGCAGCTGATAAGTACTGGAAGGATTAAGAATTTTATATAGAAGTTATTAACATATCTGTATAACTTTTTGGCACCAGTTGATTTAAAAAAAATTAATAAAATTGTTCCACTGGAGTATCCTTTTAAGGTTAAAATACCTCTGTGTAGGAAGAAGTGAATTGCATTGGTTTTTCATTGTCTTCTTTTGAGGGGGGAACCACACAAAATAGAATGTAATCCCCCTCTTCACAGATGACTATGGGGTAGATATTGTATAGAGCAGTGGTCTCAACTGTGGCCCTCCAAAGGTTGCAAAACTTCAACTCCCAGCATGCCTGGACAGCCAACAGTTTGAGGGTATCTGTTGTGTGCAGCCCTTTATATGTGAAACATCACAGGCATATTCTTCATTTTGATAAATTCCTATAAAAGGCAGCTTCAAACACATGTTGCAGAAAGACGAAATACATTGATAAACTTATGCATTGTACAGCTACACAAGGGATTATTTACCGAGGACTGTTCTATCTGTACCCCCGCCATGCATCTTCTATGGTTCCACAATAAAAGAAATAAGCCTAGATAGATATTTAGATATTACAGAAATGATGCATGGCCCCGAATGTCATATCTTAACATGTTCAATGATCCTAAAAACAAGTGGGCCTGAAAATAACCAAGACAACATTTCAAAATGGATTATGGAAATATGCCTACACTCCTGCACCTAGAAAGATTCATGGACCTGGATGAATAGAAAATAAATTACCACTTCTGCTTGGTCTCCACTCCCGGGCACTGTCATTTCTTTTGCTTCTGTTTCATCGGTTCTCGGCAGATCCGTCCTCCCCGGTCTGCACTTCATGTGTTTATCATATTGTTAAATCTGATTTGTGAAGTGGGGCCTGCTCTCTTGTTGTTTCTTGCCGGCTTGGTGCGATTGCTTCTGTCTCAATGGATTTAATAGAAAAATGTTAAATTCAGCAGATATTTTGCATTTAGGTGAATGACATGAGTAGTGCCTGGGACTGACCTCAAAAACAGAAGGGAAGATTCCCAACTTTTATGATTTTTCTTAAATGGGCACAATATCAACGATAAAAGCTTTTGATCTGTTTGGTTCTAAGTGTCCTCTCCCGGGCTCAATACCATGTGAATTAGACAGTTGCATAATGCAAGTCTATGGGCCTCTCCCCACTTGTTTTAGTGATTACTCTGACCCTGACCAATCAGAACTTTTGACATGTCTCTAGAATATGTCAAAAGTTCTTTTTAATGACAGGTACACTTTAAAGGGGTACTCCGCCCCTAGACATCTTATCCCCTATCCAAAGGATAGGGGATAAGATGTCAGATCGCCGGGGTCCCGCTGCTGGGGACCCTGGGGATCGCTGCTGCAGCACCCGCTATCATTACTGCGCAGAGTGAGATCGCTCTGCACGTAATGACAGGCAATACAGGGTCCGGAGCATCGTTATGTCATGGCTCCGCCCCTCGTGACATCACGGCCCGCCCCGTCAATACAAGTCTATGGGAGGGGGCGTGGTGGTCGCCACGCCCCCTGCCATAGACTTGCATTAAGGGGACGGGACGTGATGTCATGAGGGATGTCAGAGCGAACTTGCTCTGTGCAGTAATGATGGCAGGGTGCCGCAGCGGCGATCCCCGGGGTGCCCAGCAGCAGGACCGCGGCGATCTAACATCTTATCCCCTATCCTTTGGATAGGGGATAAGAAGCCAGGGGCGGAGTACCCCTTTAAGGGATTCTGTAAGCTCTAAATTATTTGTAAAGCTTATGTGTCAATGATGAGTTTCTAAGCTGCAAAATGCATGTCTCTTCCCTTCCCTACATCTCCCTACCTTGACTGATTGACATACAGTGCTGGAAGCTGAGTCCTGCCCATAAATGGAGAACTATCATGCAGGGAAATGTATCCCCTATATAATGAATAGGGGATAAGTGTCTGATCGTGGGGGGTCCGGCCGCTGAGTCCCCCCACAATCTCCTGCACATTACCCCGGCAGTACCCAGGAATGGAGTGTGTCGACCCCTGCACGAAGCGGCGGCCAACACCGGCGGCCCCTCCTTGTATCTCTATGGGGAACACTGTATCTCCGGCTCTCCCAAAGAAATATATAGAGAGGGCATGTCGGCCGCCACTTCATGAGGGAATCGACACACCCCTTTCCTGGGGAGACCCGGGATGCCATACAGGCGGACTCTCCCCTCCCCCGATCAGACACTTATCCCCTATCTTTAGAATAGGGGATACGTTGTCCTGCATAAGAGTTCTTCTTTAATCATGCACTGCATGGAGAAATGGGGCCGTGGCTCGGAAACTCCTCTTTGACTTGTGAGCCCTAAGAATAAAATAGAGCTGACAGATTTTTTAAGGCTAACCCCACCAAAAATGTTGGTGGGAGATTCATTAAAGCCTGTGCAGAGGAAAAGTTGACCAGTTGCCCATAGCAACCAATTAGATTCCTCATTTAGAAAAATGAAAGAAGCAATTTGATTGGTTGCTATGTCCAACTGGTCAACTTTTTGTCTGGACAGGTTTTGATTAAACTCCTCCATTGGGTCTACTATGTCTCAGTTTGTCCTTAGATTCAATGAATCCAATGAAAAAGTCGTTGGAAAGAATTTTACCTAAGGACAATGGACATATATGTACATCCTGATACGATGGTACTTAACGCACCAGGACATACATATACGTCCTGTATATGATGCGAGCACCGGAGCGGTGCTGGCATCATGTACAGTAGGTCACGGCTGCACCTCAGATGCCATGATCAATACAGATAACGGCATATGTGGCAGTGCGATTGTTTTAATGGCTGCAGCACTGCTACGGGGATCCGATCATTCATGATGGAGGATGGAGGTCCTCTCACCAGCTCTGGCCGTCATAGCATAGCATAGCACTGAACAATATTAGCAATCTAAGTGTGAAAAAAGTTTAAAAAAAAAGGGGAAAAAGCCTCTCCCCCAATAAAAATTTAAATGGTCCCCTTTTCTTATTTTACCCCAAAAAGTGTAAAATAAAAATTATAATAAATATATTAGATATCAGAGCGTGCATAAATGTCCAAACTATCAACATATAATGTTTATTATCCCATGCAGTTAATAGCATATACAGAAAAAAAAAAAGGAAATTGCTGCTTTTTGGTCACATTACATCCCAGAAAAATTTTATAAAAAGTGATCAAGAAGTCATATATACGCAGAAGTGGTGCCAAAAAAAATAAATCTAAAAATCACGGCACAAAAAATGTGCCCACATACAGCCCCATATATGGAAAAAATTAGAGGGGTGATTTAAAACATTCCTGTTTTGTTTAGAAAGTTAGATTTTTTCGTTAAAGCAGTACAATGATAGTAAAGCATGTAAACATGGGTATCATTTAAATCGTATTGACCCACAGAATAAATGGAACATGTAATTTTTACCGTAAAGTGCACTGCGTAAAAACAAAACCCTCCAAAAGTTGGAAAATTCTTTTCAATTTCTCCAGAATATATATATATATATATATATATATATTTTTTTTTTTTTTGGTTGCGCTATACATTTAATTGAAAAATAAAAGGTGCTATTACAAAGTTCAAGTTGTCTTGCAAAAAATGAGCCCTCATATGGGTCTTTGGATGGAAAAATAAAAAATATATGGATTTTAGAAGCCAAGAAGGAAAATAAAGGGAATGCAAAAAATGAAACTGGCTTTGTCATTAAAGGGGTACTCCGGTAGAAAAAAAATCTTTTTAATTCAACTAGTGCCAGGAATTTAAACAGATTTGTAAATTACTTTCATTTAATAATCTTAATCCTTCCTGTACTTATCAGATGATGCATACTCCATAGGAAGTTGTGTAGTTCTTTCCAATCTGACCGCAGTACTCTTTGCTGCCACTTCTGTCTGTGTCAGGATTTGTCCAGAGAAGGAAAGGTTTGCTTTAGGGATTTGCTTCTACTCTTGGCAGTTCCTGACACGGACAGAGGTGTCAGCAGAGAGCACTGTGGTCAGACGAGAAAGGACTACCCAACTTCCTCTGGAGAATACAGCAGCTGATAAGAACTGGAAGGATGATTTTTAAATAGAAGTAATTAACAAATCAGTATAATTTTCTGGCACCAATTGATTTGAAGACATTTGTTTGGACCCCCCACAATCTAAAACGTATCCCCTATCCTGCAGATAGGGGATTTTTATTTCCACGAAACTTCTCCTTTAATAGATCTGGTGCCTGAATTTCTTTTTTGTGTGGGATATGAGCAGCCATACATTATGCTTGATATAGGGGAAATGAATCATGTTAATGATTGACCTATTGTCCTTGCATACGGTGTCTATTGTAACTCAATCCCGCGTCAGCCGAAACAGCGTCCCACCTCCTCTCTCGGACCAATCACCGTCAGTTGTCAGCCGTAACTCCATCCTCCGTCAGGCAAAACAACGTTCCACCTCCTCCCTCACAGCAATCACTGTCATCCTTCAGCCACAGCTCCCTCATCCAAAACTCCCTTGTCCAAAACGCTGTCATGCCTCAGACGATTCTCCCTCAGACACAACTTCTTGCCGCATAGCAGAGCCGACGCTGCACAGCATGTATAGCAGAGTGGAAACTGTGAAACTTGCACGAGTATGCTACAGACACTACATGTTCTACAGAGTCTGTATAGCAGAGCCGACACTGAATAATGTGTACAGCAGAACCCGTAGAGTAGAGAGCCGACACTGACTCTGCTCTGCTACATGGCAGGAAGGTTTTTCGTTTGAGGGATGACTGAGTTTTGGATGAGGGAGTTTCGGATGACAGAGGAGGGAGTTGCGGCTGACGCCTGACGAAGATTGGTCAAAGAGAGGAGGCGGGACGCTGTTTCGCCTGATGTGGGACAGAGTTACGGCTGATGACTGACAATGTCCTAAAATGGACACCGTACTTGCCTAGTATGTAGGATTGAATACGCAAATAAAATCTCCATGATGCATAAGATATTTGTATTATATATTAAATTAAACTGGTAACATGTAAATGATATAGGTAAACCGGAGCAGGTGTCACTTAGTACAATGCGTCATTGAGAAAATCAATAAGTAAATCCTGACACATTTTATTAAACTACTTTCTAGGCTAAAGAGGCTTTATTCTTCGGATTCTTTTGTTGAATCACCAGTGTCAAGCAGTCAGAGGAGAACAGTTGTCTAACTATACTATATGGCCCCAGATATATACAACAGAGCTGCGTGCATCGAGCTCATACATAGTTTCTTTTGTTTTTTATTATTTTTTTTTTTTATATCATAGTTTTTATTGAATAGTTTGCATAGATTTTACACAACAGTAACCGTATCAATAGCGTGAGGTGAATTGTTACATTTTAACAGCAAGTGTAGTCCAGTAATAGTATTAAGAGGTCGGACCCCATGCGATCCCCTTATCCACTATAAGTTAATTTTCACCAGAGTACTCCTTTAACTTCCATTTATAAGTGGACTCTTTCTTTTAGTGTCTTGGTAGTTTGTAATAGTTCTCAATAGGGCTTGAAGATGAACCCAGCAAAAAAAAAAAAAAATAGTTTTGTGCTGAATTCCTTGAAGAAAAGTTAAATTGTTATTACCAGAGGGACATGTCAAAAGTTTTGATTGGTCCTTGTCTCAGTGATGAGACCCCCACCGATTAAAAGTACAAGCCAGGAGAAGCGCTCGGCATTGCTTTAGGGACAGTGAGATAAAGAAGGCTACAAGCCAGAAAGTGAATAGTAATGCCATGCACTTCTCCTGGCTTGTTCTTCTGATTGGTGGGGGTCTTAGCACTGAGACCATGACCGATCGAAACTTTTGACATTTTTCTGTGGCAGTGCCCATTCACTTTACCAAATGCATAATGGAGGCCTCAAGCATGGCAGTCTCATGACAGACACAGGCACAGTCTTAAGGAAGGGATTAAAGATCCCAACAAAATATTCCGAAAGTTTAGAGCCAGCACTGGGGGCTCGTAATGTCATGGCCCTGCCCCCTCATGATGTCACACCCTGCCGCCTCAATGCAAGTCTATGGGAGGGGGTGTGATGGCTGTCACGCCACCTCCCATATACTTGCATTGAGGGTTCGGGGCGTGAAGTCATGAGGGGGCAGGGCCAAGACATCACGAGCTCCCGGCGCCGGCTCTAAGCGTTTGAAACATTTTGTTCCGAACGCTGAGCAGTGGTGTACCCCTCTAACTGGTGTACACAAAGTCAAAAAAATTTTCACAAATTGTATTTGTGCTAAAATGTGCAATTTTTATGCGGTTTTATGATGCGCCTGCTACATTTTATAAATTGGCCTTGGCTTAGGAGGGAGTTATAGCCTGCCGCATCCTGATACATTTTCCTAAGAGGCTGGTTTTAAAAAATTTAAGATTTTTCGATACTTTATCAGGAGATGTATATACTATACTGTATATGTCTTGGTGGGGCCACCCAGTGGTTGTGGTTTGCGTTGCAGCCAGTTGGGGGTTTTGTTAGCTTGTTGCAATGATGTGTTGAATTTGGATCTTTAGAGATGGCACTCCTTAACTAAATTTAAGGCAATATAAGGGTGAACACAAACACACACATATATATATATACATATATATATATATATATATATATATATATATATATATATATATATATCCATGTATAGGTAATGGCATAATAGAAAAAAGGGCCTAAAGAAAAAATAAAAAAGAGCCCCACTATTATGGTGCTGGATTTTACAGCCCAGAACCGAAGGTCCTGGTGTTTATTTGCCCCTCTGTTCCTCTTCTCTTTCCTTGAGTCTTTAATCTATTTCAACATTGACAACAATGGAATTCTATAGAATCATGCCTTGGTTTTCCTTACTTAGTAGCTATGGGCAGGGCCGGCTCCACCTATAGGCAAAATAGGCAGCTGCCTGAAGCGCTTCCTTGAAGGGGGCGCCACTCTGTCCACTGCAAGAAAGTTATTGCACACTGTCTACAGGTCCTTAGAGCAACCGCTTACCCCAGAAGTCATGTGATTACATGAGGAGGAGGTCAGTTTGTTAATATGTCACCCCTGCAGTAAGGTGGGGAGTATAAAAGGGCGGAGCCAATGAGCTGAGTCTAGGGGGCGGCAGAATCAGCTTTTGCTTATGGTGGCAAAAATCCTTGCACTCGTCCTGGCTATGGGTGTGGTACCAAGTAGAACTGGGCCCCCTCTAACCTGCCACGTAGTTTGCCTCTTTGGTACACACACAGACATATATATATATATATATATATATATATATATATATATATATATATATATATGTATATATAACATTTAGACTTGTTATGTTGGTATGTTCCCATTACGGAATTTATCAACCAGGAGAAATACTGGAACGATATTCTGAGTGCAGTGACCACTGCTGAAATCCATCAACACTAGAGTCGGGAATCTGAATTTCTGCCAAAGAAATTCTGTATCGTGCACAACGCAGATCGCTTCTTTCATTTTTGAAAAGGCCTTTGAAAAATGAAAGAAGCTATCTGATTGGTTGCTCTGGGCAACTCAGCAACTTTTCCTCTTGGCAGGTTTTGATAAATCTCCCCCAATGGGGGACTGCTGCACCGGCATTTGTAAACGGAATTTCTCCGCTTGGAATTCCATAGTGTGAACCTACTCTAACTTTGCTACATTGTTTTCTTTATTCTTCCACGTAATATTAAATACAGTATAGAGAGACACAGTGTATTTCCACTTCATTATTTCTTTGCATATTTTTCATTAAACAATTTACAAGAGGTAACGTGACCTCTCTTTACATACAGTGGCCTATTCATCTGAAGCACGCACAACTGCATGCGCGTGCTGCAGACACAACCCCAGTTCAGATGGATGGAACAGATTTTTAGTAGCAGAAATTTGTTCGCCCAATCTGCCATGTGTTAAAATACTGTAAATCTGTGTGTTTCTTTTACACATCTCCCATAGTTACCCTTTAATGATTTACCCTAGGAGGAAATATCAAAACAGAAGGAATCAGAATGTAGCCCCCGCTGTCATGGTAATATATGGTTCCCTAATAAAATGGAACATATAGCAAAGGAAGTATACAGCAGTGGTCTCAAACTGTGGCCCTCTAGATGTTGCAAAACTTCAATTCCCAGCATGCCCGGACAGCCAACGGCTGTGAGGGCATGCTGGGAGTTGAAATTTTGCAACATCTGGATTGCCACAGTTTGAGACCACTGGTCTGCAGTATAGCCATGTATAACCTCATGTGTTAAGCCTAGATGTATGCTTCGTACCGAGTATGTCTGTCACTTAGGTTCAAAGCGATATTTTTGGTGCACACAAACGCATTTTCCCGTGGTCTAAGCTCCCAAGTTAAAGCAATAATACAAGTTGCCTCCACATTATGGCAGATTAACAGCTGCACGCTCACCGCAGGTGACACACAATGCTAATAACTGATAACACATTCCATGTTCTGGGAGAAAATGAAAAATAACAGAGAATAATATATATAATTTTCTTGCTTCCTTCATGTGCATCCAGGAAGAAAAATCTCACAAATACAGCATCGGAGACATTTTCTACTAACAGGAATTGGCAAATAAAACCGCCTGCGATGAAAGCTTTAAATGTAATTTTTTTCTGTTTTCCTGGGTTGAATAAACAGGGGATCGTATCTTTACTTACTACATATATTTTATCACGATAACTGGGACAGATGTAGCAGAGCTGAAATTGACATTAACGGGAATCTGTCAGCTCTATGTTATGCTCACAACCATGGGCAGATAGGCAACAGGGCGATAAAACAAATTATACATGTCTGTTTGCAAAGTTATAAAATCATGTTTTCCTTCCAAGCTCAGGAGTTTAAAAAGGCAGTGCTGAGCTACAGCATCCTGGCATCTTCCCTCCTCGCAATTCTTTGCTCAGCTTCCTATATGTCAACCATGCTTGGTAGAGAGAGGATGGGGAGAGAAGAGGTATGCTTACTGCAGCTCAGCATTGCTTCTACAACTCTTGAGCTTTGAAAGGAAACATGATTTCATAACCTTACAAACAGCTTTAAAGGAGATCTGCAGTGAAATAAACGTATTACCTATCCACAGGATAGCGGATAAGTTTCTGATCATGGGGGGTTCGACCGCTGGGACTCCCTGTGATCTCCCGTATGGGCCCTGGCATTGCAGCTGTGCAGCGGCTAATGCGTGTGTCGTCGACCTCAGTGAACATGCTCACTGGTAATGAGGTGGTAATGCATGAACGCTGAATCTCCGCTTTTCCCATAGCGATACATGGAGAGGGTGTGTTGGCTGTGTTGTGTCGGCCGCCAGAGCCAGCGCAGCTAGGGGATAAGTTTATTTCACTGTAGATTTCCTTTAAGATAAGATACTGGTATTATTTGTTTTGTCTCCCTATCGGCTATCTGCCCGTGTCTGCAACTTGGAGTTGAGTCAACATAATGTGATGAGTTTTCATGCAGTCCTATGTAAGTCCATGGTGATCAAAATGATTTTACGCTGCATGAAAAGTAATCATCGCTTCTTTATGTTTGTGTGTTTCATCTTCTTTCATATAGTGCAGTGCATGAAATAGAGAAGACTCATATAGATGACAATGGGCCGGGTATTTGCTCCCAAAACTCTTAAATTGGTTTTAAATCCCTCTTGTTAATATTGTGATATCTGTTGAGAGAGTCATCTGTAGGTCCACACTGCCAGTGAGAAGAAGGATTAGGCCTTCAGCCTATGTGCACACTCAGTTTTTTGGTCCATATTTTCAACCGAATTTTGGGAAACCTTTTTGTTCAGAGCTCTAATGCTATAATGCAATTTGTAAGCTAGTTGTTTGGAATAAAAAAAAAAAAAAAAAAAAGGCCTAGGAAATGGGCCAAAAAAAATTAGAAAAATTGACTTCCTATGGAACAGAAAATGGTCGAAATAATTGAACTCATACTTTATATTAATGCTGTAAAATCACAGTTGTAATACTGAATACTGAATAAAAATTCCCAGCCTCTTTTCCATTTGGCTTAATAGAACTCAATGACCCAAATGATAAGATAAGATGTCTGATTGAAGGGGTCCCTCTGCTGGGACCACCGCGATCTCCCTGCTGTTTAGAGCATTGGATGGAGCGTCGGAGGTTCATGACATCACGGCCACTGCCACACCCCGCTTCTGATGTCAAGGCCACACCCCCTCAATGCAAGTCTATGGGAGGGGGGCATGATGGCAATCACGCCCCCTCCCATAGACTTGCATTGAGGGGCGTGACCATGACATCACAAGTGGGGTGTGGCCTTGACATCACGAGCCTCCGCCCTGCATTGCCAGTCATCTGGCATGAAGCAAAGTTCACTCCGTGCACCAGATGTCTAGGGTGCCGCAGCCGAGATCAGACATCTTATCCCCTATCCTTTGGAATGAAGGGGCATGGCATGATATCACCAGGGGGTGTGGCCGTGATGTCACAACCCCTGCCACCCGCACCCAGCATTCTAAATGAATGCCAGGTGCTGCACATAGATCACGGGGGTCCCATCGGCGGGACTCTCGCCATCAGACATCTTATCCCTTTGACATCTTATCCCTTATCCCTCCTTTGGATAGGGGATAAGATGTTTGGGGGCAGAGTACCCTTTTAATGAGTTAAAGCAGACCTGTCAGTAGGAAAACATGGGTGTAAATAAACACATGGTTTTATAGGGCTAGTCATCAGAATTCCAGACATCTTTATTTATTTATTTTTTATCTCTATGGTCCTTTCCAGTGCTTAGATATAAGCCTTTTTCTTACTATGCAAATAAGCTCAACATTTTTCCCAGCACAGCATGAGCCCAGATAAGTCTTACCTTGGCTCCTGCCGTATTAGTGTTTGCCTTCTGGGCTTTTTAGCTGCACTGACATATTAGCAAAAGACCTTATATATCAGTATTGAATAGGAGTATGTAGCCATGTGCTTACTTACACCCATGTTTTTCTGCTGACGGGTCCACTTTAAGAGTTGTCTTCTGCCATTTCCATTCATGAAAATGCATATGTTGAAGTTTCTGTGGGCCAAGTTTATATTAGTCCCCTAAAAGATCACATACCATATACAGTACTGCGAAAGACAGATTTTACAATAAGGTTACTAAACTGTAACCTGTGCTGCCCCTGTAGCTATGCACCTGCATACCTGGATGTGAAATAATAGACACCGGTTATGCCCATAAGCATTCTCACTGCCATATGTCCAATTCCTGGCCTTTTTTTTTTTAAAAGAACTTGCTTTCCTGCATTCATCCCAACCTTACACTATGCCATCTGGGATAACTTTATCATAGGTCATGGCTCAAATATGTGTTAATGGATGACTACTCGTGAGGCAAATATTGTTAGTGTGTCTCAAGATAAACTGTTCTCTTTATACTACAGTAACCCCCCGACCTACGATGGCCCCGACATATGATAAAATCGATATACGATGGCCTCTCAGAGGCCATCGCATGTCGATGTCAGCATCGACATACGATGCTTTTATATGTCGGGGCCATCGCATTAACTGCTATCCGACAGCGCAAAATGCTTAAGCTGCTGTCGGATAGCAGTGTAATGTGCCCCAGCAGGTTCACTTGCCTATCCCCGCTGCTCCGGGTCCACTTCGCGATCCTCCGGTGTCTTGCGCATCTTCTCCAGGGTCCGGGCCTTGCTTTCCGGCGTCATTATTATGTCCCTACGCACGCCGCGCCGGCGCAGCAGCGTAATAACGTCACCGGAAAGCGAGGCCCGGACCCTGCAGAAGATGCGCAAGACACCGGAGGATCGCGAAGAAGACCCCGGAGCAGCGGGACAGCATCGGGAGCCCCTGGGACAGCATCGCGAGCGGTGAGGACCTGGTACAGATGCCTATACTTTACATTGCACGGATCCCTCAACATACGATGGATTCGACAAACGATGGGTTGTTTGGAACGAATTACCATTGTATGTTGAGGGACCACTGTGTTCTGCTCTACACAGGGAGAGGAAGCTTGTCCTTAGTTTTAAAGGGTTTTGTCAAATGTAAATGCAGCTCGGGAACATTTCTGGTAGAGAAAACTAGCAGAGACCAGCAATATGTACCAGAAATGGTTCCCAAGCTGCAGTTTGCACTTAAAGGGGTACCAGAAAGTTAAACAGATTTGTAAATTAAAGACAGAGACACGTTCAGAGGGCACAATCAGACTGTTCCATATCTGTGAATAGGAAAGACGCTTGTGGAAATGAACAGAACAGCAGCCGGTATACTAGAATATAGTACTACTGTGGGGTGCTAAGCTCAAAATAGCTGGACAGGATGCAAAATACAGTAGAATAATAGAAGCTTGCACTCACCGCTATTGTAGAATATTTCATACGGACATTTCGTTCTGGCAGGGAGACTTCATTGATGTGGGGGATTTTGCAGATTTGTAAATTACTTCTATTAAAAAATATTTACCCTTCCAGTACTTATTAGCAGCTGTATGCTACAGAGGAAATTATTTTCTTTTTGAATTTCTTTTTTGTCTTGTCTACAGTGCTCTCTGCTGACACATGATACCCATATCAGGAACTGTCCAGAGCAGGAGAAAATCCTCATAGCAAACCTATGCTGCTCTGGACAGTTCCTGACACGGACAAAATTGTCAGCAGAGAGCACTGTGGACAAGACAAAAAGAAATTATAAAAGAAAATAATTTCCTCTGCTAATAAGTAGCTGCTAATAAGTACTGAAAGGATTAAGATTTTTAGATAGAAGTAATTTACAAAAAATCTGTTTAACTTTCTGGTATGAGATCCAGTCCCATCTTACCTGAGAAGTTTGGTTATAGTCATCCAGTAAAGGTGGATTGTGCATGTGTTTCTGCTACAGTACATAACCAAACCCACTTTGCTTATTTGATTCTGTTTCTGCCTGTGCCTCTTCCATGGTTGGCCTTGGCCTGATTGACTACAAACTTGTACTGCCTGCCTAGACCTATTTGCCTTATCCTGACCACTTAAGTACAGTAACCAGACCCCTGTCTCCTCAGTGCCTCCCACCCTTGAGAAAGAGGGCATAATTTTAATGGGGTACTTCACTAGTTTAAAATGTTTTCCCCCTGGCGTCGCTAGGGGGGGGGGGGGGCAGAGGGGGCCATGGCCCCCCTAGATCAGGCCGTGCCCCCCCCAATTTAAAATAAACTAAGTTATGTTCTAATATCTCAGCACTGCTTCCTTTTCCCCTCCCTCTCACCACACGGCTGATTATTTTGATGTGGCTGAGCTGCGCCAGGGTCACGTGCGCGTAACCCGTGCTTTCTAGCAGTCGGACTCGGCGGACAGAAAGAGAGGAAGAGGAGTGGGAGCGCACATTGCGTACGGCGAAGAGACAGAGTGTAAGCAGTGAGAAGAAGTTAGAATCTGATGAAGAGGGGGTCCCGCCCCTTGAAACGCGTTGTCTGTTACCTATATGCAATAAATCTTTTGTTATATTAACGAACCGGGTCTGTTCCATTTTAATCAGTGGAATATTACCCACCCTGAGGAGAGTGCTCCGCTGCATCATTTTTCCGTTATGCATGTATAGGAAAGCTGGGGATACTTAAGTGCTGCGCTCAGGTATCTCCAGGGCTCACATAGACAGTGTAAAGACAAATAGACAGACAGACAGACAGACAGACAGACAGACAGACAGACAGATAGATAGATAGATAGATAGATAGATAGATAGATAGATTAGAAATATAGGACAGATAGACATTCTTCCACCTGTAACAGATGAATGAGAGCAGACATTTTGGGGGAGATTTATCAAAACCTGTGCAGAGGAAAAGTTGACCAGTTGCCCATAGCAACCAATCAGATCACTTATTTCATTTTTCAGAGGCCTTGTTTAAAATGAAAGAACTGATCTGATTGGTTGCTATGGGCAACTGGTCAACCTTGTACTGGAGCAAAGGTGCGACATGTAAAGATCGGGACCAGGATCTTCTCTTTAGAAGGTGCATTACCTAAAACGTTGGTAGCAGCCATTGACCAATGGCTCCGACTGCTCCCAGCAGGACAAAGTGACACAGGAGACTACACAGAGAGCAGTAGAAGCCATCATGTAAGATGTCAGGTGAGAGCTGCTGATGGCTCCTTGCTCTTCATCTGCATCAGGAAAGAGGAGAGATGGAGAGAAAAATTGGGACAAGATATGTTTTGCAGGAGTGGGGAGAGCTGCTTTGATGCCCCCTGGTTAATGAGCATCCACCCTTCACCCATGGATGCCCATGCGCCAACTGGGCCAGCTACCACCCCCACTGGGTGACCTGGTGATCCCCTCCAGCAAAAATCACATTCTTATAGGAGAGGGTTTACAGTTGAAAACAAGGTGGCTACTTAGACAATGCTCTCATGAGTTGCCAAACGCCAAACTGGGTGGGTGGGATGGTGGGTCCACACCTGCTGTGTGTCACTTTAACATTGAAATTCAACAGATTGTATTTTTGGTGATTCATATTCTCATTTCCAATGAATTATTCTTCAAAACTGCTATCTAAGAACACATCGCATTTGGGGTATGTTGTGCATGCCAACAATACCACATTAACTGGGGCACATCACATAGAGTCAGTTACAGCGGCAGTGAAATGGCTCGTGCAGGACTCATAGCCTTCTCAAGTGCTTCCTTTGTACTCGTGTGTTAATGCATTTCTATTATCTTTCAGTCTCCTCATTGCTCAGCTTGTTGTTCCCCGCCCGTATTATACCCTCACTTTTCTCATCGCTTTTTGTATTGTTATACAGTGTTGAAGTTCATTGTGAAGGACTCTATTCAGATTGCAGGAGTATTGTTTCCACATCCAGCAGCAGCGCCAAAATGGGAAAGAGGCCAGGCTTGTTTTTTCTCCGCTAATGAAATGGGTATAAGTGCTTCAGATAAGACTGAAGGAGGGCGACTGAGGGACAGAAGCAAAAGAGAAGGAGAGAAATGTAAGACACACTGCCAAGGATGGGTTTATGATATGGACTCATGTATTATGTGGCCGAATACCTGCAACGGTTAAACCTCCAAATAGATCTACAGAATACGGACTCGTGCTGTGAGTCTATGGGATGGAGGGTTTAATGGGAGAGATGGTATTTGCATGAGGTGTTAGGCATCAAAAGTGCCAAAGTCAGTGGTGTTTAAAGACATTTCTACAATGCCCGAGAATGTGACAAATACTAAACTGCATAAAATACGATATCAACACCGAAAAGAGACAAATAGAAAGAATTTGACTAAAGAACAGAATTTATTGGCATCTGTGTTTTTTTAATTAATGTTATCTTGACTGCTTAGAGCCAACTCATTGCTTGTACTTACAAATCATTACAAAGACAAGAGGCTTAATATTGGATTTTTGTTCTCCTACCAGTTATGGATGTTTTTTAGGAATAATTAATTAATATTAATATTTCAAAAACTAATGTGAGGAAATTTTACATGATCCAAAATATTAATGAGAAGAACGCCAGTGGTGCTAAAGCAATAGGGGTACCCAAGTGGGAGATCACAACTATCGCTTCCCTCATAATACGACACATGTTCATAAAATTGAACAATTTTGACTGTTACATTCTTAAAGAGGTTGTCTGGCTAATTTCAATGTTTGGCTGGTGCTTAGCAAAGGGTTAAAATTAAAAGAAGGCTACGCTTACCTATTTCAAGGGTTTTTTCTGGAATCCAAAGTTATCCCCTATTCACAGCATTGGGCTAATTAACTGATCAGTGGGGGTCAAACTAGTGGGACCCGCATCGATCCCAAGAATGGTGGACAATTGTTCTCAGAACGGAGCTTTACATTGTTCAGAAACACCAAAGAAAATGAAGGGAGCACTGTAGATGCCCATTTCTACTCCATTTGTTCAGGAGACAGGTAAGCATTGGAAAAATGTTTTGGGTTGTCTATTGTTTGGAAGTATTTGCTGTGCTGAGGAGGTATCCTTGCAGTTACCTGACCCAAGAAAAGAATCATTTCTGCTCTATTCATTCCATCATCTCTGTCTTTGCTTCCCCCTCCTAGTGGGGCTCCATTTTGTTTGGATTAAACTGGAGCGTTAAGCTAAACCTTTAATCAAAACTATAATATAGTAGTGATGAGCGGCATTGGCCATATTCTAATTCGCAATATTTCGCAAATATATAAACGAATATTCGTCCTATATTCGCAAATATCCCCTATTCGTTATATTCGCATATGTGAATATTTGCATATTCCTTCTTTTCACTTGTGGGCCAATTAGAATGATGCAAATACACTTGCCAAATGTTATCAATGGTAATCTCTGACAAGTGTATTTGCATCATTCTAATTGGCCCACAAGTAAAAAGAAGGAATATGTGAATATTCCCATATTTGAATATTTGCATATGCAAATATTCACATATGCGGAAAAAACATGAATATTCATAATTTCGAATATATAGTGAATATATTCGCAATATTCGCGAATTTGCAAATTTGTGATATTCGCAATAAAAATTCGAAATGAGAATATTCGTGCCCAACACTGTAATATAGTATACAGAATTAGACTTACCCTGTAGAGTACTCTAAGTTTAGATGGGCATGTGCTTATGTCAGCTATATATGGCAACAGAGCCAATCTGATGTTTTCCTCTGCTACATCCTTCCCTATCACAGCATACAGTCTCAGACACAGACCAAAAATGAAAAGTTAAAGCTGTATGTTGATTCCCCTTTTCTACTATTTACTGCTTTTCAATAGACAGATTTTGGGGGACTAATGAGCTTTCTGATCATTGAAAGACAAGGACAGAGCATCAGGCTGTAGGGATATGAGAAATATACCACATTCCTATAATGAATCAAGAAACAGGCCAAGAAGTGAAAGCTTGTTCTACACTGTCAGTATTTACCATGAAAACGGGAGTATTTTCCCAATAGAAGAGCTTATTATTAAACGCTCACGCAACGCATTTCTGGGCTGTACAAGCCTTTTTATCAACCTCCTGATCAAAGGGTTTGTACAACCCAGTGTGTAATAATTAACACTTTGTTTGGAAAATACTCCCGTTTACATGGTGAATATTGGAGGCGCAGAACAAGCCTCCATTTCTTTTCTTTTCCCGTTTCTTGATTCCTGATATAAACCTACCTGCAAGTCAGCGTGGGAAGCTGCGGAATCCGGTGACTCTCCGTGATATGTTTGAGTGTTATATCTCCATCCGTACAACACCCTCAGGTGAGTGTGTTTTCTGTACTCACCATTAAATGACCATTTAGGATAGAGACACCACTCAAGGGAGTACTCCTTGTCTTTGTGCTTTACATTTCTGTCATAACACATTTTCCAAAGTTTAATTCATTCACAAGTACTAAAGCATTATGCAAATAAAATCTTAAAGGAGTAGTCCAGTGGTGACTCAGTGGTGAGCAACTTATCCCCTATCCTAAGGATAGGGGATAAGTTGCAGATCGCGGGGGGTCCGACCGCTGGGGCCCCCTGCGATTTCCTGTATGGAGCCCCGACAGCCCGCGGGAAGGGGGCGTGTCAACCTCCGCACGAGGCGGCGGCCGACACGCCCCCTCAATACAACTCTATGGCAGAGCCGAAGCGCTGCCTTCGACAATCTCCGGCTCTGCCATAGAGATGTATTGAGGGGGCGTGTTGGCCTCCGCTTCGTGCGGGGGTCGACACCCGCTATCTGGGCCGAGAGCCGGGGCCCCGTACAGAGAGATCGCAGGGGGCCCCAGCGGTCAGACCCCCCGCGATCTCAAATTTATCCCCTATCCTTAGGATAGGGGATACGTTTTTCACCACTGGACTACCCCTTTAAAGATAAGTACACTGCGGTGAGTGAAGTGTAATATTTGCAGCCTGAGACTGAACTGTAAAGTTGTAGCCAAATATCATTGCATCAATTTGCCTAAAATGTGCCTATTGCAAAGCCCATTCATGCAAAGGTCTTTGGCCAGTTGGCCACAGATAGGCCCATCAATCAGCGAAACTGCATCACTGCAAACTTGCCAAATGGATATTCTCAACCCTCGCTGGGACATTTCGTTCTGTCTCAATTTGGCTGACAGAATGTGAAGGCGGCCTGATGTTTGCAGAAGAGTTAGGAAAAGTGCAACCTGCTGTTGTCTGCAAATAGGGTTTTAAGGTATCTGGAAATGAGGAGTAATCTGGAAATCATTAGAAATTAAGATAAAGAGAGATAGAAGCAAGAAGACGTTACGGGAGAAAGAGGAGTGTGAGGAAGTGGTTGGAACAAGAAGTATGAGGAGAATGCAGAAAAATCAGGTTAATTGAATGTATCGAGGGCAAAATTTGTTAAACTCTCTGTGTGTTTATGTGTGGGGGCCTGGTGATTTAAATAAAATGTGCATAATCCACTATGTATCGCACTAATAATGTGTTCAAAGAGCGACGCATTCTTCCAGCAGCCTTCTGCTTCACCATCACGTCCCATGGAGTTTATTTCTGGTACTGCATCGTGTCCCTATATGTATATATATATATATATATATATATATATATATATATATATATATATACAGACCAAAAGTTTGGACACACCTTCTTATTCAGAGTCTTCTTCATTTTCATGACTATGAAAATTGTAGATTCACATTGAAGGCATCAAAACTATGAATTAACACATGTGGAATTATAGACATAACAAAAAAGTGTGAAACAACTGAAAATATGTCATATTCTAAGTTCTTCAAAGTAGCCACCTTTTGCTTTAATTACTGCTTTGCACACTCTGGGCATTCTCTTGTTGAGATTCAAGAGGTAGTCACCTGAAATGGTTTTCACTTCACAGGTGTGCTGGTGTGGAAGAGGAGGTGTGATGGTGTGGGGGTGCTTTGCTTGTGTGTTGGGGATTTATTCAAAATTGAAGGCATACTGAACCAGCATGGCTTGGGGTGATGGTTTGGGGTGAGCTGGACCACAGAGTGAAGGCAAAAAGGGCCAACAAGTGCTAAGCATCTCTGGGAACTCCTTCAAGACTGTTGGAAGACCATTTCAGGTGACTACCTCTTGAAGCTCATCAAGAGAATGCCAAGAGTGTGCAAAGCAGTAATCAAAGCAAAAGGTGGCTAGAACCTAGAATATGACAGATTTTCACTCTTTTTTGTTATGTATATAATTCCACATGTGTTAATTCATAGTTTTGATGCCTTCAGTGTGAATGTACAATTTTCATAGTCATGAAAATAACGAAAACTCTGAATGAGAAGGTGTGTCCAAACTTTTGGTCTGTACTGTATATATATATATATATATATATATATATATATATATTGTGATGACTCGTTCTTGCAAACAGGTGCGGTTGCAGTATGGAGAATAGGAAGCAGTATTTTCAAATCAAAAGATCAGTGTTTTATTCACATTTAGCACTTTATTCACACTTATAGCACACAGCAAAACAGTATTTAAGGGCAGAACAAAGGAAAACGTAACAAAAGTCCACCTGTATTTCTTAGGTGTTTGTTCAGATCTGGGACCATGTCATGCGGCATCAACCAAGCCAAGCAGCAACAAGCAAGCCATGCGGCATCAAGCTGGTGAAACAGGTTGCCTTTAAGGCCAACAAAAGGGGGCCTGGATTGTGGGGAATGACCCCCACCCTACACTTGCCCATCCCGGATTGGCCTTCAAGCCATACTACGGCCACAGTGTTGGTCTGCATCACAGCGCAGACACTGAATAAATACCGGCTCTTACTTCACCAAAGCCAGGAGCCTTGGTGACACATATCGGCCATCCACCACGATGCCTTTCACCTTCTCACAATATATATATATATATATATATATATATATATATATATATTTATTTTTTTTTTTTTATTATTTACTTATTCATTTTTTTAAGTTCTCCCGCATCATGGCATCTTTTCATATTTTATAAGAATGTGTGTATCTAAAAGTGCTGCTGGAGCTTAATATATTTTACGTGCTCATAATGCTTAAAATTAATAATTCAGATAGCAGAAAACACAAACTCAGGATGTTAAAAAGCTTTGGAACCATAGACTGCGACCTTGCTGAGCTTACACGGGAAGTAGGACAAGTTTTTTGGATGAAGTAGTTTTCGTTTTTCTCTCTCGTAGAGCTGTTAATCCCTTCATTGCCAGGCAGCCCCCCCCCACATGACAAGCCGAGCTTTCATCATATCATTTACCCTGCTAATGTGATAGGTGGCATCCTGTGACTGTAATTAATCGGCATTAGAAGTCTCTTAATCGGGATAGTGTGAATAGAGACTTTGGTGTAAGAGGGTTTGATGCTACGTTCATACTTCGATTATAAGCAGACAAGAAAAGAAAAAATGTAATCCTAGGAATAGTCCCAGGATACTGAAAGGCATCTGCTTTATAAACTAAATTAAAACCATCATTCATACCAATTGGGTATAATTTAGAATTACTCGACTGTAATGTGGTCTCTTCTGCGATTTTTACCCCAACCGTGGGTCAAATTACCTTAAGTCAATGTTTTCTAAACAAGTGTGCCTCCAGCTGTTGCTAAACTACAACTTCCAGCCAAAGGCTGGAAGTTGTAGTTTTGCAACAGCTGGAGGCCTATTGCTTGAGAACACTGCTATGGGAAACACATCTATGTACTGGCACCTTTAGATGTCTATTAGACCCATTGAGGACAAAATATGATTATAGTTGGATCAATAACTGATATGTCTATGGTTATTCTAACTAAGCTGAAAAATATTCAGATTTTCTTTTTCTTTTTTAAGCCCTTAAGGACGCAGCCCATTTGGGCCTTAAAGACGCAGACAATTTAATTTTCACGTTTTTGTTTTTTCCTCCTCGCCTTCAAAAAATCATAACTCTTTTATATTTTCATCCACAGACTAGTATGAGGGCTTGTTTTTTGCGCGACCAGTTGTCCGTTATAATGCCATCACTCACTTTACCATAAAATGTATGGCGCAACCAAAAAACTACTATTTGTGTGGTGAAATTAAAAAGAAAACCACAATTTTGCTAATTTTGGAAGGTTTTGTTTTCACGCCGTACAATTTACGGTAAAAATGACATGTGTTCTTTATTCTTTGGGTCAATGCGATTAAAAGGATACCCATGATAATGTACTTTTCTATTAATGTTGCGCTTAAAAAAAAAATCGCAAACTTTTTAACCAAATTAGTACGTTTAAAATCCCCCTATTTTGTGACGAATCAAACATTTTATTTTAATATTTCAGATATTTACGCATGCGGCGATACCAAGTATGTATATAAAATATTTTGTTAACACTTTTTGGGGGTGAAATAGGGAAAATGGGACAATTTACGTTTTTATTGGGGGAGGGTTTTTTTCCAAATTTTTTACTTTATTTTTTTACTTTTTTACTTTTATTTTTAAATAGTCCCATAGGGGACTATTTATAGCAATCACTCGATTGCTAATACTGTTCAGTGCTAGGTATAGGACATAGCACTGATCAGTGTTATCGGTAGAGATGAGCGAACTTACAGTAAATTTGATTCGTCACAAACTTCTCGGCTTGGCAGTTGATGACTTATCCTGCATAAATTAGTTCAGCTTTGAGGTGCTCCAGTGGGCTGGAAAAGGTGGATACAGTCCTAGGAAAGATTCTCCTAGGACTGTATCCACCTTTTCCAGCCCACCGGAGCACCTAAAAGCTGAACTAATTTACGCAGGATGAGTTTACTGTGAGTTCGCTCATCTCTAGTTATCGGTCATCTTCTGCTCTGGTCTGCAGGAAGGCAGATCAGAGCAGAAGACGCCGGGAAGACAGCGGAGGCAGGTGAGGGGACCTCCGTCTGCCGTACTGGATGATCGGATCGCCGCGGCAGCGCTGCGGGAGATCCGATCATCCATTTTAGTGACTGCGATAGTGCAGATGCCGTGATCTGTATTGATCACGGCATCTGAGGGGTTAATGGCGGACATTCGCGGGATCGCGGGTGTCTGCCATTATGGGCGGGGCGCTGGCTGCGATCAGCAGCCGGGACCAGCCGCTCATGATCCGGGCATCGCTCCGATGCTCGCGGTTATGCTTAGGACATAAATGTACGTCCTGGTGCGTTAAGTACCACCTCACCAGGATGTACATTTATGTCCTCCGTCTTTAAGGGGTTAAGGAAATTTAAAAGAATTTTAAAGACAAGAAGAGAGGCTGTGCTATTGACTGTGCAGGAACTAGGTGAGTATGGTTGCTTGCTTTGTTTTAGTTTTTTTGTTTGTTTTTAAGAGGGGCTGTTACTACTACCACTACCGAAGGGGGCTGCTATTACTGCTTCTATCACCTAAAAGGGGTTGCTATTTTTACTACTTAAAGGGGTACTCCGGTGGAATTATTATTATTTTTTTTATCAACTGGCGCTAGAAAGTTATACAGATTTGTAAATTACTTCTATAAAAAAAAATCTTAACCCTTCCAGTACTTATCAGTTGCTGTATGTTTCACATGTTTTTGAATTTATTTTCAGTCTGACCACAGTGCTCTCTGCTGACACCTCTGTCCGTTTTAGGAACTGTACTGGAAGGATTAAGATAAGATAAGATTAAGATTTTAAATAGAAGTCATTTACAAATATGTTTACATTTCTGGCACCAGCTGATTTAAAAAAAAAATGTTTTCCACCGGAGTACCCCTTTAATGGGGTTGTTATTACTATCTAAAGAAGGCTGCTGCTACTACTACTACTACTACTACTACTACCACCTAAAGGGGGCTGCTGCTACTACTACTACTACTACTACTAATACCACCTAAATGGGGGCTGCTGCTTCTACTACTACTACTACTAATACCACCTAAAGGGGGCTGCTGCTACTACTACTACTATTACTACTACTACTACTACTACTACTAATACCACCTAAAGGGGGCTGCTACTACTACCACTACTACCACCTAAAGGGGCTAATTCTTAGGGGCCCCCTGATCAAGTTTCACCTAAGGCTTCACAAAGTCTAGAATAGCCTCTGAGCGTAGATGACACTGATAAGATGACAGATTCCCTTTAAAGGGGTACTCCCGTGGAAAACTTTTTTTGTTAAATCAACTGGTGCCAGAAAGTTAAACAGATTTGTAAAGTACTTCTATTAAAAAAAATTGTAAACCTTCCAGTACTTTTTAGGGGCTGAATACTGCTGAGGAAATGTTTTTCTTTTTGGATTTCTCTTTTGTCACAAGCACAATGCTCTCTGCTGACATCTCTGTCCATTTTAGGAACTGACCAGAGCAGCATATGTTTGCTATAGGGATTTTCTCCTGCTCTGGACAGTTCCTAAAATGGACAGCAGAGGTCAACAGAGAGCACTGTGGTCGTGACAGAAGAGAAATCCAAAAATAAAAGCATTTCTTCTGCAGTATACAGCCCCTAAAAATTACTGGAAGGATTAAGATTTTTTTTTTATAGAAGTAATTTACAAATCTGTTTAACTTTCTGCCACCAGTTGATTTAAAAAAAAAAAAAGGTTTCCACGGGAGTACCCCTTTAAGCACTGGAAGGTTTGGAGAGTCTGGTGATAACATGACCAAGTTATAGTCATAAAATGTATAGATGCAGCTGAGCTGGAATAAAACAAAGGGTGCCATAGGACTAGTGTTGGTGATTATGCATAATATGGGAAAAAAAATGTTGCTTCTTTAACATTGCATTACGTGAATTACCATTGAAACTTGTGTGGTATCCCTGCACCATATTGCATCCAGTACCTAGTGTAGAGGTCCCCAAAGTCAGAGTAACTACGTTCAGGTAGGGTTTCTCAGGTGGGACAGCCCCTAGTCGCCTCTCCTTAAGTTTAATTTCTATATTAAAAAATGTATATATTAGTAATTCTATCTATATTATATAGGACTGTATAGTACTTACCTTGTTCAGCGTCGCAGGACCTTCGGTCATGTGACCAAGCTAGTAACCTCTATGGTATGTTGCAGGACCTTAGGAGGTCCTTGGGTCACGTGATACCCAACATTCTCTGTAATGGTGATTGACATTCGTATGGACCAATTAGCGTTAGTCCAGCCCCTGCCCATATAAAGGAGCTGTGTCCAATTATCGCTCTCTTGGGTTGCTGCTCTCGTGAATGCCGGACTAACAGGACGGTGCTACGCAATTTTCAACGACACGCTAGGCCTCAAAACCTACGACCTCAGCAGAACCAAAAATAGTGAGTCTTATACTAATTCCTGCTAATACTAGCCTGCATACCGGACCACAACTAATTCTCTAAATCCAGTGGAGCAGCGCAATAGTCTAGAGACTCTTAGAGCTAAAGTCCCGACCATTGTCAATCTCCAAAAGGAAGCTGTATTGATAAGAGACTGTTATGTTGTTGAAGTATACAGAAAATCTTCAGTAAAGTTAACGCTGTTTACAGAAACTTTCCGGTTGTGGACAATCCATTAATACTATGTACTTAAACTCAGTATCGTCTACCTCCCTATCGTTCCTGGGAAGGGCGACGGTAGGAAAAGTTTATTGAGGAGCCCTCACCCTGGCGTCATGAATAGCAAGGGTTAACAAACACCCTTTATTACCTGCACAGCTACACTCCCCATACCCTACACCCCCAAGCTACCACACTTGTCTGTGTCCACCTTTACACTTTTGCTACTACATATCAAACCAGTCAGTCTCAAACAATGGTCTTATTGCCCATAGCAACCAGAGTTCGGCTTTCATTGTCCAGCCTGGGGTATGGGGTCAATTTTTAACACTTTTCACTTGCCAAGTTATTAATCTTTCCAGCATCGCTTATTATCTATACCATTTCTATGGAACTGAAATACGAAGCACGGTATAAATGTATTCAAGCCCACTGCAATGCAGTATCCCAGTCTCCCCTTCAAACCCTCTACTGCTGATATGATATTCCGCATTCTAACATGAGTCGGAAAATGAAAAGTACGTGCACCCCACCATCATGTGTCCATACAGAATGATGCACAACTATGACAAATGTGCAGCATAGAGGCAGACCACACATAATGTCTGGCAGGTCACTATTCCGTCTTTCCAGATATAATTTATTCCATCTCTGCGTTCTGTCTTTGGCTCTTTACTTTCCTCTCTGTGATACTTGTAACTTGGCAAACACATTGGGATTTGTTGGCTCACATTCTGTTGCTAGCGACACACACATGTTCTCCCCTTCCGACATTTATATGTGACTGACAGTTCTAGATTTTCCTCCTTTTCTGATGTCTAATCTACTGTTTCCCAACCAGGGTGCCTCCAGCTGTTGCTAAACTACAACACCCAGCTGGGAGTTGTAGTTTTGCAATGGTAGTAGTAGTAGCAGCAGCCCCCTTTAGGGAGTAATAAAACCCCTTTTAAGTAGTAAAAGCAGCAACCCCTTTTAGGTGATAGTAATAGTAATAGCAGCCCCCTTTCGGTAGTGGTAGTAGTACTAGCAGCACCCCTTTGCTGGGAGTTGTAGTTTTGCAATAGCTGGAGGCACACTGGTTGGCAAACACTGGTATAATCTAAGGTTCACACTACCTCTCCATGGTTACGACCCTATCTAACAGTATTTATATGTTCCTATTACTTTACCCCCTATGGACCTGAGGAAGAGGATAGCATTACTCTCAAAATGCGTCCTACTTATATATTTTCACTAATTATAAAAAAAAGAGAGAACATTGCTCAAAAAATATTATTTTCTCACTTGGACATCACGGTGAGCACCAATCCGAAGGAATCCTTTTTTCCTGCAACTGTCCCCATACCGTCCCAATTCCAGGCCATGGCCTGATGCCGGCCGCTCCTGCACTTCTTAGTCAAAGACACCCCAATAGGTTCTTTAAGTTGTCCTGCTCCCAGCATGGCATCTCCAGGTGAGCACATTAATGGCTTGGCTTACAAATGTCATATTTAGTGTTGCTCATGAATATTCGCAATTCGAATTTCCGTCGCAAATTCGTGAATATTACGAATTTCGCGATTAAAATTCGCTATTACAAATATTCGTCTTTTTTACAAACTGTTTTAAAAACTGAGCACATTGTAGGGATCTCCTTCGACTGATAAATGCAATGCTTGTATCATTTCATTAAAGACCCAGGGATGAGACTGTGAGGCGAAAGGTTTATGCATGTGAATATTCACATTGCAAATATTCGCAATACGAACATTCACAATGCGAATATTTGTGGAAATTCCGCCCTACTTATGCCTGTGAGCCAATGAGACTTCTGCAAGCACAGTTGTCAGAGCTTAGCAACGTCCCTAGCAACGTCCCTCGCATGATGTTATAGCGCCCATGCGCAGACAAGCGAAATTTCGCTATTAATTTCGCATTCGCAATAGCAAAATTTCACAATTCAAAAAAAGTCACGAATATTCCAATTTCACGAATATGGGACGAAAATTCGTCCTCATATTCGCGAAATATCGCAAATTCGAATATGGCATATGCCGCTCATCACTAGTCATATTGTTAGTAAGTATAACACCACTTGCTCCCCTGGTTTTTTTTTTTTCTTTTTACATATACAATAATAATAATGTTATTATTATTATTGTTAAAAATAAATAATAATAATAATTTTTATACATATATATATATATATATATATATATATATATATATATACAAAAGTTGCTGCAGCACACTTGTGGTGAAACATAGTAGCTTGACAAAGAAATTTTTTACACATGTTTAGATTGGAATAAAAGCTACAATTTTTTGGATTTATTAAGAGGCCTTTTGACCTGGGCCATAGCCGCTTGCACCTGCTCATCTAATCTGTGAAGTGCTGTTCTACCTGCTTTCTATATCTATACATCTCTCTCTCTCTCTCTCTCTCTCTCTCTCTCTCTCTCTCTCTCTCTCTCTCTCTCTCTCTCTCTCTCTCTCTCTCTCTCTCTCTCTCTCTCTCTCTCTCTCTCTCTCTCTCTCTCTCTCTCTCTCTCTCTCTCTCTCTATATATATATATATATCTATATATATATATATATATATATATATATACACATACATTTATTTTTGACTGACTGTTCTAGATTATACTTTCTTTTTTGAAGTCTAATTCAGTGTTTCCCAACCATGGTACCTCCAGCTGTTGCAAAACTACAACTCCCAGCATGTCCGGACAGCCAAAAGCTGTCTTTTACTGTTGTTACTCCACTAAAAGCAATACATTTTTGGTGCTAGGTGTTTCCGTCTATAGACTGAATTATATGTCCTTTATTTAATACCTAAAAATATATTAAATATTTAACTGATATTTGTTGCCACAGAATTCATAAATTCCTCTAACTAGCATTTTGCATTTCCACATCTATTAAGTGGCTTGGTGCTCCATCTTTTATATTAGCCAATTTAGCAGCAAACTAATGGCCGTAATACAATATAAATAATACATATTTACTGCAGTAGATTGCACCGCTGTGCTCATCGTCTTTCAGAGAGAATGGTTGAAACAAATTAGGAGTGCTCATCATTTCATTCATACAGCGGTGCCACCTGCGAATACATCTAAATTGAAGGGCCTATAGAAGGCATTAGAGGGAACTGAAATGGTCATTGTTGTTCCAAACAACTTCCTTTCATGTGATGGCCTATGTGATTCCTAACATATTTGTAAATCACTACTTTAACCAAAAAATGATTCCTTACTCCCAAAAAAAGTAGCTCTAAACTCAAGGCCATTAGGTGTCTTACCTCCCTGCGATTTGCTGTCCACTGCTTTTTGTCAGGCAAATTCTGTCTCTAGTAACAGGGAGGCCAGGACAGAATACAGGAAGTGGAGGTGGAGCTTAGCAACTGCTTAGTTATTGCAGATATTGTGTACAGTATCTGTGATTTGTGAGCCTCCATCCTCTAGAGCAGGGGTCCCAAACTCAAATTATCTGGGGGCCACTGGAGATAGAGGCTGGGTGAGGCTGGGTCACATGCTCCCCTCACGTACAATGCCCCCATCATGCGTCTCTCACATATATAATGCCCCCATAATTCGCCCCTCACATATAATACCCCCATCATGCGCTCCTCACATATAATGCCCCCATCATGCGCCCCTCACATATAATGCCCCTATCATGCCCCCAGACAGGCCCCCAGACAGATATCACCCCCATCAGGTAGGGCTCCCCAGCAGGTACACAGGCCCCCATATAGATATGACACCCATCTGGTAAAGCTCCCCAGTAGGTGCATAGGCCCCCATATAGATATGACCCCCATCTGGTAGGGCTCCCCAGTAGGTACATAGGCCCCCATATAGATATGACCCCCATCTGGTAGGGCTCCCCAGTAGGTACACAGGCCGCCATATAGATATGACAACCATCTGGTAGGGCTCCCCAGCAGGTACATAGGCCCCCATATAGATATGACCCCCATCTGGTAGGGCTCCCCAGTAGGTACACAGGCCCCAGATAGATATGACCCCCTTCAGTTAGCGCTCCCAAATAGGTATAGAGGCCCCAGATAGATATGATCCTCATCACTGATGAGGGTAATATCTATCTGGGGGCCTGTCTACCTACTGGGGAGACCTACCTGATGATCAGATAGGGGTTCACATTAGGTGTACAAGCCTCAGATAGATATTACCACCGGCAGGTAGAGCTCCTATTTAAACAATTATGCCCCCTAAGAAGATACGTTAGACCCTGGTGATAAGCAGGTCCTCTCTTATTAGGCAAGTAATTAGGCAAGTTAAGTTTCACAGCTACAGAACTTACATCTCCCTGCGCGTTAGGTGACGTCATCACATGCTCCGTGTCATCAGTGTCCCGGCATCCTGCACTGCGGATGCGATGACGTCACCAATCGCGCACATCCCTCCAGGAAGGCTCGTTATAGGCTGCAGCAGGGAGATATAGGTACAGTAGCAGTGTGTGCCGACATGTGTGTGAAGTCTTCCAGCATTTAGCGCTGCTTGCCCGAAGTTGGGCTAAATGTCTTAAGAAATCACCTGACTGGCACCAGGGCCATAAAATTTCATTCTGCGGGCTCCAAATGGCCCACGGGCCGCGTGTTTGAGGCCTCTGCTCTAGAGAATACACAATGAAAGTTAAATAAAGGCTTGTCTCTCATCTGAACAGTAGCAGTTTAGTGCTTAGTTTTCTGACATTTCTACTCATATTGCACCTTGCAAAGCCAGTGCATCAGTAACCCCTTTTTCATACACATGCCATCTATAGTGTTGTACTCAAAATCATCCACCAGAGCACTGTCAGTATGTTCATTATGGTGCACTTTCACTAGCACTATGACATGGCAAAGTAGTAATAAGTAATTGATGTGTTGCGATTAACCAGAGGAGTAAAGGAGGAAGTACCTGTGTGTGTACTACTGGCAAACAGCCCAGCTCTAGTCCAGTTCCCTGAATTGGAGAGAGTGAGAAATATCTGTGCACCATGGAAGGGGCTCTTAGGAGTTTAGTGACAGCAGTCAGAGCACTAGAATCACCTTTGCCACCTCAAAACTACACAGGTTTTTAAAAATCTTAAAAAACGACAAGCCCACTTGATGAGTTTACTGTTTACTGGTTTATTTTTCAGTTCAATGTATAAATGTTATGTAGGAAATGACTAAACTCTCTCCAGTGGTGGTTGCAGCAAGTGTTGACTGATCAGGGGGAACATTAACTGAGTACAATGCCCCCATCAAGTGGTAGGATAGATTAGACAACAAATGGACAGTCAGTTTGGGAAGTTGATGTGACTGAAGCAGGAAAATGGTCAAGTGTAAGGATCTGAGTGACTTTGAAAAAGGGAACATTTTGATGGCTAGATACTTAGGTTAGAAGATCCCCACCCGGATGGGTTTAAGACCACTGGTACGCAGTCATTGTACCATCTGAAAAAACTCATAGAACATCTACTGTTGCAGAAATTTTGTTCCTGCACTTTTGTACCATAGCCAGTATTAGCATTAGCAGTATTATTTTTAGCACAGTATACGGTACATGCTACATGTTGGGCTGCATAGCCACAGACCAGTCAGATTTCTGATGCTGATAGCCATCTACGATTGAAAGGTAGACAATGGACAAGAACTGGAGCATGTAGCAATGGAATTAGTCAACCTAATCTGATGACTCATGCTTACTTTTATATCATGTGGATGGCCGGGTGCACGTGCGTCACTTATCTGGGAAGGAGATAGCACCAGGATGAACTATGGGGAGAAGACAAGCTGGTGGAGGCAATCTAAAGCTCTAAGCAATGTTTCCTCTTAAACCTTGAGTCTTCACCTTCATGTTGATGCTACTTTAACAACAGAATACAGTGTTTAACAATATTAACTGTAGGCTCTTCTATCAGGAAAATGTACCTTGTCTTAAATGGTACCTTTCATTAGTAATAAAAATGTATATATTATAGATTAGCCTATAATTTGAATTACCTTTCTAATATACTTCTTCAGCACAGTGTATAAACAGTGTTTAGACCTAATATTACAGCTCCCTTTCTCTTTGAGTTGAGCAAGACTGCAGAGTCATCATGCATTCAGTGCATAGTGATAAATAGTGCACAGTATTTTAGCTCCCTTTGAAGCTCTTGGGCAGTTCTGAGCACACAGTAGAGTTCAGTGCCGAGAGCTGAGGGGGGTGTGTGCGGCCTCAGCCAATCACAGCCCATCTCACACTAAACTGCCCTTAACTGTATGTAGCAGAGTGAGGGAGGAGGTTCTACCCAGTAGGGCTTCAGATGATGCCATACCTGCTGGGGAACACCCCTTCCAGTCTATGGAGCTCACTAAGACTGAGCAGAAGATACAGAACAATATCAAAAAATAAAATAAAATAGAAATAAAATAAATAAAGGGGATGGCTTATAAAGATGGGGGAGTGAAATGGGAGGATTAAAACATTTCATCAAGCTCATGACAGGCACTTTTTAAGGAACATGACAAATAGTTCAAGCAATGACATGTCCTTCAAATTTTGAAGCTCTCAGTCTGATCAAGATATCAATCTGTGTTATGGGCCAGGAAAGCCAGTCCATGAGATCTACATCTCACCACTCTTATGACATAAAGCAGGTCCCAGGACACCTTTAGAGGATTTGTAGAATTCATGACTTGACAGAAGAGCCCAATACGACATTCAATAAAAATCTTGCAGACGCAGGCGGTAATGAAGTTGCTGCAGGTGGGTGTGGGCGCTCACAGAACATACAGTGGGTCCAAATCCTGCGCAGTACCGGAAACCCCTGAAATGAGGGCTGATGAAATGGCACAAGGGGGGGTGATTAAATGGCACAAAGGGGGTTGATTAAATGGCACAAAGGGGTAATAAAAAGGCACAGAGAGGTAATAAAAAGGCACAGAGAGGTAATGAAATGGCACGGGGATAAGTATTTCTAAAAGCTGTGACAAAATGTTTGCAGGAGCGAGAAGGATTGGACACACATGTTGCGGGAGTGGGCGAGAGTGAACCCCTCACCTGGCGGGAGTGGGCGTTAATGGTCAAAAATCCGTCGGGAGCAGAATTAGGAAGACAGTCCCGTGCAAGGCTCTACTTGACAGGTCAGAGGTGTTTGGGCAGCACATGGAGGACTGTCCTAATGGTTGTAATGTTATGACCGATCAGTGTGTGTGCCCATGAAGGGAATTTGGAGCTCTGGCAAACAATCAGAAAAATCTGTTCTAAATTTCCCATATTTACATATTTCCTTGGCGCTCGTATAGTACCTTCACTGGGCGCTCGTATAGCTTCACTGGAACGACGTGTAGCCACGCCTACCATCTCTTTATTGGTCCCCGGCCTCCCCACATTACCAGAGTGCATAGCAATGCGTCCTGATTACAGGAAGCGCCGCAGTGGGACATTCTGTAGGGGGCTACAGCGCCTGCAATAGTGCCGGTCAGCACCCTTAGAGTATTCTCACTTTGGACTCAACCTAATCTAACCTTTATGTATGGGCATCCTATATTGTAACATTCATTTCATGTTTTGATGGTTGTTTCACTATTCGCATTATTACTAAGTCTGTACTCTGACATGCACTGACCCTTAACCCTGGGCCACTCCATGGGGACTGTTTTGGCGCCATTTTAACTGTTTGTAACCTTGTATATATACTGGCTACTTTGCATCATTTGTATCCCTGATCTGAAGAAGAGGGGGCTCCCCTCGAAACGCGTAATTTCAATAAAAGTGGATCCCAAGTGGCTCCTGAACCCCTATCTCTGTCTCTGATGTGGTGAATCAGCAGCGCCGTTTTATAGGTCTTTTTTCTCCTCATCCTCGCATCTCTATCAGGACCCTCTCTGAGTCCAGTGACCTGCGGCACAGCAGCTGACCTCCCATCCTGTACCCCCCCCTCCTGGGTGTTGGGTGATACGCCTTTATTTCTTTATACCAAGGTGAGCGGCCATCTGAAGGGGGCATTATATTGCCCCAGCTGCTTTATCTTATACATACCTTTGTTTCCACTGGGGTAATACACGAGGCGCCGTATACGGTTGTCCCTTTTCTATCTTAATTAGAGTAATGAAAGTATGGTTATTAAACTGGAGTAAAAAAATGGGAGTGTTTCCTTTGGGTAGGGTCACACACAGTGCATTCACAGTGAAGGCGCCGTCAGCAGTCTCAGAACGAGCTCCCTGCTGTGGTAGGTTAGCTCTGTGTGTACGCATATTAATTCTTGCGTGAAATCCACCGCTACCAGCAGACACACAGAACTACCTGGCCGCAGCAGGGAGCTCGCTCTGCCACCACTCGGCCGTTGGTGCATCTGCAGCATGAAATACGCTGTGAATGCACTGTGCATGACCCTACCCTTAAAGGGGAATTCCAGGAAAAAACTTTTTTTTTTATAGATACACTGTGAATGCACTGTGCGTGACCCTACCCTTAAAGGGGAATTCCAGGAAAAAACTTTTTTTTTTATAGATCAACTGGCTCCAGAAAGTTAAACAGATTTGTAAATTACTTCCATTAAAAAATCTTAATCCTTCCAATAATTATCAGCTACTGAAGTTGAGTTGTTCTTATCTGTCTGGAAACAGTGCTCTCTGCTGACATCTCTGCTTGTCTCAGGAACTGCACAGAGCAGAACAGGTTTGCTATGGGAATTTGCTTCTACTCTGGACAGCTCCCGAGACACATGTCATCAGAGAGTACTTAGACAGAAAATAACAACTCAAAAACAGTTTTTTCCTGGAGAACCCCTCTAAAGGGATTGTTCTGCTTAGGCCAATTTTTACTTGTTATAAGGGCCCTTTGGCAACAATCCGATCACAATGTGCACCACCTGTGGAGATCCCCAGCACTCGCCTGTTATCTGTAGGTTCTGTTTCTCTGCAACATCAGCAAAGGAGAAATTAATTCTAACACAATGCCAATAAAAATCAATATGTTGTCTGTGTAAAACAAGGCAGGTCCTCCGGAGAGAAGATGTTCCTTGTAATCTCTCTACTCTGATCTGAAGAGAGCACCCAACTCTTTTAAGTTGGTATAAGAAACCATGTTGTATCAGATTGGGCTTTAAAGATGTTTTCAAAGCAAAGACTGGCTATAGAGTCCATCTTTGGAGGGCCCAGAATGTCTTTGCGTTACATAGATCGCCCACTAATTTTAACGGAGCAATGTTTAAAGGGAATGTATCGCCTAGATTTAATTTTTATTTCTTTTATATACTGAATTGAGGTACATACTCAAACATGTTCTTTTTTGTAATCTGTTTTTTTTTTTTTATTACATTTTTTGGAATGTTATTATGGGGGTAGCCATCTTGCTGGAGATACAAGCAAGCCCCGTGGACATAGAAAGCAGTAGACTAAAGC
The DNA here is from genome assembly GCF_029499605.1 of Hyla sarda. Taxonomy (NCBI): domain Eukaryota; kingdom Metazoa; phylum Chordata; class Amphibia; order Anura; family Hylidae; genus Hyla; species Hyla sarda. The sequence continues at coordinate 66,830,099 of NC_079194.1, read as the reverse complement.
TGTCCCACTGGCATGCATGGGAAATGAGTCTAGGCTAGCTCTGTGACCTTCACAGTGGTTATTCCACAGGGAAGGGGGGCTGATCTGTAAGCAACAGCTATTGGGTGTTACCTCTGTTATCTACACACTGATGTCACCATTCACTGTAATCACTGTCTGTGATGATAAGAAGGACATTGCTGGTAAGAGATCTGTACAGAGCAGAAATTCTCAGCTTAGTTTTAGGCCTAGTGGCCAGAATGGAAACTGCAAGATTTCAAGACTTTGAAAAAAAAATTGAAAGTAAAATGGAACATAAAAAAAAAAAATAATAATTCTAGAAAAATACAGCTAACATAAAAGCTAATGATAGTTAAAGGGGTACTCTGCTGATGGCCGACAGCGAGAGGTTGTGACGTCAAGACACACCCCTCGTGACATCACGCTATGCCCCCTCAATGCAAGTCTATGGGAGGCCCGTCAGGTAGCAGGTGCCCGTCATGCTACCTCCCATAGATTTGCATTGAGGGGGTGTGGTGTGACGTCACGAGGGCTGTGGCCGGGATGTTACAATCCCCCGCCGCGACACCCAGCGTTCTAAACAAACGCCAGGTGCTTCACAGAGATCTGGGACCCCCACGATCAGACATCTTATCCACTGTCCTTTGGATAGGGGAATAAGATGCCTAGGGGTGGAGTACTCCTTTAATAGTTTCTGATGACACGTTATAGTTAATAATAGTTAATAGATGACACGCTATAGTTAATAATAGATAAAGGGGTTCTTCGCTGCCAGCGGACAACAGGAGGTTGGGATCTCACAGCCACGCCCCTCTTGACATCATGCCATGCCCCCTCAATGCAAGTCTATGGGAGAGGGCGTGGCCACGCTCCCTCCTATAGACTTGCATTGAGGATGTGTGGCATGACATCACGAGTGTTACGCCGAGCGCTCCGGGTCCCCGCTCCTCCCCGGAGCGCTCGCCACATCCTCGCTACTGCAGCGCCCCGGTCAGATCCACTGACCGGGTGCGCTGCGATACCGCCTCCAGCCGGGATGCGATTCGCGATGCGGGTGGCGCCCGCTCGCGATGCGCACCCCGGCTCCCGTACCTGACTCGCTCTCCGTCGGTCCTGTCCCGGCGCGCGCGGCCTCGCTCCCTAGGGCGCGCGCGCGCCGGGTCTCTGCGATTTAAAGGGCCACTGCGCCACTGATTGGCGCAGTTGTTCTAATTAGTGTGTTCACCTGTGCACTCCCTATGTATACCTCACTTCCCCTGCACTCCCTCGCCGGATCTTGTTGCCATTGTTCCAGTGAAAGCGTTTCCTAGTGTGTTCCTAGCCTGTGTTCCAGACCTCCTGCCGTTGCCCCTGACTACGATCCTTGCTGCCTGCCCCGACCTTCTGCTACGTCCGACCTTGCTCTTGTCTACTCCCTTGTACCGCGCCTATCTTCAGCAGTCAGAGAGGTTGAGCCGTTGCTAGTGGATACGACCTGGTTACTACCGCCGCTGCAAGACCATCCCGCTTTGCGGCGGGCTCTGGTGAATACCAGTAGTAACTTAGAACCGGTCCACTAGCGCGGTCCACGCCAATCCCTCTCTGGCACAGAGGATCCACCTCCTGCCAGCCGAATCGTGACAGTAGATCCGGCCATGGATCCCGCTGAAGTTCCACTGCCAGTTGTCGCCGACCTCACCACGGTGGTCGCCCAGCAGTCGCAACAGATAGCGCAACAAGGCCATCAGCTGTCTCAACTGACCGTGATGCTACAGCAGCTACTACCACAGCTCCAGCAATCATCTCCTCCTCCAGCTCCTGCACCTCCTCCGCAGCGAGTGGCCGCTTCCGGCCTACGACTATCCTTGCCGGATAAATTTGATGGGGACTCTAAGTTTTGCCGTGGCTTTCTTTCGCAATGTTCCCTGCACTTGGAGATGATGTCGGACCAGTTTCCTACTGAAAGGTCTAAGGTGGCTTTCGTAGTCAGCCTTCTGTCTGGGAAAGCTCTGTCATGGGCCACACCGCTCTGGGACCGTAATGACCCCGTCACTGCCTCTGTATACTCCTTCTTCTCGGAAATTCGAAGTGTCTTTGAGGAACCTGCCCGAGCCTCTTCTGCTGAGACTGCCCTGCTGAACCTGGTCCAGGGTAATTCTTCCGTTGGCGAGTACGCCATCCAATTCCGTACTCTTGCTTCCGAATTATCCTGAAATAATGAGGCCCTCTGCGCGACCTTTAAAAAAGGCCTAACCAGCAACATTAAAGATGTTCTGGCCGCACGAGAAATTCCTGCTAACCTGCATGAACTCATTCATCTAGCCACTCGCATTGACATGCGTTTTTTCGAAAGGCGTCAGGAGCTCCGCCAGGATATGGACTTTGTTCGCACGAGGCGTTTTTTCTCCTCGGCTCCTCTCTCCTCTGGTCCTCTGCAATCCGTTCCTGTGCCTCCCGCCGTGGAGGCTATGCAAGTTGACCGGTCTCGCTTGACACCTCAAGAGAGGACACGACGCCGCATGGAGAATCTTTGTCTGTACTGTGCCGGTACCGAACACTTCCTGAAGGATTGGCCTATCCGTCCTCCCCGCCTGGAAAGACGTACGCTGACTCCGCACAAAGGTGAGACAGTTCTTGATGTTAACTCTGCTTCTCCACGCCTTACTGTGCCTGTGCGGATATCTGCCTCTACCTTCTCCTTCTCCACTAAGGCCTTCTTGGATTCCGGATCTGCAGGAAATTTTATTTTGGCCTCTCTCATCAACAGGTTCAACATCCCAGTGACCAGTCTCGCCAGACCCCTCTACATCAATTGTGTTAACAATGAAAGATTGGACTGTGCCGTGCGTTACCGCACGGAACCCCTCCTAATGTGCATCGGACCTCATCACGAAAAAATTGAGTTTTTGGTCCTCTCCAATTGCACTTCCGAAATTCTCCTTGGACTACCGTGGCTTCAACGCCATTCCCCAACCCTTGATTGGTCCACAGGAGAGATCAAGAGCTGGGGTACTTCTTGTTTCAAGGACTGTCTTAAACCGGTTTCCAGAACTCCCTGCCGTGACCCTGTGGGTCCCCCTGTAACCGGTCTCCCTAAGGCTTATATGGACTATGCAGACGTATTTTGCAAAAAACAAGCTGAGACTTTACCTCCTCACAGGCCTTATGACTGTCCTATTGACCTCCTCCCGGGCACTACTCCACCCCGGGGCAGAATTTATCCTCTGTCCGCCCCAGAGACTCTTGCTATGTCTGAATACATCCAGGAAAATTTAAAAAAGGGGTTTATCCGCAAATCCTCCTCTCCTGCCGGAGCTGGATTTTTCTTTGTGTCCAAAAAAGATGGCTCCCTACGTCCTTGCATTGATTACCGCGGACTTAATAAAATCACGGTAAAGAACCGCTACCCCCTACCTCTTATCTCAGAACTCTTTGATCGTCTTCAAGGTGCCCACATCTTTACCAAACTGGACTTAAGAGGTGCTTATAATCTCATCCGCATCAGGGAGGGGGACGAATGGAAAACGGCATTTAACACCAGAGATGGACACTTTGAGTATCTAGTCATGCCCTGTGGCCTGTGCAACGCCCCTGCCGTCTTCCAAGTTTTTGTTAATGAAATTTTTCGTGATCTCTTATATTCCTGTGTTGTTGTGTATCTGGACGATATTCTGATTTTTTCTGCCAACTTAGAAGAACATCGCCAGCATGTCCACATGGTTCTTCAGAGACTTCGAGACAATCAACTTTATGCCAAAATGGAGAAATGTCTGTTTGAATGTCAATCTCTTCCTTTCCTAGGATACTTGGTCTCTGGCCAGGGACTACAAATGGACCCAGATAAACTCTCTGCCGTCTTAGATTGGCCACGCCCCTCCGGACTCCGTGCTATCCAACGTTTTTTGGGGTTCGCCAATTATTACAGACAATTTATTCCACATTTTTCCACTATTGTGGCTCCTATCGTGGCTTTAAACAAGAAGAATGCCAATCCTAAGTCCTGGTCTCCTCAAGCGGAAGACGCATTTAAACGGCTCAAGTCTGCCTATTCTTCTGCTCCCGTGCTCTCCAGACCTGACCCATCTAAACCCTTCCTATTGGAGGTTGATGCCTCCTCTGTGGGAGCTGGAGCGGTCCTTCTACAAAAAAATTCTTCCGGGCATGCTGTTGCTTGTGGTTTTTTTTCTAGGACCTTCTCTCCGGCGGAGAAGAACTACTCCATCGGGGATCGAGAACTACTGGCCATTAAATTGGCACTTGAGGAATGGAGGCATCTGCTGGAGGGATCAAAATTTCCAGTTATCATTTACACCGACCACAAGAATCTATCCTATCTCCAGTCTGCCCAACGGCTGAATCCTCGCCAGGCCAGGTGGTCTTTGTTCTTTGCCCGTTTTAACTTTGAAATTCATTTTCGCCCTGCCGACAAGAACATTAGGGCCGATGCTCTCTCTCGTTCCTCGGATGCTTCGGAAGTAGAGGTCTCTCCGCAACACATCATTCCTCCTGACTGTCTGATCTCCAATTCTCCAGCCTCCATCAGGCAAACTACTCCAGGGAAGACCTTCGTTTCTCCACGCCAACGTCTCGGGATTCTCAAATGGGGTCACTCCTCCCACCTCGCTGGCCATGCGGGCATCAAAAAGTCTTTGCAACTCATCTCTCGCTTCTATTGGTGGCCGACTCTGGAGACGGATGTTGTTGATTTTGTGCGGGCCTGTACTGTCTGTGCCCGGGATAAGACTCCTCGCCAGAAGCCTGCTGGTCTCCTTCATCCTCTGCCTGTCCCCGAACAGCCTTGGTCTCTGATTGGTATGGACTTTATTACAGACTTACCCCCATCCCGTGGCAACACTGTTGTTTGGGTGGTCGTTGATCGATTTTCCAAGATGGCACATTTTATTCCTCTTCCTGGTCTTCCTTCAGCGCCTCAGTTGGCAAAACAATTTTTTGTACACATTTTTCGTCTTCACGGTTTGCCCACGCAGATCGTCTCGGATAGAGGCGTCCAATTCGTGTCAAAATTCTGGAGGGCCCTCTGTAAACAACTCAAGATTAAATTAAACTTCTCTTCTGCTTATCATCCTCAATCCAATGGGCAAGTAGAAAGAATTAACCAGATCCTGGGTGACTATTTACGGCATTTTGTTTCCTCCCGCCAGGATGACTGGGCAGATCTTCTACCATGGGCCGAATTCTCGTACAACTTCAGAGTCTCTGAATCTTCTTCTAAATCCCCATTTTTCGTGGTGTACGGCCGTCACCCTCTTCCCCCCCTCCCTACTCCCTTGCCCTCTGGTCTGCCCGCTGTGGATGAAGTGACTCGTGATCTTTCCACCATATGGAAAGAGACCCAAAATTCTCTTTTACAGGCTTCATCTCGCATGAAAAAGTTTGCCGATAAGAAAAGAAGAGCTCCCCCCATTTTTTCTCCCGGAGACAAGGTATGGCTCTCCGCTAAATATGTCCGCTTCCGTGTCCCCAGCTACAAACTGGGACCACGCTATCTTGGTCCTTTCAAAATCTTGTGCCAAATTAATCCTGTCTCTTACAAACTTCTTCTTCCTCCTTCTCTTCGTATTCCTAATGCCTTTCATGTCTCTCTTCTTAAACCACTCATCATCAACCGTTTCTCTCCCAAACTTGTTTCTCCCACTCCTGTTTCCGGTACCTCTGACATTTTCTCCGTAAAGGAGATACTGGCCTCCAAGACGGTCAGAGGAAAAAAAAAATTCTTGGTCGATTGGGAGGGCTGTGGTCCTGAAGAGAGATCCTGGGAACCTGAGGACAACATCCTAGACAAAAGTCTGGTCCTCAGGTTCTCAGGCTCCAAGAAGAGGGGGAGACCCAAGGGGGGGGGTACTGTTACGCTGAGCGCTCCGGGTCCCCGATCCTCCCCGGAGCGCTCGCCACATCCTCGCTACTGCAGCGCCCCGGTCAGATCCACTGACCGGGTGCGCTGCGATACCGCCTCCAGCCGGGATGCGATTCGCGATGCGGGTGGCGCCCGCTCGCGATGCGCACCCCGGCTCCCGTACCTGACTCGCTCTCCGTCGGTCCTGTCCCGGCGCGCGCGGCCTCGCTCCCTAGGGCGCGCGCGCGCCGGGTCTCTGCGATTTAAAGGGCCACTGCGCCACTGATTGGCGCAGTTGTTCTAATTAGTGTGTTCACCTGTGCACTCCCTATGTATACCTCACTTCCCCTGCACTCCCTCGCCGGATCTTGTTGCCATTGTGCCAGTGAAAGCGTTTCCTAGTGTGTTCCTAGCCTGTGTTCCAGACCTCCTGTCGTTGCCCCTGACTACGATCCTTGCTGCCTGCCCCGACCTTCTGCTACGTCCGACCTTGCTCTTGTCTACTCCCTTGTACCGCGCCTATCTTCAGCAGTCAGAGAGGTTGAGCCGTTGCTAGTGGATACGACCTGGTTACTACCGCCGCTGCAAGACCATCCCGCTTTGCGGCGGGCTCTGGTGAATACCAGTAGTAACTTAGAACCGGTCCACTAGCACGGTCCACGCCAATCCCTCTCTGGCACAGAGGATCCACCTCCTGCCAGCCGAATCGTGACAACGAGGAGCGTGGCCATGACCCCTGCCACCGGCACCCAGCGTTCTAAACAAACAGCGGGTGCTGCACAGAGATCTGGGAAACCCCCCCCCCCCGATCAGACATCTTATCCATAATCCTTTGGATAGGGAATAAGATGTCTTGGGGCGGAGTACCCCTTTAATAGTTTCTGATGACACGTTCCTTTCATTTACCATGTCGAGGTGCTGTGCAGGAATTAAACACTTTCTGCTTAGTTCTACAATAGAATAAAACTGACCAATTGGCATTTTAGCAGTAGAACAATATAGGATGGTCCAATGATTATATAGATACCTTTGGCTAAATAGGAACAGATTGTAACATTTGAAGAACATTATTTGCTCACCCAGCTACTCATCATATCCTGGTGTTTTCATGGTTCAGGGTCAGGCTTCACATTCATAGTTGTCCAAGTAAACCTCCAACTATTATTCTCCTTACTGCATGATCGGCACCTAAAGGTTTAACAAGTCAAGTACAGTACAATGGACATGCAAAATGAAGTTGTTACATAATATGCCTTCATATGCATTATTAACATTCAACATTACGCAATGTTTGTATAATGTATGAATGGCAGTGGCAAGAACAAAGGTTTAGCTAAGAAAGTTACAATTTATCTATTGTGGAGTCATTATACAGTATAATGTAGCTGGGATTGCCACTGTCGGCAAGAGTTTCGACACGACAATACACATTAGGTTAGACGGCCATGGTGAAATGTCATGGTGAACAGAGTCAGTGAAAGAAGAAAGATATTTTAGATAGATAAATAGATAGATACTCGAGAAAAAAGGCAGCACTATGCGGGGAATAAGGTATTCTGTTGCTACAGGAAGGGTTTTTGATCATAAACCAGCAAACTATAAGGTAAGGGTGTATGTTTTTCTGACCGATAGACAGTAAATATCAGTGGGTGTGGATCCAATGTAACACCTAGCTAGTTAAAGGGGTTCTCTGCTGCTCAGCGTTTGGAACAAACTGTTCTGAACACTGGAGCTGGCGCCGGGAGCTTGTGACCTCATAGACCCGCCCCCTACTGACATCACGCCCCGCCCCCTCAATGCAAGTTTATGGGAGGGGGCGTGGCGACTGTCACGCCCCCTCCCATAGACTTGCATTGAGGGGGCGAGACATGACATCATGGGGGGGCTATGAGGTAACGAGCTGTCGGCGCAGGCTCCAATGTTCGGAACAGTTTGTTCCAAACGCTGAGCAGCGGAGTACCCCTTTAAGCCTTGGGCCACTTCTGAGTGCATCATCTAAGTTGTCCCCTGATTCTCACCCTTACACCTTCATTTGAAGATCTGAACTTCACTGCAGGAGACCAACACATCACTACCTCCGGGTATGGGTGCTGACTGGTTTCTGAGTCAAAAGACACCATTGGGGCCGGGGAGGAAGATAGTCCAGGTACTAGCTGAGGTCTGGACGGGCAGTGTGCATTCAAAGTCAATAGAAAGGCAAACAGGTCAGAGTAAGCTGATGTTAATGATGTTCTTTATAGCAGGATCCATGGACATAGTTAACAATAGACAGTACCTGTACCTTTCTCTGAGCATTCTCTGTGAATGGTGGTGTATACAGTGTTATCTCTCTACTGGTGTCACCTCTCACTGTACTCCTGTGCAGAACAGAAAGTCTCAGCTTAGTTTTAGCCCTAGTGGCCAGAATGAAAACTACAAGATTGTATGATGGTTTTTAAATATAAATAGTCACATGGAAATAAGAAAACATCAGCAAATAATCTTTACAAATATGATTTACATAAAAACATAGATATAGGCCCTCATTTACCAAAGTCCAACCGACTCTTTTTTCTCGGTTATTGCGCCTAAATTTTAGTCGCAACCTCTGTGCAACTATTTATGCGACCAATTTTTAGTCGCATAACCGACACTTTAGAAAACACTCAGAGTGTTTTTTTTCACTCTGAAATGGGCGTGTTTTATGCAAACATGGGCGTTTTACCGACAAAACCCAAAAAATACTCAGAGTACTTCCAAAACCGCTCAAGAAAAAGTGTGAGTTTGCCTCACACAATAACCGACAGCCAAGAGGCCGAGGGAAATCCCAAAAATGGAGCAATTTCTAACAAAGGACTGTTTGCCATCGTGTTTTGTGTGAAAGTAACTTGTTTTATAACCTGAAAACATTTTGTACAGTTCAACACTTTTATGAATAAAATAAAGAATGGTTTTGTGATAGTTAATGTTTATATATTTTTTTCTTTTTAACACATTTGCAATATTAGGTTTAAATCAATTTAACACCCAAGCTGATAAACAAGGATAATTGTTGTAATGTTTGAAAAATGATAACACATGAATACTTTTGATTCATGAAAAAATTTTTAAACAAACAAGTCTAAACCATATTGACTCACACAACTAATTTCTTTAGCTCGGAGTTTGTGCGACACAATTGACTAGTGCGACACAAAAAAACGTGCGACAGAAAAATAACCGACATGGGCGACGGAATAGTAAATAAGCCTGAAAAAAAAGACGAGTGATATTGAAATCACTCCAGAATAAACACTCCACTCTAAGTAAATCAGGGCCAATGTGTGTATGCACTGCGTTTGTCTACGTGTAGACACCCAGTGATGGTCATGTAATTGTAGGACATACACAATTGTCACAGTATGAGAGATATCTCCACATGAAACAGATCTCTAAGGGCGGGGAACAAGAAGAGGGCGTTAACAAGTAAGATGTGGGGCGGACATCATGGTGAACTAGAGGCTGGGAAGCACCCCAAGCTGCCTCATTTGCATATTCACATTTTTGGACACGGCAGAGCAACGGCGGTACCGATTACGAAACGGTCTATTTGCATCACCCGCACTTTGTTCCTATTCCAGCAGGTAAGTGCGAATGGTGCTTTATTTATTAGGTCATAAATGGGTCCTTTCTCTTTTTTTTATGCAATTATCTTATTATGCACCATTTTTCTCTTATGTTAAAAAAAAGGACTTTAAGTAAAACAAGTGTGATATACAGTAGTGTGACCTTTTTCTGTAACACAAGGCCTTGCGGGCAATGGAGCCTTCATAATGTTGGTTTTCAGGCTAAATGTCTTCTCTGCCTTTTCAATAATGATCTTACTTGGCTTTGTACTAAATGTACCGTATTTTTCGTCATATAAGACGCTCCGGCATTTAAAACGCACCTAATTTTATAGGATAAAAATCTAGAAAATAAAGATTCTGAACCAAATACAATGTAAAGTATAGGACAGTGATCTTCAACCTGCGGACCTTCAGATGTTGCAAAACTACAACCCCCAGCATGCCCGGACAGCTGTTGGCTGTCCGGGCACGCTGGGAGTTGTAGTTTTGCAACATCTGGAGGTCCGCAGGTTGAAGACCACTGGTATAGGAGGTAGTACTCACGTGTCCCCACCGCTCCGGACCCGTCACTGCTCGTCACCGCTGCCCTGGATGTCGCCCTCCATCGCTGTTGCCGCTTCCCTGGGGTGTCCCCGACGCTCTGGAACGTCTCTGCTGCCGGGTATCCTTGCTCTCCGTCGCCGCCATCACGTCGCTACGCACGCCACTCCTATTGGATGATGTGACGATGTGATGACGACGGCCATGCAGGGGATCCCGGCACGGAGCAGACACCGAGGAGGCAGGTAAGGTCCCTCCCGGTGTCCTGCAAGCTGTTTGGGACGCCGCAATTTCACCGCGGCGGTTCCGAACAGCCCGACTGAACAGCCGGGTTAGTGTTATTATCGCTTCAGACGTGGCGGTCAGCTTTGATCGCCACGTCTGAAGGGTTAATACAGGGCATCACCGCAATCGGGGATGTCCTGCATTAGCCGCGGGTCCCAGCCGTTGATGGCCGCAGGGACCGCCGCGATAGGACAGGTATTTGCCGTATAAGATGCACCAACTTTTCCCCCCCAGTTTTGGGGAAGAAAAAGTGCGTCTTATACGGCGAAAAATACGGTATTTATTAGATGTTTTCCAGTGAAGTTATAAAACAGATTAATGAAGCGTGGTCTGGTGAGAAGCGATACACATAATAAAGTTTCAGGACTCACTAACCTTAGGGACATACAAAGACTTTTAACCTAGGCGGGAAATCAAATGGAAACAATCTGGTAGATATTGTAGGTGGATAAAGAAATCATGCGGTTTAGATAATTCAGATGTATTTCTCCAGGCCAATGATAAATATCTATTTTTCTATAGACATTTTACAACTGAATTAAATTTTGCCTCACGACACCAATGTGTATTGGAGAACTGGAATTAATGGCTAAGAAGACAATGGATTGTGAAACACAAAGCAACTGCAATGGACATTTCTCATGAATCTGTTTGGAAAAAATTGAGAAAAAATCAATGTAGACAATGACTATGTTCAAGCTCTTGATATTTGTCCAAACAAAAGTCAGTCTTTGACCAGACAAAAGCTTATTTACTTGACCTTTCACTGTCAACATTTTATGGGCTATTCAGACCATAACAAGTGCAAGAACTGAATAGTGTGATAACCTGTCCCATATAGTGGGTGTCTATACATAATACAACACGGGGCATCATGGCATCAATCATCATGCTGCATAGAAGAAGGAAAGAAAACCCAACTTAAAGGGGTTACTCCGCCCTTAGACATCTTATCCCCTATCCAAAGGATAGGCGATAAGATGTCTGATCGCATGGGTGCCGCCACTGGGGACCCCCGCAATCACCCTAGATCTCCCGGCACCCCAGCACCCTAGACATTCGGTGTACGGAGCGAACTTTGCAATGTGCCGGATGACTTGCAATGCAGAGGCTTGTGACGTCATGGTCACTCCCACTGGTGACGTCACGGCCACACCCCCTCAATACAAGTCTATGGGATGGGTTGTGCCGGCCGTCATGCCCCCTCCCATAGACTTGCATTGAGGTGGCATGGCCGTGACATCACGAGTGGGACATGGCCATGACGTCACGAGCCTCCAGCTCTGCACGCAATGCTCTATACAAATGCCGGGTGCAGCAGGGAGATTGCGGGTGTCCCCAGCAGTGGGACACTCGCTATCATACATCTTATCCCCTATCCTTTGAATATGGGATAAGATCTCTACAGGCGGAGTACCCCTTTAAGACGACATATACGAATTTTAGATGGTGGGAGATAAACCCTAGCACAGTCATATTTCATGATTTTGCTTTCGGCTTCACACTACAAAATTTCCGAGCGAAATTCTGTTTTGAAATTCTGCTCAGAAATTCTGGTGCAGGAGTCCCATTGATGCAAACTGTGGAGTTTTCTGGATGGACTTTCCACCTGGAAAATTCCCATTGAACTCGTCCAATGTTCTGGCGGATCTCTGCTCTGCAGACATTGATGTCTAAGGGGAAGCAATGCCTGTGCGGTCTTAGCAGATTACATCCGGCCAGAGATTCTGTAGTGTGAAGCCAGCCTTAGGGTATGTTCATACTACGGTATTCCATGCAGAATTCTGCTTGGAGATTCCGGTTGAGCGGCCACTGCCAAATTCCTTCGGCGCTAGAATCTTCAACGTCACCATGTTTATTGTTTTGGCGTATGAATTTCCGTGGCAGAATTTTCCACTGCTTAAATTCCATAGTCTGAATAGGTCAGTGGAAGACCCATTAACACCAATGTAAACATGCAACAGTTCATGCAACAGAATTCCAACGGCAACTCCGCACGCAGAAATTCCGTAGTGTAAACGGACCCTTTAGGCACGATTGCCCTACACTTTAAAGGGAAAACCCACACAAGGGATCTTCTGACATATAAAAATAAGTGTCCTCTTCCTTACCTTTCCTCTTGACTCTACGCTCCGAGATAGATGGTGTAAGAGGATAAGCTTTGAAAAAGAAACATAACATTTTTTTTCTGATTCTCAGTCGGTAAATGTTTATGCTATATGTGTGGTAGTGATGTGTATATCAGTGGTAGTGATGTGTAGTTTATACTGTCAAAGGTTTTGCAAGCATGTTGTGATAATGTATGCAGTTTGTATTGTGATAAAAATTAGACCTTTAAAAAATGTGCGTAAAGATGAGTGTGGATATATATGTAAGTCAAACAATGATGAAGATGATGAAGATAGAGTCTGTGAGCTTGGGCCTTATTTTTACAAAACCATGGGGCATTTGGCTCTGCTTAGAAGTTTGGGTCCTTTTCATATTAGATAGGATTCTGGTCAGGCTGATAATCCTGAGTCATATTTTAAGGCGGTTTTCTTAGTTGGACATTGACTTTCAGTAGAGCCCTGTGCAGGACTTTTTTCTTAGTCCCGCTCTTGCCCGCTCCTGCTGAATTTTGTTCGCAAGGGGTGTGTTCAACTTCCGCCCTCTACCATAACATATGTGTCCAATCCAGTCTGCTGCCACAAACATTTTGTCACATCTTTTAGAGATTATACACCCCGTGCCATTTCATCAGTCTCTGTGGCATTTCAGAGGTTTGCGGGGCTGCACAGAATTCTGTGACACCCGTACAGAGAACTGTGGTCAGACTGGAAAGAAATACACAACTTCCTCTGTAGTATAAAGCAGCTGATTAGTACTGGAAGGATTAAGATTTTTAAATAGAAGTAATTGACAAATCATTAGAACTTTCTGGCACCAGTTGATTTGAAAACATTTTTTCCGACCGGAGCACCCCTTTAAATAAATGCATACTATTGCTTGGCAGTGGTTTACCATGTTTTCTATTTCTCATACATAAAGTACATATGGCAGCTTTATTTGTTGACTCTCAGGAACCTTTGTGATATTAATTGTCCTTTTGGGGGGTCTGTCTGCCCTTATTAGTATTAGAGTTGGCTCTAAGTTATAGGATTTAATCTTTTATTTTGTTGATTCACCTTGACTGAAATTTGTGAAGAAATTGTATTATTTGATGAGTTAAATTTAATTGAAGCAGCTGATTGTATTACGGGAAAGAATTGCATTACCCATAAAGCTGTTCACAGGTCACTGTAAGTGAATTAAGGGATCGGAGATAGATACGAGCAAGGAAGACTTTCATTACTGACTCAATTAATATTCCTCACTTATAGGTCGCAGTCTGTCTTGGATTAGCAGGGGGTTTTCCAGGTCAAGACACGGGTGCCTCTATGTTTGGAAACACAAGAAATCTTTAGAATATTAAACACTATGGGGCGGCATCATGTAAAGAAGATGTGGAGTTGAAAACGGCAAAAGCCGGCAACTCATCGCCATTTTGTTTTTAAAGGTCAGTTTATCAGAATACTCAGAACATATATCATAATGTCAAAGACAAATAAGGACGGATAGCATGGTAAAACTGTACAATTCCAATAGCTTTAAAGGTCATAAAAACTAAAGAAGAAAACAATAATCATCATTTAGTTTACAGTAGAGGTTTGTTTATTGAGTTTACTTCCCTGCCTTGTAATGCTTGTGTCTGTCTGATTCACTCTTTTAGAGAGTCAATGAAGCCACAGCACGCCACCAACTCTTAACCACTAAAGATGTATGGTGTTGTGCATGACTCCAGTTTTCCCTGTTCTAGCTATAAGTGATTGGACCCCCCCACCACCACCACCACCTAACATTTATCATCACTATTTAATTGACAGGTGATCAAAAGGGTACTCCAGGCATTTTTTTGTTTAGGCTACCACCATTGAAATAAAAAAAAGTTTTACTTACCTTCCACTGCTCCCCCGATGCGGTCAATATTGGGCTCCTGTGCTTTGGCCTTGGTCTCCTTTCTGGTTTTGGAGTTTGACTCATCACATGGATCAGTTTATCACTGGCCAAAGCGATGTCCTATATGTAACGGGCTAGCGGTCTGCTTCCTGGTGCCCGGGCCCCTTATACGACACTGGTGCTCAGTCTAGATTTTACTGTGATGGCGCTCCTGGAGCTCTTATATATTTACTATACCTGGATTTCACACACATGTCTAAAGTAGATCCCTACAACTGCAGAATTGCACTTGCTTTGCCAAGAGGGGCGAGCCCATTGCTAAATCCAGGCACATGTGAGGCTGATCAGTACAAAGAATCCCGCTACAGTTTATGCCTAATAGCAGGCTTAACATAGTAAATTCAGCGTGCTGAGTAGACACATCCCCTCCACAGAAACCATGCCCCTTTCATAAGCCCCACCCACTCGAGGAGCACGGTAGAGATTTTTAAAATTTTTTTCACAAACTACGTATATTTTGTTTTTTCACTGATGGGCGCCGGACACAGCATATACAAATGCCCCCTCTAATTTCTGTTTTAGATGGTTTACCTAATGGAGTAGATTTACTTTTTCGAATGGAACAGAATTTGCCAAAACTTGTGCCACAATGACTGGTATACATGCTACAGGTTAAACTTGGTTCATATTGGCTAAACTCCCATCGTTCCGATTGCCAATGGAACTCCAAATAGCTGAGTCTGACAGGAATGTGGACGAGCCCTTAGTTTAAAAGGTTGTGGCTTCATTGAAAGGTGGCTTGGCTGGGTGCTAAATAATGGTGTAAAGTAACACAACCACTGTCATGAATTTGGCCTATCTTTAGCCTGCTTGGTTTCCTAGACACAGTTCTAAAAAATGTTATCTAATAAAAAGTTGTTATTTAGCTTGATCCAACATAGAACTGCTTCAAGATCTCCAGAGAAAAGGAATAAATCCTTATTTACTCTTTACATCTCATTGAACGCGGTCACTTTCTGTTCCTTTCTAACAGATCTTAAGCATTAAAAAGCTCTAACCGATCATGGTGGATTTACTGCAGGTCAAATACTCTTATACTGTATAAAATACATCTGTCACAGGCATCACTGACCATGGTTCCTTCCTGTAATATGAAATTGGCAGCTCGCTTGTATTAAAAAAATTCAGTGAAGACTGGATAGAGGGAATAGACAGAGGAGTGATAATTAAAGGGGTATTCCAGGAAAAAACCTTTTTTTTTTATATATCAACTGGTTCCAGAAAGTTAAACAGATTTGTAAATTACTTCTATTCTGTCTAAGTAATCTCTGATGACAGTGTCTCGGTAAATGCCCAGTTTCGAAGCAAATCCCCATAGCAAACCTCTTCTAAACTGGGCGGTTCCCGAGACACGTGTCATCAGAGATTACTTAGACAGAAAAGAACAACCTAAACTTCAGAAGCTCATAAGTACTGAAAGGATTACGATTTTTTAATAGAAGTAATTTACAAATCTGTTTAACTTTCTGGAGCCAGTTGATATATAAAAAAAAGTTTTTTCCTGGATAACCCCTTTAAGCCTTGTTCACATCTGTGTTGTATGTGCTTTTCAGAGCCTCCATTGCAGATATCATTATATTGTTCCTATTAAAACAATGGACACCATTACGAGACCTGATGGATCCCATAAGACATTGCGGTCTGTTGGGTACCCATGAAAACGTTGGGCATCTCAACCGGACTAGACGGATCTCAAAAGATTTGGTGTATTGGGTACCCATTTAATGGAGATCCCGACCAAACCTTACGGATCTCATAAGATGTGGTGGTCTGTTGGGCTCCCATCAAAACAATGGACATCCTGACTAAACCTTTTCGATCTCTTTAGACTTTGTGGTCTGTTGGGCACCACTGGTGGCTGTTGTGCAATGGATCTGGCCCTTTATAGTAGCTGTGGTCCGCTGCATATTCAGCATATCAGTCCTGTCCAACATTATCTTTTCCATTCCAGGTATTCTTGAAGGCTCCTGTAGAAACATCTGTGTATGTAGCAATAAAACTAATGATGCTTTTTATAACACATAAAAAAAGCACTAAACCTAAAGCAGAAATCTTATAAAGGCGCAGAATATGAAAAAAAATATGTCAAATCATTTACATATGTGATGTCAGTATTTCTATTATTCCTTATATTTAAAGATTCTATAACATCAGGGATTGTTCCACAGGACTGACATTTAGCAAATGTGGTACCAATATTCAAAAAGGGGTCAAAAAGGGATCCTGGGAACTATAGGCCTGTGAACTGCTATTCTGGAATATATTAATCAAAATAACCTTTTACAACAGCACCAACATGGGTTTATGCGGGATCGGTCCTGTCAGACTAATCTGATCAGATTCTATGAGGAGGTCAGTCATAGATTGGATCGGGGTGAAGCTGTGGGTGTTATATATCTGGACTTTTTTAAGGCATTTGATACTGTGCCGCACAAAAGGTTAGTACATAAAATGAAGAGAGGCATAGAGATTCATGACAAGGACATTTATCAATAATGGTCTTGGCTAGATCATTTTTGTTGTTTATCTGGATGCGTTTTTTTTGGCAGTGTTGCGCCAAATTTATCAAATTGTCGCAGTGTTCATGATAAATTTTGTGCAGATCCGCTCCCAGATCATTTTTTACCGTGACTTTCAGATCATGTCTACCCTGCTTCTGAGGAGCTTGTTTGTCTGTGTGTTTGGCTTTATTTGTTTTAGTTTTAATTTTAAGGCAAATTAATGTCTAAAAGAGAGTCTCCCTCACACTTGAATAGTGGTTTACATTGCCACAGGCCAGGGAAAAAAAAAAAAACTTTAGTGATCGAGAGCTGGAGGTTTTAGTTGAACAGGTATTTTTTTATCGGATATTTTTAAAAACTTGGGCACATGAAGTTGTGAGATGTTGGCCATTGCTAACAGATGTTTCTTATGTCTTCACCATTCCTTTTTTGTACCTTAAAAACATACTGCATATGGACAACTGCTTTACTTTTTACTTTGCACTTTTTTACATTTTTTATGTCTTTAAAAAAAAAAAACAGCAATGTGAAAAAGCACGAGAACACAGTGATAAATAACCCCCATAGTTTTTGCCTCTGTATAAATCAGACCACATATGGAGTATTGTGTCCAATTCTGGGCACCTGTATATAATAAGGACATGGCTAAACTAGAGAGGGTGCAGAGAAGGGAGACAAAGATAATGAATGGTACGGGAGGATTACAGGACCAAGACAGGTTATCAAGCTTGGGGTTACTTATTTTGGAGAAAAGACTTCTTAGGGGCGATCTGATCACAATGTACAAATATATGAATGGACGGTACAGAGATCTTTCTAGTGATCTTTTTATACCTAGGCCGGTAACCAAGACAAGGGGGCATCCTCTCCGTCTAGAGGAAAGAAGATTTCACCATCATCACAGACAATGATTCTTTACTGTAAGAGCAGTGAGACTATGGAACTCTCTGCCACATGATGTAGTGATGTCTGACTCAATAAACAAGTTTAAAGGGGGCCTGGGTGTTTTTCAGGAAAAATAATATTACAAGTTATGAATACTAGATTTATGGGGATAGAACGTAGCACCAGGATTTATTCTAATTGCCAGATTGGAGTAGGAAAGTAATTTTTCCTCTGTTATGTGGAAATTGGCATCAGCCTCAGGACAGGGGGGTGTGCGGAGGGGGGAGTCACCCTCCTCTGGATTAATGCAGTAGGATTCTTAAAGGGGTACTCCGCTGTAAAACAGTTTTTTTAATCAACTGGTGCCAGACAGATTTGTAAATTATGTCTATTAAAAAATATTAACCCTTACAGTACTTATCAGCTGTTGTATATTCCACAGTACGTTCTTTTCTTTTTGAATTTTCTTTCCAGTCTGACCACAGTACTCTCTGCTGACACCTCTGTCCATGTCAGGAACTGTCCAGAGCAGGATAGGTTTGCTATGGGGATTTGCTCCTGCTCTGGACAGTTCCTGATGTGGACAGAGGTGTCAGCAGAGAGCACTGTGGTCAGACAGAAAGGAATTTCAAAAAGAAAAGAACTTCCTGTGGAGCATACAGCAGCTGATAAGTACTGGAAGGATTAAGATTTTTTAATAGAAGTAATTTACAAATCTGTATAACTTTCTGTCATCAGTTGATTAAACAAAATAATTTCCAGTGGAGTATTCCTTTAAGGAACTAAATTTACCCTTGATGTTAGAAATGACTGAATCAATCTCAATCTCACCTTTCCATGACTAAAAACCCTGTCTATTGCCTTCACCCCTGCTGCCTTAAGTGTCCAGGAGACTTGATGGGTGCACAGACTCATTAAATTAGGAGTTTTCCCATCCCCTCTCCCAGCCATGATTGATAGCTCAAGTGTCCAATCAGAAGACCGCTAAAGCCATCAATAATGGTTGAGGAAAGGGCCTAGGGCTAGGAAGCTCCTAAAACAGTGAGCTCTGTGCACAAAGCAAAAAGACCCCCCCCCCCCCCCCCCCCCCGGGCACTTGTGGCAGCTGTAGCAAGGGCATTAAAAAGTGGTTTACATGAACAAGACTACAGACATAAAGCATTGCAGAAGAGTAATGGAACAAAAGTTTTAAATAAAAATCTATGTAGAAAATATTTTTTCCACCATAATGAGAACAATGCAATAAAAAATTTGGGTGTTTATAATGTTTAAAGGTTTTTTTTCAGTGAAAACATATGATAGCCTATCCTTAGTTACAGGCAATTAAAGGGGTTATCCAGGTATAGAAAAACAGAGAAATGTTTGTCCAAAAACAGTACTACACCTGTCCTCAGTTTCCGTGTGGTATTACAACCAGGCTCCACTGCTCCAGCGTTCCAAACATTTTGTTCCGAATGCCTGGAGCCGACAGCGGGGGTCATGACGTCACGGCCACACACCTCATGCCATCACACCACGCCCCCTCAATGCATGTCTATGGGAGGGGGCATGGTGGCTGCTGTGATGTCACCACCCCCGCCGCCCACACCCAGCATTCTAAATGAATGCCAGGTGCTGCACAGAGATCGCGGGGGTCCCAGTGGCGGGACCCCTTCAATTAGACATCTTATACCCTGTCCTTTGGATAGGAGATAAGATGTCAAGGGGTGGAGTACCCCTTTAGCTTCAATGGAATGTAATTCTAATTCTGTGTGCCAGACTGCCACAAAAAGTGAAAATTACGCATGGTAGTGATCATAGCAACTAATATTGTCATGACTCTCAAACTGCTGGTTCCCTGCAGTGGTCACATGCACAGTGGGAGTAGTAGTCGTAGACACTCCCTACACTGTGCTTACACCAGTAATGTGATGTCAGCGCACTGTATAAGGGAATGGAGCAGGTGCAGGGGTGCATGTTTTTTATTGTGTGTATATAAAAAACCTAGCCATGAATCAAAACACAGTGAGGCAATAAGGTACTACAAATTCCAGCATAACTTAGTAATGAATAAATACAGCAGATCAATGAGAGGAAGAATCCTGTAATAAACAAATGCAAAATAGAGCACTGAGGTATCACAAGTCTAAGCATAACCTAATAATGTGTACACAGTGGAGGAGGGTTCATCTACCAAAGGGCCCATGTGTAGAGACAGGGCAGGCTAAAGAGCAGTGGTCACCCAACTATGTCCCTTCAGTTGTTGCAAAACTACAAGTAACAGCAAGGGCTTGTTCAAGGATTTTTACCACCCTAGGCGAAAGCTAATTTTGCCGCCCCTTGACCTCGCCCATTGGCTCTGCCCTTTTACATGCTCCACCTTACTACTGGAGTGACACACTGTAACAAACCCACTCCTCATGTAATCACCTTATTACTGGGGTGACAAACTGTAACAAACCCCCTCCCCATGTAATCACCTTATTACTGGGGTGACACACTGTAACAAACCCACTCCTCATGTAATCACCTTATTACTGGGGTGACACACTGTAACAAACCCCCTCCCCATGTAATCACCTTAATACTGGGGTGACACACTGTAACAAACCCACTCCTCATGTAATCCCCTTATTACTGGGGTGACACACTGTAACAAACCCACTCCTCATGTAATCACCTTATTACTGGGGTGACACACTGTAACAAACCCCCTCCCCATGTAATCACCTTAATACTGGGGTGACACACTGTAACAAACCCACTCCTCATGTAATCACCTTATTACTGGGGTGACACACTGTAACAAGCCCACTCCTCATGTAATCACCTTATTACTGGGGTGACACACTGTAACAAACCCACTCCTCATGTAATCACCTTATTACTGGGGTGACACACTGTAACAAACCCCCTCCCTACTTGACAGTGGTTCTGGCTAGTGTTCAGTCTGCAGCATGCCGAGGTAAGTTGTAAGTGGTGATGGAACTACAGGGGTCTGCTAGGAGGTGGGGAAGTGACCCAGTTCTATCACAGTAGAAGTGAGGTATGTCACCATACTGTACATTTACCCAGAAAATGTCAACCATGTCTCTGAGGGAAGCAGTTTCTCAATATTTTCCCTGGGATCCTATGCAAATGCTAAAACTATACTGCAGGATCTGACATCAAAAACAACCGCGTTCTGCTCCAGGGTCCAATCATTAAAGCAAATGGAGTAGTAGAAGAAACAAACACACTGGCACCCATGGGACCCGGGGACCCTGCTGTGACCCTAATATGCAATGAAAGCTGAAGATTGTTTTCCTTCTTGCAACAGGGAATCACAAACATAGTCTCTATGGCATTTATAGAACCCTTTCCATAAGGATTTCTACATAGCTCTACTTTAGAATCCAAACTTAGGAAGTTGCACAAAGCACCTTATTAAATTTGGATCAAAATGGGTAGATCTTACTCAGTAACAACCCATATCCTTCACCGAGACAATCTGTTTATGTCAGCTTTCCCTAACAATATGCAGATCTTACAGTGTTGTAACCAATCAACAAGTGTATGATTCCTCTGCAGTGCCCCTACAGGGAAAATGAAGCATTACACCATATTGATTTAATCAGTGGGTTGATTATGTAGTGCATGGACATTCTGGGTCCTTAGGATGATATAGGCCCTCATTTACTAACAGGATTCCTACTCTTTTTGTGGGTTTTGTGCCTAAATTCTGTCACACGGACCATGTGACAGAATGTGCGACAGAAAAAACCCGACATAATCTGAAACACTCAGAATAAAAAAAAGCCCTAGAAAATGGGTGTGGTTTTTGGGAAAAGGGGCATGTTCCCTACATTTCATCCAAAATCACTCGTCTTTTCTAAAAAAAACACTCTGAAAGGATCATGTGAATTTTCTGGGAAGAAAACCTATACTTTAAAGCATGTGTAAAGTTTCCGAAAGCGGAGTAAATTAGTAAATACCAAAAGAAAAGGTCAGAACAGCAAAAAACACAACAAAACCTACACTCCACTCTTAGTAAATCAGGGGCATAGTCTTTGATCTCATGCTCTGACATAAATGAGCTGACTGCATTAAAAGATCCCCTATATGAATTTAGAATTTCCTGATACAGTAGTTTTTTATTTATTTTTTAAACCAGAGAAATCCTAAACTCTGATCTCTTAAAGGGGTTTTACCAATAGTCTAGCTTCTTTTTTACTAGCTTCTTACCATACATGAAGGGCTAGTGTTAGGAGAGGGCAACCTGGGAATTTGCCCAGGGCCCCCATGCAAACGGGGTCCCCCTAAAAAGCGTTAGGTTTATACTAACACTTCTGCATTTTGCAGCAATTTGCACAAAATCGCGGTAAGATCACAGCATTTTTGCAGAGATTTTGAGCAAATTGCGGCCAAATACAGTAGTGTGAGTATAGTCCTAAAGCTGTACGGGCTGCAGAGAGCCCATAGACAGCACACACTGAATCCTATAGGCTAGGACTCCTGATGATGTCATCCCAGGTCTTGGCAGATACATTTTAAGTCTGTTCTGTGTATGGGCTCTGTGCTATGGACAAAAGAAAGAGAAGGTAACAGGGGCAGAATTGAAGGGGAGGGGGGATTTGTAATAACATATTCAAATACAGAACATATGCCTCTGCCTAACCAGCTATTGTGGGGGTTGATTTAAGATTTTATCCCCTTGAGGACACAGCTCTTTTAGATTTTTGCCATAACTCTTTTATTTTTCCATCCACAGACCCATTAGAGATTGTTGTTGTGTTTTTTTGCACCACCAATTGTACTTTTATACATTTAATTCACCATCTAAAGAGCAAGAACTGATTTGCTCTGGTTGCTGTTGCTCCACTTCGTTCTTGCAGAGGGGGGAGAGCTGAATTGCACGTTGTGACCCCCATATTACCTCAGCCACAAATTCATCCTGAATGGAAATATTACATTTATTATGTTATAGTCACATGCTGTGGTTTGCAGCATTAGCTGAGATGCAGCACAATTCAGGGAGCACAACATGGTGATCTTTGTTCACGCAATTTTTGCATTTTTGCCCGGGGCCACAGTCTAAAACGAGCCCTCCATACGTGTATAAGAGAAACTGCAATACTTAACCAAATTCAAGGAAAGCTAAGGATGTTTGGTGATGATTTTTTTATTTTTTTATTAAGAGTTAACTTATATTAAAAAACAACTAGAATCTACTTGATGCACAACATCCAAAAGTCACTAAATATGCCTTTACAGCCAGCACAAACTATAAAATGTAATGTTTGTTTTGAGACCCTAGTACAGTGTTTCCCAAACACAGTGCCTCCAGCTGTTGCAAAACTCCCAGCATGCTTAGACAACCAACCGCCAGTGGGAGGCACCCTGGTTGGGAAACACTGCCCAAATATAACAGTGCTTAAACAGCTTTACTGATTATACTGCTATACCACTCTAGCGTTCTAGGAATTATATTTCTGTGATAACTACACATTTATCTACTTGTGTTCTCCAGGACATAACTAAATGTCATATATTACTTTATATAAAAGCTCTATGACATAGGCCAGGCTCCTGCTGTAACGGTGGGGATCTGAGAAACCTCTGATCCAGGCTTTTAACCCTATCATGTCACAGTCTGCCATGTACACTACAGATTTTCTGCCCTAAATAAATGATGTAGAAAACCATGGCAGTTCTTCCAACACGAATACGGATTCAAGAATTAATTTTTTTGTGTGTGGAATTCTTCCTGTCAAAGCCAATTGTCATTCAAACTTTGAACTGCAGGGGTTAATTTCCAGCAGAAAATTCCACATGAAATAGCGGGCGGCACGGCTCCACTGATGGCATCCAGAAAGGAGATTCCTGGCTGAATTTTCATAGTGTACATGGGCCTTATGGAGCCCTTAAAGGGGTACTACCGTGGAAAACTTTTTTTTTTTTTTTTAATCAACTGGTGCCAGAAAGTTAAACAGATTTGTAAATCACTTCTATTAAAAAAAATCTTAATCCTTCCAGTACTTTTTAGGGGCTTTATACTAAAGAGAAATCCAAAAAGAAATGCATTTTCTGTGATGTCCTGACCACAGTTCTCTCTGCTGACCTCTGCTGTTCATTTTAGGAACTGGAGAAAATCCCCATAGCAAACATATGTTTCTCTGGACAGTTCCTAAAATGGACAGCAGAGGTCAGCAGAGAGCACTGTGGTCAGGACATCACAGGAAATGCATTTCTTTTTTGGATTTCTCTTTAGTATACAGCCTCTAAAAAGTACTGGAAGGATTACGATTTTTTAATAGAAGTGATTTACAAATCTGTTTAACTTTCTGGCACCAGTTGATTTAAAAAAAAAAAAAGTTTTCCACGGTAGTACCCCTTTAAACAGCTACATCAATAGTAAAATAACAGGATCTTTCTTTGAGTACAAAAACAGATATATAAATGAATAAATAAACAAATAAATATATTATTAAACAAATACTTGGTCTATAAGGTCCCAAATAGTCAGCACTTGAAGAGGTTAAGAAAGCAATGTAACATTGGATGTCAGGTTTGGTGGCCTGCAAGAAGACATATTTTAGCTATGAGCAGAAGAATGTGTAATTTGGCACTATGATATTAATTAGGACTGTACAGAATTTACCATCATGTTATAATAATATAATATTTGCGTGGATTCCATAACCTCTGTCAGTACTTTTTTGGGCACCAGAATTGGCATAACTGTGTACATTCTACAGTTGTATGGTAAAGTGGATTCTAGCAAATCATGGGTTAAAAGTAGGCGTACTGCAGCTCTGGGCATGCAGAGAAGGGCTGGTTAGAGAGGAAAAGTTGGATGTAAATGTAGAGAGATAATCCCTATTTCTCTAAACCTGCTGAGGATTAAGAGTGGGTTAACAGGAGCTTTCATAAAATGAAAACCTTTTACTGGAGTGGCATAGAAATGCAGTGTTTGCTTTAGTCCTTCTCTTCTGATGATGTCAGGCCGGGTCATCTGATCCCAAATTCTTCTACCCTTCTATCTAGGATTTGCATTTTTGAATAATACTTAACTTAAGAGAAAGTAAATTTTTAAATGACTGTAAATGGCTGAATATTATGAGAAATCCTTTTAAGACGCAGTCATAATGCAGATCATTAGGAAGTAATAAAGCATACCATATATACTCGAGTATAAGCGACCCGAATATAAGCCGAGGCCCCTAATTTCACCCCAAAAACACAGGAAAAGTTATTGACTCGACTATAAGCCTAGGGTGGGAAATACATCATCCCCCCCCTGTCATCATCCCCCCTGTCATCATCCAGACCCTTGTCATTAAAGGAGAACTCCAGAGTATAAAAATTGTCACCCATACTGCCGGCAGTAAAAAAATAAAGATGTACATACCTTCCTCAGCTCCCCCGGGGGCCTCCGGTAACCGTCTCCGGTCTCCGCCGTGATCCTCTTCCTGGTTGCCGGTGATCGGAGAGTCTTGCTGCGCTCAGCCAATCACCGGCCGCAGTGAAGTCCCGACTCGGCCGGCGATAGGCTGAGCGGCAGTGTGACGTTTTCGGCCCCGGCAGCATGTGCCGGTGTAGTGAAGAATTTTGTGTCCTGAAGCGTTCTCACACTGCCGCTCAGCCTATCGCCGGATGAGTCAGACTTCGCTGCGGCTGGTGATTGGCTGAGAGCAGTATGATTCTCAAACCACCGGCAACCAGGAAGTGGAGACCGGAGCGGGTTACCGGAGGCCCCGGGGGAGCGGAGGAAGGTATGTACATGTTTATTTTTTTTTACTGCCGGCAGTATGGGTGACAATTTTTATACTCTGGAGTTCTCCTTTAACACCCCCGTCATCATCACCCTCGTCATCATCCCCCCCTTCATCATCACCTGTCAATCCCTTCATCAGTGGTCTTCAACCTGCGGACCTCCAGATGTTTCAAAACTACAACTCCCAGCATCCCCCGGACAGCCATCGGCTGTCCGGGCATGCTGGGAGTTGTAGTTTTGAAACATCTGGAGGTCCGCAGGTTGAAGACCACTGCGGCCTTCGTCATCACCCAGACCCCCCTTTAGTTTTCTACTCACCTCCCTCATCTGGAGGTCCGCAGGTTGAAGGCCACTGAGAAGGGATTGACAGGTGGAGAGTTCACTCAAGTATAAGCGAAAAATCGTGCTGAAAAACTCGGCTTATACTCAAGTATATATGGTAATATACCCATCAGCAATAATATTAAAACCATCTGAATAATATTGTGTAGGTCCCCCTCGTACATCAAAATCTGATTTGACCCTTCAAGGATTGGACTCCACAAGGCTATTAAAGGTATTTGGCATTTGGCACCAAGACATTATCAGTAGATTCTTTCATGCTTGTAAATTTGAGGTGAAGATTTGTTTTTTTCCAGCCCATCTCAAAGATGGTTGGTCGATTTGAGATCTGGGGAATTTGGGGATCAAGTCACCTATAAATGTTTGACACATTCCTCACAATATTTATGAGCATTTTTTGCTGTGTATCTAAATAAATTCAGAACCCAGATCAGACCAAAATACATCCATCGTAGTCACATGGCCTGCTCACCCTAAACCCTTTCTCACACAGACCTGCTACCCTTTCCCTCGTCTGTTACATAAGCTACTCCCAATAGTGTCCCCCTTTCTCCCATAGATTGCTTTTGTCTGCTCTTACACAACCTTCTCCCAATTCATCTCTTTCACACACAGTGCTTTCCATGTCCAGTCTCTTCCACACACACGGAATGCTCCTCGTGTCCTCTCTCTCAAAGACGTAACTAGCCTGTAGATAGATGCGGTATCTACCCACCTTGATGAAATAGACTCCCAAAGGTAAATATAGAGTGTGAAACAGGGGAGATGTAAATTATAACGTAACTTATAATAAATGCTCTTAAGAAACATATATAGTGAACCGAAACGCGTAGGATATTGATCAGATGCGTCTCTATTGATCAGAGGATCACTATCAGTATCCTCGGTGACTACAATATTCACTAGATATATATATATATATATGTGTGTGTGTGTGTTTCTTAACAGCATTTATTAAAAGTTAAAGGGGTACTCCACCCCTAGACATCTTATCCCCTAAAGCAGTCTGTATTGAAGAGAGGTCATGGAAGTAGTCTATGTGAGAGAAGGGATACCCATGTGGAGCAGTCTCTTTGAGAGAGAGTGTGAAACAGAGGAGATGTAAATCAAAACTTAAAGGGGTACTCCACCCCTAGACATCTTATCCCCTAACCAAAGGATAGGGGATAAGATGTCTGATCGCGGGGGTCCCACCACTGGGGACCCCCGCAATATAGCATGCAGCACCCATCTGTTTCTTGTCCGGAAGCGCTGGAGGGTCTGGGTCGCGATCACGGGAACAGAAGTCACCCCCATGTTAAGTCACGCCCTGTCCCACCCAGTCCCGCCCCTTCCCATAGACTTGCATTGTGGGGACGGGGCGTGACATAACACGGGGGTGGAGTCATGAAGTCACGGACTTCTGTTCCCGTGGTCGCGACCCAAACCCTTCAGCGCTTCCGGAAAAGAAACAGGTGGGTGCCACATGCTATATTGCGGGGGTCCCCAGCGGCGGGAATCCCGCGATCAGACATCTCATCCCCCATCCTTTGGTTAGGGGATAAGATGTCTAGGGGTGGAGTACCCCTTTAAGTTTTGATTTACATCTCCCCTGTTTCACACTTTCTCTCAAAGAGACTGCTCCACATGGGTATCCCTTCTCTCACATAGACTACTTCCATGACATCTCTTCAATACAGACTGCTTTCCATGCCCTCCCCTTTTTCAAACAGACTGCTAAAATGCCCCCTCTCTGACAGAGACTACTCCCATTTCTTACTGTCATCTAGACTGCTACCCATGCCCTCCGTCCAAACCCTTTCTCTCACAAATACTGCTCCCAATGGTTCTTCCTTCTCTCATACAGACTTCTCCCCATACTGCCTCTGTAATACACAGACTGGTTTTAATTCCCCCTCTCAAACACAGACTGCTCCCTATTCCACCCTGTTTCCCACACAACCTGCTTGTTATGCCTCTGTCTTTCTCACACAGACTGCTTCCCATGGTCTTCTTCTGTAAAACACAGACAGCTCTCAATGACCACTCCCCAACACAGATAACTCCCTATATTTCCCCTTTCTTTCAGACTCCTAATATTCCTCCTTTTTTCCTCCCGTCCCAATAGCATACCTCCTCTGTATAGGTGTAGTGCAGATCCTTTGTAGAGTAATAATGATGTAGGCAAAGGTCCTGCAGGTCAAGTTGCAGTTTTAGTTAAAGCTGGGGTGTATGGGCTTTCTGAAGTGTGACATTTCGTGTTGTCACAGGTGGTGTATGGAAATACCTGATCACTTTGTGACGCCGGGGCATCGTTAGCCTATACATGGTTCAAGGTTGGAGACAGCTTCTCCTGGGCCAGACACGAGGAGTAAAGGAACACATCAAGGTCAGGTTACAGATAACTGTCTTCACTGAGCAGGGTGCAGATGGTATTACACTGATAGTATGGTGCAGAGTGAGAGGAGGCAACATAACCCTTTGGGAGCCCTGTTGCTTTGCTGGGACTTGTGGTGCTTTCACCGAATAGATTGATACTGACTTGAGGGAAAATTGAAGATTGGTCCAGGTATCTAGAGTTCTGTCAAGGTCCTGTAGCTTGAATTTCCTATGTGTGGGGGATCCTTGCAGAATGACTGGATAAGATAGTTTTGTTCTGGGTATTCCCTTAGAGCTCCTCCACACACCTCACACCTTGACCACACATGTTCTCTGCTCTCAACAGTGACTAGCACCAAACTGGGGCAACTCCTCCCCCCCACTACATTATATGGCCAAGAATTTAGGGGTCCCCATTGGGCACACAAGGTCACATGGGCTTTCACTGCTCCACTCTTAAAGGTACAAAACATATATAAATAACACATAACATGATACCTGTGGAAAATATATTAAACTGTAGTCAGTCCCCCAGTGGACCCAACACCTGCGTGAGAAAGTCCGAAGCCACAGGACAACCTTTGGTGCTGGGACACCACAATTTTAGTACAGAAACACTTTAATTCTGCAAAATTACATTTTTTGCAGCAGTTTTGGAGGGATTTATTACACCACAGCAACACCAAAAACTGCAGAAATATTCCTCTGGCTTCCTATGGGTCCAGGGGCCCACTGGAGGATTCAGCAGCTCCCCAAAATGCCCACCTGTTGCCCATAGCATAAAAATGACTAAACTGCTTTTAATTTCCTCCATAGTGCATCCTGGTGCCTTTCTTTTCTTCAGATAGGCATTGCACCTGACTATCCACATGAAACCAAATGACAGCCAGATGACAACCAAATTGGCACCACAGAATTTGCAAAGAATTTACAGCCTTGTAGACATTTGCGAAAGTAAATAGTAGCAGGGAAAAAAAAGAATCCAGTAAGCTGCAGAATGTCTACTATCCTAGACTGTAAGATGTCACTTATTATAAATGACTTCCCCCCCAATTGCCTGTTTTGGTGACTATATTGCTCCCCCCCCCCCCCCACCGCCAACACCACATCAAGGAATAATACAATGGATACTACCCAGGCAGCCAGACAGCGGTGGAGTCATCCCTCCCTGGGGACTCACTTTCCTGTCTACTATATGTAGTAGCAGAGACAGTATTAGATAAGAGATAATTCACCTGTTTTTTTAATAAACTCTTCCATCACATAGAAAGCTACTGGAAAGAGAACCGAAAAAAATCAGATGGTCTTAAGACAAAAATGATCTAACATAAAAAATACTTTTCACATTGTGTCCCTGTTCAGTTATGGTTGTTTCCATATAGATGATTTATATGTGGGGCCAGAAGCTGTTGTTTGGGTCTACAGAATATTGTGCTTATCTAGTAGTAAACACAGAATGGAGGGGGAGACTAATGTCAATTGAAAACCTGCCGCAAGGGAAAGAATTTATCTCCAAGGTAATCTTTTTATAAAAGTAGGTGAAGGATAGGAATGACAATGACAGTAAAACAACTCATCGTAGGTCTAGATTAAAATGGTCTAAAAAGACAATGTCAATGACAAACAAATTCCTGAGGGAATCATTATAGTAGATGATACCTGTTGTGTAACATCACATTTAATATATATATATATATATATATATATATATATATATATATATATATATATATATATATATTGTCATATGTTGTTATGTTGTTTTTGTTTAAGGTCCTAGTTTTACTTTGGTCAGTAGCATGTGCCAAACCTGAAAGACTGGTGTTTGTTTTATTGAGGAGCACAGAACATTCTATATTGCTTATGTATGATCAGATTAGATTGTGTACTGAAAATCTATAACCCATGCGGCCCACAGCCAGTTATAGGTCACCACTTGTCAGACATTAAGTCATTATATGACTATAACCAGTTAAACTGATCAAGTCCATCTTATGAATTGCTTTATCATTTATATGATTTAGGTTGATCGTATCCACAGAGATTAAAGGGGTACTCCCATGGAAAACTTTATTATTTATTTTTTAAATGAACTGGTGCCAGAAAGTTAAACAGATTTGTAAATTACTTCTATTAAAAAATCTCAATCCTTCCAGTACTTTTTAGGGGCTGTATACTACAGAAGAAATACTTTACTTTTTTAATTTCTCTGATGTCACGACCACAGTGCTCTCTGTTGACCTCTGCTGTCCATTTTTGGAACTGTCCAGAGCAGGAGAAAATCCCCATAGCAAATATATGCTGCTCTGCGCAGTTCCTAAAATGGACAGCAGAGGTCAGCAGAGAGCACTGTGGTCGTGACATCAGAGAAATCCAAAAAGAAAAGCATTTCCTCTGTAGTATACAGCCCATAAAATGTATTGGAAGGATTAAGATTTTTTTTAATAGAAGTAATTTACAAATCTGTTTAACTTTCTGGCACCAGTTGATTTAAAAGTACCCCTTTAAGTATCCAAACATGCCCGGAGCTGGCCACACATTAACCCCATTGAATGAAGGCTCTTTTTTTTTTTATATACAAGAGTTCCCTTTATATAGTTTTTTAGTTCAGCCACGGAGCAATAAAGTAGAGAACCTCCAATACTAGCACTAGCTACATGTGCCCTTCTGTTTCTCCAGCTCTTTAAATGCGGTCCAATGTGTTTTTATATTGTTAGAAGCCTCCAGTTCCTGTGCATTGGGTCCCCCAACCAGTGACAGTGCTAATAATAATAATAATAATAAT
This sequence comes from Hyla sarda, assembly GCF_029499605.1. Taxonomy (NCBI): domain Eukaryota; kingdom Metazoa; phylum Chordata; class Amphibia; order Anura; family Hylidae; genus Hyla; species Hyla sarda. Next base: position 66,799,213 of record NC_079194.1, on the reverse strand, counting down.
AATAATGAACATGCTTATACCTATACCCAACATGTACATTCATATTTAAGGGGTATTCCAGTGGGAAAAAAATGTTTTCAAATCAACTAGTGTCAGAAAGTTCTACAGATTTGTAAATTACTTCTATTTAATAATTATTTTCAATTGAATTTTTATTGAAAACATTTTTCAACATGTAATTAAACAATGTAGAAAATATGTGTAAATTACAGTATATGAGAACAAGAAATGAAAAAAGAAAACATGTAAAGCAATGATGTCTCATCCTTCCAGCACTTAGCTGCTGTATGCTCCAGAGGAAGTTGTGTAGTTCTTTTCATGCTGCTCTTTCCAGTGCTCTGTCCATGTCAGGAACTGTCCAGAGCAGGAGAGGTTTGCTATGGGGATTTGCTTCTGCTCTGGACAGAGGTGTCAAGCAGAGAGCACTGTAGTCAGACTTGAACTACACGACTTCCTCTGAAGAATACAGCAGCTGATAAGTACTGGAAGGATTACGTTTATTAAATAAAAGTAATTTACAAATCCGTAGAACTTTCTGCCACCAGTCGATTTGAAAACTTTTATTTTCCACCAGAGTACCCCTTTAACATATCTGGTTCTATAGGTTGCTATATTTAAGCCTGCTTTACTTTATCCTATGCATTTTAATGGTAGACACTTGACGTTTGACCATCACTCCAACCAAATAGCAATGAAAGTTGGGGACTCAAGTAGAGAACCACACCTCCCCTATTTGTACTAACTACAAATGTCCTCTTCCTTTTGTTTTTATGTCGGAAGCCTTCAGCTCCTTTGTATTGGGTCCTCCATCAGTGCTAATAATAAAAATAAAGAACATACCTATACCCATCATATGCATTGGATATAACACATCTTGGTTTATAGGTTGCTTTACTGTATTTCAGTACATATATGTTAGTTCCGAGTAAATTAAAACTCAGTTTACTGAGATCAATAGGGATCGTGTCAATTATTTGAGAGCCGGAGTGCCACATAACTTATCGCTGTGGAAAATATGATTACGTTGCTATTTAGAAACAAAAGGATTGAGACAGGCGTCAAACTCAGCTGTCAAAGGTAAAGGATCAAAGAGGAGCCATTGTTCTATCTGACTGACAGTTCATGCAATTATCTAAGTGGATTGGATCTTCCCTGATCATTAGATCTCGGCTCAGAAGAGAATCTACACATCACACCTGGAGTCATTATTCGGGAGGTTGGTTGCGCGTGCACTTCAACGTAAATAATCTCAGGCAAGGGGTACGCCTGGGGTCTATCTTATAGCAGAGGAACAGAAGATGTTGAGCAGAAATAATTGATATATGATCTTTGACATGCAGTGTACATCAATTCTACATCATCTTCTAAATAATGGGCTTCTATGAACTTGTCATTTTAACAACATCCCTCAGGAAGACCCCCGATGCCTTGTCTATAAAACAAAAATTCCCCAGAGCCTCTAGTAGTCAGTATCCCCTTAAAGGTGTTCTCCACCATAAGGTGATTTTAGTAGGTACCTGGCAGACAGTAATGGACATGCTTAGGAAGGATCTGCGCTTGTCTTGGGGTAAATGGCTATGTTGTGAGATTACCATAACACTGTGGCTAGCTTTTTTTGAACTTGTATTTTCTGTTTTCAGTTTTCTTATTTGCCTACAAATACCATGATACCATTTTCCTCCTTCCCACACATCAGCCACCCCACCCATTGAAACATAAATGAGCTGCAGACCTGTGGTCTTCAATCAGGGTGCCTACAGCTGTTGCATTAGTTGCAGATTGATCCCTCCACCCATTGAAGCAGACAGGCTCCCTGTCACCAGCTGACTAGTGAGTCAGGTCTCGACCGCATTGCAAGCTGGGAAAAATCCAAGACAGCAGTCATTTTGTATGCTGTTAAAAATAAATATTGGGGTGAAAATCACATAAGAATTGTGAGAAAACCGTCACACACAGGTAAAGACACTATATTATGAACTACACTAACCTTACAGCCTGTCACGATTCGGCTGGCTGGAGGTGGATCCTCTGTGCCAGAGAGGGATTGGCGTGGACCGTGTTGGTGGACCGGTTCTAAGTTGCTACTGGTATTCACCAGAGCCTGCCGCAAAGCGGGATGGTCTTGCAGCGGCGGTAGCAACCAGGTCGTATCCACCAGCAACGGCTCAACCTCTCTGACTGCTGAAGATAGGCGCGGTACAAGGGAGTAGACAAGAGCAAGGTCGGACGTAGCAGAAGGTCAGGGCAGGCAGCAAGGATCGTAGTCAGGGGCAACGGCAGGAGGTCTGGAACACAGGCTAGGAACACACAAGGAAACGCTTTCACTGGCACAATGGCAACAAGATCCGGCAAGGGAGTGCAGGGGAAGTGATGTATAAATAGGGAGTGCACAGGTGAACACACTAATTAAGCCTGCTGCGCCAATCAGTGGCGCAGTGGCCCTTTAAATTGCAGAGACCCGGCGCGCGCACGCCCTAAGGAGCGGGGCCGCGCGCGCCGGGACAAGACCGACGGGGAGCGAGTCAGGTACGGGAGCCGGGATGCGCACCGCGAGCGGGCGCCTCCCGCATCGCGAATCGCATCCCGGCTGAGAGAGATATTGCAGCGCACCCGGTCAGCAGGTCTGACCGGGGCGCTGCAAATGCGAGGAAGTTGCGAGCGCTCCGGGGAGGAGCGGGGACCCGGAGCGCTCGGCGTAACAGTACCCCCCCCCCCCTTGGGTCTCCCCCTCTTCTTGGAGCCTGAGAACCTGAGGATAAGACTTTTGTCTAGGATGTTGTCCTGGGAGAAACAAGTTTGGGAGAGAAGCGGTTAATGATGAGTGGTTTAAGGAGAGAGACATGGAAGGCATTGGGAATACGAAGAGAAGGAGGAAGAAGGAGTTTGTAAGAGACAGGGTTGATCTGGCACAAGACTTTGAAAGGACCAAGATAGCGTGGTCCCAGTTTGTAACTGGGGACACGAAAGCGGACATATTTAGCGGAGAGCCATACCTTGTCTCCGGGAGCAAAAATGGGGGGAGTTCTTCTTTTCTTATCGGCAAATCTTTTCATCCGGGATGAAGCCTGTAAAAGAGAATTTTGGGTCTCTTTCCATATGGTGGAAAGATCACGAGTCACTTCATCCACAGCGGGCAAACCAGAGGGCAAGGGAGTAGGGAGGGGGGGAAGAGGGTGACACCACGAAAAATGGGGACTTAGCAGAAGATTCGGAGACTCTGAAGTTGTATGAGAATTCGGCCCATGGTAGAAGATCTGCCCAGTCATCCTGGCGGGAGGAAACAAAATGCCGTAAATAGTCACCCAGGACCTGATTAATTCTTTCTACTTGCCCATTGGATTGGGGATGATAAGAAGAAGAGAAGTTTAATTTAATCTTGAGCTGTTTACAGAGGGCCCTCCAGAATTTAGACACGAATTGGACGCCTCTATCCGAGACGATATGCGTGGGCAATCCGTGAAGGCGAAAAATGTGTACAAAAAATTGCTTTGCCAACTGAGGCGCTGAAGGAAGACCAGGAAGAGGAATAAAATGTGCCATCTTGGAAAATCGATCAACGACCACCCAAACAACTGTGTTGCCACGGGATGAAGGCAAGTCTGTAATAAAGTCCATACCAATCTGTGACCAAGGCTGTTCGGGGACAGGCAGAGGATGAAGGAGGCCAGCAGGCTTCTGGCGAGGAGTCTTATCCCGGGCACAGACAGTACAGGCCCGCACAAAATCAACAACATCCGTCTCCAGAGTCGGCCACCAATAAAAACGAGAGATGAGTTGCAAGGATTTTTTGATGCCCGCATGGCCTGCGAGGTGGGGGGAGTGTTCCCATTTGAGAAACCCGAGACGCTGGCGTGGAGAAACGAAGGTCTTCCCTGGAGGAGTTTGCCTGATGGAGGCTGGAGAAGTGGAGATCAGACAGTCCGGAGGAATGATGTGTTGTGGAGAGACCTCTACTTCAGAGGCATCAGAAGAACGAGAGAGGGCATCGGCCCTAATGTTCTTGTCAGCAGGGCGAAAATGAATTTCAAAGTTAAAACGGGCAAAGAACAACGACCACCTGGCCTGGCGAGGGTTCAGTCGTTGGGCAGACTGGAGATAGGAGAGATTCTTCTGATCAGTGTATATGATAACTGGAAATTTTGATCCCTCCAGCAGATGCCTCCATTCCTCAAGCGCCAATTTAATGGCCAGTAGTTCTCGATCCCCGATGGAGTAATTTCTCTCTGCTGGAGAGAAGGTCCTAGAAAAAAAAACACAAGTAACAGCATGCCCGGAAGAATTTTTTTGTAGAAGGACAGCTCCAGCTCCCACTGAGGAGGCATCTACCTCCAATAGGAAGGGTTTAGATGGGTCAGGTCTGGAGAGCACGGGAGCAGAAGAAAAGGCAGACTTGAGATGTTTAAATGCGTCTTCCGCTTGTGGAGACCAGGACTTGGGATTGGCATTTTTCTTGGTTAAAGCCACGATAGGAGCCACAATAGTGGAAAAGTGAGGAATAAATTGTCTGTAATAATTGGCAAACCCCAAAAAACGTTGGACAGCACGGAGTCCGGAGGGGCGTGGCCAATCTAAGACGGCAGAGAGTTTATCTGGGTCCATTTGTAGTCCCTGGCCAGAGACCAAGTATCCTAGGAAAGGAAGAGATTGACATTCAAAGAGACATTTCTCCATTTTGGCATAAAGTTGATTGTCCCGAAGTCTCTGAAGAACCATGCGGACATGCTGGCGGTGTTCTTCTAAGTTGGCAGAAAAAATCAGAATATCGTCCAGATAAACCACAACACAGGAATATAAGAGATCACGAAAAATTTCATTAACAAAGTCTTGGAAGACGGCAGGGGCGTTGCACAGGCCAAAGGGCATGACCAGATACTCAAAGTGTCCATCTCTGGTGTTAAATGCAGTCTTCCATTCGTCCCCCTCCCTGATGCGGATGAGATTATAAGCCCCTCTTAAGTCCAGTTTGGTAAAGATGTAGGCACCTTGTAGGCGATCAAAGAGTTCCGAGATAAGAGGTAAGGGGTAGCGGTTTTTTACCGTGATTTTATTAAGTCCGCGGTAATCAATGCAAGGACGTAGGGAGCCATCTTTTTTGGACACAAAAAAAAATCCAGCTCCGGCAGGAGAGGAGGATTTGCGGATAAACCCCTTTTTTAAATTTTCCTGGATGTACTCTGACATGGCAAGAGTCTCTGGAGCAGACAGAGGATAGATTCTGCCCCGGGATGGAGTAGTACCCGGGAGGAGGTCAATAGGACAGTCATAAGGCCTGTGAGGGGGTAAAGTCTCAGCTTGCTTCTTGCAAAAGACGTCAGCATAGTCCATATAAGCCTTAGGAAGACCGGATACAGGGGGAACCACAGGGTCACGGCAGGGAGTACTGGGAACCGGTTTAAGACAGTCCTTGAGACAAGAAGTACCCCAGTTCTTGATTTCTCCTGTGGACCAATCAAGGGTTGGGGAATGGCGTTGAAGCCACGGTAATCCAAGAAGAATTTCAGAAGTGCAGTTGGAGAGGACCAAAAATTCAATTTTTTCGTGATGAGGTCCGATGCACATTAGGAGAGGTTCCGTGCGGTAACGCACGGTACAGTCCAATCTTTCATTGTTAACAGAATTGATGTAGAGGGGTCTGGCGAGACTGGTCACCAGGATGTTGAACCTGTTGATGAGAGAGGCCAAAATAAAATTTCCTGCAGATCCGGAATCCAAGAAGGCCATAGCAGAGAAGGAGAAGGTAGAGGAAGATATCCGCACAGGCACAGTAAGGCGTGGAGAAGCAGAGTTGACATCAAAAACTGTCTCACCTTTGTGCGGAGTCAGCGTACGTCTTTCCAGGCGGGGAGGACGGATAGGACAATCCTTCAAGAAGTGTTCGGTACTGGCACAGTACAGGCACAGATTCTCCATGCGGCGTCGTGTCCTCTCTTGAGGTGTCAAGCGAGACTGGTCAACTTGCATAGCCTCCACGGCGGGAGGCACAGGAACGGATTGCAGAGGACCAGAGGAGAGAGGAGCCGGGGAGAGAAACCGCCTCGTGCGAACAAAGTCCATATCCTGGCAGAGCTCCTGACGCCTTTCGGAAAAACGCATGTCAATGCGGGTGGCCAGATGAATAAGTTCATGCAGGTTAGCAGGAATTTCTCGTGCTGCCAGCACATCTTTAATGTTGCTGGATAGGCCTTTTTTAAAGGTCGCGCAGAGGGCCTCATTATTCCAGGATAATTCGGAGGCAAGTGTACGGAATTGGATGGCGTACTCGCCAACAGAAGAATTACCCTGGACCAGGTTCAGCAGGGCAGTCTCAGCAGAAGAGGCTCGGGCAGGTTCCTCAAAGACACTTCGAATCTCCGTGAAGAAGGAGTGTACAGAGGCAGTGACAGGGTCATTGCGGTCCCAGAGCGGTGTGGCCCATGACAGAGCTTTCCCAGACAGAAGGCTGACTACGAAAGCCACCTTAGACCTTTCAGTAGGAAACTGGTCCGACATCATCTCCAAGTGCAGGGAACATTGTGAAAGAAAGCCACGGCAAAACTTAGAGTCTCCATCAAATTTATCCGGCAAGGATAATCGTAGGCCGGAAGCGGCCACTCGCTGCGGAGGAGGTGCAGGAGCTGGCGAAGGAGATTGTTGCTGGAGTTGTGGTAATAGCTGCTGTAGCATCACGGTCAGTTGAGACAGCTGGTGGCCTTGTTGCGCTATCTGTTGTGACTGCTGGGCGACCACCGTGGTGAGGTCGGCGACAACTGGCAGTGGGACTTCAGCGGGATCCATGGCCGGATCTACTGTCACGATTCGGCTGGCTGGATCCTCTGTGCCAGAGAGGGATTGGCGTGGACCGTGTTGGTGGACCGGTTCTAAGTTGCTACTGGTATTCACCAGAGCCTGCCGCAAAGCGGGATGGTCTTGCAGCGGCGGTAGCAACCAGGTCGTATCCACCAGCAACGGCTCAACCTCTCTGACTGCTGAAGATAGGCGCGGTACAAGGGAGTAGACAAGAGCAAGGTCGGACGTAGCAGAAGGTCAGGGCAGGCAGCAAGGATCGTAGTCAGGGGCAACGGCAGGAGGTCTGGAACACAGGCTAGGAACACACAAGGAAACGCTTTCACTGGCACAATGGCAACAAGATCAGGCAAGGGAGTGCAGGGGAAGTGATGTATAAATAGGGAGTGCACAGGTGAACACACTAATTAAGCCTGCTGCGCCAATCAGTGGCGCAGTGGCCCTTTAAATTGCAGAGACACGGCGCGCGCGCGCTCTAAGGAGCGGGGCCGCGCGCGCCGGGACAAGACCGACGGGGAGCGAGTCAGGTACGGGAGCCGGGATGCACATCGCGAGCGGGCGCCTCCCGCATCGCGAATCGCATCCCGGCTGAGAGAGATATTGCAGCGCACCCGGTCAGCAGGTCTGACCGGGGCGCTGCAAATGCAAGGAAGTTGCGAGCGCTCCGGGGAGGAGCGGGGACCCGGAGCGCTCGGCGTAACACAGCCCCTGTAGCATGGTCAAATAAAAAAAAAATCCCGGAATACCCCTTTAAGGACTGAGCCCTTTTTCACCTGAAGGACTGAGCCCTTTTTCACCTGAAGGACTGAGCCCTTTTTCACCTGAAGGACTGAGCCCTTTTTTGCAATTCTGACCACTGTGCTGTTATTCTGATTCTGAGATCGTTTTTTCGTGACATAGTCTACTTTGTTTTAGTGGTAAATTTTTGTCGTTACTTGCATCCTTTCTTGGTGAAAAATCCCAAAATTTCATGAAAATTTTGAAAATGTTGCATTTTTCTAACTTTGAAACTCTCTGCTTGTAAGGAAAATTGATATTCAAATTTTTTTTATATTGATTCCCATATACAATATGTCTACTTTATGTTGGCATCATAAAATGGACATATTTTTACTTTTTGAAAACATTTAGAGGCCTTCAAAGTATAGCAGCAATTCTAAAAAATTTTCATTAGAGATGAGCGAACTTACAGTAAATTCGATTCGTCACGAACTTCTCGGCTCGGCGGTTGCTGACTTTTCCTGCATAAATTAGTAAAGCTTTCAGGTGCTCCTGTGGGCTGGAAAAGGAGGATACAGTCCTAGGAGACTCTTTCTTAGGACTGCATCCACCTTTTCCAGCCCACAGGAGCACCTGAAGGCTGAACTTATTTATGCAGGGAAAGTCAGCAACCGCCGAGCTGAGAAGTTCGTGACGAATCGAATTTACTGTAAGTTCGCTCATCTCTAATTTTCATCAAAATTGCAAAATCTGAAGTGACAGATGTTACAGTACTACAACTCCCAGCATGCCTGAGCAGTCGAGGCATGCTGAGAGTTGTAGTTTTGCAACATCTGGAGGGCTACCATTTGGGCACCACTGTAATAGTGGTCTCCAAACTGTGACCCTCCAGATGTTGCAAAAACTACAACTCCCAGCATGCCCAGACAGCCTTTGGCTTTCTGGGCATGCTAGGAGTTGTAGTTTGGCAACCACTAGGAAGGCAGCAGTAAAGATCGCTTTACTGCCACCTTCCTTGATGCTCCATCCCATCGCCTCCCTATCTGCCCCACTGATCTCCGCTGATGCCACCGATGATCGCCGGTCCCCACCGCATCTTCTTTACAGGTAACGGCCGCCATCTTCTCCCCCCGTTCTGCCCGACATCCACCGCTGCAACCTCGCTCCTATCCCTTAGGATGATCGGGGCTGTCACTGGCAGCTCCGATCAACCCTATTTTCCGGGCGATCGGGTCACCAGAGACCCGATCAGCCCGGAAAAGCAGAAAATCGCATGTCTGAATTAACATGCTATTTCCTGAATTCGCCGACATAGAGCGGCCTCAGGACCCACCTTGGCGATGTGCTGGGATGCCTGCTGAATGATTTCTATCATTTTTTCTATTTTTTTTCTATTATTTTTTGTTCCATTTCTAGTAGAAATCAATGAAGATCTATTACAAAACCTAATGGAAGAAGGATGGTGAATTGTTTGCCACTATCCATAGTCAATTTTGTATACTGTGTTATTACCTCTTAATATAATTTATAATTTAGAGAAATATTATTCATTTACATCAAATGCATATACATTATTTATAAAAAGTGAAATATTATTCACCATGCTGCTGTATATACTTACATTTTTAGCATTTTTGCTGGTTGCCTTTTTATCAAATACAGAAAGGGTGCTGGGACTTCCAGTGGCATCTGTTCTGTACGTTGTGCATCAAACATTCTATCAGGTGGTACTGAGCGCTGTAAACATGGCAGCACCTGCTTGGAGACAGGCAACGTGAATTCTTTTTCTGGCAGTGATCCATGACAAAACACTGCAAGACAATATGCCCCGGATGACAGTGTGTACCAGGTGTAAGGTTGGCACATGCCACCAATGTGTGACCTTGAGAATGGAAGCATGAGTAGATGAGCTTCTGCATATTCTATACTACATATGGACATCTCTGTTGTTAATGTAATTCCTGATATTTATGTAAATAAAAAAGAACACTTTACCAGTATGTAATCGTGTATAAATATTTATTCGATTTATTGGATAGAACCCAGTAGTCATAGTTAACACCCTTCATTTTCCATACACATCGATGTTTAGGGCATTACTTGATACATTTCGGAGATGTACCTAATACTTCTCCTAAATAATACTTAGTAAGGAGGGAATAGAGGAATTAGTCCATTTTATGTTGCTATGGCAATTGCCCTTTACAGGAACATCAGGAGCATTATCATTACATCTTCTGTAATTTGTGTAAAAAACTCATTAAACTTTGCAAAATACAGTAACGTATGCTGTTACCATAAAGTCAAACCTAAAAAGTTATAGCTGAACCTATTTTACTATTTTAGTAATAGTTAAAGGGTCTTTCAAGGACATATACATCAATGGTCCATTCTAGCAATGTAGCAATGTTTGATCCATGGGTAATGACTTTGGGATAAAATTGAAGGAAATGGGATTGAATTGCAGTCCTGTCCCTAACTGTACTGACCAGTAGGGGCTCTGTACTTCGGATCCTCACCTATTAAACATTAATAGCATTAAAATAAAAACATGGATTCCTGTAGCTGCCTTAAACCCTTTCTTTTTGTTGTGGCTAATGATACCCATGATTAAAATGATACCCATGAATACACTTTCTATTAGAATACTTTGTATTATTGTTGCGCTTAAAAAAAATCCCAAAATTTTTAAGCTAATTAGTCCGTAAAAAATCCCTCTATTTTGACAACCTATAACTTTTTCATTTTCTGTATAAGCGGCGGTATGAGGGCTCTTTTTTGTGTGCCGTGATCTGTACTTTTTCTTGATACCACATTTGTGTATATAAAACATTTACACATTTTTTTATGATTTTCACAGTACGGTATCATTAACATTATATTTTATTAGTTCTAATATTTATGCACGCGGCGATACCAAATATGTTTATTATTTTTTTTATTTTTTTTACACTTTTTGGGGGTAAAATGGGGAAAAGGGACATTTAACATTTTTATTTGTGGGAGGGGATTTTTCACATTTTTTTTTTTACTTTTACTATAAGGGACTATTTATAGCAATCAGTTAATTGCTAATACTGTTCAGTGCTATGCATAGGACATGCATAGGATCAGTGTTATCGACTATCTTCTGCTCTGGTCTGCGCGATCTCAGACCAGAGCAGAAGAAGCCTGGAAGGTGGTGGAAGCAGGTGAGGGGACCTCAGTCCATCATGTTAGCTGATCTGACTCCGCCACGGGCAATCAGATCAGCATAAAATGTAGCCGCGCTGCCGCAAATGCCGTGATCGCGGATGTCGGCCATTACTGGGGGGTCCCTGGCTGCTATCAGCAGCCGGGACCTGCCGCACAAGACCCGATCATCGCTCTGATGCTCGTGATCATGTACAGGTTGTAAATGTACATCCTGGTGCGCTAAGTACCGCCCCACCAGAACGTACATTTACGTCCATGGTCGTTAAGGGGTTAAAGAAGATACCTCATGCCGTAAAACGTGTCCCCTATCTACAGTTTTAGATCGCAGGGGATCCAACCACTGGGATCCCCATGATCTCCTGTAAGGAGCCCCGACTCTCCCCTGAAGCGGCACGTCACAATCCCTCCATATATCACTATGGGAGAGCCATTCGGCTATGCTGTGTATAGGGGATTTATCAGTGGAAAAGAAGATAAGGGTATTATAAATGTACCTATCCTCCTTACGCTGCATATATTTCCTGAAGAACACTGCCAGGAGCATCCTGGTGTCTCTATGATGTCCAGCTTTTCTTGTTGTAGAGCTGCATGTCATATTACTAACAGCCCTGTCCAGTAGGCCGGAGGTGAAGGCGCTATGCCAATCACTTATGTGCTGGAACACACACCTGCTATAGGAGGGATATTTAAAACCAGCAGTTTTACTGCTACCATGCCTGTGATTGGTCTCACTTAGCCTTCCACAGCGTTTTTTTTTTTATTTCTCTTATTTCTCTATTAATTATTACTCATCTTTTCCTGGATTCTGATGTTGGCCTGTTCTCTGACCTTACTTTTGCCTTCTGAGTTTAACTTGACTTGCCTTTGCCTGTTTATCATTCTGCCTTTTTCTTCTGAATTTGTACTGTGCTTCTCTTCTGCTTTTACTCGGCTTGTCCTTACTGGTTCTGACTGATTTTGTAACATGCTTCATTTTAGGTTTTGATTCCCTTGCTTGTTTTTGGTTTATCTACTTGTCTGCTGATTTTGTATTTAGTCTGCCTGTTTGTCACCAACCTGGCCTGTCTGACTATCCTTACACCCCTTCTCTTAGTCCAGCGTAGAGACCATCACCCAGTTGGAGGCCGCCATTTAGGGTGGATCATGCAAGTAAGTAGGGAGTTGGGACAGTTATTGTAAAGTATTGTGCCCATCCTGCTCTTCTTTTTACATTGGTGCCTGTACATTTTACTTAAAAGTGGGCTGAACCCACTGGCTTCGGCAGGACCAACTGTCTGTCTAAAGCATATGGCGGCCTCCCAACTCTCATCCAACAGATGATGATTTCAATTGCCCAACCCTTTTGTTCTCCAACTTCCACTGGTGCTGTCTAGCTGTGGCTTACCCCTTCTCTCTTCATAGAGAACACATGACCTTTTTGGCGATGCCAAATGTTCACGTGTATGGGGAAATAGGGAAAGGTGGCTGACAGCTATTCAAAGCGCATTGCCACTGTAGGAGCTTCTATATGTATAGAATTGTCCATTAGCACAGTGTATAAACAGATAAACTTCTTATCATTACTAAATAAAGGGCAAATAACTCAGTTTATTGTATCTAACACAAATACAAGATAGGGAATGGCACTGCTGAGTGTCTTAACAGCCAGTATGGGGCCTTAATGTCCAGTGGTGGAAAAGAACATAGGCAACTACCATCCAACCAGGTGGTGCCCTGTCCCAGATATACAATATGCATACAAATGTAGAACAGGGCGATACAGAAAGGGCACTCACTCATGTTTGTGTCTTCTATACGTCTTCAATCCATCAGATGATCCCATAGGGAGGCTGTTTCTGGATGCATCCGGCATGTCATTTCATCTGACTATTATACTTCTTCCTGTATACGGGGACGGTAGAAGTACGCTAGTCATATGAAACAATTGTCGCCTCTGCGCACCTAAGTGCATCAAAAACTGCCTCCCCACAGGATCGTCTGATGTATTGAAGACTTATAGAAGACATCAACATCAGTGAGAGCCGAACAGTTTCCATATTGTTCTACAGTTTATTGTAAGCAAAACTATTTTACCATGACATATTTATCAGGCCCATACACTTCCCCGAGGAGGCAGGAACTCACAGCATAGGCTACCACTGTTTTCCAATGGTTACAAATTTTCGATTCATTCTTCACTCTTGCACAAAAAACTCCTGGCATGCCTTCATTGTATTATAGGAATAAAGCTGCAATAAATCACAAACCTTAAATATGAAAATATTGTGCAAATATTGCTCACAATTTGTCACTTCAGGAACGGTAGTACAGCATCACGTATGCGCTTGCAGTTGCGCTATAAAAGTCATCCCATGATATAAAGTGACTTTATTGTGCCGTTCTGCAGAGGATAATGGTGTGTGCAGCATAACAACATAATCAAATTTTCCAATTTCCTTAGGCAGTTACAGAAGAGTTCTCATCAACATATAAATAGCGCTCATCTCTCGCTTCCTATAGGACTTCCGAAAGTTTTCCTTTGTATTTTATTTAACAAAAGCATCTATGGATAACAGTGATTTAGAGGTAAAGCAGTTCAGTCATAAGGCTCTGTTCACATCTGTGTTTTCTTTATAAGATATATGCGACATATACTCCAACATGTTCATAGGCCGCTATGCACCCAAAGTGTCATTTTGGCATACATTGAGATGGTGTCGGCATACTTTTATACATTTTTTTACTGCTACTTAACCCCTTAAGGACGCAGCTCATTTTCACCTTAAGGACGCAGCCCTTTTTTGCTAATCCGACCACTGTCACTTTATGTATTAATATTAATATGCTTTTATCTTTAATTCTGATTCCGAGAATGTTTTTTATTGACATATTCAACTTTAACATAGTGGTAAATTTTCGTCTTTACTTGCATCCTTTCTTGGTGAAAAATCCCCAAATTTCATGAAAATTTTTAAAATTTAGCATTTTTCGATCTTTGAAACTCTCTGCTTGTAAGGAAAATGGACATGCCAAATAAATTATATATTGATTCACAAATACAATATGTCTACTTTATGTTGGCATCATGAAGTTGACAAGTTTTAACTTTTTGAAGACATTAAAGGGCTTCAAAATACAGCAGCAATTTTCAAAATGTCCAAGAAAAATTCAAAATCAGAATTTTTCAGGGATCAGTTAAGTTTGAAGTGGATTTGAGGGGCCTTTCTGTGAGAAATACTCCACAAATGACCCCATTATAGAAACTGCACCCCTCAAAGTATTCAAAATGACATCCCGAAAGTCTGTTAACCCTTTAGGTGTTTCACGGGAACAGCAGCAAAGTGGAGAAGAAAAATTAAGATGTAATTTTTTTTACACTAACATGTTCATGTAGCCCAATTTTTTTCATTTTTACAAGGGTTATAAGGAGAAAAAAATTTGTAGCCCAATTTCTCTCGAGTAAGGAAATAAGTGAAGTTGGACATGAAAATGAAAATATTGATTTTTAACTAAAATGATGGTGTTACTCCAATTTTTTCATTTTCAAATGGGGTAATAGGAGAAATGGACCCCAAAATTTTAAACCCAATTCCTCCCGAGTAAGGAAATACCCCATATGTGGATGTAAAGTGCTCTGCTCGTGCACTACAGGTCTCAGAACAGAAGGAGCACCATTGGACCGGGGCGCCACCAGCTGTTGCAAAAACAAAATGATCTTCCTCCCACCCAGAGGTGGCTCCATCCATTGAAACAGAAAGGCTCCCTCTGATCACCTGACTAGTGATGTAACTTCTCGGGCCGCACTGCAACCTGGTAAAAGCTTAGACAACGCTCATTTTGTATGCTGTAAAAAATAAACCTTGGGGCAAAAATCAAATAAAAAAAATCCTGGAATACCCTTTTAATATGCAAAGGGTAATTATAGTATACATGTTCTACAATGCAAGTCAATGGCCGATGTGCAAAATGCCACTGTATGCCCAAACCATACCATATATCATAGCAGTGTTTCCCAACTAGTGTGCCTTCAGATGTTGCAAAACTACAACTCCCAGCATGCCCGGACAGCCAAAGGCTGTCCGGGCATGCTGAGAGTTTTAGTTTTGCAACAGCCGGAGGCACACTGGATGGGCACACTGCTTAACAGTATTAGATACATTTGAACTGGGTCTTAAAAGGTCTTAGGGATTTGTCTTAGGGATTGGAACTGGGTCTTAAAAGTGTCTATAAATCCATAGACTGTATGCCAGATCACGTCCTTAACCCTTTAAGGACCCGGGGTTTTTCCATTTTTGCATTTTCGTTTTTTCCTCCTTATGTTTAAAAATCATAACCCTTTAAATTTTGCACCTAAAAATCCATATGATGGCTTTTTTTTTGTGCCACCAATTCTACTTTGTAATGACATCAGTCACTTTATCCAAAAATTTACGAAGAAACAGAAAACAAAATCATTGTGCGACAAGAAAAAACACCATTTTGTAAATTTTGGGGGGCTTCCGTTTCTACGCAGTACATTTTTCGGTAAAAATGACATCTTATCTTTATTCTGTAGGTTCATACGATTAAAATGATACCCTACTTATATAGGTTTGATTTTGTCCTACTTCTGGAAAAAATCATAACTACATGCACAAAAATGTATACGTTTAAAATTGGCATCTTCTGACCCCTATAACTTTTTTATTTTTACGTGTACAGGGCGGTATGAGGGCTAATTTTTGTGCCGTGATCTGAAGTTTTATAGCGGCACATTTTTGTATTGATCAGACTTTTTGATCGCTTTTTATACATTTTTTCATGATATAAAAAGTGACCAAAAATACTCTATTTTGGACTTTGGAATTTTTTTGCGTGTACGCTATGGACCGTGCAGTTTAATTAACTATATATTTTTATACCAACCGAAGAAAAAGGGGGGTGTACACATATGAAGGTATTCAATGTATAGAGTCCCGTGGTATCACCATTTCACAAACTAACCAATAAGAAATAAATAGACCACTTGAAAAAAGGGACTGTGTTTAAAATAGAATGATCTTTATTTAGTGGAGAATCCAAAAATACATAAAAACACACACACAGCGTGGACATAAGCAGGTGGGGAACCAGGGAGCAGTGGGGAGGGCAAAAATATACAATCAATCCAAGTTAAATACCATATAATGTTATAGCAATTATAAGTATACCAAAATCATAGGTAACAAAATACATAAAAGGAAGTTTAAAAATATGTATAAGGGCAAAGTGGCCATCCAGTGTAGACGAGTGCCAGTAACCAAAGCTTAGGTAAAGTGCTGAAGGAACACTGCCTGCATATAAGCCCAGCAGAGATCCCAATAAAGTAACAACACAGTGGTAGAGAACCCCCCCCACACACACACAATGGCTCCCCAGTAACCACCAAACTGCCGACGCGTTTCGCCCAGCGGGGCTTTTTTCGCGGCACATTTTTGTATTGATCAGACTTTTTGATCGCTTTTTATAAATTTTTTCATGATATAAAAAGTGACCAAAAATACTCTATTTTGGATTTTGGATTTTTTTTGCGTGTACGCCATTGACCGTGCAGTTTAATTAACAATATATTTTTATAGTTCGGACATTTAGGCAATACCACATATGTTTATTTTTATTATGGTTACATATTTTTTATATGGAATTTGGGAAAAGGGGGGCGATTAAAATTTTTAATAAGGAAGGGGTTAATGTGTGAGTTTTAAAACTTTTTTAAAACTTTTTTTTTCACACTTTTAATCCCTTAGGGGACTTTTAGGAGGAATCATTAGATTACTCATACAGATCAATGTGGTTTCATACAACCACATTGATCTGTGTGCACTGCGCTCGATTGATAAAGTCTGGTCATGCCTGGCTTTATCATTCTCAGCGCAGAGGCCAGCATGGGAGGAGAGTTAAGCCCTCCAGCTACCTCAGAAGTGGATCGCCAGCCCGCGATCATGCTGCAGGGGGGGGGGGGGGGGGGGCGATCCACAAGCGAGCGTTTAAATGTCCACCAGCGAGCATTTAAATGTCCCTTTAGACACCGCTGTCTGAGGGCTGGCCGGTATGACGCGGGCTCGAGTCGGGAGCCCACGTCATACAACAGTTGCCGTCTCAGGACGAGCCGGCTTGTCCATAGTTGGCAACTGGTTAATATATCATATTTGGTGGGTGTAAAGGTTATCCAGTCTTACAGAATTTATGGCCTATCCTTCTAGTATTCCTATTGATTAGTTGTTTAAAGGGGTACTCCAGTAAAAAAACATTTTTTTAAATCAACTGGTGCCAGAAAGTTAAACAGATTTGTAAATCACTTCTATTTAAAAATCTTAATCCTTCCAGTACTTATCAGAAGTTCTTTTCTCTCTGCTGACACCTCTGTCCATGTCAGGAACTGTCCAGAGCAGGAGAAATTCCCCATAGCAAACCTCTCCTGCTCTGGACAGTTCCTGACATGGACAGAGGAGTCAGCAGAGAGCACTGTGGTCAGACTGAAAAGAAATGCAAATATAAATGTTTTAAATGTTTAAATAGAAGTAATTTACAAATCTGTTTAACTTTCTGGCACCTGTTGATTTAAAAAAAAAAATGTCCACTGGAGTACCCCTTTAAAGGGGATGAGGTGAACTTTGAACCTCCCCAATGTTTATTTCTCCACGCATCGCCATACTATGAGTGGCAAATGTATACTGTAGCGTTGTTTTGTTCATTTCAATGGGACAATGCTGTGGTACTTTGCACTACTACTACTACTACTACTACTACTACTACTACTACTACTACTACTACAGTAACACTATATGGATTGCAAGAACAAGGACAGGTAAACATTAAGTGGGCTGTAGAGCTTGTATTGCCTCTTCAAACTGCTGACCAGTGGACGTGCCAGACGTCCGACCATCAATGTTGGATTGTTCTGAAGTTTTTGTTATGCCAGATAACCGACCACGGGGCCGGAGTATTGTGACGTCACGACTCGTGTGATGTCACGCCATGCCCACTCAATGCAAGCCTATGGGATGGCAGTCACCCCCCTCCCATAGACTTGCATTGAGGGGCGGGATGTGATGTCACATGGGGGCGGGGTCATGATGTCACAATACTCCGGCCCCGTGGTCGTCACGCTTCACACTCGGAGCCTCCAGCACTGCGGAGAGCTCAAAAAGGTGGGTGCGTAATGACAGATTGCAGGGGTCCCAAGTTGTTGGACCCCCGTGATCATAAACCTTTTCCCCTATCCTTTGGATAGGGGAATAAGATGTATAAGGGTCGGAGTACCCCTTTAAAGGTTTTGCTCAGTTGGGTTCTTGGTTCTAGATATAGCTAGAAGAAGCACGGGGCTGAGCGCTTCACTCCATGGCTTGTTATTTGATGAGATTTATTGCAGGAAAAAAGGCTCTATCTAGAGATCGTTGAGGGTCTCAGCACTGAGATCCTGACTGATCAAAAATGTTTATTTTAAAGTGACAGTAACACTTTAACCCTTAGACTGCTCCTTAACACACTGTGCAGTTAGATTTTGGTTATGGTTATGAAGTTAACATAGGATCTGTGCTCGCTTCATAGACATGAGTGATGGCTATCACAGTCAATGACCAACATCAGCGATCATTAACCTCTTAAATGTCTCTTAAAAGTTGTAAAGTAATACAACAGCTATGTAAACATAGGAATTGTTGTAATCGTAGTCACGCACAAAATAAAGATTACATGTCAGTTTTACCGTAAAGTGCACGACCTAAAAACAAAACCCCCACAAAAAGTTTAAAAATGGCAGGACCTTTGCAAAGTGCAATTGGTCCCGCTAAAAACAAGCCCCCCTAGGGCCCTGTAAATGCAAAAAAACAGTTGTGTCTCTTAAAAAGCGAGGATGAAGAAACAAAAATGCAAAAATAAAACAGGCTCAAGAGTCCTCAAGGGGTTAAAGGGATACTCTGCTCGAAAACATTTTCTGTTAAATCAACCGGTGCCAGAAAGTTAATTGGTTAACCACCAAGGACATGTACTGTATACACATCCTTGTGCCATTAACGGGGTATGGCGCGGGCTTCCAACTCGAGCCCGCGCCATACCGGCCTGCCCTCAGCTGATCGCCGCTGTCAAAGCTCACAGCGGCATCTAAAGAACCCTGTAAACACTCCCTGGTGGTCCAGTGGAGTGAATCGACCCCCCCCCCCCCCCCGCGCGTGGAGGTACACAGAGGGCTTACCTCTGCTTCCTTGCTGGTCCTGACTCTCGCATTGATAGAGCCTGGCAGGACCAGGCTTTATCAATGGAGCGCAGATCACACAGATCAACGTGGTTCTATGGAACCACATTGATCTGTATGAGGAATCTCATGATGTGTAAAAAGAAAGTTTGATAAAAGTAAAAAAAAAAACACACATTAACCCCTTCCTTATTAAATGTCCGAACTATAAAAATATCATGTAAATGAAGACGCTCGGTCAATGACGTATACATTAAAAAAATACCAAAGTCCAAAATTGGGTAATTTTGGTCACTTTGTATATTCTAAAAAATGTATAAAAACCGATCAAAAAGTCCCATCAAAATAAAAATGGTACAGATGAAAACTTCAGATCATGGTGCAAAAAAATGAGCCCTCATACCACCCCATTTATGGAAAAATAAAAAGTTATAGGGGTCAGAATAGGACAATTTTAAACATACTAATTATGATGCATGTAGTTATACTTTTTATAAGTAGTAAAATAAAGAAAAACCTATATAAATTGTATAAACCTATACAAATATTTTTTTTCTGGGTTCGCCGTACATTTTGTGGTGAAATGATTGATGTCATTACAAAGTACAACTGGTGGCACAAAAAATAAGCCCTCATATGAGTCTGTAGGTGCAAAATAGATTTTTTAAAACTGAAAAACCTCTGGTCCTTAAGGGGTTAAACAGATTTGTAAATTACTTCTATTTAAAAATCTTAATCCTTCCAGTACTTATCAGAGGAAGTTCTTTTCTTTGTGAATTTCTTTTCTGTCTGACCATAGTGCTCTCTGCTGACACCTCTGTTTATGTCTTGAACTGTCCAGAGCAGGAGCAAATTACCATAGAAAACCTATCCTGCTCTGGACAGTTCCTAAAATAGACAGAGGTGTCAGCAGAGAGCACTGTGGTCAAGCAGAAAAGAAATTCAAAAAGAAAAGAACTTCCTGTGGGGCACACAGCAGATGATAAGTAATGGAAGGATTAAGATTTTTAAATAGAAGTGATTTAAAAGTTTGTTTAACTTTGTGGCACCAGTTGATTTAAAAAAAAAAAATGTTTTCCAGCAGAGTACCCCTTTAAGTTGGAGTCTGTAGTTCTCTAGATCTAAGAGCTTGTTTTTATAGGGCCTACTGATTATGAGTACCCTGTCTCCATATAACATGAACAAACTATTACAGCTCTCTTGATACCCTCTGGAATAAAAACCAAAAAACAAAACAGTATTGTTGCTGTCATGTTAACAACAGCCGACCCTCTGACATTTTATTTGGAGTTATGCAAGTTTCCCATTTAGCCCATGTTTACTCATTTTCTATGCTATTTTCCATTTATAGTGATCATTATATTTTTTTCATGAGCAAATGCTGTTCTGGTAAATTAAACATGCAGCTGTATTCTGGAAACGACTAAACCCCTGCGCATGGAAATAAAATAACAGCCCGAGAATATGACATGGACTTCTTCATACTAACCACAGTATATATGTCTGCAGATGAGGAACAGATTGATGGACACATCTGGGTCCACATCGTAATAGAAGATATACAACTTGAACTAAATTCCCAATTTTATATATTATAATAAAGTTATAGAGTGGGGAGATAGAACAATGAAATGTTATAGAATCCCAAATCTAATCCAGTCATCTCCACTAGGGATCGACCGATTATCGGTTTGGCCGATATTATCGGCCGATATTCACGATTTTGGGAGTTATCTGTATCGGCAATTACCTTGCCGATAATCCGATAATGCCCCACCCCCCCTGGCCATGACATCACTAGCGGGGCATGACCCTGATGTCACAAGCCTCTGCCGGCATCACCAGTCATCCGGCACGGAGCAAAGTTCGCTCCATGCACCGTATGTCTGGGGTGCCGCAGCCTAGATCGCGAGGGTCCCCAGAGGCGGAACCCCCGCGATCAGACATCTTATCCCCTATCCTTTGGATAGGGAATAAGATGTCGAGGGGCAGAGTACCCATTTAAAGGAACACTGGCTACGCTACATGGACATGGCAGAAAGAGGGCACTATCACCAGCTGCCACCAGATTTCTGTGGAGGCAAGTGGTTATAAACCCTAAAGTGACTGCAAGGGACCTGCTGAAAGATATGGGATAGCCAACACCAATTTGCACAGCAAGGTACATTCTTTTGAAACCAAGCCTTGTTGAACTTAGATGTACGCTTGGGAATATTTTCCCAGTGGAAGTTCTTTGACTTATTTATATGGTTTTGAGCTTATT
Organism: Hyla sarda; assembly: GCF_029499605.1. Taxonomy (NCBI): domain Eukaryota; kingdom Metazoa; phylum Chordata; class Amphibia; order Anura; family Hylidae; genus Hyla; species Hyla sarda. The sequence goes on along the minus strand of NC_079194.1, from coordinate 66,778,061 downwards.
GGAGACGACTTTTCTTTTGGGTTGGTAGATCAAGAAAAGTCAGCTCCTACATAGTAACATAGTAACATAGTTCACAAGGTTGAAAAAAGACCAGAGTCCATCAAGTTCAACCTATATCCCTAATGAGTCCCTACTGAGTTGATCCAGAGGAAGGCAAAAAACCCTCATACTAGAGGTAAAAATTCCTTCCCGACTCCAAATATGGCATCAGAATAAATCCCTGGATGAACTTTCTGTGCCTATAGATCTGGAATACATGCTCAAAACCATATAAATAAGTGACAGAACCTTGGGGTCCTATTCTGAGGAGTGATTAAACAAAACTGGATTTTTTCCACCAGTACAATAATCCCCAGCATACCTCAAAGTCCACCAAGGCTTCAGAAGAAGTCCCGGAAGATTCTGGAATGGTCATCACAGTCCGAAAATCTTTGATTTGAAGAAAGCGGTTGTAGCACGCAAACCCAAGTGTATTAGGGAACTAGAGACTAATGCTTATAAGGAATGGGCTGAGATTCCTGAGGAACAGTGCCAGAAGCTGGTGTCTGGCTACATATTACTTCTACGGCAGGTCATAACAGAAAAGGGGTACTCTTACTTGGGAGTAAGTAGTCATTAGAATTGGCATTTTTAATGAATTTTTTTGGGCATTTTTATATTTTAAAATAATCCTAAAATCTTACAATTTTTATTCTGTACACTAGGTCTAAAACTATGTTGAGACTTCCTGTTCTGTCCAGATCATTTCTCAGTAATGCCTTTCTTCTGAGGAGTACAGGGAAAAGTGACACCAGTAGAGAATTAACACTGGATCCACAACTATTCACAGCAGAGATCAACATTCCCCCTTCCTGTAGAATGGCCTCTGAAAAGGTCACAGAGAATGCCCAGTAACGTCTGCAATCCATGTGAATGGGAAAGCTCCTGTCTATTGTTCTCTATGGTCCAGGGGTCCTGCTGTAAAGCATATCACTAAATGCTGTTAAAAACAGCTCAGGCAAGATGACTGCCCTTAAAGTAATGTATAAACAAATAATAAAAATAAATGAGAAAAAAGGACATGTTTCATGTATGGCTCTAATCAGGAAAAGACACTGTTCTGCAATACCACACACAACCTGTGAACATGGTGGGCGCTGTTTGTTGCAAGAAAGCAGCCTTTTAAAAGGAAATAAATGTATTTATCTGCCATAGTGTGCTACATAGTGTTAAAAAGTCAATGCTCCAGTCAGTCATTGTAGCTTTTGTTAGATATAGTATGGTCAGTAATAAAGGTAGGCCCTGTAACAGCCTTCAATAGATAAAACAGCAAGCTTTATTTTCTGCCTGTGGAAGCATTGAGGGCAGAAAACAACAGAGGGACGGATGAGGAGGCCATGTGCGCCTGTGAATGTGTGCCCTGGAGATGTGCGCGGTGTACATGATTAGACATTGTATTGCCCAAAGGATCGAGATAAGAAAACAAGGAACACTGCCTTAGAGGAGGAAGGATCTCAATGTAATTTATATAAAAGATAAATAAATAAACGAGTGGCAATTCTGTTCTATGAAGATCCTGGCAGTGACAATTTAATTAGATGTCTCTCTATACTGTAATAATGATAGACTTTGATCCTGCATGTGTAACTATAGAAAGTCCTGGTATTGTGTATCTTACAATGTTCAGCAATGGAGGGAATTGAGTCACTTTTATTGCTGACTTTAACCCATACACACAAAGGTGTACATACCGTATTGGCAGACCATGCTGCTGCTATGGGGTTCCTTTATCTATAGGTAAGACACTGTGCAGAACTCGTCTCATCAGGGAACTGCATGTCAACAAATTATTGAAGGGGCTATTGGCCAATGGGTTATGGAAAGCAAAGGGAAAATTAACACCAGACCATTCAGTCCTGGGGGCAAAATCAGACATCATAATAAGAAGACCACTTTGATATTTGCTACGGGGCCCTATTTCTTCTGTGTACATCACGACATACAGAGCTAGGGGGTCATTTTTGTACGGTGCACTAATTTCCCTGCGCCTGTTCATAAATCCTGGCTAATGTACAGAATTTAATGAAAAGAACCTCTGTCCAACTGTTAAGCATGGGGATGGATCAATCGTGCTTTGGAGTTGTATTGCAGCCAATGGCACAGGGAACATCTCACGAGTAGAAGTAAAAATTGATTCAATAAAATTTCAGCAAAATTTGGATGCCAGCTGGATGCCATCTGTGAAAAAGCGGAAGTTGAAGAGAGGATGGCTTCTACAAATGGATAATGATCCTAAACACACCTCGAAATCCCCAGTGATTACATCAAGAGGTGTAAACTGAAGGTTTTACCATGGCCTTCACAATCTCCTGACCTCAACCTAATTGAAAATCTATGGATAGACCTTAAAAGAGCAGTGCGTGACAGACAGCCCAGAAATCTCAAAGAACTGGAAGACTTTTGTAAGGAAGAATGGGCAAAGATACCTCAAACAAGAATTGAAAGACTCTTGGCTGACCACAAAAAGCATTTACAAGCTGTGATACTTGCCAAAGGGGGCAGTACAAGATATTAACTCTGCAGGGTGCCCAAACTTTTGCAGATGATATTTTTTTGTTTTCTGTTGTTTTGAAAGTGTAAATGATGGAAATAAAATCTAACTTTTGTTGACATATTATAAGAATGTCTAATCTGTAATTTGATGCCTTTTGGAGATTTTTCCATCTCTCCTTGGCTTCTTTATGCACATTAATACAAATTGTTACCTGGGGTGCCCAAACTTTTGATCCCCACTGTAGGTGGATATAAGTAGATATAAATGGATAAATAGATAATTATGGATAGATAGATAATAGATAGATAGATAATAGATAGACAGATATGGTATAGATAGATAGATAGATAAAAAAAAGATAGAGGAGCAGCACAACTGATCAATGTCCCAAAGTAGAGTGGTGCACGCTGAAAAAAATACCTTGGTGAGGGGTCCTTGCTTGAAATAAAAAATCAGAGTTCAGCAGCACACAAGGTAGTAAAAAAATCAGTGTTTGTTTTATTTACATCACCAGAAAAAACAGATCAACGTTTCCGCTGCCTCACGCCGCCGTTCTCAAGCTGGAGCTTGAGAACGGCGGCGTGAGGCCGCGGAAACGTTGCTTCTGTTTTTTCTGGTGATGTAAATAAAACAACCACTGATTTTTTCACTACCTTGTGTGCTGCTGAACTCTGTTTTTTTTTTTTTTTTTTTAGATAGATAGATAGATATGAGATAGATATGAGATAGATATGATATAGATAGATAGATAGATAGATATGAGATAGATAGATATAGATAGAAAGATAGATAGAAAAATAGATAGATGTCTGGACTGGGTTTAGATACAAATAAGAAACAAATGAGAAAAAAAGTCCCATCTCTACTCTACGCAGACTCTGGCATAGACATAGCACCATAGAATCCGCTACTGTGAAGGTTAATGGCAACGATGTATGCTGTGACAGATTTATCAAACACATGCGGAAATACATTTGTCATAACATATGTTAATAAATTAACCTCATATTAATGCAAACATTAGCTTCGGTATTACCTCTTTGGAGGCCAACGTATCTTTTTCGCTTTATCTCAGAGCAGGAATACACTATGAGTTATTCTGAGTGGGATTCTGCTTGTTTTTATGGGATTCTGCTGCTCTGTGCACATTCCGTAATGGAACTTCCGAGTAGGATCTGGATTCTGCTTAAAGAATGTGACTTATTTATGTGGAGAGAAAAAAGGTGGCCTTGTTCATTTGATGTGTGCACAGAAAACTACTTTGCCATAGACTAGTGGTACTCAAACTGTGGGCCTCCAGATGTTGTAAAACTATAACTCCTAACATCAACGTATTTAAGTATATAAATGGCCCATACAAAAAATATGGGGAACAACTGTTCCAGGTTAAACCCCCTCAAAAGACAAGGGGGTACTCCCTCCATCTATAGAAAAGACAAGGGGGCACTCCCTCCATCTGTAGAAAAGACAAGGGGCACTCCCTCCATCTGGAGAAAAGACAAGGGGCACTCCCTCCATCTGTACAAAAGACAAGGGGCACTCCCTCCATTTATAGAAAAGACAAGGGGGCACTCCCTCCATCTGTACAAAAGACAAGGGGGCACTCCCTCCATCTGGAGAAAAGACAAGGGGGCACTCCCTCCATCTGTAGAAAAGACAAGGGGCACTCCCTCCATCTGGAGAAAAGACAAGGGGCACTCCCTCCATCTGCAGAAAAGACAAGGGGCACTCCCTCCATCTGTACAAAAGACAAGGGGGCACTCCCTCCATCTGCAGAAAAGACAAGGGGCACTCCCTCCATCTGTACAAAAGACAAGGGGGCACTCCCTCCATCTTTAGAAAAGACAAGGGGCACTCCCTCCATCTGTACAAAAGACAAGGGGGCACTCCCTCCATCTGTACAAAAGACAAGGGGGTACTCCCTCCATCTGCAGAAAAGACAAGGGGCACTCCCTCCATCTGTACAAAAGACAAGGGGGCACTCCCTCCATCTTTAGAAAAGACAAGGGGCACTCCCTCCATCTGTACAAAAGACAAGGGGCACTCCCTCCATCTTTAGAAAAGACAAGGGGCACTCCCACCATCTGTACAAAAGACAAGGGGGCACTCCCTTCATCTGTACAAAAGACATGGGGCACTTCTTCCATCTGCAGAAAAGACAAGGGGGCACCTGCTCCATCTGTAGAAAAGACAAGGGGCACTCCTTCCATCTGCAGAAAAGACAAAGGGGCACTCCCTCCATCTGTAGAAAAGACAAGGGGCACTCCATCAATCTGTAGAAAAGACAAGGGGGCACTCCCTCCATCTGGAGAAAAGACAAGGGGCACTCCCTCCATCTGCAGAAAAGACAAGGGGCACTCCCTCCATCTATAGAAAAGACAAGGGGCACTCCCTCCATCTAGAGAAAAGACAAGGGGCACTCCCTCCATCAGGAGAAAAGACAAAGGGCACTCCCTCCATCTGGAGAAAAGACAAGGGGCACTCCCTCCATCAGGAGAAAAGACATGGGGCACTCCCTCCATCTGGAGAAAAGATAAGGGGCACTCCCTCCATCTATAGAAAAGACAAGGGGCACTCCCTCCATCTATAGAAAAGACAAGGGGGCACTCCCTCCATCTGAAGAAAAGACAAAGGGCACTCCCTCCATCTGGAGAAAAGACAAGGGGCACTACCTCCATCTGGAGAAAAGACAAGGGGCACTCCCTCCATCTGGAAAAAAGACAAGGGGGCACTCCCTCCATCTAGAGAAAAGACATGGGGCACTCCCTCCATCTGGAGAAAAGACAAGGGGCACTCCCTCCATCTGGAGAAAAGACAAGGGGCACTCCCTCCATCTGTAGAAAAGGCAATGGAGCACTCACTCCATCTGCAGAAAAGACAAGGGGCACTCCCTCCATCTGGGGAAAAGACAAGGAGCACTCCCTCCATCTGGAGAAAAGACAAGGGGCACTCCCTCCATCTATAGAAAAGACAAGGGGCACTCCCTCCATCTGGAGAAAAGACAAGGGGCACTCCCTCGATCTGGAGAAAAGACAAGGGGCACTCCCTCCATCTGGAGAAAAGACAAAGGGCACTCCCTCCATCTAGAGAAAAGACAAGGGGCACTCCCTCCATCTGGAAGAAATACAAGGGGCACTCCCTCCATCTATAGAAAAGACAAGGGGCACTCCCTCCATCTGGAGAAAAGACAAGGGGCACTCCCTCCATCTGGAGAAAAGACAAGGGGCACTCCCTCCATCTGGGGAAAAGACAAGGGGCACTCCCTCCATCTGTAGGAAAGACAAGGGAGCACTCATTCCATCTGCAGAAAAGACAAGAGGCACTCCCTGCATCTGGAGAAAAGACAAGGGGGCACTCCCTCCATCTGGAGAAAAGACAAGGGGCACTCCCTTGATCTGGAGAAAAGACAAAGGGCACTCCCTCCATCTAGAGAAAAGACAAGGGGCACTCCCTCCATCTGGAAAAAATACAAGGGGCACTCCCTCCATCTATAGAAAAGACAAGGGGGCACTCCCTCCATCTATAGAAAAGACAAGGGGGCACTCCCTCCATCTGGAGAAAAGACAAGGGGCACTCCCTCCATCTGGAGAAAAGACAAGTGGCACTCCCTCCATCTGGAGAAAAGACAAAGGGCACTCTCTCCATCTAGAGAAAAGACAAGGGGCACTCCCTCCATCTGGAAAAAAGACAAGGGGCACTCCCTCCATTTATAGAAAAGACAAGGGAGCACTCCCTCCATCTGCAGAAAAGACAAGGGGCACTCCCTCCATATGGAGAAAAGACAAGGGGCACCCCCTCCATCTGGAGAAAAGACAAGGGGGCACTCCCTCCATCTGGAGAAAAGACAAGGGGCACTCCCTCCATCTGGAGAAAAGACAAAGGGCACTCCCTCCATCTAGAGAAAAGACAAGGGGCACTCCCTCCATCTGAAAAAAAGACAAGGGGCACTCCCTCCATCTATAGAAAAGACAAGGGGCACTCCCTCCATCTAGAGAAAAGACAAGGGGCACTCCCTCTATCTGGAGAAAAGACAAGGGGGCACTCCCTCCATCTGGAGAAAAGACAAGGGGCACTCCCTCCATCTGGAGAAAAGACAAAGGGCACTCCCTCCTTCTAGAGAAAAGACAAGGGGCACTCCTTCCATCTGGAAAAAGACAAGGGGCACTCCCTCCATCTATAGAAAAGACAAGGGGCACTCCCTCCATCTATAGAAAAGACAAGGGGCACTCCCTCCATCTGGAGAAAAGACAAGGGGCACTCCCTCCATCTGGAGAAAAGACAAGGGGGCACTCACTCCATCTGGAGAAAAGACAAGGGGCACTCCCTCCATTTATAGAAAAGACAAGGGAGCACTCCCTCCATCTAGAGAAAAGACAAGGGGGCACTCACTCCATCTGGAGAAAAGACAAGGGGCACTCCCTCCATCTGGAGAAAAGACAAGGGGGCACTCCCTCCATCTAGAGAAAAGACAAGGGGGCACTCCCTCCATCTGGAGAAAAGACAAGGGGGCACTCCCTCCATCTGGAGAAAAGACAAGGGGGCACTCCCTCCATCTGGAGAAAAGAAGATTTCATCTCCATGAGCGACAAGCCTTTTTAACCATAAGAACTGTATGGACTTCAAAACAGGCTTAGATACATTCTTAGAACAAAATAACATTAATGCATTTCTAGAAATATAGAATCAAATCCCTCCTCTTCATCTTCCCATTCCCTTCCCTTTTTCTATTTTCTCTCCTACTTGGTTAAACTGTTTCCTCCCCTCCATGGATGTGTCTTTTATTAACCTTTAAGTATCTTTCTTTTTTTTTTTTTTACTCTTTGGTGAGTTCTGCCTTTCTCTCCTCTCTGTGTTAATGATGGGAATGATGTTCACAGCAGCTCAGAGTAAGGAAAATTGGGAGAGCATACATTGAGGGCAGCTCGCACAGTCTGTAAGTTGGACACATAATTTAAATGGGCACTGTCAGATCAAAAAACTTTTTATATGTTGTTACTGATGAAAATTAAAGACCTTTTGTAATATGGTTGTTTACATTTTGAATACTTATTAAAGTAAAAAGCTCTTGAAAATCCCACCACTAGGGGTCCCTATGCCTACAGGGACACTAACCGGTCCTGCAGCAGCATCAGGCTTGTCCATCAGTCATGGACAAGAGATGACTGATCGACAAGGCTTCATGAGCAGACAGACCAATCACCTCCCACCACCACAAGGGAGGGACTCGCCTCCTTCCCCTGAGAAGATTTCTAACACAGTGAGCTAATGAAAATAGGGATTTTTATAATAAATATAGATGATAAAGGTGTAAAAATTAGATGTACATGGTCAGGGTTAGGTATTGATTAGTCATGAGCGGCATTGGCCATATTCGAATTTGCGATATTTCGTGAATATATACACGGATATTCATCCTATATTCGTGAATTTTGCGTATTCGTTATATACGTTATATTCGCATATTTGAGGAAGAAAACAGTGAGGGGTGGGCAATTTTACTATTGGTTGCTAGGGATGTTGTTGATAACCTCTGACAAGTGTATTTGCATCATTCTAATTGGCCCACAAGTGAAAAGAAGGAATATGCGAATATGTGCATATGCGGAAAAAAGGGAATATTCGTCATTTCAAATATATGGCAAATACTCGCGAATTTGCGATATTCGTGATAAAAATTCGAAATACGAATATTTGCACCCAACACTAGTATAGAGTAACTTTTTTTTTTTTTTTACGTGGGTAATGACAGGTACGCTTTAACTTTTTTATTTTTTTTACATTATAAAGTGTTTTATCCCTATATTAATAATGAGAATAAGAAAATATTACCACAGCATCATTTTTCTCTGAGCACCCAGGTATACTAAGCACAATGGCTTCAGCTAAGCAAGTACAATATATATATATATATATATATATATATATATATATGTATATATATATAACTTGTGCTCCCGTGAACCTTCCTCTATTTGCCTTTGGCCATTTAGCAGGCAGACATCAGAATAGGACCACATGAGAATACCAGGTGGACAAACCTTTATGAAAGAAAGAAAAAACGTATTGATCCTTATGAAGAAAGCCAGCAGCATATGTCAATTCAGAGCGAGATTGCACAGAAGAGAGGAATGACCCTTAAATAATGACCTTTATAGGGGTCAGGGGTCACCCTCGCAATGTCCTTGCTCCATCATTTCATCTTCGCTTGCGCCAGGTGCCTTACATTTAATCCGCTGTCGTCCAAGGGTAGACAAATGAGTTCTCGCTGCCGTCTCCTCACATATGACAATCTGTATAATGGTATTATAATGGTATTCTGATTAAATTATGTGTGAATAAAAGCTGGCAGGGTAAACCATTTCAACATTGTGACGGATGCCTTGTATTGTATTGTAATTTGAAGCTTTTTAAATATAAAGCATGATGCTTGAAGGATTCTTATCGCTTAATATCAAAGGTTAGCGTCTTATCAAAAAGACAATAATAGCATTTGATGTGTATTTACGGGCGATTGATAGTCCGTCCTAAAATGAGAGTTAATCTTGGTTTAATTGTAACTTTGCTCTCTGATCACAGCCAAACAGGTCAATACTCATAAAGATGCTGGGTGGCTCCGTGTTCTCGCCCGTAACAAGGTGATTTAACCTTCATTTGTGTCTGCACTAAATCCGCTCTCAAAGACGACGACGGCGCCGATGAGGACAATTAGGTGCCCATCTGCGTCCTTGGCGAATTCACAATAAGGAGCTAATACTCTATGTCCTTGTATAAACCGTTCATATAGGAGACGTGGTACAGCACATTGATCCCGGAATAAATTGGAGCTGTCATTTGTTATTTGCCGACTGGGTATATTATGGAAGGGGAGATGTCGTCACTATGGAAGGACGCCTTATTTTTCTACATAATTGGTGACTTGTGTTTGTAGAGATGACATGGGTGTGCGGGTCTATAGGTGTTAAAGGGGTTATCCAGGAAAAAAACTTTTTTTTTTAAATATATATATATATATATATATATATATATATATATATTTATATATATATATATATATATATATATATATATATATATATATATTAACTGGCTCCAGAAAGCTAAACAGATTTGTAAATGACTTCTATTAAAAAATCTTAATCCTTTCAGTACTTATGAGCTGCTGAAGTTGAGTTGTTCTTTTCTATCTAAGTGCTCTCTGATTACACGTGTCTCGGGAACCGCCCAGTTTAGAAGCAAATCCCCATAGCAAACCTCTTCTACTCTGTGCAGTTCCCGAGACCAGCAGAGGTGTCAGCAGAGAGCACTGTTGCCAGACAGAAAAAAAAAAACTCAACTTCAGCAGCTGATAATTATTGGAAGGATTAAAGATTATTTAATAGAAGTCATTTACAAATCTGTTTAACTTTCTGGAGCCAGTTGATTTATAAAAAAAAGTTTTTTTCCTGGAATACCCCTTTAAGCAGCAGACTGCTCATGTTGACTATATATGTGTTTTTTTATGGAAAGAGTATTGGTAAATACTGTGAAATATTCAATACAAGACAGTCTAGACCAGTGTTTCCCAACCAGGGTTCCTCCAGCTGTTGCAAAACTACAACTCTCAGCATGCCCGGACAGCCTTCGGCTGTCCGGGCATGCTGGGAGTTGTAGTTTTGCAACATCTGGAGGCACCCTGGTTGGGAAACACTGGTCTAGAAGTTGAGTGGTGGTGGTGGTGGGGTATAGTATGATTATTGGGTTTTGTTGTGGATACGTTTGAGCCAAAGACCTCTTGTCTATGCTCCTTCCTTACATTCTTATGTGTAGCACTTGTCACCTTATATATACTTACTAGCCCTGATTTACTATTGTAAACCCATATTTTGTTGGGTTGTAGGCCAGAAACTGGTGCAGCTTGCCAGAAATTTTGTCTGCGCCAGAAATGAAAAACCTGACCAACTCTCCATTTTACTGAGAAAACCCAAAAAAGGGGCGTGTCTGTCGGGGGAAAGGCGGCGTGGTCACAGAATAGGGGCGTCTTCCCGACAAATACCCTACATATTTACCAAGGTTTCAACAGAAAATGTGGTGGATTTAAGCTGAGGAAAACCAGACAGATCAGAGCAGGTGTAAAAAAAAAAAAAAAAAAAAAAAAAAAAAATAATAATAATTTAGGGAAAAGTGCTAAATGTAGGGAAACCTTAGTAAATACCGTGGGAAAAAAATGGAAGGAAATTAAAACCCACAAAGAAAACTACACAACACTCTTAGTAGGGCTGGGTTCGCATCACATTTTTACCAATACGGGACCGCATACGGCTGGGGGGAGCTTAAACCTGGCGCTCCATATTCCTTCCACGCTCGTGGATCGGGACACCTGTTCCGAATCCCCGAGCGACCGCAGCTTTCAATACTGAGTTAGTGTTTAAGACGCACACAGTGTCGAGTGTGCGCTCGGCTGCGGCAGCTGAGGTGACAGGAAGAAGCCAGCGGCTCTGGCCTGTCACTCCAGCCCGGGCTTCCTCTGCGGCAGCGGCTCTGGCCTGTCACTCCAGCCCGGGCTTCCTGTGAGGCAGCGGCTCTGGCCTGTCACTCCAGCCTGGGCTTCCTGTGCGGCAGCGGCTCTGGCTTGTCACTCCAGCCCGGGCTTCCTGTGCGGCAGCGGCTCTGGCCTGTCACTCCAGCCCGGGCTTCCTGTGCGGTAGCGGCTCTGGCCTGTCACTTCAGCCTGAGCTTCCTGTGCGGCAGCGGCTCTGGCTTGTCACTCCAGCCCGGGCTCCCTGTGCGGCAGCGGCTCTGGCTTGTCACTCCAGCCCGGGCTTCCTGTGCGGCAGCGGCTCTGGCCCGTCACTCCAGCCCGGGCTTCCTGTGCGGCAGCGGCTCTGGCCTGTCACTCCAGCCTGGGCTTCCTGTGCGGCAGCGGCTCTGGCTTGTCACTCCAGCCCGGGCTTCCTGTGCGGCAGCGGCTCTGGCCTGTCACTCCAGCCCGGGCTTTCTGTGCGGCAGCGGCTCTGGCCTGTCACTCCAGCCCGTGCTTCCTGTGCGGCAGCGGCTCTGGCCTGTCACTCCAGCCCGGGCTTCCTGTGCGGCAGCGGCTCTGGCCTGTCACTCCAGCCCGGGCTTCCTGTGCGGCAGCGGCTCTGGCCTGTCACTCCAGCCCGGGCTTCCTGTGCGGCAGCGGCTCTGGCCTGTCACTCCAGCCCGGGCTTCCTGTGCGGCAGCGGCTCTGGAAGCAGAGAGGAAGCAGAGAGAGAAGAGGACGCAGGAGCTGCGGGGGAACAAGGCAGAGGTGAGTGGTGTTTTTTTCTCCCCATGGAGCTGTGTGAGTGTGAGGGGCATTACTTATATGGGGGCAATGTGAGGGGGCATTGTTATGTATGGGGGCCATGTGAGGGGGCATTACCTATATGAGAGCAATGTGAGGAGGCATTATTACATGAGGGGGCATTACTATAAATGGGTGCAATGCGAGGGGGCATTATTATGTATGTGGGGGCAATGTGAGAGGGCATTACTATATATTGGAGGCAATGTGAGGGGGCATTATTATATATGGGTTCAATGCGAGGGGGCATAATAATGTATGGGGGCAATGTGAGGGGGCATTATTATGTATGGGAGATGTGTACGGGGACATTATTATACATGGGGCAATGTGAGGGGGCATTACTATGTATGAGGGCAATGTAAGCGGGCATTGGAATGTATGGGGCAATGTACGGGGGCATTATATTATATGGGGGCAATGTGAGGGGCATTATATTGTATGGGGGCAATGCAAGGGGGCATTATAATGTATAGGGGCAATGTGATGGGGCATTATAATGTATAGGGGCAATGTGATGGGGCATTATAATTAGAGATGAGCGAACTTACAGTAAATTCGATTCGTCACGAACTTCTCGGCTCGGCAGTTGATAACTTTTCCTGCGTAAATGAGTTCAGCTTTCAGGTGCTCCGGTGGGCTGGAAAAGGTGGATATATTCCTAGGAAAGAGTCTCCTAGGACTGTATCTACCTTTTCCAGCCCACTCGCTCATCTCTAATTATAATGTAACATAGTAATGTACGGGGACATTATAATGTACAAGGGCATTATAATGTATGCGGCCCCAAAAGCTGTGTAAGGGGCCCCAACATTTCTGATGGCAGCCCTGGCTGTAGATAAAGTGCTGCTGCTGCTGAGGAACTCAACTTGTATGTAAAAGGTTTGGTCAGGATTGGAGGAATAACATGTCTGTGCACAAGTTGTGAGTCATATTGTAGCCCGGTTATATTTACTTCTGAACAGCTGAGATGTAATATCAGACTCAACCACTGGGCAGGTGTGGTGCTGTTTATGGAGGAAGGCAACTGCATTTTTTATTCTTGGCCACACTTTAATATACAGCATACATAAATAAAGGGCTCAAGTCTGGCAGGAACACATGGGAACTGAGTTCCTGCACTTTTTTCAGAGCAGGAACACCGTTCCCATTAGCAGAAGCCCTGCAGGACCAGCTCTTGAGAGGAAATCTTGGATAAGTTCACCCACTTTTTTCCCAGGACATGACCCCTGCATAAATGCAATAAAAAAACATTAATAAAATCTATCTATCTCCCCTCGACTTAGTTCCCCAAGCCCAAAATGCTTTGATCTTGATCTGAAGTTTTCAAAGACTCATACGCACCACCATTAATCTATAATGTTAGCTATTATACTTGATGTTACTTTACTTAGTATGACCATACTTGTATTTGCCTACTGTTGACAAATTTCAATAAAAACCTTATGTTAAAAAAAAATTGATCTATCTCCTATCTATCTATCTCATATCTATCTATCTCATATCTATCTATCTATCTATCTCATATCTATCTATCTATCTCATATCTATCTATCTCATATCTATCTATCTATCTCATATCTATCTATCTATCTATCTATCTATCTATCTCATATCTATCTATCTATCTATCTATCTATCTCATATCTATCTATCTATCTCATATCTATCTATCTATCTATCTATCTATCTATCTCATATCTATCTCATATCTATCTATCTATCTCATATCTATCTATCTATCTATCTATCTATATCTCATATCTATCTATCTCATATCTATCTATCTATCTATCTCATATCTATCTAGCTATCTCATATCTATCTCATATCTATCTATCTATCTATCTATCTATCTAGCAACAGAAGAATGCAGCAGCACACTGCCAGCACAAGGATATAGGTGAAACATGAAAATACAGATAAAACATGGAGAGCTATACAGCTATGGTGTAATAAATGCAAATGTGAAACTATGAAATAGTGAGGCACTTAGCTCGCAAATTTATCTATCTATCTCATATCCATCTATCTATCTATCTATCTATCTATCGATCTATCTATCACATATCTATCTCATATCTATCTATCGATCTATCTATCTATCTATCTATCTATCTTATATCTATCTATCGATCTATCTATCTCATATCTATCTCATATCTATCTATCGATATATCTATCTATCTATCTTATATCTATCTATCGATCTATCTATCTATCCATCGGAAAGTTTTTCATGACTATTGTATCTATCTCCTTTCTATTCTATCATTTAGCTATATATCTATCTATCTATCTAGTCCAGAAAAAGAAGGCAGTGGCACTCCAAATTCAGTGAAAAAAATTGGTATTTATTCACCCCAATGCGCAGTGACGTTTTGACGGTCTCACACCGTCATTTTCAAGCCAAACGTTGCTGCACAAAATAATTTTTTTTCACTGAATTTGGAGTGCCACTGCCTTCTTTTGCTGGACTGTGTATGTACGGATCCTGGACCGGGCCCCGGGCGTGTCGGCACCCGTGCATTGTTCAATAGGGAGTGCTGCTTTCCTTTGTAATATATCTATCTATCTTGCGTGTCTATATATCTCATATTTATATCTGTCTATCTTTCTCCTATCTCTCTCGTCTATCTATTTGTCTGTCTGTCTACTCATTTATCTATCTATCTCATATCTATCTTATATCTATCATCTATCTATCTCATATTTATCTATCTATCTCATATCTATCTATCTATCTATCTATCTATCATCTATCTATCTCATATCTATCATCTATCTATCTCATATTTATCTATCTATCATCTATCTATCTCATATCTATTCATCTAAAAATATACACTTGTAGATAAAAGGTAACATATTTGTCTTTTATGGTGATTGGTACTGAGAACAGATAGAGCAGGGAGCAAAGGTTGGATGAGGCTTCTGCCTGTTGAACAGAATAATTGTAACCCATAGAGAAGTCTCCATGTGGGGTCTTCAGAAATTTCCCTCATGCGGAATAAGGCGGCATGTCTTTCAATGTAAAGTATTATTAATCTCATCCTAGGATCTAATGCTGCTTAGCTCCCTGTGGATAAAGTATCGGTGCAACAGAGGATTGGGTGGTCCAAACCGAGATATGTAAATTTCACAGGCTTAGTCATGGCAAATTTACGTTTTTTTTGTTTTTGTTTTGTTTTTTGCATACCATATGACTAATGCCACACAATAACCATATATAATTCATAGATAAACAGCTCCAGTCATATCCAGGCTGCAGAATGATTAATTTTCTGATGTTGCAATGTAGGACATATGTCTTCTCGGCACTGCAAATTCATCTGGAGAGCATTTATTTATTTGGATCTGGTCTGTTATTGTTCTAACAATTCTATTTATATTAATCTAATTTTCAGATTAATTAACACATTGGTAAAGATTTATCCCACTGTCTTATAGTAGGATTATCTTAGCTCCCCATAGCAACCAATCATAGCTCAGCTTACATTTTACCATAACAATATGAGAAATGAAAGCTGAGCTGTTATTGGTTGCTATGGGCAGCAAACAGAACCTTACTATCAATCAGTTCAATAAATCCTCCCAATTGGCTAGAGCTTGTTAACAATATGAAAGATGAGCTGTGATTGGTTGCTATGGACAAATCTGACAGTTTTTGCTCCCAGACAGATGATATGTCTGGGCCATTCCGTTAAGAAGAAGTAAATTCCCTGATATGCTAGCTTTTGCCTTAAAGGGGTATTCCACCCCTAGACATCTTTTCCCCTATCCAAAGGATCTGATCATGGGGGTCTGGCCGCTGGGATCCAGCCCCACACCCCAGTAATCTGCTGTGCCAGATTACAGGTGACCACAGCCATCACATCCCCTCCCATAGACATTAATGGAGGGGGCGTGACGACCACATAAAAGTTCAGAACACCTAAGTGCTGAGCTGGTAAGCTGAGCTGACCCCAGCAGCTGGACCCCCTAAGATCAAACATTGTATCTCCTATCCTTTGGAAAGGGTATAAGATGTCTAAGGGCGGAGTACCACTTTAAGTTCAAGGTCCCCATTCTCCATCTTTAACATGACCCAATGTCTATGGCCGACAAGCTCTGTAATGTAATGATTTCTTAAATTCTAATTATTGTTACTCTATTGATTTTTATATGTGAAGTATTGTATAGTATACCTTATACTATGCAATATTATGTTATTGTAGTAGTAGTAAGTACCATGACAAGGAGATCTTTACTAACGGTGTAAAGAAATCTAGGCCAGAGCGGGGCGACTACTACTGTGTATAGAAGAATAGTGCAAAATAATGTATCTGGGTCACAAAGCTCCAAAGGCAGACTATAGGATTGATAGATCTACAATATTTATCATTAAGGAGCGATAAATCAAATAGTAGTAAAACATAGACAAAGGGTATTTAGAACCCATTCATCTTACTTATTCTTTATATTGTCAGCGTATTCCCTGTTGTTTCTTATAGGATTGATGTATGTTGTGTTATTCTGTAGCGACCATTGTGGCATATAAAGTGTGTGTGTGTGTGTGTGTGTGTGTGTATATATATATAAATATATATATATATATATATATATATATATAATTATACATATACAAAAAATAAACCAGTCACACACTGATCTGCTCTTGCAATAAAACCATTGACAGATGAAGTAAATGACTTTCATTGGTTAAGGCAGTGTTTCCCAACCAGGGTACCTCCAGCTGTTACAAAACTACAACTCTCAGCATGCTCGGACAGCCAAAGGCTGTCCGAGCATGCTGTGAGTTGTAGTTCTCCAATAGCGGGAGTTACCCTGGGAGACACTGAGTGAAGGGATATATTAATAGCAAATTATCCTGATCTGTCATTTATTACAATTAATATATTGAAAGAAGGATAAGGGCTTGTTCACAGTAGAAAAATTCCGTTCAGATCTTCCGCAAGGAAATTCCATGTGGATTCTGCTTGCAGCAGCCTCCCATTGATCTCAATGGGATTCTGATGCTTCGTTTACATGTCGTAAGTTCCACCATGGGACTTCTGTATAATTTGTGTTCCATGCAGGAAGATCCCAGATCTACTGTGGAAATGCTACAAGGAAAATTCCTTGTAGAATTTCCATAGTGCGGACATATCCTAAACGGCAATTTGTAAGGATCTGAATGAGTTTACAAGGGCCAAACTATGATGGCTAGATGACTGGATATGAAAATCTCTAAAACAGCAGATGTTCGTTTTAGGGGCCTGTTTTGCCCCTGCCGTGTGCCTTGACCATGTGGTCCTTGCTGTGGTACTCCGGTGGCCCACACTTCTTATTAACCCGCTCATGACTGCTATAGGTGTCTGTTGATAGACGTGTTTTTCTCTCTCGTTCCTAAATGCATGCAGGCTGAATCATATCTCAATTGCATTTTCCTTTGTGCATTTTCCTTTTTCTGTATTACTACCTTCAGCGTGTTTCATACTCATTGTTGTATTTGTCGCGGATCTTTTATTGTTTGTTATATATCATTAAACACAGATTTACCGTAAAACAGCAGATGTTGTGAGTAAAGTTGAGCGACTCTACAGTAAGTTTTGTATCTATATCTGCTGTTCTATATCTGTATCTTTATCTGAATCTCAGAGCGGCCATTTGATTGATTCTGGTTTTAAATTGTCTCAAAGTGAAAGTGAAAGTTAAAGGTTTTTTTTTACCAATCGTACACATTTAAAGGAGTAGTCCAGTGGTGACCCAGTGGTGAACAACTTATCCCCTATCCTAAGGATAGGGTATAAGTTTGAGATTGCGGGGGGTCCGACCGCTGGGGCCCCCTGCGATCTCCTGTACGGAGCCCCGACAGCCCGCGGGAAGGGGGTGTGTCGACCTCCGCACGAAGCGGCGGCCGACACGCCCCCTCAATACAACTCTATGGCAGAGCCGAAGCGCTGCCTTCGGCAATCTCCGGCTCTGCCATAGAGATGTATTGAGGGGGCGTGTCGGCCGTCGCTTGGTGCGGAGGTCGACACCTGCTATCTTACCGGAGAGCCTGGCCCCCGTACAGAGAGATCGCAGGGGGCCCCAGCGGTCGGTCCCCCGCGATCTCAAACTTATCCCCTCTCCTTAGGATAGGGGATAAGTTTTTCACCACTGGACTACCCCTTTAATGCAAAACTAATGCAAATAGTACCTAACAAAGTGATCCAAGGAAGAAAGGAAAGATGACTATGAGCTGAAAACAGGGTTATGGATGACCAAAGCTGAATGATGCAGGTAAAGAGGGATGGCTAGTCTATCTGGTCCAATCCCACAGAAGTTCCACTGTATAGTACATATCTTGCTAACATTCACAATATCTAGCAATTTTAGATCATTAAATATTGCTTGTGTGTATACTTTATCATAGCCAAGCGAAAAACTAGAGAAAATGATGTACAAAATTACATTGGGGGAGATTTATTAAAACCTGTGCGGAGGAAAAGTTGCCCAGTTGCCCATAGCAACCAATCAGATCACTTCTTTCATTTTGCAGAGGCCTTGTTAAAAATGAAAAGAAGAAATATGATTGGTTGCTATGGGCAACTGGGCAACTTTTCCACTGCACAGATTTTCATAAATCTCCCCCATTGTCTATGGGAAACTTTCAGCATGTAAAATAGCATATCTACTGTACTGTACTATACTGTAATGTATAGATTTCCTAAGGAGAACATTTTTAGAATAATACCTACTTACTCGGCCCAGCGGCAGGATAATTGTGCAATCCCATTGCCCGAGAATAGCGCCAAAACTCCCATGATCAGATGGTCTGCCTGACAGCGCATCCCAGAATTCCCATAGAATTGAAAGGGACGTCCATGGGATGGCACATCAGGCAGTTCATCTGATGACGTGAGTTTTGGCATTAGATAGATGGAGGGATGGATAGATGGAGGGATGGATAGATGGATAGATAATATAGATAGATAACATAGATATATAGATAGATAGATAGATAGATAGATAGATAGATGGATAGATAGATGGATAGATGTATGGATAGATAATATAGATAATATAGATAATATAGATAGATAGATAGATAGATAGATAGATAATATAGATAGATAAGATAGATGGATAGATAGATAGATAGATAGATAGATAGATAGATGAATGGATGGATAGATGGATGGATAGATAATATAGATAGATAGGTAGACAGTTATCCTCATGCACATTTATGCAAAGCAAAAATATTGAATATGAAATATTGCTAATTTGAATATGGCATATGCCGCTAATCACTAGACCTGAGAAATGCCAATAGGGCATGCAGATGATGCTGTTATGTAGCCATATATTTTATTTACCTCAGGGTCACCTTTAACAATAATAGCAGCCACAGTCTTATTGCCTATATTAGCTACTATTACTTAAAGGCGCCCATGCACTTTATACTATGATCAGCCAAAGTCGCCTCTTTTGGCAGGTTTGGAAGCTTATCTAAAGTGTATGGCAAATTCTAAATGTGAAATAAGTGTCCATTCTGTGAAGCACAGAGCCACTGATAACATTCAGTGAGGACATTCCTCATAGTCTTTCTTTTAGGTTATCTACTATTAGAACTGAGTTATGGAGTAACATGGAGCATGGTGGTGACAGCACAGAACAGAACGTGAGACTCTGTGAATAGGGTTGCCACCTGGCCGGAATTTTACCAGCACAGCTGTTTTTTGGGCCACCCTGCCAGTATTTTTATATCAAAAAGTATTTATCCAACCAATCTTCCAACTCCCGGGATGTTGCACTATATAGTATACCAGTGTTTCCCAATCAGAGCGCCTCCAGCTGTTGCAAAACTACAACTCCCAGCATGCCCGGACAGCCGTTGGCTGTCCGGGCATGCTGGGAGTTGTAGTTTTGCAACAGCTGGAGGTTCCCCTGGTGGGGAAACACTGACCTATACTATATACTACTATATAGTCCAACATGCTGGGAGTTGTAGTTTTCATTTCAGGCAGCTGCTGAGCCATAGGCTATATCAGGGCATGCTGGGAGTTGTAGTTTTGCAACAGCTGGAGGTACCCCTGGTTGGGAAACACTAACCTATACTATATAATACTATATAGTCCAGCATGCTGGGAGTAGAAGTTTTCCTTTTGGGCAGCTACTGAGCCACAGGCTATATCAGGGCATGCTGGGAGTTGTAGTTTTGCAACAGCTGGAGGTACCCCTGGTTGGGAAACACTAACCTATACTATATAATACTATATAGTCCAACATGCTGGAAGTTGTAGTTTTCCTTTGGGGCAGCTGCTGAGCCTCAGGCTATATCATTTGATGCCTGATGAAGCTGCTCTCCCGCAGCGAAACGCGTTGCATCTTGGGAAATAAGCTACTTCGATTTTATCTGATCTCCATTCCTTTTGTATCCTGCGCCACTTGGAGCCGGCGTTCTCCTTGAAGCCAGACCGATTGAATACAGGCTATATCAGGCCATGCTGGGAGTTGTAGTTAGTAATTAACTGCAACTCCCGAATTTAATTAAAAAAAATGTCACAGCAGAACAAAAATGGTACTGTTAAAAACTGCAGACCGGTGCACAAAAAATGAGGCCCACATAAGGAGAAATGAAAAAGTTATTGGGGTCAGAATAGGACAAAATTGACCCCTACCCCCCCCCCCCCCCCCCCACACACACACACAAATGTTTATTCTGCGATGTCACGCATATATAATGAATTATGCAAATTAGCCTGGCCGGTTTTTTTGGCAAGAAAGGTGGCGACCCTATTTGTGAATTAGAATTATATGGCAGAAAGATGATAAATACAACAAATACACGTCCTTCATGTCAAATGTTTTGATGCCATTTGTGAACATAACAGGATATATAATCCCCCCCCCTGTTTTATTGTAAATTGTCTTGTTGCTCCCCTTATTTACAGCGTTTCCACAGATACGGTTTAACCAGCTTATAGTTCCAGAGAGCAATGCCAGCACTCCTGCGGCACCCAGCATGCGCCAGCCTGGATAATAACCAATCCAAAAGCCCAGGAACATTTCACTGAAGACACTACAAAAGTAACCAGGGGACGTTACTGCTAATGGAAATTGAAATGCAAAATGTTTCCAGAACATGAGGAAACACCTCATAAATCAAGACTGACAGGAAACACGGAGGAACTCATCAGGGTCTATTTGCACAATGAGAAACGGTAGCGTGCGCCGCAAGAGAATACCTGCAATCCCTAAACTAAACAGACTCGGCTCCTCTGATCAGATTGACCCTCGCAGAGACGTTACTCTCTGGGAAATCTTTTTACTTAGGCGATATTCAGGATTTGCCCAAACAAGTGTAAACATGATGAAGTTCTTGCTCTGATGTGCCCGGCGCTGACTCGCGACTCCCTGGTTGTTCTATCCATCTGAGATACCATCTGCTACAGCCCTGGGCTGGCTATAACAAAGAATGAACCGTGAATGATCTCTGGCTCTTTTCCTTGTCTGGTCACAAGGTGATGGTCTGTGATATTTCTGGCATAACTCATGGGTACCCAGTGCTAAAGAATACGATGCTCTTTGGTTTTGGCTGGCAAGAGCAGATTGTCTTTAATATATCAAGAGAAAACCTCAGAAGTGTATAGTACATTTGATGGTACAAGAACAGCTTCGCCAAATCAACAGCATTTGTAGGATTCTGCTTAAAGGGTATATCCACTGTCACGATGCCGGCTGGCAGGTAGTGGATCCTCTGTGCCAGAGAGGGATTGGCGTGGACCGTGCTAGTGGATCGGTTCTAAGTCACTACTGGTTTTCACCAGAGCCCGCCGCAAAGCGGGATGGTCTTGCTGCGGCGGTAGTGACCAGGTCGTATCCACTAGCAACGGCTCAACCTCTCTGACTGCTGAAGATAGGCGCGGTACAAGGGAGTAGACAGAAGCAAGGTCGGACGTAGCAGAAGGTCGGGGCAGGCAGCAAGGATCGTAGTCGGGGGCAACGGCAGGAGGTCTGGAACACAGGCTAGGAACACACAAGGAAACGCTTTCACTGGCACAATGGCAACAAGATCCGGCGAGGGAGTGAAGGGGAAGTGAGGTATAAATAGGGAGTGCACAGGTGAACACACTAATAGGAACCACTGCGCCAATCAGCGGCGCAGTGGCCCTTTAAATCGCAGAGACCCGGCGCGCGCGCGCCCTAGGGAGCGGGGCCGCGCGCGCCGGGACAGGACAGACGGAGAGCGAGTCAGGTACGGGAGCCGGGATGCGCATCGCGAGCGGGCGCCACCCGCATCGCGAATCGCATCCCGGCTGGAGTCGGTATCGCAGCGCACCGGGTCAGTGGAGCTGCCCGGAGCGCTGCGGTAGCGAGAGAGAAGCGAGCGCTCCGGGGAGGAGCGGGGACCCGGAGTGCTCAGCGTAACATCCACCTTTACAAATGTTTTTTTTGTGTTTCTCCAGTGCATCTACATTGAAGGAAGAAACAACATTGTACACAGTCTTTTATTATTAATAATAATAATAATAAAAATCTATACTGCCGTTCTCTGTCTACAGGTTGAGTGCAGACCCATATCTCCGTGGTAACATGATAAAAACAAACCCTCTATTGTCAGATCCCTCAGTCGTACGTTCTTCCAACTGTCCATTACCTCTCAGTCATACAGCAGGTTTCCAAATATATATATATATATATATATATATATATATATACAGCAGATTTCCAAGAAGAATGGGACAGGTAAAAAGCAATGTTACTGCAGATTCAGACTACACAGGGTGTGATTGTTGTCTGTTGCTATGGAGATGCATAGATCTGTAAAGGAGTTGTATGCACAAGGTGACAGGCAGAGTTTATCGAAGTCTATTTGCAAGGTTGCTTTATTTTTCCTTTTAGGTGCATTAGAGCAAAAAACGGTGTAGTGAAGCTGGCATTTCATAAGGTAATTTTGAAGGGGTTTTGCATTAAGATGAATAGGTCTAAATTGATGCATCATGTGAAATGAAACATCCATCATGTGAAATGAAACTTCCAGTGTACAAGCATTTATGAAAATGTCCTAGTTGATATAAAAAAAAAAAATGTATATATATATATATATATATATATATATATATATTTCCCCTTAACGACTACTGACGTATATTTACGTCTTGTGGCCGGATCCCGATCTGCGAAGTGCGCTCAGGAGCTAAGCGTGCTTCGTATCTGCTGGGCCCCGGTTGCTATCAGCAACCAGGACCCGTGGCTAATACCGGACATCGCCGATCGGGCTGGTGTCTGGTATTAACCCTTTAGATGCCGCGATCAAAGTTGATCACTGCGTCTAAAACGGGAGAATAAACTGCCGGTTAGCTCAGCGGAGCTGTTCTGGACCGCCGTGGTGAAATCGCAGCATCCCGAACAGCTGAGATGACAGCGGGAAGTGTATCACCTTCTTCCCAGCTGTCCTATCGGCATTTGATTGCTCCAAGCCGGAAATCCAGGCTTGAGCAATCAAGCGCAGAAAACACTGATCAATGCATTCCTATGGCAATGCATTGAACAGTGCCTGCAGTCAGTATATGCAGTGTTACAGCCCTTAGAGGGGGCTATAACGCTGCATAAAAAAAGTAAAAAAAAAACATAAAGGTTAATAAATGTGATTTAACACCTTCACTAATAAAAATCAGAATCTCATTTGAAAAAAAAAAGTATGTGGTAACGCCACGTGCGTAAATGTCTGAACCATAAAATATATCATTAATTAAACCGCACGGTCAACCCTACAAAGTAGAATTGGTGGTGCAAAAAAAAAATTGAAAAATGGAAAGGGTTATGATTTTTAAAATGTAAGGAGGAAAAAATGAAAGTGCAAAAACTAAAAAACGCAAAACACTTGGCCTTTAAGGGTATATATATATATATATATATATATATAGAGAGAGAGAGAGAGAGAGAGAGAGAGAGAGAGAGAGAGAGAGAGAGAGAGAGGGAGAGAGAGAGAGAGATACACACACAATTTTGTCCCATTATCCTTTTGTTTTGCCCTGTTGCCCTTGGTTATGGCCATCTTGGCATTCACTTAGAGGGTCACACATGCTAAGTTCAACCGCATATGTTGTACACATCAGATTTTACCAACTTTGCCACCAATGTTGCTTTGTGGGAAAAACCCTCTAAGGAAAAATGGCCAGGAGCAAGATGCACCAGATTTATTGAGATTCATAAGCACAGCCAGAAAAATATTGCATTAGACAAGGACTAGAATTTCACAGTAATAGAGGAATAATTGAATAAACAAATAATCTTGGACAAAGGCAGAACTATTATGTTTCGGCCAAGGATCTGTCGGTGTCCTATTATAGATTGCTATTGTCTGTATGTGTACTTATTACTAAAATGAGGTTAGAAATAAACAGTTTTCAATTTGTAATCTCCAGAAATGGCGAAGGCTTTATTACACTGATATAGAAGTAAGATATTGCTTGTACTTCAGCAAATTGTCCTTTACTTTGCATCATTTAATAGTTAATGCATGAAGTCTTTTAAGGACACAGTTTAGTGCTCTGAGATATCCAGGGTTCTGAGCTATCCATGGTTCTGGGCAATTCGTGGTGCAGCGTGATTCATGGTTCTAATCTGTGCTGAGCTATCCATGGGGCTGAGATATCTGTAGAGCAGAGCTATCCATGGTGCTGAGATATCTGTAGGGCAGAGCTACCCATGGTGCTGAGATATCTGTAGAGCAGAGCTATCCATGGTGCTGAGATATCTGTAGGGCAGAGCTATCCATGGTGCTGAGATATCTGTAGAGCAGAGCTATCCATGGTGCTGAGATATCTGTAGAGCAGAGCTATCCATGGTGCTGAGATATCTGTAGGGCAGAGCTATCCATGGTTCTAATCTGTGCTGAGCTATCCATGGTGCTGAGATATCTGTAGAGCACAGCTATCCATGGTGCTGGGATATCTGTAGAGCAGAGCTATCCATGGTGCTGAGATATCTGTAGAGCAGAGCTATCCATGGTGCTGAGATATCTGTAGGGCAGAGCTATCCATGGTGCTGAGATATCTGTAGGGCTTAGCTAGCTATGAAGCTGAGCTATCTGCAAGATTAAAGAGATACTCCGCTACTAGACATCTTATCCCCTATCCAAAGGATAAGATGTCTGATCCTAGGGTCCGACCACTGAGACCCCCCACGATCTCAAGGTCAGCACCCCCACGTTCTCAACATTCTCCCATAGACACGAATGGAGGGGGTGTGGCGTGACATCACGACCAAGGTCGCCCAAAGCTGGCGTTTTGAGCATAAATGTTCAGAACGTAGGGCTGCAAGCCCGAAGATGGCAGGCGTTCCCAGTGGCCACACCCCAGGATCAGACATTGGATAGGGTATAAGATGTCTAGGAGCAGAGTATCCCTTTAAAGGGGTACTCCGCTGCTCAGGGTTTGGAACAAACTGTTCCGAACGCTGGAGCTGGCGCCAGGAGCTCGTAACGTCATAGCCCTGCCCCCTCATGACATCACGCCCCGCTCCCTCAATGCTAGTCTATGGGAGGGGGTGTGAAAGCAGTCATGCCCCCTCCCATAGACTTGAATTGAGAAGGTGGCGTGTGATGTAATGAGGAGGTAGGGCTATGATGTCACGAGTTCCCAGCACCAGCTCCAGAGTTTGGAACAGTTTGTTCCAAATGCTGAGCAGCAGAGTAGCCCTTTAAGCTAACCATAGAGCTGAACTGTTGATGGTTCTAATATGCATTAATGTGTACTATGCTTTCTGTGTAACTGAGGCCCACCACAAGTTTGATGTAGCAGAATATACTTGGGGAGGAATTCATCAAACTGTTTACCCTATGTTTTTAAGTTGAAATTTGTCTCATAAATAGTCTCAGCCAGTTCCTGTGTTACTTTTCAGCTATTTATTTTAGCATTTCAGAACCATAACCATATTGTGAACTGCTTTAGAAGAGATTTTGCAGTAGTAACTACTAACTCCCACCAGCCCTACAAAAGCATCTAAACTGGCAGCATGATTTGGCTGTGCAACAAATTTATCAAGTGTCATGTGACATCTGATGAATCTGTCCCACGGACGTCAAAATCACTGTGACATTTGTGTTCTAAGCCTGCATGGAGGGTAGACCATAAATTCTCCTCATTGAGTTTACTTAAAGCTAATGATATATTGGAAGTTATGTCTAGCAATTAAAATGTTTAAGGTTTTCATCTTTTTACATGTTCAATTAAAGGGGTACTGCAATAAAGGACAATTTATCCACTATCCAAAGGATAAGGGATAAGTGCCTGATTGTGGGGGGTCCCACTGCTGGGAACCCCTGTGATATGCTGCGCGGCACTTCATGCATAGAGCATGGGTCGGCACGCGCCCTCCATTCATTTCTATGGGAGAGATGTAGATACCCGAGCACTGTACTCGTGTATCTCAGGCTCTCCTATAGAGATCAATGGAGGTGCATGCCGCCCCCCAGCTCTGTTTTTTTTTTATTGTCACAATATTGCCAGATACTTTTGAATACTGTATGAAGTATTTAGAATGAACTCAAGATGAACTCAATTTAAAAGTCGAAGTGTATCCATCAATAAAAGCACAAACCATAATTATAATAATAAATAATATGATATACTCTTGTGGCCTAACGTTACAAATATTGTTGTTATTTGAGGTTTTGTTGATCCTTTATGTGAGTTGTCTTATAATAAAATGATGTCTCTATGAAATGTATATGAAAGTATGTGTATATCATAGAGCATCTATATAATGTGATACATGAAATCTAATTTTTGTATTAGGGATCTGGTTTTGAATTACCGTTAAGGAAAATTTGATTGTAGAGTATGGATCACCCTTAGTGTCCCAAGTTCCCCTTTTAGTGCTCTGTTGGCCAAAGGCCTTTGGTGAATGTTTGTTGTCCAGCAGTTTTTTTTCCCTCTGGATAGAAGAAATAGAAGTATAGAAGCTACAGAGAGAAACAGGATGGACCTGGTAGCAAAAAACATTTGCGTAGTCATCAGTCACGTTCAAAACTTTATAGGCAGATATACCTCCTAAGGGAAAAACAGAATCATAGTCAAAAATAGAGTTGAGTGAGCAGAGCTCCCCGAACTTTGGGGGGTTCACAGCTTGTCGAACTTTAGAATATTTCCAGATTTGGCTCACGCAAACTTGGCAATATGAGGGCTGAACTGTGCTCGCAGCTGAAAGCCACAAGTACAGCTCAGCCCAGCAAGGAAGGAGTTAACTAGTGCTGCTGAGCAGCCCTAATTAACTCCTGAGGGTTGTATACATTGTACAGCCATCTATATGTCTGTAAAATGTATGCAGTGAAGATAGTGATACTTTCCATCTCATCTCCAGTCCGGGCTACTTCTAGGTAACTTTGCCCCTTCGTGATGCCATTGCTAAAGGCTGGGCTACACAAGAGGGACCCGGACACGGGACGCGATGACTAGTATATGATTAGTAGGTTAGTATCACTCTCTTCACTTTATACATTATATGGCCATGTTCACTGTGAACGGAACGCTTTCCGAAAGTCCAGCTAGTCAGGCTCCCTAAACTTTCAAAAAATATTCGGTTCACGCCAAACATGGTTGTACAGGAACTTTTGGAAAGCTTGCTCAACTCTAGTCACAGCGCTAGCTGAGGTTTAGTAGTGCTGTGGTTCTCAGTGAAATGTAGTACAAAGGGGAACAACCGAATATATAGTCTGGATACTTATATGGTTGCTAAACATAGAAGTAGAAACCTAACTGCAGTGCAGAATGGTCAAACAAGGTGTATTCCAAACTCTAGGGTCAAACACAAGACACATTAGTGTAAAGAGTTAAGTAGTGATTTACACTATTAGAACATATTTTAATAGTTGGCATGCGACTGTCTGGGGTCTGGGCATACTGGGAGTGGCAGTTTTGTAATAGCTGGAGGTGCCCTTGTTGGGAAACACTGTGGTTACTATCCCTATTGATAGACATTTTGAGTTCTGCTACTTGTTAGTTTCAAGCTTATGTTATGCTTCATAAATGTGATGCTTTCATTTTGTCTAGTCTTCTGGAAGCTTTGAGATATCTGCTGTTTATATTTGAAAACTGGAAGCTAATTTTTATCCCTTGATATCCAGGGAATTTGTGCAGATTTCAGAATCCCCATGACTTTGCAACCAGCTTGTTCTTAGGCAATGGTTGATTTGCAGCAGAATGTCCCTGAGAATTGCTAGTTCTGCACTTACCTATATATATTTGTTGAAGGCACAACACTATTTGTAATATATAATGTGAATGTGTAACTTTAATTGTGATCCAGTGAGACAATAGATGACAGAGACGGCACTCACCAAAAGGATCTTCTTTATTCAAATTCTGCATTTCATACAGACAAGGGCAGGTAGAAGTGAGAGGGCCGGGGTGTTGGGACGCCCCTGCCCTCTCACTTCTACCTGCCCTTGTCTGTATGCACCACAGAATTTGAATAAAGAGAACCATTTTGGTAAGTGTCGTCTCTATCATCTATTGTCTCACTGGATTGCATACCTACATTAGACTGAGCACCACTAGTGTTTGGGCTTCAGGTTCGATTTAAGATGCAGCTACTACTCGTGTCTACTCGTGCATGGTGTGAACAGTGTCTAGTCATGCATCTGGTGGAGGTTACCTCTCCTAGTCACTCTTACTTTAATTGTGAACTTTCCCGCAGCGTTGGTTAAGCAACCTTTAGCAATCATAATGAAATTCTGTTAACTCTCTGGGTTCTATCTCAAAAACAGCAGGGTCCAGGTGAATTGTGCTTTATATTCTGTTGTGACATTTCTTTAGCAGGAACCTGGTTTTAATATGAAACACTTTTTAGAGATCTGTCATGCTCTGGACACATGTTATGTAATACAATATTATTTGGCAATGCATTCATGCTTGTGCAGTATGCTACAGTGAATTTGGGTCAAACAAGGCTAATGCTGTATTAAGGTGTCATGTATTTAAAGAGGCAAGGAGCCCTGGCAAGATGTAAGAGACCATGACAGATTTCACACGGTGGAGATGTGATAGATACCGGCTACAGAATCCTTTGCTTTGCCTTCTGATCACAGCATTGACATAAAATCATCCTAAGCAAGAAAGGTTGTACATGATCCTTGATGACAAAACCTTTTAGATGTATAACCAGCACATTTCACTCTCCACAAAAATGAATGTAATGCTTTCTGTATGGAGCTTAAAGCTTAAAGGGCTTTTCTAGCAAGGAAACTTTTTTTGTCTAATAAATATATATATATATTGGTAAAGTGACAATTTGTAATAAAAATATTGGTAAATAAAGTTATTCTACCACCTTTTTGTAAGCTGATGTAAACTGTCTGCCCTGTTGTCTTCTTTTCCCAAATTCCTGTCTACTGTATACCCTGTAACTGACTTCCTGTTACATTTTAGCCAGGAACTTGCGCCAACTTTAGCCAACTATCTCACTCCTGCTACACCTTTGTGACACTTTACCCACAGGAGCCTCCCACATAGTAGGAGGGAAATAGAGTTGGCTGAATTCCTGGCTAAAGTGTACAGCAGAAACAGGTTAGGCTAGGTCCACACGGCCATTTGCATCCGACCTGTTAAGGGTCCGATCGGCTTTTTTTTTATTTTTTTCAAGCTGTTCGGACCCTGAAACGGGTTGGATGCAAATGACTACTAAAGGGCCCCATTCATTTACATGGGGTCCGTTGGTGACCCGGTAATTGTACAGAATTTTAGCAGGGAAAAAAACAGAGCTTGCGCAATTTTTTTCTAGGCTCAACTTCTGTCCCTCTGGCCGGATTGCAGACAGGACTCTGAATAGCAGAGTCCGACGACAATGTGAACAAGGCCTTAGAGTGACCATTCATCCATTAATTTAGTCACTTATTTAGTTTATTTTTATTATCGAGAGGATGCTTTGGTTTTATTTCCTTGTGCCAATCTATAACCATTTAGATGTTCTAGAGTTTATGGTGGGAATTTATCAAGGGCAATGCCAGAAAATGATTTTTCTACACCTTTAATTTGTGTGGTGATAATGTGTACGTGTGCCAAATTTATTAGAAGGTCACATGACTTGTGATAAATATGGTGCTAGTACACAGCTATTTTGAAATTACACAATTTAATGCACCACTTTGTAAGGTTTCTCCTCTGCGACTTTTTATGCAACTTTTTAACATGTTGAACCAAAATGTGCCACTTTTTACAAATGCTGTCCACAGCCTGTTTTGTAAGCCAGGTCTGGGCTAGTGTAGATTTGGGGCAAAGTGAGAGCTTTGCGACAAAATGTGCAACTTTTTACTAAAAGTTATGCATAAAAGTTGCACATAATAAATTCATGGCCACTGCAAAAAAATTACTTGATTTTGACATACCTGCATAGCTCCATAGCAATTATGAGAAAATTGTGTACTTGAAAGGTTGCAAAAAGTATTTGTTACAAATTTAGAACAAAAATATTGCCTACAAACAATAATATATTTCCCCCATTGAGTTTATGATTCTTATTATTCTCTATTATTATTAGTAGCTACCATGAATGTGTTTTTATACTACATCCTTTATAGATTAACAGAAAGTATAATGCCGTGATGTTTTGGGGGGCAATGTTGATACTTTATGCTGTCTTTATTTCTCTTCACATCGTTCTCAGTACTGTTTAATCCTAAAGAATGGTTTTCTATTTTTGCATTATCTTTCCTGTTGATACAATTATATAAAAAAAAAAGTCTGTTACAGGATGGACACTAGATAGAAAGTGGAGCTATATGTGAAATGCATCACTTTCTGTCATATTGTGTGTTGTTATTGGAATAAATCTACAAGTTTTTCATGCAAAATTGCCACACTGGAATTCTTTATTTTATTTTCTAATTCTGGGTGTAATCTTACACTGTCTAAGCTGTGGCTGGGCTACATCGAGCAAGCTGAATTATCTTGTCTATTTCTATTATATAACATTTTGATATCAGTTTTCTGCTCTGTGGGATCCATCTGAAATAGTTCAATTGCCCCTGAGTTAGTGGAGTAGCTGTTGTGATGTCTCCCATACCCAGCACACACACAGAAGAGGTGATCCTGTTTCTCTATATCTCTGTAGCACATCCTAAGAAGAATCAGCAGCATGGAACACATTATAGAGTAGTACTAAGCATTGTAAACTGTGAATCAAGCACTGAGGTGATATAGTATACACTTATTAGAGCCTTCAGCAGTGCCTCTGTCCCTCTCTCTGCTTCTGTCTTACTCTGTAGCTCCCTCCTCCCCATCCTCCCAGTATGCAGTGGTAAGGAAGAAAAAAAACCTTTTCAAAGGGCGCTGCTGTTGTCCTGGTGAGATGAAGATGAAAAGTCCGAGGCAGAAGTATTTTGCAAGATATAGCTTCTTTATTGGTGTAGAATCATAGCAAGCAGGGATACAGGCTAGATAACGCGTTTCGGGGGACAGTGCCCCCTTCTTCAGATCAGTGATAACAACTGGTGGTGCTTACATAAGGGGGAGGGGCTACAGTAAACAGGGGCACATACTGTAAAGGCATGATAAATACATCAAAATAGACATGCAAATCATGAAAACCTATTCTGACACATAGAAAAGCCTGATGGAATGGAGCTGTTACAAAAACTCTAAATAAAATCATTGGTGAACAGTAGGTCATATGCGCGCATCTGGAGCCACTGGGCGCAGCTCCGGAGTGTGCGGCGGAAGTGGCCGTTGCTACAGACGCGTATCCAAGCAGTCTGTCGGAAGCGTCCAGCCAGAGAGCGTTGCCCGGGAGACGCGCAGAGGCGCAGCGCGTCACGGGCAGCGCTCAGAAGGCCGGCTCACCCGTGATGACAGGCACTGAAGTCCCTCGCTGGAACCCACAGGAGGGAAAATGTCCGGATGATAGTATATGATGAATAGGCAGTGGTAGTTAATGTGTATAGACATCAATAAAAATGTCACTGTATATGGACATCTTGAACTAGAGCCAGTGATGTGGCAATGAGAAAAGTGTGTGGGGGGGGGGGGGGGGGCTTAAGGGGTGGAGGGAAAGTACTAAAGGGGGGGGGAAACAATGGACAGAAACAGAAAAACGATCTATAATAGTAGAAATAATAATGAAAATAAAATTAGAAATAAAAATAATAATAATAAAAAAAATAATAATTAGAACTTGATACTTGCAAAAGCTGTTGTATTTTTCTCTAATACTATGTATTATGAAGTTTTTTTTTATATTAATTGGACTTTTACATCACATGAAATGTATGCATACAAAATGCAAAAATGATCCAGCACTTTGGAAAAGATTTATCAAATCCTGTGCAGAGCAACTACTACTAGCTACTTGAAGAGTCATTCAATCTAAAAGCTTGTCATCGACTATACAATGTGGTATCCAATGACTATAGGTATCACAAACATATGTTCTTGATCATACTATGATGTGTTTGAAATGTGAAGGCATTGAAGTGAATTTTGATGGAGACATGCCGGACCATTTTTCCTTTTCTTAAGGCACCCCTCTACTCCACCTTTTCTGTCCAGCAAAACCCTTGCTAAGAATATGGTTGGCGAACATCTATGTGGGGTGTTTCTCTTTCTATTAATATACGCAGTATGTTAAAAGGCAAATGGCCATTTAACTGCGGTGCCATAATATTGCCAATATAGCCTTGTCAAAAACATTGTTTTATCCTACTTATTGACAGAACTACATGGACACATAGATTATACAATGTGTGTGATCTGTGACTTTTGACCAGGCATTTATCTAGACCCCGGATAAAGGAATCTCTTATGCAAAATGTTTCCCTTTGTATTGTTGGTGCAATGATTTTTGCCACTCTAGGAAAAGCTACTTTTACTGCCCCCATGACTCCTCCTATTGACATGCCCCACCTTACTACAGGGATGATACACTGTAACAAACCACCTCCTCATGTAATCTCCTTACTACTGGGTGACACACTGTAACAAACCCCCTTCTCATGTAATCACCTACTACTGAGGTGGCAGCTTAGCAGCTGTCAGGACCTGGAGAAATAACTCTCTTGCAGAGGGCAGAACGGTGCCCCCATCAAGAGGGTGCTCTAGGCAGCTGCCTATTTTGCCTATAGGTGGATCCAGCCCCGTGTTGGCAGTGTCCATCACTACAGGAAAATTATTTTGTACGAAGACATGTAATTTGAAGTTCTTGGGCCCTAATGCTAAATTGCTCACAGGACCTCATAATACAGGTGTATTCTTTCATGGTAGAAGGACTCCCTTAGGCACTAGGACTGGGGACACCTGCTTCTCTAAACCACTTATAGCTATACTACTATATATCTGTATATATATATATATATATATATATATATATATATATATATATATATATATATAGTTATAATAAGACCCACAAGTATCTATATCACTAAGCTCTGCTTACTGAAGTCTGACCTATCAGGAGAAGTCCCACTTGCCATGTACAAACTGGTGAAATATTCAATTCTCATTGTTTTTCTCCTTTGTCCTACATTTATCATGAGCGGCCACTCTCCAATGTTGTTAAAACTAACTGGTGCTATATAGAATACAGTAGCTCAGAGACAGAGAAGTACTGAGCTGTAAAGTGACTGAAGTGAGTAATGTTGAAACAGCTATATATATATATATATCTTGTGGTTTGAACTTCTGTGGATCTTGGGTAGTGTACAGCTGGGATTACTGTTAGAGATGAGCAAATTTTTGAAAAATTCTATTCGCCTGGTTCGCCGAATTTTCCCCCAAAATTTGTTTTGGTCAAAATTTATTTGCGGCAAATCACTATTAAAAACGGCTAGTTCTGGCCAACAGAGAGCCTCAGTAGGGGTGTAGAACACTTTTCCTTGCTGTAACACGCATAGGGTGTGTGCTGGGCTAGTGAAATAATTCTGTTATTCAGTATGACATGCAGATCAGAGGCATCACTATTAGAATCACTGTCACAGAGCGGCACAATGACAGAGCCTGGAGGTGGCATCAGTATGAGGAGAACATATAGTGGCTGAATGACACAGCGTGGAGGTGGCGGCAGCATAAGGAGACCATATAGTGGCTGAATGACACAGCATGGAGGTGGCGGCAGCATAAGGAGACCATATAGTGGCTGAATGACACAGCATGGAGGTGGCGGCAGCATGAGGAGAACATATAGTGGCTGAATGACACAGCCTGAAGTTGGCAGCAGCATATAGTGTCACCTATAAGGCAATACAACAAAGAATATGTTGCCGAAGCCACCCACTGGGAAAATTCAACACCAACAACAAAAAGGGTCAGCAACAAGGATGTATGAAACATTATAAAAGTTTATTTATTGAGAATTATATATAAAAAATGCGTCATAGCAATTAAAAAGCACAGTGTACACAGCTGGAAGAGAAGGCAGAAACATACAGGCTCAAGGTGAGGGGTATTTGAATGAAAAGAACACTGACAAACTTTGCATAAACGAGGGACTCACATGAAGAGATGCAAACTATGCAGTAAAGTTCAATAAATTGAGTACAAATGCAACAGCGGTCAGAAAGAATAACAGGTGTATATTACCACAACCGAGCCATGTAGTTACCAGCACCTACCCCAACGCACGTTTCACGCCAATGCGCTTCGTCAGGGGGCGTGATGTTTCACACATCCTTGTTGCTGACGCTTTTTGTTGTTGGTGTTGAGCAGCATATAGTGGCTGAATAACACAGCCTGGAGTTTGCGGCAGCATGAGGAGACCATATAGTGGCTGAATGACACAGCGTGGAGGTGGTGGCAGCATAAGGAGATCATATAGTGGCTGAATGACACAGCCTGGAGGTGAAGGCAGCATAAGGAGACCATATAGTGGCTGAATCACACAGGGTGGAGGTGGCGGCAGCATGAGGAGAACATATAGAGCCTGAATGACACAGCGTGGAGGTGGCAGAAGCATGAGGATACCATACACTGGCTGAATTACACAGTGTGGATGTGGCGGCACCATGAGGAGACCATATAGTGGCTGAATGACACAGCCTGGAGTTGGCAGCAGCATATAGTGATAGAATGGCACAGCCTGGAGGTTGTGGCAACATGAGGAGAACATATAGTGGCTGAATGACACAGCCTGGAAGTGGCAAAAGCATGAGGAGACCATATAGTGGTTGAATGACACAGCCTGGAGTTTGCGGCAGCATGAGGAGACCATATAGAGGCTGAATGACACAGCCTGGAGTTGGCGGCAACATATTGTGGCTGAATGAGACAGTCTGGAGTTTGTGGCAGCATGAGGAGAACATATAGTGGCTAAATGATACAGCCTGGAGGTGGCAGCAGCATGAGGACAACATATGGTGGCAGTATGAGACAGCTTGGAGGTGGCATCAGCATGAGGAGAACACATGGTGACAGAATGTGACAGCCTGGAGCTGGCATCAGCATGATGAAAACATATGGTGGCAGAATGAGACAGCCTGGAGGTGGCATCAGCACGATGAGAACATATGGTGTCAGAATGAGACAACCTGGATGTGGCAGCAGCAGCATCAGGAGTCCTGAAAGTGATACAGTGACAGCGGTGTGGTGGTGCGGCGGGTGGCAAAACCAGTACCAGATATTTGCATTCGTTGCATGTCTAATTTTTACTGAAATTCATAAGGAATTCGGATTAGTCAGATTCGATTAGCTCATCCCTACTCATGAGCAATACCCTCTTTACTGCTAATACGTCTCCCTATACACCCAAGAGTGCTTCCTTCTCTACTGCTAATTCCTCTCATTATACACCCATGAGTGCTTCCCTCTCTACTGCTAATTCCACTCACTATACACTCATTAGCTCTTCCCTCTCTACTCCTAATACCTCTCTATACACCCATGACAACTTCCCTCTCTACTGCTAATACCTCTCCTTATTCAACCATGAACTCTTCCCTCTCTACTGCTAATACCTCTCCCTATACACCCATGAACACTTCCCTCTCTACTGCTAATTCATCTCCCTATACACCCATTAGCACTTCCTTCTCTACTGCTAAGCCATCTCCCTATACACCCATGAGCTCTTCCCTCTCTACTGCTAATACCTCTCCCTATACACCCGAGCATTCGGCTAGCATCTCTTGCTGTTCTCTTACATTGTCTGCCCCTAAACCCCTTTCTTCCGATCCTGAGGTTAGGACTGTACCACATATTCTATAATCTGCCCTTGGTTTTTAATGGCCAAGGGTGGATTATTTTGTACTTATCCACATTAAATGTCAGTTTCCAGACTTCGTTTGACATTTGACGTACTCCTTCAGAAACATCTAGCCTGGGGAGGGTTGGTGCATATTACCACATTCTCATTCAGGGAGCAGTCTGTCTACAGCTTTTGGCTCCCTTGCCGGAAAGTAGGTGGCATGACCCTCTGCTATCTTTATTGTAAACAAGGTTATACCCATGCATGTTCGCTAGGGGATTTTGGAAAGCAGAATGTGGAGTATTAAATAACATAGTACTGATCATTAATATGATCAATTTGCTTGGACAGTCTGCCTGAGGCCAATTGTACAAAAAGACAAACAATTTTGCAGGAACTAGGTGGATAAGAGATCTCTGGCTGCCATTTTAACCCATTGTTCTCCCGCGATCACTCTGCGGGGAGTCAAGGAGCCCCGCAAACTCGCCCGCAACTGTTATTTTCCCTGAAGATGCCATGACCTACATTTTCTGCGGCATCTAAAGGGTTAATGCTATCAAAGTCCAAGAGATAGTAAATAGAGTGTCAGTGAGCATGCAGGACCACAATCAGAGGTTGGACCACCCATCATGTGGATAGGTGATGACTGTTGTTTGTGGGATAATACTGTCAACATTTTTACCTACAACTAGGTTTACTTCACTATGGCATTCAGCACCACTATCTTGTCAAAAATATTAATATTAATATTTTTTTAAAATAAAATTAAAATTTTCCTTACATGACACACAAAGGTCAAAGTTTTCTATTTTGGCCTTTTTTAGCTTGAAGCCTCCATGGTGTTAATTTTATACCTTTAAGAATAAATACAGACCACAGCCATAATAACATCCTAATAGATTGTGGCAGCTTTCTAATGCATGCGGCACCCAGCATCTCCAAGGGACCTACTGCTCCGTATTAACTGCGCGCTAACAAATCTGCATTTAATAGTTGATAAATTGCAGAGAGACATTGCGCTTACTGCATTTAGTCTTGTTTTTATGACATTTTCTTCCTCATTGGATAACATCTGAATTTCCAATATGATATGAAAATCTATTTGTGAATAATTCTGGCATTTCGGAAAATTGTAGAAGCCTGACCAGAAGGGGAGGTTAGTCAGGCACCCCGACCTGTCATAAATGTATGAAGTACATAGCGAAATCAGTAAATCATCAGCTGCAATTCTACACAAGATTGTACAGATGTTTTTGGGCACATTTGTTTTATATTTGTCACTGTGGAGTCAAAAACCTGCCCAGAGGAAACGTTGCTGAGTTGCCCATAGCAACCAATCAGATCACTTCTTTCATTTTTCAGAGGCTTTTTCGAAAATGAAAGAAGTGATCTGATTGGTTGCTATGGGCAATTCAGCAACGTTTCCTCTGGACAGGTTTTAATAAATCTCCCCCTCAAAGTCTCACATTTTGACACAATGAGAAATCAAGGCCAATATGTAAAAATACGGACTCATTTTAAAAGCTGTTACGTGGCTGAAAATAATTTGTATCCATATTTTTTATACACTGTGCGCACATAGAGCATATTAAAGGGGTACTCCACCCCTAGACATCTTATCCCCTATCCAAAGGAGAGGGGATAAGATGTCTGATCGTGGAGGTCCCGCCGCTGGGGACCCCCGCAATATAGCATGCGGCACCCACCTGTTTCTGCTCCGGAAGCGCTGGAGGGTCTGGGTCTCGACCACCAGAACGGAAGTCCGTGATGTCACGACTCCGCCCCATGTGACGGCCGTCACGCCCCGTCCCATAGACTTGCATTGAGGGGAAGGGGCGTGACGTCACACAGAGGTGGAGTCGTGACGTCATGAACTTCCGGGAGAGTCTGGGGTCGGGACCCAGACTCTCCAGTGTTTCCGGACCAGAAACAGGTGGGTGCCGCATGCTATATTGTGGGGGTCCCCAGCGGCGGGACCCCCGCGATCAGACAACTTATCCCCTCTCCTTTGGATAGGGGATAAGATGTCTAGGGGTGTAGTACCCCTTTAAAGGTAAAAATACAGACGCAATTTGTCTGCAATTTTGCAGATGCATTTTACACATAAATTTGCCTGAAAAAAAACACAGTAGAAAAAACGGTAAAGTAGTAAAATAGAAGCTGGATTTTTTTAAATTTATCTAAGACCATGTTCACACACTGTATAAAAATAAAAATACTGTTAATAGCAAATACAAATTAACTTTTTGCTTTATATCAGTTTTTACCATTGTGAACTGGCAAGAAAAGGGATGCAAAACATAGCTTTTTTTTTTTTTTTATTTGCTGTGTAAACACCGCCTAATAATGTATTAAATGAAAGCCTATGAAAAGCACCCGCCAGTGTACACATTTCTTTGTGGGTTTTAATTCCCTACAATTTATTTTCCACGGTATTTACTAAGGTTTCCCTACATTTTCCACTTTCCTTACATTTTGCTTCTTTTACACATGCTCTGATCTGTAGGGCAGTGGTCTTCAACCTGTGGACCTCCAGATGGTGCAAAACTACAACTCCCAGCATGCCCGGACAGCCGTTGGCTGGGAGTTGTAGTTTTGCAACATCTGGAGGTCCGCAGGTTGAAGACCACTGCTGTAGAGTTTTCCTCAGCTCAAATCCACCACATTTTCTGTGGAAACATTAGTAAATAAGTCGTTTTTTTTTTTTTGTGAAAACACGCCCCTTTTTCGGTGGCCACGACCCCTTTTTCTGGTTTTCTTAGCAAAATGGAGAGTTAGTCTGGGTTTTTCAATTCTAGCGCAAATTCTGGCACAAAATCTGGCGCTCAACCCGACAAAACGTGTCAGGTTTGTAATAGTACCGTATTTTTCGCCCTGTAGGACGCACCGGCGTATAAGACGCACTCAATTTATGGGTGCAAAATCTAAAAAAATAAAGATTTTGAACCCAAGAGTGGTCTTCAACCTGCGGACCTCCAGATGTTGTAAAACTACAACTCCCAGCATGCCCGGACAGCCGTTGGCTGTCCGAGCATGCTGGGAGTTGGTTTTGCAACATCTGGAGGACCGCAGATTGAAGACCACTGCATAGGAGGTAGTACTCACGTGTCCCCGCCGCTCCGGACCCGTCACCGCTGCCCTGGATGTCGCTCCATTGCTGTCGCCGTGTCCCCATCGCTCCGGAACATCTCTGCTGCCGGCCGGGTATCCTCGCTCTCCGTCGCCGCTATCACGTCGTTACGCACGCCGACGAACGTATGTGATGACGAGGAAGGAGAGCGCCGGCCATACAGGGGATCCCTGAACGGAGAAGACACCAAGGAGGCAGGTAAGGTCCCTCCCGGTGTCCTGTAAGCACTAAGCCGGCTATTCAGTCGGACTGTTCGGGACCGCCGCGGTGAAATTGCGGCGGTCCCGAACAGCCCGACTGAACAGCCGGGTTAGTGTCACTTTCTCTTCAGACGCGGCGGTGAGCTTTGATCGCCGCGTCTGAAGGGTTAATACAGGACATCACCGCGATCGGTGATGTCCTGTATCAGTCGCGGGTCCCGACCGTTGATGGCCGCAGGGACCGCCGCGATAGGGTGTATTCGCCGTATAAGACACACCGACTTTCCCCCCCCCCCCCAGTTTTGGGGAAGAAAAAGTGCGTCTTATACGGCGCAAAATACGGTAAATGAGGGCCAATGTGTGCACTGACGGATGTTTTTCATAGACATCCCTATAACTCATTATACCGTTTTTTATACCGTGCTGTTTTTTTTTTTCCACTTTACAATGTGTGAACATAGTACAAAGACAAAGAAAACAGGGGGAGATTTATCAAAACCTGTCCAGAGAAAAAGTGGCCCAGTTGCCCATAGCAACCAATCAGATCGTTTCTTTCATTTTTAACAAGGCCTCTGCAAAATGAAAGATGCAATCTGATTAGTTGCTATGGGCAACTGGTCAACTTTTCCTTTGGGCAGGTTTTGATAAATCTCTCCCAAAGACCTCATTCAATGGCGGAATTTTTTGCCGCAGTGTGTGGATGAGAATCCTCGTTGCTTGTCCTGTAATAACGTGTGGATTTTCCGCACATAAATCTGTGTATTCGCCCCATGTTACAGCATCCTAATGGCTGCCAGCTTTTTTAGGGAACAAATGCAATCCCTATCTTTTGATTGGTCTTTGCACATTTCGGTTGCTCACAGGGTGACATTTGATCCTCAATATAGTCAAATCTGTTCTCTCTTGGATTCGTAGGTAAATATTTCAGTACAGGATGAAGTCTGCTGCTTGTCTGCTATTTGTCTGCTATTAATATGTTAAGCAGCGAGCTCCGCTTCCAGCCTCAGGTGGCAATTCAGTCTCCACGCTATTCATTTATTAAAGGCGATCTCCTCTATGACTGGTTAATGAATAAAGAAGAATTATTTACCTCAGCTTCCTCAGAGCTGCAGGAAGTCACAGGCCAAGCAAGTCAGACTCTCTTAGAACAGTCCTTTGATTTTATTAAATCATTCAGCCTCTCCTCCTCCGTCAGTAACTACTCAATAGTGTTGGGCGCGAATATTCGCATTTCGTATTTTTATCGCGAATATAGCAAATTCGCAATTCACGAATATTGCCAATGTATTCGCTATATATTAGAAATTGCGATTATTCACTTTTTTTTCCGCATATTTGCATGTGCACATATTCACATATGTGAATATTCGCACATTCCTTCTTTTCACTTGTGGGCCAATTAGAATGAAGCAAATACACTTGTCAGAGGTTATCAACAACATCCCTAGCAACCAATAGTAGTTACCCACCCCCTCACTGTTTTCTTCCTCAAATACGTGAATATGCGAATATTCACATATGCGAATATAACGAATACGTGAAATTAGTGAATATAAGACGAATATTCGTCTATATATTCGCGAAATATCGCGAATTCGAATATGGGCAATGCCGCTCATCACTACTACTCACTGCTACTAATGCTTCATGGGACTTAAGTTTTCTATATTTCAGTCACTTCTAGTAATGACAAGAAACAATTGTAATGCGATACTATACTATTGTAGTTCACATGCTGAGATGGAGCCCTCCATAGGTGT
This sequence comes from Hyla sarda, assembly GCF_029499605.1. Lineage (NCBI taxonomy): Eukaryota > Metazoa > Chordata > Amphibia > Anura > Hylidae > Hyla > Hyla sarda. The sequence goes on along the minus strand of NC_079194.1, from coordinate 66,736,987 downwards.
TTGAGTGAGCAGCGTATATGTATGTATTTATGGTCAGGGCCGGCTCTGCCTATAGGCAAAATAGGCAGCCGCATAGAGCCCCATCTTGATGGGGGGCGCACCACTCTGCTGCCACAAGGAAGTTAGACAACCAGCATCCGAACCAATTGCTCAGCCAGCAGCATGAGGAGGAGGTTTGTTACAGTGTGTCACCCCAGTAGTATGCTAATTATGTCATGAGAGAGCTTGTTACAGCGTGTCACCCCAGTAGTAAGGTGGGGCGCGTCAATAGGCCGACCAATGGGCGGAGTCAAAGGCAGAAAAATTAGCTTTTGCCTAGAGTGGCACAAATCCTTGCACCAGCTCTGTTTATGGTGTCCATTTAGGTGAACAAACCCCATCCTATACATTTAATGATCATGTTTCTACATACTTTAAATTGCAAATTTACATGAATGTTGCACAATTATATGATAAAAATATTGAGCACATGCAGAATCCCAAACAATGAGCATTCTTTGTCATTAATAGGCACAATACTGAATGTAAGGCTCCATGTTCTTGTGTTATTATTGTTGGCTTTTTAATTTATTTTGTTAAAATGAAATTTTTGGGCCACTGATAAATTTGACCAATAAAGTATATGCTGTCTAAGAGTGAAAGTATGTCTGTCATTTGCAAAAACATTTCATATAATGAAAATAATAACATTATATGCATATTTGCAATATACACTGGTTAAATAATATGTATATTGTTGGGTGAAAAAATGCTGTTACTGAAGCTAGTGTCTATGAGTTTCTGGGCAGAGACAATGTACAGGAATTGTGGGAAGGACTATAGGGTTCTGTGCAGGCTCTAGGCTCGTGTACAGAGCCCTGCTTGTCCTCAGTGTACAGAGCCCTGCTTGTTCTCAGTGCACAGAACCCTGCTTATCCTCATTGTACAGAGCCCTGCTTGTCCTCAGTGCACAGAACCCTGCTTGTCCTCAGTGTACAGAGCCCTGCTTCTCCTCAGTGTACAGAGCCCTGCTTGTCCTCAGTGTACAAAGCCCTGCTTGTCCTCAGTGTACAAAGCACTGCTTTTCCTCAGTGTACAGAGCCCTGCTTTTCCTCAGTGTAAAGAGCCCTGCTCGTCCTCAGTGTACAGAGCCCTGCTTGTCCTCAGTACACAGAGCCCCACTTGTCCTCAGTGTACAGAGCCCTGCTTGTACTCAGTGTACAGAGCCTTGCTTGTCCTCAGTGCACAGAGCCCTGCTTGTACTCAGTGTACAGAGCCTTGCTTGTCCTCAGTGCACAGAGCCCTGCTTGTCCTCAGTGCACAGAACCCTGCTTATCCTCAGTGTACAAAGCCCTGCTTGTCCTCAGTGTACAAAGCACTGCTTTTCCTCAGTGTACAGAGCCCTGATTTTCCTCAGTGTAAAGAGCCCTGCTCGTCCTCATTGTACAGAGCCCTGCTTGTCCTCAGTGCACAGAGCCCCACTTGTCCTCAGTGTACAGAGCCCTGCTTGTACTCAGTGTACAGAGCCTTGCTTGTCCTCAGTGCACAGAGCCCTGCTTGTACTCAGTGTACAGAGCCTTGCTTGTCCTCAGTGCACAGAGCCCTGCTTGTCCTCAGTGCACAGAGCCTTGCTTGTCCTCAGTGCACAGAGCCCTGCTTGTCCTCAGTGCACAAAGCCCTGCTTGTCCTCAGTGTACAGAGCCCTGCTTGTTCTCAGTGCACAGAACCCTGCTTATCCTCATTGTACAGAGCCCTGCTTGTCCTCAGTGCACAGAACCCTGCTTGTCCTCAGTGTACAGAGCCCTGCTTCTCCTCAGTGTACAGAGCCCTGCTTGTCCTCAGTGTACAAAGCCCTGCTTGTCCTCAGTGTACAAAGCACTGCTTTTCCTCAGTGTACAGAGCCCTGCTTTTCCTCAGTGTAAAGAGCCCTGCTCGTCCTCAGTGTACAGAGCCCTGCTTGTCCTCAGTACACAGAGCCCCACTTGTCCTCAGTGTACAGAGCCCTGCTTGTACTCAGTGTACAGAGCCTTGCTTGTCCTCAGTGCACAGAGCCCTGCTTGTACTCAGTGTACAGAGCCTTGCTTGTCCTCAGTGCACAGAGCCCTGCTTGTCCTCAGTGCACAGAACCCTGCTTATCCTCAGTGTACAAAGCCCTGCTTGTCCTCAGTGTACAAAGCACTGCTTTTCCTCAGTGTACAGAGCCCTGATTTTCCTCAGTGTAAAGAGCCCTGCTCGTCCTCATTGTACAGAGCCCTGCTTGTCCTCAGTGCACAGAGCCCCACTTGTCCTCAGTGTACAGAGCCCTGCTTGTACTCAGTGTACAGAGCCTTGCTTGTCCTCAGTGCACAGAGCCCTGCTTGTACTCAGTGTACAGAGCCTTGCTTGTCCTCAGTGCACAGAGCCCTGCTTGTCCTCAGTGCACAAAGCCCTGCTTGTCCTCAGTGCACAGAACCCTTCTTGTCCTCAGTGCACAGAGCCCTGCTTGTCCTCAGTGTACAGAGCCCTGCTTGTCCTCAGTGTACAGAGCCCTGCTTGTCCTCAGTGTACAGAGCCCTGCTTTTCCTCAGTGTACAGAGCCCTGCTTGTCCTCAGTGTACAGAGCCCTGCTTGTCCTCAGTGAACAGAGCCCTGCTTGTCCTCAGTGTACAGAGCCCTGCTTGTCCTCAGTGTACAGAGCCCTGCTTGTCCTCAGTGCACAGAACCCTGCTTGTCCTCAGTGTAGAGAGCCCTGCTTGTCCTCAGTGTACAGAGCCCTGCTTGTCCTCAGTGTACAGAGCCCTGCTTGTCCTCAGTGTACAGAGCCCTGCTTGTCCTCAGTGTACAAAGCCCTGCTTGTCCTCAGTGTACAAAGCACTGCTTTTCCTCAGTGTACAGAGCCCTGCTTTTCCTCAGTGTAAAGAGCCCTGCTCGTCCTCAGTGTACAGAGCCCTGCTTGTCCTCAGTGCACAGAGCCCCACTTGTCCTCAGTGTACAGAGCCCTGCTTGTACTCAGTGTACAGAGCCTTGCTTGTCCTCAGTGCACAGAGCCCTGCTTGTACTCAGTGTACAGAGCCTTGCTTGTCCTCAGTGCACAGAGCCCTGCTTGTCCTCAGTGCACAAAGCCCTGCTTGTCCTCAGTGCACAGAACCCTTCTTGTCCTCAGTGCACAGAGCCCTGCTTGTCCTCAGTGTACAGAGCCCTACTTGTCCTCAGTGTACAGAGCCCTGCTTGTCCTCAGTGTACAGAGCCCTGCTTTTCCTCAGTGTACAGAGCCCTGCTTGTCCTCAGTGTACAGAGCCCTGCTTGTCCTCAGTGTACAGAGCCCTGCTTGTCCTCAGTGTACAGAGCCCTGCTTGTCCTCAGTGTACAGGGACCTGCTTGTCCTTAGTGTACAGGGCCCTGCTTGTCCTCAGTGTTCATGGCCCTGCTTGTCCTCAGTGTACGTGGCCCTGCTTGTCCTCAGTGCACAGAGCCCTGCTTGTCCTCAGTGCACAGAGCCCTGCTTGTCCTCAGTGCACAGAGCCCTACTTTTCCTCAGTGCACAGAGCCCTGCTTGTCCTCAGTGTACAGAGTCCTGCTTGTCCTCAGTGTACAGAGCCCTGCATGTCCTCAGTGTACAGAGCCCTGCTTGTCCTCAGTGTACAGAGCCTTGCTTGTCCTTCGTGCACAGGGCCCTGCTTGTCCTCAGTGTACAGAGCCCTGCTTGTGCTCAGTGTACAGAGCCCTGCTTGTCCTCAGTGTACAGAGCCCTGCCTGTCCTCAGTGTACAGGGACCTGCTTGTCCTTAGTGTACAGGGCCCTGCTTGTCCTCAGTGTTCATGGCCCTGCTTGTCCTCAGTGTACGTGGCCCTGCTTGTCCTCAGTGCACAGAGCCCTGCTTGTCCTCAGTGCACAGAGCCCTACTTTTCCTCAGCGCACAGAGCCCTGCTTGTCCTCAGTGTACAGAGTCCTGCTTGTCCTCAGTGTACAGAGCCCTGTTTGTCCTCAGTGTACAGAGCCCTGTTTGTCCTCAGTGTATAGATCCCTGCTTGTCCTCATTGCACAGAGCCCTGCTTGTCCTCAATGCACATAGCCCTGCTTGTCCTCAATGCACAGAGCCCTGCTTGTCCTCAGTGCACAGTCCTGCTTTTCCTCAGTGCACAGAGCCCTGCTTGTCCTCAGTGCACAGATTCCTGCTTGTCCTCAGTGCACAGAGCCCTGCTTGTCCTCAGTGTACAGAGCCCTGCTTGTCCTCAGTGTACAGAGCACTGCATGTCCTCAGTGTACAGAGCCCTGCTTGTCCTCAGTGTACAGAGCCTTGCTTGTCCTCCGTGCACAGGGCCCTGCTTGTCCTCAGTGTAAAGAGCCCTACTTTTCCTCAGTGCACAGAGCCCTGCTTGTCCTCAGTGTACAGAGTCCTGCTTGTCCTCAGTGTACAGAGCCCTGCATGTCCTCAGTGTACAGAGCCCTGCTTGTCCTCAGTGTACAGAGCCTTGCTTGTCCTTCGTGCACAGGGCCCTGCTTGTCCTCAGTGTACAGAGCCCTGCTTGTGCTCAGTGTACAGAGCCCTGCCTGTTCTCAGTGTACAGGGCCCTGCTTGTCCTCAGTGTACAGGGCCCTGCTTTTCCTCGGTGTTCATGGCCCTGCTTGTCCTCAGTGTACAGAGCCCTGCTTGTCCTCAGTGTACAGAGTCCTGCTTGTCCTCAGTGCACAGAACCCTGCTTGTCCTCAGTGCAGAGAGCCCTGCTTGTCCTCAGTGTTCAGAGCCCTGCTTGTCCTCAGTGTACAGAGCCCTGCCTGTTCTCAGTGTACAGGGCCCTGCTTGTCCTCAGTGTTCAGGGCCCTGCTTTTCCTCGGTGTTCATGGCCCTGCTTGTCCTCAGTGTACAGAGCCCTGTCTGTCCTCAGTGTACAGAGCCCTGCTTGTCCTCAGTGTACAGAGCCCTGCTTGTCCTCAGTGCACAGAGCCCTGCATGTCCTGCCCCTACTTCCTGTATTTTGTCTCTGCAATAGCGGCATGGACAAGACAGCCGTTATTTTACCCAAAAATACACAAATTTTTTAACCAATGTATATTACATATATACATATATTCTTTTATTTTCATTTAATAAAAAAAAATCTTTTTGCAAATTACAGTGCTGAAACTTCAACTATTTAAATTGATCTGATGTTTATAAATGGACAGATAGATGTACAGATATGTAAGGAAGGATTCTGAATTCCACAGAACTCCAAAAAATAGTATTTCAAAAAAGACTCTAGGCTGGAGTTGAAGTGTTGCACTACATAATGATGCACCATCCTGATGAATGAAAAAACACTTTCTGGCATGCTGCAATGTTTATCTTATTAAGCACAATATCTATGTTGAGATAGAAAGAGGGATAGAAAAAAGAGAAATGATGATGTGAGTATAGATCCCAATAGAGGATGACAACTATAGAAAGATAGAAAACAGAGATAAATGTTCTTCATAGAAAGATAACAGATATACTATTTCCTATAAACTATTTACGTTTTTGCAGTTCTTTGATGAATACTCTTTGATGTACTGAATATCGTGAATCACTGGCTATATATACATTGTAATGTAATCCTGTAAGTAGTTACAGTGCATATTTAATTATCACTGGAAGAGACATAAAAGAACATTTTTTTTTTTAATACGGCAAACAAAAGAAAAAATATGCTTTTTGGACCCAAACTATGCAGTGAGTCATAAAAGAAATGTTGCTGCCAGGAAAAACAGAGTCATGGGGAAGAATGATTTAATATGGAGATGTGAATACATTTAATAGTACAGCTGGTAATGTCTCTTGCTACAAGCCACATATAGGTCAGAAATGTACAGGAGAGAGACTGTGACGTGGTTATAATTTAGTGATCAGGAGACTGAAACGCAGGAAAGGAACAGTGATGTGAAAAATAAAATGGAGCGAAAAGGCAGAGCAGAGACATACGTTATGAAAGGTAGTGGTTAAGAACAGCACGCCTTACGTTCCCTTGTGTGGAGAAGCAGCTGTGAATGTTCTGCACATCGAGGTCAATGGTAGGAGATCCAGGAAATGGAGAGCCTTAAAATAATGGGGTGTTTGCTCACCCAGTATGACAAAAATACATGTATCTGTGAACAGCAGTAGTCAGACATGCAGACAGCCAGTGCTTTTGGGCTCTTTATATTGTGATTTATTGGGATGAATTACTAGACATAGCCAAGTGTCCAACAGTGATATGAAATGACTAACTTGTTAGCAGATCAGAATGCCTAAGATGTCACTAGAGCAGTGACTAAAACTACATGTTGGGAGTTGTAGCTGTGCAATATCTGGAGGTCCCCAGTTTGGAGATCGCTGGATCCCAACCATCTGGATCTCATCCATCTGAAGACTATTCTGCCCTGAAACTGAATTCACTGTTGACTCATGCAAATTGTTCCATTTATCCTACTAAAATGTTGGTTAAAAAAGGTTAAAGGGGCATTATCATCTTCTAAGGAAGTTGGCCACTAAAGAAAAATGCAATTGCAGTGTAATTCCCAAAGTTTTGAGGGGAACATATTGCTGACATCTCTGGTGACCAATCGGTGCTCACACCTTCCTTATTAGCCGTTCATGTTCTACTTATCTCAGACTGAAACTGATATCTAGAACAAGGTAGGATAAGCGTGTGCTAAGATATACAAACTTACAATGAAAGTCTACAGAATTGTCTTGTTCAGCTGCCCTTTTCTCTCCACTTGTCCTAACAATCAAGCGGTTTCTGAACACTCAGACCGTGTCTGATCAAAGCTTTTGACATGTCACGGTCAAAAGGTAAACTTTAAATTTAATTTTAGGCCCATTTTGCCTTAGGATAATTACGTTGCCTAATAACCATGCATACCTTGATAGGGTATTGCTCTCCTTAGGCCACACCCTCCCTTGTAACACCAATACACATCACCTGATTTGCTGAAACCCAATGAGCATTCACGTTTATACAGCTTGGAGTTGTACATTTTGCAGAAAAATTACATCATGATCAAAATACCTATTTGACTAATATTTGTTTTTGTGATTGTTTTCCAGATTTTATGATTGTTTTCCAATGATTTTTATTACAAATGTCCTACAGTTTTCGGTCTATACATCTCTGTATTAACAAACAACAAAGCAAACCCTGCTTGGTCTTATCATAAAGTAAGATTCTTTTTTTCTTTCTTCTGTTTCTTATTTCTTTCTAATCTACCAAATGTGTGTTAGAAAGAAGAAGGAGACATATGTAAGTTTAAAGGGGTACTCCGGTGGAAAACTTTTTTTTATTAACTGGTGCTAGAAAGTTAAACAGATTTGTAAATTACTTCTATTAAAAATGATTATTCCTTCCAGTACTTATTAGCGGCTGTATACTACAGAGAAAATTCTTTTCTTTTGGGATTTCTTTCCGGACTGACCACAGTGCTCTCTGCTGACACCTGTGTCCATGTCAGGAACTGTCCAGAGCAGCATATGTTTGCTATGGGGATTTGCTCCTACTCTGGACAGTTCCTTACATGGACAGAGGTGTCAGCAGAGAGCACTGTTTTCGTGACAAAAAAAAAAAATCCAAAAAGAAAAGATATATATAAAAAAGTTTTTCCCTGGATAACCCCTTTAAGGTATGATCACTTTAGAATTGTGCAACGTTTATCTCACTAAGCTCACTAAGTTTATCAAAACCTGTCCAAAGGAAAAGTTGCCCAGTTGCCCATAGCAACCAATCAGCCCCCTTCTTTCATTTTACAGAGGCCTTGAAAGAAGCAATCTGATTGGTTGCTATGGGCAACTGGGCAACTTTTCCTCTGGACAGGTTTTGATAAATCTCCCACAATGTCTCTAGGGCAACATGAACGTAGAGATTGTTTTCTTTAGTGACATCTTTGGGGCTGACATTTACGGAAACCTGAGGTAGTAAGAAAAATGGAAGCAAAGAAAAGGCACTGAGCAATCTCTGCCTATGTCTTCAGACCGGCCACAGAATCTACATTAATAATTGCTTTGTTTAAGGAATAAAACTTTTGTTTCACTGCTCCAACTGCTTAGAAATGAGTAATAGCGAAAATGATAGTTGGCTTTTTTCGGAATACATTTCGTATTTTCTCAGGGCTGGAAATAGGGAATTGGCATCATTCCGATAATGCAGTATTCTTTAATTTGGCTTTTTAGAATCAAGAGAACAGATTTAAAGCATTAGATGAAGTATATTCAAATCAAGACACTAAGGAGGATCTATATCGCTATCACAGTCAGTACGTTATCAGATAATGACAGAAACTCTCCAATATAAAATAAATATGGGCTCCATCAACATCACATTTCTGATAAATGAAGCAGGATTACAATATTTTTGAAATCCATGAAAAAGTTTATTTTTTTTTGTATACTTTTGTATACTATATTTTTTACTTCTTTACTCGTATAGGTTTCATTTTTAGGCACAGAAAACGAATAATGCTAAATAAACTAATTTACAGTTATTACTCCCAATGATATAAAGACCAAAAAAAATATCAAAGTGTTCAGAGCAATTCAAAATCTCCTCAGTGTGCTCGACCTAATTTTTTATATTTGTTTAGCTTTTTCGTAGAATTTATAATTCTATATCAAAGTGTACATCCAATAACTCTGTCATAATTTTTTATATTTGTTTAGCTTTTTGTAGAATGTTTATTTATATATCAAAGTGTAGGATATGTGTTTAAATTTCGCAGCAACTTGTGAGCCTGGGACTTGCTGAAGGCTTCAGTGATCAGGGCTTGGATTTTCCAGAAGTCACATAGACTTACATGGGACTGACCCCACTCCCCACCCCTACCACCCTGCTCATACGCTCACATTATGCCTGTGTGCACATAAGATTCATACGTTATTACATATCATGCCCTGGAAGAAGCTTTTACAGCAAAACTCAAGTCGGACAATGTGTCAGACGTTTTGGCATCTGTTCAATGTTAGGAAGACTTAAGAGAGAGAAGTGTAGTTGCCAACAACAACATTGATTCTTTAAGTGCAATATATTCTTAAAAATGTGATCCATAAATATTTTTATAATAAATAACTAAAACATTCTTGTATTCATACTGGGCATTCATTGTTGAAGCTGTGCGGATCTTAAAGGCTATAGACACCCTTGAAAATAGTCTCTTATTTTCTTCTTACTTTGTACTAAACAAAAAAATACACTTTAACCTTCAATCTGTTCATAAATCAGCTTAGAAGCTGTTTCAGGGGAGGACAGATAAGAACTAAAGACAAATTTTTCAAACTGGCTTCTCTGATGGACTTCATTTATAACAGGACACCAAAGAAGCTGTAGAACAGAAACAAAACAACGTGTTTTTGTGCCATAATTAGTACATAGGAAGAATTAAAATAATGCATTTAAAGATGTTCATTGCCTTTATTGTGTTTTTATACCTAAAGGATGTTTGACCTAATTCTCAGATTTGACAGTGCCCGCTTCATACAGCTGAGCATGCTTCATACCAGGTGGGTGTCAGTTGCTATGAGCAGCCATGGCTAATACTGGACATCAAGATACAGATAGGATGACGTACTGGTGCTATGGGTATGGAAGGTTTATCAGCTACTGAGGTACTCTGTAATGGGTCCCTTTTATACTGTTGGGCTTCAGTAGAACTAAAAAACACAGTATATAGTACCAGTGCTATAAAGGGTTAACTTATGAACAAAAAGTAAGTGATGGAATAGTTAATACTCTTTTGTGTAAAGCCACATAGATATTTCTTTCTATGTCACTTACCTAAAGGTCCTCCCAGGGAACTTTTTCATCTATAGGGGCAAGTCCGATATGGGTAATTGGATACTAAATGTTGGCCAACTTTGTTATACGGAGTTGATGGCTGAGCGATTCTTATATTATGCAGTCACACACCTTGTTATTTCTATTTGGTAGAACCATTACAATAATTGCGTACCTTGCGATGAATCCTTAATTTGTAGAAGTGGAGTGCAGGTCGGGTATCTCTAATTTCATTCAGGGAGATAGCTATCTTCAATAGTTAAATTGATCCTGTCTTACCCTGCTGGTAGACTGCCCCAGCCAGCGGCATCTCTACCAGTGGGCTCTGTTGAGTGAAAAGATCGCTGAGACATAACAGAGGGCTCCGAGTTTTCTGAAACATGTCAGATGATTTTTGACCCTTATGGCAAGGTGTAGTGACGTCACACACAGCCGTAGGTCGCAGCGATTTTTTCATTGAATGGAGCCCACTGGCAGGGGCAGTCTACCAGTAGGGTAATACAGCATCAATTTAACTATTGAAGATAGCAATCACTAAGAATGAAATTGGAGATACCAGACCTGTACTCCACTTCTACAAATTAAGGATTCATCGCAAGGTACACACTTATTGTACTGGTTCTACTAAACAGTAATAACAAGGTGTGTGACTACATAATATAAGAATCTTTCAGCCATCAACTCTGTATAACAAAGTTGGGCAACATTAATCATCTACTTACATTAAAAGCCACATTCAAAATTTTAAAATGGGAAAAATCCTTGTTGGTTAGTTCAAGGAGCTGATCAGGGGTCTCGATTAGCTGAGAGGACAGACGAAGGTCCCATATCTAGCTCTGTCTGGCCGATCGGTGCTCCAACACAGTGGGCAGCCTTAACACCCTGTAGTAAGGGAGCAATGATAACACTGATCAATGCTGTGCTATGGCACTGCATTGTTCAATGTTTGTAATAAAAATATTGCATGTAATAGTCCCCTATGGGTACTAAAAAAAAATTGTGAATAAAATGTGATTTTTTTTTATAAATGTGAGATAACCCTCTCCATAATAAAATAAATTTTTCAAATAAAGTTATGTAAACTAAAATAATTTTAAAGATATGTGGTTCCACCACATGAATAAATGTCTAAACTATTAAAATAGATGCTGTTATTGAAACTGCAAGTCCGGAATTGCTGATTTTTGGTCTCTCCATAAACCAGAATTTTTTTTTGTAAAAAGTGATGAAAAGGTCCTATTAAAACAAAAAGGTACCAATAAAAACCAAAGATCTTGGCACAAAAAAGTGAGCCCTCATACAGCCCAAATACAGAAAAATAAAAGAATCATAGGAGTCAGAAGAGGACAGTTTTATGCATACTATTTTCCGCACAAAAATTTTTAACAATTTAGTAAAAGCAAAAAAAAAAAAAAAAAAAAAAAAAAAAAAAAAATATATATATATATATATATATATATATATATATATATATATATATATATATATATATATAAATTGTGTACCGTTGTAATTGTATGGACCTACAGAATAACACTAGTGTGTCATCTAATGTGTCATTTTTACAAAAAAAAATGCACTGCATAGAGATGCAAGCTCCCAAAAGTTGAAAAAATTGTGTTGTTTTTTTCCTATTTTGCCAGCACTACAATTCATGACTTTATGACTGCTTACATGTATTCTAAGGTAGTCTGAGGCACACCCCCTGTCTACCCATTGGTCCAGGCTGCTGCTCTCTCCCTCCCCTGCAGATCTGACTCTTCAGATTAGCTTCTGTATATAAATACAAGTCTATCATTGGCTCACCAGGATGTCAGTGTATGGAGAGCCGCTTTCTATTTCAGCAAGGGCAGAATGATTGTAAAGAACATATTAATAAACCACCAGTGAGAAAAAGATGACCATTAGGTCATTTGCACAGGAATACTGAGGCAAATGAGCCATAGTTAGAGGGAGCCTGGGGAGTCTTTATAAATAGCCCAGACTCCTAGGAGGGGAAGAGGTGGATTCTATCTGTGTTCATTTAGTTATCTTTGTGCAGAAAATAAAATGGCATGTTATAAACACTGTGGGAAATGGCAGAAGCCAGGGCAAAGTCTTAAAGGTCCTCTAGTATTTACTTTCCGTATCCACAGCAGAAACATTGAATGTATTTGTGCTGTTGCCAGCGACTATGAGACCGCGGAAGAAATTCTTTAGAACCAATTAACTTTGTAATTGAATAAGCTCTGACACTATGAGAAAGGCTATCTTTAGCCGAAACTGATGGATGCTGACAACATAATTTCATATTTGGAAAAACCAAACAATTTGTGCAAGAAAAGTTTTAATTTAAGAATCACATTAATTAACAATTATAAACTTAAAAGGCGATTCAGATAATGCAGCATCGGAGGAGCAGAGGGATTTCAATATTTGCGTACCATGCTAAAAATAATACAATATCATATTTAGACCACAGTGTTTAAAAGGTCACTAATGATGCCAGTATAACCTAATGAATAACTAAAACCTATTCACATGGTAAAAAGTTTTATTGGTAGAAAATATGTTCACAGTCACAGTTTAGAGCCCTGGGCTCCTGCGGTGGGAAATGTGATGTCACGCCATGCCCCCTCCTGATATTATGGTACGCCCCCTACCATATACATGAATGAAGAAGGCGTGGCATGACATCATGGAGGGTGGTTGGCTTGACGTCACGTCTCCCATCACAGGAACCCAGCATTCTCAACATACTGTTTAGAATGCCAGGTGCTGCAAGGAGACCCCTGCAATCAGACATCTTATCCCCATCCTTCGGCGTACCTCTTAGACATGAATGGAGGGGGTGTGGCGTGACATCACAGGGGGAGGGGATTTGGCGTGATGTCATGTCTTCCGACGCAGGAACCCAGCGTTCTAAACATACTGTTTGGAATGCCGGGTGTGGCACGGAGACTCCTGCGATCAGACATCTTATCCCCTATCCTTCGGAGTACCCCATTAAGGGAAAACTCAATGTGGGCCCCACTCCAGGGCTCAAGTCCTGCAGGAACGTGTGGGAACTGAGTTCCCACACTTTTTCCACAGCAGGGACACTGCTCCCATTAGCAGGAGTCCTGCAGGACTAGCCTTTGAGTGGAAATCTTGGGTGAGTTCCCTCACTTTTTTCTCCAGTACTTGACCCCTGCCCCACTCCCATTAAATTTTTAAAACAGATTAGTGAATCTCGTCAGATTCATTTCGGGTCCGATTCAGCAAACTCAACTGTCAGATTTGTTTTGGCTATGTGTCCCAATTTGCATTTGGAAAAGCCCAGATTGCCCTGTGGTTGCTCATACAAATTATGTACAGGAGCAGGGACATTTGTTAAAGGCAGGTGTCCCTGCTACTATACAATGCACAGAGAAGCAAGGCAGGGTGCAGGAAGACTAGTCCAGCAAATTTTAGAGAGCAGAAGATTTGATGCATACTTCTGGGCTGCTAAGTGTAAAGGAACATGGATAAAACAGACAGAACACGAATCACAAAAAGTCCACATGCTAGCGAATAAAATTTTTGGGGAAATTCGGACCAAAACTGATTTGATCCAAATTGATCTCTACTTTTTTTTTAGGTAAGAACTTCTGTAGTAGGTGATATCATGAAATATGTATATTGCGAGACATTGTGAATTAACAATTAACCCAATAGAAGGTGTAGTCAGCATGATGGTATCACAGTAAATGGTTTTATCTAGTTCTTCTCCCACCACAACCCTATAGTTGGTATGTCTACGGCCTCAATGGAAGTTCAGCCAATGTTGATGACATCAATGGTTATTATTGGTAGTAATTTGACCAGTTGACTAGCTGATTAAAACCAGCAAAAATGGAAGTACTGTATACTGTATACTGTTAGTTTGTTACAGTCAATCTAGTACAGTAGAAAATATTTTTGTGTACTATGATAGTAATATTCTTTACTGAAACTATATGCTGGTATGACAATACTAGACTATTTTGCTGCATAGTACAGAGTATACAATGAATTGAATGGATGGAATGGATTAAATGGATACATTGAAAGAAATGTTATGTACGGATCTCTTTGTTGTCATTATTTTCAATAGCATGTCATAAAAATGAATTTTTACTATGAAAGTCTTATAATTTTCCTTAACCATCCATCTCTTACGTGGTTCGAGTGTTTGAGCATGATGGTAATCCTCCTGAACTGTGTGACTCTGGGAATGTTCCAGCCCTGTGAAGATGTTGACTGTTCCTCTGACCGCTGCCAAATCCTTCAAGTAAGTTCTTATCATTTTAAAACACATGATGCACGCAATGAACTCTCAAGAGTCAATCTTCACTTGCACCAGTGTCTGGGGAAGAAGTTTCCAGGCTTTAGTAGTTTGAGAGCCAAAGTCACAGATAGTAGGTGGTGGTAAGTCACAAAATGTTTCACTATGAACAGATTAGGATGTTCATTTTGCTTCATAACTCTACATTCAGAACATCTACTGCAAGAAAAAATCTCCCCAATGTCATCCATAGTCACTATACAATAAAAGTACACCTTGGAATTTACTTTTTTTTTTTGGTGGCACACTACATTGGAAAACACTGAATTCTAAGTTCACTGAGTCTGTAGGGGTCTTTTTCCATACAGGGTGATTGAAAAAGGACAGAATAAAATAATATCCTCTGTATTCATAAACAAGAGAACATAGAACAAATGTATTAACATAAAGAGATGCACTATCTATCCAAGTTATATTTATACTTGACAAATGTTCAAAGTGATTTCCATTGGTGACATGGCAGATGTCTTGGACAGTAGTCAATTTCTGTCCAGACATGTGCCAGAATCTCCTCAGATATAGACTCCATTGTTTCAATGATGCATTGTCTCAGGTTGCTCAGATCCTGTGGCTGGGGAAGGAAATACACTGAGTCCATGATGTAGTCCCACAGAAAGAAGCACCATGGTGTTAGATCTGGTGATTGTCGAGGTCAGCGCAACATTGGAGAATTGTTATTTCCAGAGTGGCCAATGCAACGTTTCAGTAGACTCTGGACAAAACTGGACTACCACCTAGTGATCTGCAATGCTACCAATGGAAATCCCTTTGAACATTTATAGTTTATAGATAAAACTTGGGATAAAAAATGTATCCATTCAATGGATTTCTTTTCAGTGTATAGGTTATGAGTGCAAAGATGGAAGGACTTTCATTTCATTCTCTTCCTGCTCCTGAGCTTCCTTCAGAGCGGTGGTACTGCTGATATTTTGCGATAAAAATGTGTGCATATGCCTGACAGCAGTAATACCATTTTGTAGAGAGCCGTGAAGGTGGACAGGAAGGTTCTTTAGCTGTACTTGTAATGGTCTTTATATGGTAACTCTCTAGATCAGTGTTTCCAAACGCGGCCCTCAAGCACCCCCAACAGGTCATGTTTTCAGGATCTCCTTAGTCTTTCACAGGTGATATAACTGTGGCGATGCCTGATTCACTGACCATAATTATATCACCTGTGAAAGACTAAGGAAATCCAGAAAACATGACCTGTTGGGGGTGCTTGAGGACCGCATATGGGAAACACTGCTCTAGATATAGACAATTGAGGACAACAATTGGAGCTTCTTGGAGGCTTCCGTGAGTGGGCGATATATCTTGGGTTGTTGCCTTAAATGGTAACACAAGTAGTTCTCCAAAATGGCATTTGATCATCCAAGGACATGGAGGACACCTACCGCTTCTTATTAGTTTGCTTATTGTTCTCATTGCTGGAAAATGTTAATAATGTAGTGATACGTTATTTGCATAGCCAGATATTATGATTACTTCCTGACCCCTGTCTTCTCTCCATTATACCAGGTATTTGATGACTTCATCTTCATCTTCTTTGCAATGGAGATGGTAGTTAAGATGGTGGCCTTGGGAATTTTTGGGAAGAAGTGTTACCTTGGAGACACATGGAATAGATTGGATTTCTTCATCGTAATGGCAGGGTAGGTAAATACTTCAGTATCTCATATAAAATTTTATTGTGCAGATATGATCCCTCCTGTGGAAATATGATTAAGGCGTGATGGTTGTGAGGATGACTTTCTGAAGGAAGGAAATGTATTAATGGATCTAAATGGAGCAACGCAGGCATTCCTATAGTGACTACAGGGCTGTGGATAAATCATCATGAAAAACTTGTGCCTGTGGATATATATATATATATATATATATATATATATACACACACACATATATATATATATATATATATATGTATATACAGTATATGTAATTTGTATTGCCCGGCGCACGGGATGTGCAGTTACGGGCGCCGGGTGGGTGACTTCTTCAGGCATTTACCCTTGCTTCTGGCAAGCAGGGATAAATGCCGGAAGACTTCACACACTTCGGCAAACAATGCTACATGGGACCCGGTGCACATATGATGGGGCAACCAGTCTTTCCCCGTCACTAAACTGCTACTTACATTTGTCTGTGGGGACTTCCTGGCGGAAGTGCGCACGGTGAGTGACTTCATCGCAAGCGCTGCGCAGGGACGCCGACGTTTTCATGCTGCAGTCTGATAGGACAGGAGTGAGCACAGAGGAGGGCTAGTCCCGCCCTCACCTCCTGGACTTTGTCCCAGTCTGTGCTTTAGCTGGGACAAAGACAATGCTCCAGACAAACAGGATTTTATTTTTGATGGTATGTGGACCCCTAGTGTTTTTTTTAATTTTTTTTATAAGCCATGATTTCTATAAATAGGAGATCATTTTATATGAAGTATATTAGAGGTTAATGTTTTGTCAAGATGTGCAACATATAAATAATTTTTTTATCTGACAGTGCCCATTTAGGGAGTGCAATTTCTCATGGTTTCAAAGTAATATTGTGAAATGATAGCAAAATCCTCCACAGGATAGAGTCTGCTTGTATACTCCTCTCCCATCTTGTTCCCCTCCCACAATGTACCCTATTTATCCAACTGTTCTGTCCAACCCTGATCACACCCATGACCTCTTATTGAGTAAACATTACTAGACAGTTGGCAATACATAGAAGTGCAAAAAGAAACTACTACTCTCACGAGCCTGCAACAAACATTTATTCAATGTATTTCTGCCATGGGTCTGTAGGTCACCGACAAAACAGTCTATTATATCAGACCAGGGGTGCTCAACTTCTTTATTCAACAAATCAATGTCCATAATGTAGCTTCCATATAAGAAAAAATATAAGATAGAGCACTCACCATGCTGTATAAAACTTCTTTACTTCATATAAACGTTAAACGTTTGAGACATGACAGGGAGAAATCTAGGAAGGACGAGGAGCATGGTACGACAACAGTTTTGCACCAACTGGTGCTTCGTCCGGCCTCCACTTCACTCCAGAGTGGATGCCGGACTAAGCACCAGTTGGCACAAAACTGTTGCCCTACCTTGCTCCCCGTCCATTCTAGATGTCTCCCCGTCATATCTCAAACTTTTAATGTTTATATGGAATAAAGAAGTTTTATACAGCATGATGACTAGACAGGTTTTGGTTCCTATTCCTTGCTCTGGAACTCCTTCTGATTACCTAGAGTTACTGTTAACCTGCTATTTGTTTGTGTCAGTGTTTGTGGTTTGGCTTCTCTCTCATTTGCTGCCATAGCTTCATAGCTATGACAGAGTGACTGCAGCTTTGTTGCATTGTCTACTGGGAGTCTGAGGTAGTCCAATATTCAGAACCTGTTTTAGCAGAAGTATGAGCTGCTGCTATTGTTGTGTCCCAGCACCAAAGGCTGTCCTGTGGGCTGCGGATTTCTTCGGGTAGACCTGCTGCTCTTCTGTTGGGCCCACTGTTGTATTGTTTATCATATTCATGTATTTTATTATATTCACTGTATTTTGTTATTTATGTACTGTACCTTTAAGAAAGAGATATAGAAGTAACCAGGTGACCCTGTCTGCCCAATGGGAACCCCCCAAATTCTCCTGTATATAGTGTAGGGGGAGGAGTTGCCCCCGTCTAGTTCATAGCTCCATGTGAGTACAGTGTGGAAAGGAGGTGGAAGACATGTGAGGTGAATCAAGAGGGAAGCCTGAGAAAATGTCTGAATCAAGTCAGCCCAGCCATTCTGAAAGTGTTCTCCGTACAGTGGTGAGTTCAGCTCCGACAGTGTTAGTAATTGGACCTTGTCAGAACCCTAGTCAGCGTGGGGTATCTTCAAGTCTCAAATCTCAAGTCTATACAATTTAAGTGGGGGAAAAGCACCATAAGTCCCAGCAGGGCAACAGGGCTGCCAGGGGTTACATTGCATCCAGGGCTCAAGTCCTGCAGGAACGCATGGGAACTAAGTTCCTGCACTTTTTCCACAGCAGGGGCGCTGTTCCCATTAGCAGGAATCTTGCAGGACCAGCCCTTGAGTGGGAATCTTGGGTTAGTTCCCACACTTTTTTTCTCAGGACTTGACCCCTCATTGCATCCCTTCTACTCTACTCCGTACTGTGCCTCCTCACAAGATGTACACTGCAACTCGGCCCATTTAGATTAATTTTACTGTATATGCCCAAGCCCCTCAGTAAATGGAGAACTGGTTTCCATTACAGTAGAGCTGCAACGATTAATCAATAAAATCGATTAAATTTGATAACAGGATTCTGTCGACGAATCCCATTATCGAATAATCCCCCGATTTGTTGTCTGCAGCCCGGGGCTGCTGCAGGATTTTTGGGACTCGGGCCTGACCACAGCAGCCTCCGGAAATTGTGGAAATTGCATTGCCTGATGTCCAGGACATGCAGTTCCGGGTGCCGGGCAGGTGAATTCTTCAGGCATTTAGCCTTGCTTCAGGCAAGCAGGGCCAAATGCCTGAGGAATTCACATATAACGGGGCAATCGATTTGCCCTGTAACTAAACTCCTTTAGGCTGCAGCTGTGCGCTACAGCTTATAGTGAGCCGCGCAGGATGACAATGTCCCGGCGTAGGCGCATGCAATGACATCACTCATCGCGCGCATCTACGTCCAGACCGAGGATATTGTCCAGTACCAACAATGACCGCCGAGCCCCTGAGCCTGCCAGAGCGTACATGGGGGTGGAGTACAGGTAGCAGGGGATCAGAGAGGAGGGGAGGTTTGGTAATAGTGTAGAACAGGAGAGGGGAGGGGGTTGGGCTGAAATATCATGAGACGGGGGCATCAGAGGAGGGGTATAATGACACAGGGCATCGGGGGGGATATAATGAAAGAGAGGGCATCAGGGGGGGGATATAATGACAAAAGGGGGTATCAGAGGGGGGTATAATGGTCCTGCAAGATTCCTGCTTATGGGAACAGCGCCCCTGCTGTGGAAAAAGTGCATGAACTTAGTTCCCATGCGTTCCTGCAGGACTTGAGCCCTGGATGCAATGTAACCCCTGAGGGTATCAGAGGGTATAATTACACAGGGGGCATCAAAGGGGGTGAATATAATGACACGGGGCATCAGAGGGGGGTGAATATAATGACACAGGCATCAGAGGGGGGTGGAATACAATGAAAGAGGGGGTATCAGACGGGGGGAATATATTGACATAGGGGTCATCAGAGGGGGTATAATGACACGGGGCATCAGAGGGGGTGAATATAATGACACAGGAGTCATTAAAGGGGGGAGATGGCACAGGGAGCATCAGAGGGGGGATATAATGACACAGGAGTCATTAGAGGGGGAGGGGTATAATGGCACAGGGAGCATCAGGGGGGATATAATGGCACATGGGGCATCAGGGGGGGGGGGGGTAATATAATTGCCCTACTTAATAAAGTGTGTGCAGTGCATGGGGGTATGTGCAGAGCATTGCACCCTTGTACTTACAGTACAGAAACAAGGGTGCAATGCTCTGCACATACCCCCATGGGTAAAGCAGTGTGTATGTAGTACATATACACTGCTATATACATGGTAGTATATGCAGAGCATTGCATCCTAGTGTTTGTAGTACTACAAACAGACTACTACTACAGACATGGGCCGGGTGCAATGCTCTGCAGTCTGCACATACCCTCATGTGTAAAGGTAAATAAACTGCTCCACCAACCGGCATAAACGTAAAAAAAAAAAAAAGAAAAAAGAAAAAACTTCAAAGTTGCTTCTGTTTGGTCACGTCACACGCTAAAAACTTTGGCCACTGTACATTATTTTTCAAGTAGAATCAGCTGAACCACATTTTTTTGGGGCATTTTGATGTTTTTTCCCATTAATCGATGATATAATCGACAACTAATCGATTATTAAAATTATCATTAGCTGCAGCCCTACATTACAGCAAGGAAAAGACAATTATAAACTGAAGAAAATCTTTAGAAATTCTGTTCACCATCTCAAGCCTAGCTAATTGATTTAACAATCTCTATAGATCTCTATAGATGGCTGTCCAGGCATACTGGGAGTTGTAGTTGTGCCACAGCTGGAGACATACTGTTTGGAAAATACTGATGTCGAACATACAGTATGGGCGCAGATCAGATGATTTCCTAATCATGATCAATTTTCCTGCAGCCATTTTCTGTGCATTGTTATTTGGGTTGTGTGTGAATTCCCTCTGCACTTTTTATTGTAATAATTTTGGGGGGTTTTCAATGCGTAATATCTGGACAAAATTCTTTGCTCTAAGCTCCTGATCCTCGGTGGCCGGCAGCTGCAGTCATCACTAATTTTCATTCTGGCTTCATTACTGTTTAATTGTTTAATATGATCACTGGCCCATATATAAAGCTGCTGAGCCAAATTGTCACATTAATGGGCATACATAGCACTATCTCCAGCTAGGGATAAATAAGCAATGTGTAATAACTACTTACACTACAGCTGTGCATATGTAGCAGAGTTATTAGTCAGACTTGGTGTGTTTGATGCATGTAGTTAAGGCTCTAAGACTTGTTAGCTCTGCTATATCTGTATACACTGTGTACACTTCTCAAAAAATAAAGGGAACACTTACACAACACAAGTGTTAAGCCCTCGGGCTGTATTTGTGGGAGGGGGCGGTCCCCTATATATACCCCCCTCCTGCAGCAATCAGGGCGTATGTGGCATTTTGCAGTGTTTACACTGCAGTGAGTTCATACGTTCCCGGTGCTCCACGTGTCCTTGTGTCCGTGCGTTCCCTTGTGTTGTTGTCCTGCCCGCTCCGGCGTTTGGAAAGGTAGGCGCCGTCTCGGCCAGGATATTGTTTATTGTACTGGTCGCCGTGCCAGCAGCTTTTAAGGGACCCAATGCTGTTGTTGTTGTCCCCTGAACCCTCATGTGGTGCCCGTGCTGCTGTGCTTAGTGTCTCCCCCACTGCAGGCTTCACCGTGTGCAGCAGCGGGGGGGAGCGCTACGCGTCACAGCAGCACGCGGTGCTAGGTTCACACAGGGCTCTTGTGCCGGGTGTTCCACCTACCTCTCGGTGCGCTCTATTGCGTGGTGGGTCGCGCCGCCGGTCCAGGTTCGGTCGGCGCGGCTTTGCTGTGCGGCGGGGACGCCGCTCGAGGCCTGGATACACCCTATGGCGGGGGAGGCGGCTTCTTCCCCACCGCTGCGTCCTCTGCGGGTGGTGTGGCCTCTGGGCAGGCAGCTCCCCGCCCCTTTCAAAAAATAAAAACCAGTAAAAGTGTATAATGAAAAAAAATTTAGAAAATGTGTCTTAGGGGTAACAAGCATGCACATATACAAGGGGGGGGGGGCAGTTACAAGCATGGCTGACTCACCCCCCCCCCCTGGCTCGGGGCTTGCGCGTCCGCTGTCTCTGCGGTGCTGCAAAGTGCAGCGCAGCAGGCAGAGGGCCATATCCAATTAACCCCTTCCTGCCCAACACTAATTCCCAGATACTCCTGGCCGGTAGGTGCCACACTGCTTCCCCAGAGCTACGGTGGTCGCCCCGGAGGTTAAACTGGGTGCGGGCGGGCATGTGGGGTACGTTTTTCTTTACTTTCACACGTTTTACTTGTTGTTCCTAGTTTTCTTCATGTCAACTCCTACTTACCTCTGATACACAGAAGGTGTGTAGTTTAGGGCTTTTCTATATGTCATACACTTGCTGGGTGGGTGGTTCAGTACAGGTAGCCCTGGCCTGAACCAAGCGCTGCAATTTGGTAGCGATTGCTGGTATAAAATGGAGAAATAGGCGCATAGATATATATTGTGGACATATAAAAAAAAAAGAAAAGGAAAACCCCGCACGGGTAGTATAGGGGTGGGTATAACTGGCCGGTTAGTTGTCACTGACACGTCTTCAGGGCAACTTTCACCAGTTGACTAACTACTGACATGTCTTCAGAGCAGTCTAGACTCTTGCTGGTAGTCCCAGTTGTTACTGACCCATCTTCAGAGCAACGTTACGCTTATGACTGTTTACTGACACGTCTTCAGGGCAGTCTAGGTACCCCCATACTCCCGTTTGTTACTGACACATCTTCGGAGCAACCCTCACGCATGACTGACTACTGACACATCTTCAGAGCAGTCTAAAGCACAGGCATTTTTTAATTGTTACTGACACGTCTTCAGAGCAATTACGTACGACGGTCTACCGACACGTCTGTAGATTAGTCTAGGGTCCAGGTGTGGCTGATTGTTCCTGACACGTCTTCAGAGCAATACCACGCTATCAACGACTACTGACACGTCTTCAGAGCGGTCTAGGCACGTTCATACTTATTGTTACTGACACGTCCTCAGGGCATTTTTACGGTGTATTGTCCTTTGACTCTTCTTTAGGTTGGGCCAGGGCAGATTCACAGCCGCGGTTACTTCTGTTCACTTCTCACAGCAGTAGCGGGCGTGGGGGCCTACTTGCTCTCATACACCGGGTATGCACCTAGTGTAGGGAGCCCATACGATGTTCCCTTATTAACTCCGCTTTTGTCTTTTGTTTAGTTGCTCCAGTGGTCCAGGTGTTCAGCGGCGCAGCCGCTTCCGGCAGCAGCACTTGCAGTGCAGGTGCGGTATTCAGCAGGGGTACCTCAAACGTTCTACCCTCAGGAAATTCTTAGCTCCTCGCTGCCCGGGGATCAAGGCTCCTTAGCATATGGGTCACCTCCTTGTCAGGTCCCCTCACTGAGGCTAAGGGTCTTCCCGCGGTACCATGCAGGCGGGGCGGGGGGGGGGGGGGTTCGCACTGGATGGTTTCCACTCGCTCTCCCGGTGACAGCTTACTCCTTCTGGGCTCGGGCACTCGGGCGGCAGCAGGGTAGGCTCAGCTAGTCATGGGATATGATACCATCATACTATTTTGTCTACTCAGAGGTCGCTTGCAGTGCCTTCAGTTTTCCCCAGCGTGGATTTGGTTGTTACAGGTGCGTATGGGCGCTTAAAGGGGGGGGGGCTAGATCCCGTTGTACAGGGTTATTTCATGATGTTTCTCCTTTTCCACTGGTACCCAATTTGTTGGCCCGGACAGGTGGTGCCAGCATGTCTCATGCGTCTGACATTGATGAGACCGGGTCTTTGCCAGAGACTCCTGCCAGAGGCTCTGAAGGGGGGTGGCGGTCGGATGTACCGCAACTGGATCATCCCTAGGCTCATGGAGGAGCTCCGCAAGAAGGGGGTGGCATACCCGGCTTCCGCCAGAAAGGCGGAGCTCTATAAGTTGCTCAGGGCTATACCTGAGGCCGGCTCCAGTCAGGACTCTGGTGGCACCACTGCGGAGGTCAACCCAGTCGCACAGCTGCATGACATGATGAACTCTGTCCTGAATGTGGTCTCGGGGTTCCAGGCCAGACTGGACTCCATGGACAGCGACAAGGCTCAGGCTGCACAGGCCGCGGCGGCCAACACGTTCCTGGCTCCTGCCCCACTGGTCCCCGGGCCCAGTTCCCAGTTAGTGCCCCCGGCACATGATCCTCAGCTCAGCACCTCAGGTAGGATGCTGGAGCCTCCGAGGGTCAGTCAGGCACACTACATCAGCCCTGCCCTTAGGAAGGACATTTTGGTGGGCCGGGATGTTAACTTGGCGTCCTTGCTCATCGCCACCCATGATGTCACCGAAACCCAAGTGGTGTCCTGCGGGGAGTTGTCAGTGATGTTCAAGAGCAAGGACGCCAGGCTCAGCAGGAAACTGTCCATTCCGGAGTTTGTGATCGGGTTCAGCATGTTCAGAGATGTGATCTGCACTGTCAGGCCTGACAGGAGGGAGGAGCTGGACGCCTACTTGTTGAACGTCACCGACCTGGGGTACAGGTTTGGCGGTACGGCGTTCTATGATTTCCACAAATCGTTCTCGGCCAAGGCGGCCGCAGCCTTGGCCCAGTTCAACTATACCACCGACTGGGCCAGAGTGGACACCGAGTTGTTCTGCCAGCACTTCGCCGGCTTGAAGGTGCCGGCTTGCTCCACGTGCCAATCCATCTCCCACAAGGCGGCCTGGTGCGACCTCGACCCACCGGGGCAGTGGGTAGAGGTTCTGGCGCGATGGTAGCGGCAGAGCCCAAGAGCATGCCTAGTGTGGACAAGATGGGGAGGATGATCCGGTTCCTAGGACGGAACCAAATATGTAATACATTTAACATATCAACGTGCAACTACAACCAATGTAGACTGTTGCACATATGCTTCAAATGCTACCGAGCCCATCCGAGGACAGTGTGTCCTCAGAAATCCTCCCAAGCATGACTAGGCATGGTCCGGGTCTCGGCTCTTGGTAGGGTTCTGAGGGTGCACCCAGACCAAGAATGGGTGAGGTGGCTTCTGGATGGCTTCCGGCAGGGCTTCCATACAGGCTTGGTGGCCCTGCCTCATGAGTGTGACAACCTGCGCTCCGCCTCCAATGACCCGCAGGCAGTGTCAGAGCTGCTTCAATTGGAGGTGGAAAAGGGTTCCGTTGTCGGGCCTTCACAATTCCACCCTTCAAGGCGTGGAGAGTTAGCCCGATTGGCGTTGTGATCGGGAAGTTTTCCAATAAAAGGCGTCTCATTTACGACTTGTCAGCGCCTCATTCCTCCCTGGTCCCGAGCCTCAACCTTCTGATTCCATCAGAGGAGTTCGGCATGAAATATGCTTCCATCGACCAGGCGATACAAATGATCCTCCCTCTGGGACCAGGGGTGTTTCTGTCAAAAATCGAAGATGCCTTCAAACTCCTGCCAGTCAAACCGGACCTGTGGCAGTGGTATGGCATCAAATGGGAAGACAACTACTACTTTGCTGTCAGACTTACGTTTGGGTCGAAGAGTAGCCCTTGGCTCTTCGATCAGCTGGCTATAGCCCTTCACTGAGCTCTCGAGCAGGTGGTGGGGTGCAGACATGTACTCCACTACCTGGATGACTTTCTGATTATTGAGCCACCAGGGGTTGTCCCGTCCCAGCTAGTAGGGGGTCTGCAGCTGTTCCAGTCCCTAGGGGTCCCGGTCTCCACCAAAAAGGATTAGGGTCCCGTCAGTTGTCTCACTTTCCTGGGGGTAGTTTTGGACGGGGAGAAGATGGAAGCTAGGTTGCCCCAGGAGAAGTTGGTTAGGATCAGGTCGGTGATCGGTAAGTTCGCCCGGTCCCGAGTTACCACCAGGGTTGAATTACAGAGTCTACTGGGCATGTTGGCATTTGCCATGAGGATCATTCCTCAGGGGCGGGCCTTCGTCTCTAGGCTGTTGGCCCTGTTGTCAGCCGCACCTTGCCAGAACAGCCTCGTTCAGGTAGGTCATGAGGTGGTAGAAGATCTCCTGATGTGGCAGCAGTTTTTAGAATCCTGGAATGGCGTGTCATTCTTTATACCAATAGCGTCAGACTCCTCACCCAAGGTCTTCACCGACGCGTCCTCACTAGTAGGCTTCGCTGCTATATGTGGTGATTACTGGGTGGCCGATCGTTGGCCGCAGCAGGTCAGTCAAATCCCGGGCTTCGCTAAATGTTCAGCACTGTTCAAAGTATTTCCCATCGTGGTGGCAGCACAGGTATGGGGACAGGGTTGGTCTCACCAATTGGTCACCTTTGTGTGTGATAACCAGGCCACAGTGGAAATCCTCAATAGGGGTAGGTCCAAGTCCCCTTAGGTTATGAGGTTCCTTAGGAGGTTGGTGTGGCTGTCCTTACAGCAAAACTTTCAATTACGGCCACCTTCATTGAAGGCACACGTAACGTGGTAGCCGATGCGCTGTCGCGGGCTAACACTGGTCTCTTTTTCCAGGTGTCACCAGGGGCGGATCCAGTCGGCACGCCGGTACCCTTGTTCCAGTCACTGGTGATGGGCTAACCCGCTTTAGAAGCATGGCTAACGACCTCATCACCGGTTCCCTCTCAGCCAGCACCAGAGGTCGTTACTGGGTAGCCTGGGACGCTTACCAGCAGTTTCTGGCCGCACATCCAGAGGATGATACCGGTTTTATCCCTTCCCTACGTAGTTTTGTTGCTTTTTGCCACCTTTCCTTGGCACTGTCCCACAGCACCATCAAGGGGTATCTAGCAGGAATCCGACACTACACGGCCATGTAGCATCCAGATACTCCCTCGCTGTTCGCGGCCCATCCTATCAAAGCTATACTGAGGGGCATCAGCAACGCATCCCCCACTAAAGTGCCCTCAAGGGTTCCCGTCTCAGGGGAACTCTTCAGGGGCATGTCCGACATGTTGGACTCCTTCCCCTTTGGCTTCCTGCAGAGCGTAGTCTTCAAGGCAGCCATCTACCTGGGCTTTTATGGCTTCCTACGACCAGGGGAATTCACACACTCCTCCTACACAGGTACCGGGTTGGTTAGGAGTCAGTTGGCCAGTAGGGGTCACACCAGAATCCTCACACTCACTTCCACCAAAACATCACTGCATGAGGTTCAGGTCACCTTCTTTCCCACTGGACACAAGTGGTGTCCGGTGGCGGCTTTGGACGCCCTCCTAGCTGCCACCACGCTCGCCTCTCCCAACAGTCCGCTACTCCCGGTGAGACAGCGTCCGCTGTCCACCTCCAGTTTTGTCCAGAAAGTCTGCACTTTAGTCGCGGCGCTCGGACATGACCCGAAGCTCATTTCGGGGCATTCATTCCGCATGGGGGCAGCCTTGGCTGCCTCCCAGCACAAGGTACCGGCTCACCTAATCAAAGCTATGGGTAGGTGGAAATCCTTCTGTTACGCCAGGTACATTCCAAATCCACATGTCGAAGTGGCTCATGTTTTTACGTACTTGGCTTTGTAACTGTTGCAGCTAATTAAAATACTTTACCTAAACACGGTGTCTTTTGCCCTCTATAGGCGTGCCCATGCTTTACGGTTTTGGCACACCTCAGACCGTTAGGTAAGGTTGCTAGAACATACGTTGGTAAGTATGTATTCCGTTTAAGCCATGACCACAAGTGTTAAGCCCTCGGGCTGTATTTGTGGGAGGGGGCGGTCCCCTATATATACCCCCCTCCTCCAGCAATCAGGGCGCATGTGGCGTTTTGCGAAACCCACCCTAATCCCGCCCTTTGTTTCAGCTCTCTCAATAGGGAATGCCCTCTATAGGCGTGCCCACGCTTTACAGTTTTGGCACACCTCAGACCATTAGGTAAGTTTGCTAGAACATACATTGGTAAGTACGTATTCCGTTTAAGCCATGACCACAATGTAACCAATGTAACTCCAAGTCAATCACACTTCTGTGAAATCACACTGTCCACTCAGGAAGCAACACTCATTGACAATCAATTTCACATGCTGTTGTGCAAATGGAACAGACAACAGGTGGAAATTATAGGCAATTAGCTAGACACCTCCAATAAAGGAGTGGTTCTACAGGTGGTGACCACAGACCACTTCTCAGTTCCTATGCTTCCTGGCTGATGTTTTGGTCACTTTTGAAAGCTGGCAGGGCTTTCACTCTAGTGGGAGCATGAGGCGGAGACTACAACCCACACAAGTGGCTCAGGTAGTGCAGCTCATCCAGGATGGCACATCAATGCCAGCTGTGGCAAGAAGGTTTGCTGTGTCTGTCAGTGTAGTGCCCAGAGCATGGTGGTGCTACCAGGAGACAGACCAGTACATCAGGAGATGTGGAGGAGGCTGTAGGAGAGCAAACACCCAGCAGGAGGACCGCTACCTCCACCTTTGTGCAAGGAGGAGCAGAAGGAGCGCTGCCAGAGCTCTGCAAAATGACCTCCAGCAGGCCACAAATGTGCATGTGTCTACTCAAACAGTCAGAAACAGACTCCATGAGGGTGGTATGAGGGCCCGACATCCACAGGTGGGGGTTGTGCTTACAGCCCAACACCGTGCAGGACGTTTGGCATTTGCCAGAGAACACCAAGAATGGCAAATTCGCTACTGGTGCCCTGTGCTCTTCACAGATGAATGCACTTTCACACTGAACACATGTGAC
The DNA here is from genome assembly GCF_029499605.1 of Hyla sarda. NCBI lineage: Eukaryota > Metazoa > Chordata > Amphibia > Anura > Hylidae > Hyla > Hyla sarda. Next base: position 66,709,006 of record NC_079194.1, on the reverse strand, counting down.
AGACTTGACAGAGTCTGGAGACGCAGTGTAGAATGTTCTACTGCCTGCAAAATCGTCCAGCATGACCGGTTTGGCAGTGGGTCAGTAATGGTGTGGGGTGTGTGAGAAGGTCAAGGGCATGGTGGTTGATGGGCGATATATGTCACCAAGGCTCCTGGCCTTGGTGAAGAAAGAGATGATATTTATCCAGTGCTGCGATGCAGACTGACACTGCTGCTATAGTATGGCTGGAAGGCCAATCCAGGATGGCTCTTGCTGGGAATGGTCAAGTGTTGGGTGGGGGCCATTTCCCACAATCCAGGCCGCTTTTTGTTGGCCTAAAAGGCAGCCTGCTTCACCAGCTGAGTGGGATTTGCTAGTTGCAGCTCACACTGCCAGAGAGAGCTGAGTGTGGAGTTCTTCCCTGAGAGATTGGAAGTTAGTCAGCAGACTTCCTGGAGGCTTGGAAAAGACTTGCTTGATGCCGCATGGCATGGACTCAGGTGTGAACAAACACCTAAGGAATACAGGTGGACTTTTGTTACTTTTTCCTTTGTTCTGCATTTAAATACTTTTTGCTGTTTGCAAATTGTGAATAAAACACAGAACTTTGAGTTAAAAAGTCCTGTTTCCGTGCCTCTACACTACAACCGCACCTATCTGCAAGAGAGAATCATCACAGGTGGCATTTCTTTGGGGGCTGCACAACCCTCCATGTGCTTGCCACAGGTAGCCTGACTGCCATTAGATGAGATCCTCAGACCCCCTGTGAGACCATATGCTGGTGCGGCTGGCCCTGGGTTCCTCCTAATACAAGACAATGCTAGATCTCATGTGGCTGGAGTGTGTCAGCAGTTCCTGCAAGAGGAAGGCATTGATGCTTTGGACTGGCCCGCCCATTTCCCAGACCTGAATCCTATTAAACACATCTGGGACATCATGTCTCGCTCCATCCACCAACACCACATTGCACCACAGACTGTCCAGGAGTTGGCGGATACTGTAGTCCAGGTTTGGGAGGACATCCCTCAGGAGACCGCCACCTCATCAGGAGCATGCCCAGGCATTGTAGGGAGGTCATACGGGCAGGTGAAGGCCACACACACTACTGAGCCTCAGTTTGATTGTTTTAAGGACATTACATCAAAGTTGGATCAGCCTGTAGTGTGGTTTTCCACTTAGATTTTGAGTGTGACCCCCATATCCAGATCTGCATGGGTTGATAAATTTGATTTCGATTGATAATTTTTGTGTGATTTTGTCGTCAACTCAAATATGTAAGGACGAAAGTATTTCATAGGATTAGTTCATTCATTCAGATCTAGTATGTGTTATCTTAGTGTTCCCTTTATTTTTTTGAACAGTGTATATATATATATATATATATATATATATATATGTATATATATATATATATATATATATATAACTTTTGAAAACTATAAGGCTGTGTTCATATTGATTTCCCAATGTATACTCAAATGGAAGGCTGCAATCTATTTTACAGGCATACAGTAACATAAATTACCTTTAGGCTCCCTTTGGAATGGAATGAGTTATATGACTTAAGGACTTTCTTTTTTTTTAAATGCTAATTCTCATAATATATATAGCAGAACCTCAAATTTCAGGAGTAAGGTGGTGCACGCAGTCCAGATGACTCTGGTCAGAGACACAAATGTAAACTCAAGAACAAATACAGTTTCAGCACTCAGTTAAATGCAAAAAAGCAGGTGATTTAATTCCATTTTCAAATACAATATGCTACGTTTCAGCTGCCCATGGGCACTGAAACGTTGCATGTTGTACTTGAAAATGGCATAAAACCACCTGTTTTTTTTATATTTAACGTAGTGCTGCAGCCGCCTTTCTTCTTGGATTTATATAGATAGATAAATAATAATAATAATTATTATATATTTTTTATTATTATTATTTTTAAAGGGCTCAAGGCTTAGTTTTAGCTCCAGAGCTTTAGCTCAGAGCTCCGAATCTCCTGCATGTACTTAGGCTTAACTAATAACATTCTGGTTATCTGAAAGCAACTGGTAGGAGTGTGATATCATACAGCATACTGTTAGTTCAATATAGTGGACATAAGGGCTTAGAGATTAAGCTGCCACCAAAATGTGCATGGTGACAAAACATCCAGGTACCACAGCACACTGGGACCATTGCAACAGTCTGGAACTGCCAAGGGAGGAAGGTATACCTGAGCCCACTACATTTGCTGGGTCAGACAGTGAGTATGGATGCACGCAGTACTGAAAATCACTGGCGCAGGCGCAGAGTCAGTGTGCACACAGGAGAGTAGTGATACTGTCTGCATCAATTCATTTGAAGAAGAAGAAATAGATGCTGCACCCAATGTGGAAATGTTTTAATGTACATTTTGCTATTGCACAAATATTCAGTGATCGGGAGGCTACAGATGGACATCACGGGCGCTACCTGGCAACAGCCATTTGGTGTGTCAACATGCACTTTCTCTGGCCAATCAGAAAGTGAGTGTTGATGTAGAAAATGGCGATCACCAGGTATTGCCCTTGTTGTGTTGTAAAATAAACATTAAAGGGGTTATCCAGGAATTGAAAAACAGACCCCTTTTCTTTCAAAGACCACTCTATGTCTGTCCCCAGTTTTTGTGTGGTGTTACAACTTGGCTCCATTCACTTCAATGGAACTGAACTGCAGAACCACATTCAACCTGGAGACAGACAAGCAGAGGTCTTTGAAAGAAATTATCTTTGTTTTTCAATTCCTCGATAACCCCTTTAACAAGTTTCCACGAATGGTGAGTGCTGCATCTATTTCTTCCTCTTCAAGTGCATTATATGGCTCAGTACCACTGCTGTGTAGAGCACAAGTATCCAACTGAGGCAGAGTGTCTCCTAGTTAGTTGTGTAATGGGCCCTAAAGAGTAGTGCCAGACCTTTTCTCTCTGTTGCTGGTGATACTGCATGCATTGCTGCCTAGTCACTGGGCAGAGTGCTCTGCACTGTACTATTTGCTTCGCCGCTCGTGTACATGGGAGTCTGGCTTTACCCTCATGGTATGTACCCTCAGGTGTGCTATGATGTTAGCTTGTACATCTTGTGATAAGGGTAGCATGCCACCAGTCAAGTTGGTGGTGGCTATATCTGCATCTAGCAGTTGTGGTGAATCCTGTGGATCACTTTAGATTGGGTATAGGGAAAAGTGACAAGCGATCTAAGGAACCTAATCTAAGGAACTGCCTAGTATTTACCTTTTAAACCCCTGTACAGGCATCTGGATTTCACTCCAGGGAACCGTTCAGGATGCTGCACTAACAAGTAGTCTCTAATAGCAAAGCTGATGTAGCCAGATATGGCAACTTAAGAGCAGATAGGGATGTAGTCAGTCAGGCTGAGGTTTATACACGCAAAGTTCTGTCCACACAAGTAACAGGAAGCAGGTCAGGGCAGGCAATGGATGAACAGAATTTTCAGCAACTAGCTGAACTCTCTGAGGGGAGAAGATCAAGGGATTTGTGGATTTTTAGAAATCTGTGGGATTTTCTATGAATCCAAACACCACATGTTTGTGGAAATTTGAGCAGAAATGAAGCTCAGCACTTATGTGCCTAATAATTTTACAGGTCAGTCTCAGCACCCAGACCATGTAAATGTGACATGTAAACATGATAGGTATCCATTAACACTAGCTATATAGTCACCAAATTTAAGACCACACTTTTATTTACTCGTGAGTGGTGGAGAAATCACCTCTGTTGATAATCTACAATGGTCATACTTTGTCCCTGATTTCCAGGTAGCTGCTGTTCTTTTTCTACATTAGAGACAATACATGTGCATCAGGATGTCCTGTACATATCACTAAGCTGGTAGTGTCCCTCGTATTACTACTAGGGGTGATGACTGTCATTTGTGGTGGCTTCCAAGATAATAACACCAACAGTTGGGACAGTGTGTCGCTCCAAAGCAAAGGCAAAATTGGAAAGCGTAATTATGAGTCCTCCATACTCAAACCCTTTCGAGTATGGATTCTAAACTGAACTTGGATTTGTCGCTGAGAACCAAACAGTTCCTGTCAGTAACAGTCCAGGTTTCTCACTCACGACATGCAAACAAAGGCGACAGTGTCTGGCTGTCAATGGCAGGACATGTAATGGGCAACATGACACCAAATTTCCTTCTGCTTAGCATCGGTATTGATCCTGGCAGAGAAAGGAGTATGTAATGAAGGTGGTAAGAAGTACACTATCCAATAATAGCCTCTGAGAGCCTTTTAATAGGGCAGCAGGGAAACACATACGCCCTCTTGTGGCAATACCCAGTGTCTAATCAGACCACAGCTATTATCATTTACATACCTGTCTGAGACATCTAAGTGCATTTTTTTCTTGTCATTGAGTGTATATCATCAACATCTGAAACACTTCCTGTTATAATTCTCTCTTTTAGTAGTATTCCGCTTATATGAAGTTTACAGTGTTGCAATAATAAGACACAGTCCTGACAATTACAGTGTGTTAGGTATGTGTTCACAAACACTGGGTCCATGCTTGTCACTAAGTGATCTACATATTATCCTAAAGGAGAAAGTCAGACTAAATGGGTTCTCCGTTGGCAAACAATTATTTTTTTTTTTTTATCAACTGGTGCCAGAAAGTTAAAAAGATTAGTAAATTACTTCTATATAAAAATATTAATTCTTCAAGTACTTATCAGCTGCTGTATACTACAGAGGACGTTGTGTAGTTATTTCTAGTTTGACCACAGTGCTCTCCGCTGACACCTCTGTCCATGTCAGGAATTGTCCACAGCAGGATAGGTTTGCTATGGGGATTTGCAACTACTCTGGACAGTTCCTGATATGGACAGAGGTGTCAGCAGAGAGCACTGTGGACAGACAGAAAATAAATTAAAAAAGAAAAGAACTCCCTCTGGAGCATACAGCAGCTGATAAGTACTGGAAGGATTAAGACTTTTAAATAGAAGTAATTTACAAATCTGTTTAACTTTCTGGCACCAGTTGATTAAAAAAAAAAAAATGTTTTCCACCAGAGTACCCCTTTAAAGATGACTCTCCATAAAATCCATCCGGTAAGATAAATTGTTATGCAAGTGCAATAGCAATCGTGTCATATATGTCATGGTGGCCAATATATGCTCCTTGTGGCCATAGGATTCCGTATCTAAGTCATTGTCGGCAGAAACTATAATAAGACTGAGGTTGATATGTGCCATGGAATTACTTTAACAGTATTTCTATCCGATTCGCATAAGCTGCGGAGAATCGAGGTGTATACAAAGACTGTGCTCTGTCTGTGCTCCTCTAGTCCTTCTATCTCTTCCCTCACCTGCATAATTTCTTTCTGTTAAGATGGCATTTCATACCAAGAAAAGAATATGCACAAAGACCGCAGGCATGTGTGATAAACAGACCATTCTGGATGTGAGTAAAAGGAAGAGACAAAAGCAAATCACAGATGAGCAAACACATCCCGCATGATGTACCAATCATATGCACAGATATATAGGGTGCCTGAAATATACTGCTAGACTCTATGCATGCACTGCATAGAGAATGCTGTATAAAGATTCAAGAAGCATATTTTAATATCTAAATAACAAAAATACCCTACTGGGCAAAGTAAGGGGCCCTTAATATAACAACTCCAAACCCCAGGGCCGTAGCCCAGGGTAAAAATACCTTATTATACTTCCTCAAAAAAAAAATTACTTTTATTTGATGAGCTCTAAAATTAAACACTCCCCAAAAATATGTTAAAAGTACACTCATTGATATCAGGTACCGTATTTTTCGCCGTATAAGGTGCACTTTTTCTTCCCCAAAACTGGGGGGAAAAACTTGGTGCGTCTTATACGGCGAATACACACACCTATCGCGGCGGTCCCTGTGGCCATCAACGGCCGCTACCCGCGGCTAATACATGACATCAACGATCGCGGTGATGCCCTGTATTAACCCTTCACATGCGGCGATCAAAGCTTACCGCCGGGTCTGAAGGGAAAGTGACACTTACCCGGCTACTCAGTAGCGCTGTTCGGGACCGCCGCGGTGAAATCGCGGCGTCCCGAACAGCTTACAGGACACTGGGAGGGACCTTACCTGCCTCCTCGGTGTCTGCTCCATGCCGGGATCCCCTGCATGGCCGGCGCTCTCCTTCCACGTCATCACGTCGTCGCGCACACCGTCCCATCATCCAATAGGAGCAGAGTGGAGAGCGTGGAAAGCAAGCCCTCATATGGCTATGTCGATGACAAAAATAAAAAAGGTAAAATGTTATGCCAGGTAGGGAGCAGTGTAGACCTGAGCTTTCCCAAACCACTGACCCTACCTACGTAGATGATCCACCCAAAAAGGTGGTCCCCAACTAAGCGATGGCCCCTGCACTTGAAATTGCACTGGATGTCAGAGAGGTCAAACAAGCCAGGTCAGCAACATGCAGACACATAAGAAATCCATTTAGCAGACAAGGGGTAAATCAGTGAGTGTAATACAAAAACAAAACCAGAGTCAGGACAAGTAAGGTCAAACCAGGAGGGTAGTGGAGTACAAATCGGCAGGCAAAAGAATGGTCAGGGGACAGACAGATTTCAGATCATGGCTGGTTAGATCAGATCAAGAACACAGGGGTAAAGAATGCTGGTGACTGATAGGAACCACTTTCACAGGCATCTTAGCTAGGGAAATGCCTGTTTAAATATCCCACCTCCACGAGGTGTGAGCACTGGCACCGCAGCGATGCTCTTATGTTCAGACAGGCTTGGTGGCAACACCATTCAGTGACATGCACAGGGTCATCAGGACAACAAACAACACTGCCAGCACGGCATGGGGGAGAACCAGATGTGGTGCAGGAACCGTGTCAGATAAAGCTCTTAGAATAAAACGTTGAACATATTTTAATAGAAATGCTATTTGGACAATAAGACATATATTTGCTCGGTCACTAAGAGGTTAAAGTTTGCTACATATGTGTAAGAAGGTGTGGTAGGTTATTGGACATTGTGAAGTTTAGGGTGTGCGTTGATTAAACAAAGTGTGAAATAAGTAGAAACAGTAGAAAATATGCTGAAAACAAATCTATAAAATATCTTCTGCATGGAGCGGTCTCTCTCATCCTTTCTTTTGATGCCACTGTACAAAGGCATTCGCACTGCAGTCCTCGGCTCCAGCAAAGTAATGTGACATTAAGTCATTAATGCGAAGATAATCCAGACTGCCATGGTTCCTCTCTCTCTAGTATTCCTAACGCCAAACAAAAGCATCACCAAGCAAGTTTATTGTTATAAGGCAAATATTTTCCAAAATAAATCTGCTCCTTGCTCTTTAATCTTCTGAAGCTTTTTGGTACACAGGAGCCATGGAGAGGTCTCTTCATAATTTATCGATATGTAGAGCCCTCTGCAGTCCTTAAAGTCCTGCATCAGAATGCTTCATTGGCTGCTGCAAGCTGTTCCATCCAACTGAGAGCAGAAAACGTATGCCATCTTGGACCCAATACAGATATACACACATTAATAAATAACAATGAAGTGAAAACAGCAGGAGGCGAAACTAGAGAAAATTCTGACGAAAGTGACATCGGTAAGAAGCGGGAGCAGAGACAATGCAGCAGTTGCATGAGAGATAACAGGTCAGAGTTATTATTCCTCCAAGTGACAACTCTCTCGACAAGTCAATGGGATGAAAACCCACAGATGCTAATTCTCTGAAAAGAGTAATACAAGAGATTAGGCTAATGATGGAGCAAAAGTGGCCTACAGCGAAAGGACAGCCGTGTGCAATGTGCCAGTACGGCTTCACAGATTTGGATTTTGAAACCTTTCAGCTTTAGCTTTTTATAGACTTCTGAAACCCATTTTTTCGCTGGAGGCACCTGCAAAGAGTACATTCAGAGAAACAAGTATGAATTACCATAATGAAGCATTGAACTAGAAGGGCTAAGCTGTTTGATAGCGTTGAGCGTAGACTTATCTGCACAGAACGTTTCCGAGGTGGGGAGAAGGGGGATATTGACGATTAAGGGGTTAAATCCGCTGGTTACTGAAAGAAAAAAAAAACTCACACTATGCGGCAAAGACTTGAAGGTTTGTATCAGCTGGGGGATTACTTAGGTTTTATTACCGGCAACCTTTATTTTCTGATCATTCCATCTGTTTTTTTTTTCTTCCTGACAATATTCATTTAGATAAATGCCACGCACCGGAAAGAACAGGAACACACACTGGCAACAGGCGACAAGGAAAAAGGCGACACTTCTGTAAATCTAAGATCCCTAGTGATAAGAAAATCATACATAAATGAAATGTTACAGGCCACATATCCATAGGGTCAAGTATAAGGCATTTTTTTTTATTTCACAGCACGACTAGCATTCGAGTGCAAAGGCCTGTAAAGTCACAGACAATTTGTGATAAAAAAAAAATGGCACAATGCCTAGAGTACCATATTTTTGTTACAGAATTGTTCTTTGCGTATAAGTGATTTAGGATTAATGGGAGATTATAGCGGAGATCACAATTTAATCACAGTTTAGTTTATGAATGAATGCTATGAATGGAAATAATAAAGTCCTTAATCTGCTTTAGAGTCTTTCTTTGTTTTCGAGTAAGTTTTCAATTCACTATGTGGTTGGAAATACACAGGCAGTTTCCTAGGCACATTCATTTTTTAAGCCAAAGTCAGAAGTAGATTAAGCAGGAAAGAGACTTGCAGGCAGTGCCAACTTCATAGTTGGTGTGATGCATCTGTCCCAAAGCATGCTACAATACCAGGGTAGCATGTTTCAAAAGGAGCAGGGACACCTCTCTTTTTGACCAGAGTCCGTGCTCGCTTGTGTACTTTCTGTGGCAAATAGCATAGGGCAACTTGAAAACAGAAACAAGGGCACCGTTAGTAGATTCGCTGGGTCATGCAAAGAGCCTCTACTCTAAAGTAAGCCAGCAGTGCATAAATACCCTCTTTATACATTGCTGGCTAACTTCTAAATACTCAATGGTGCACATGATTCCCATGATCATGCGTCACAATGTAGTGCACCTTCTGCTTCTGAGCAGGAAACCCTGATACAGCCACAGGCTCAGCTTCGAAGTAAACTGGTGATGCATAAACCATCGCTGGCTCACTTCTGTTAGTTTTTGCATTTTGTGTTTTCCTCCTTGTCTTTTAAAATCCATAACTTCTTTTAAAACCCATAGATCTATAATTTTTCACCTACAGACCCAAAAATGCTATAGACCTTGCAGCAAACACCAATGTTGGCATCATACTAATTGAACTTATGGGCTGGCAGGGTCATTGTATTAAGGATAGGAAGTGATTTACAAAAAAAAATATATATATATATATCTTCTCCATTGAATCCTCAAATGTGACCGCCAGTACTGATAAACTTCTGTTTCACAGTGAAGAGTGACAGCACATAGAAGAGAGGCAAACCCTGTAGCAAAAATCAAAATGTCCTCCTGTTATGGTACCAGGTTTAGGTATACTTATGCAATGTCCTATAATGGGTAGTAGTCCTGGGTGGAAAATGAACACTTCTGTTTTTGTATCAGATAAACATGTCTTTAGTTTATGTGGATAATTTATTGTATTGTGTCAAATTCAGATGTTGCTGCAAGGAGCTACAAGGGTTGATGCACTACACACACATGTTGCCGAGGTTGTAAGTTAAGTGACCTTTAAAGAAAGTTAAGTGTCTTTTAAATAGAAGGTTAGAGCCTTTAAAAGACTGTTATCGCCTCTGGTTAGGTAAACACAAGGAAAACCAGAGAGAGGGAGACAGCAAGCATGTTACCTAGCCTATTCCACATCAACAGGGTGTCAACTACAGTCAATAGGGAGCTTTCAGGAAAAGTATGAGGACCTGATAGCAAACATAGAAAACTGTGCTTCGCTGTGGGGATGGTCACCTGGACACACCAGCTGGAATGTGTCTTAGCAGGATCAACACTGTTGATATTGGATCTTAAGCATAAGTCTTCAAGTACCTCATTTACACCCCTGTGAAGACCCTGCCTCAGTGAGTACAGTTTTAGGATTTCACTAGAAAGCCCCACAGGACACATCTTCAGAGTCAAGAAACAATTCAGGCTATAGTCTAATTAGGACCAAAGTCATGTCCTGAGATAGACCTTAATGCGGAGTCTACCTAGGGCTGGGTTACATGGGACTGCCTTACAACTCTCAGCACCATTGACAGATCTACAGGTCCAAGCGATCAACCCCTTGGGTCACCACACTTACTTCTCCACCTTTTTTTTAACAACCACAGGTCAGTACCACAACTCTTAGAACTTTCTTCGGAGCGGTCTATTCTGCATATGTTCTCTCTACCTAAATACCTAAAGGAATAGGATCAAGCAGGGCTAGACCCCAGAGATGCTATGTCTAGCTTCTGGGCCACAATGCAAAATCTGTAAGGCTGGGTTCACATATATCAGTTGTCCGGGACAGTTTCCTTTCGGCGTGCACTGGAGGGAAACCGATGCTAGAACTGATCCTATTCATTTGAATGGAACAGTTCCCAATCATCCACCATCTCAATTTTGACGCAGATGGTTGGACACACCGGAAGGAACCGGACAGGGCAACGCAGCTTGCTATTTTCCCCTGTCCGCCCTCCAGAAACTATGGATGTCGGATGCCATACAACTGATGACTTGTCAGCAGTTGTGGCATCACTTGCATTGAGGTCTAGGCTGAGTTCACCTATTCCAGATGCCGGACATATGTGAACCCAGCCTAACAGGGCCCCATGTCTACCACAAGTCAGTTATAATACTTGTACCTTCTTATGGGGCAGATGTGCCTTGGATTCTCCTTAGGCACTCAGACCCTGGTGTAACTGCTACATATCCTCCCAATATAATTATGTTCCTTCTTGACCCTTTTGCTCTCCAAGAGCCCCATAGCAGCCATATATTCTGCCGCTATAGCCTATGGGCGAGGGGAGGGGGTGATTTACTGTGGAAAATTCACACAAATGTCTCTGTTGCCCCAAATTTGTGCGACTTTAGGGATTTTGACAAAAATGACAGTTCAACAATTCTTGTAAATCCTTATTGTCAGAGCATGGGACTGCATTAATAGGAGAGAAAATAAATAAATATAAATAATATAATAAAGAATTCAATAAATGCAATAAGAATGCAATAAAATACATGTAGGATTTGATAATGCCCTTATTTACGTGCTTGGACAATTGTTCACTTTTATAGGACGTTCCCCTAAATAAAATCTTGGATTCTCTGCGGCTTCTGCAGTTTTCCTATCCATTTATTACACAGCCTATATATATGAGGTTTCCAATCCCCATTTGTATCATGGCTGAATGCATCAAGTTGGCTCGTTGACTCCTAAGGCTGCTTTCACAGTATATCATTTCTCTGTTTTAAAGACCCGTTATGATGTTCTGTTAAGGAAACCCTTAAAACTGTCCGTTAAACGGCCGTTACAAAATCTCAGTCAAGTCTATGGGATTTTGTGATTAGCTGTTATGACCCGTTAATGCTGTTATGATAACAGATGTTATTTTGTGATGGGAGGAAAAAATGGTACTTGGTCGGTTTTAAGGGTTTCCTTAACGGAACATTATAACGGGTCTTTAAAACGAGGAAATTATATAGTATGAAATCAGCCTTAGATGCCAGGAGTCAACAACTGTCCCAGAATCGGGGCTCTCTGAAGTAAGCTTCAGCACACTCATGTGTGGAATTGCATTAATATGTGAAAGGCAGAGTGAACACGCATCTCCCGACATGTTTCTATGTATTTAAGCAGGAAGGGACATGAAACATCTTAGCAGCTGCTGCCATGCGAATACAGACAACACACAGTCGCACCAAGATGTTTAACTGCGGTATAGGGAAGCTCCTTTCCTCTTTTCCACCCCACGCATTTCAACGGTTCACTTTTTTTTTGTGTCACTAAAAATATTTGGTTGCTATGGAAACGTCTCTGCCAGCATCATCACCTAGTACCGGCAAGCGGGGGAAAAGAATCCCGAGTCTGAATTAATTACTGATTCTATATATGTGTATAATATATAACATCTGACACAGCACTTGGCGCAAAGTATCGGCAGGGCCATAACCTGCAAGACAAGAAACCCTAGAAAAGAAAGACCAAAATGATGGTGCGAGATTGTTTAAAGCAGTGGTATCCAAATGGTGGCCCTCTAGCTGTTGCACAACTACAACTCCCTGCATGCTTGGACAGCCGTTGGCTGTCTGGGTATGCAGGGAGTTGTGGTTTTGCAACAGCTGGAAGACCACTGGTATAGAGCTTCTGCGTCATCACCTCCTTAAGTCACATAGACTTCACAGTTTCTTGTCATACAATAGATCTTTTTAGAGAGTGTAGGGACATGGTTATTGGTTCTGAAAGAGCTGGCTGCCTCGAAAATTAATTGTAAGATTGGACTAGAGCCATAGTGAGATGAAGAACATCTCTGGCATCTTCCTCAGATAAAAAATTCAGCCAGGCTGGACCTATAAAATGGTCTTAGTGGGTTAAAAGAATTGTAACAAACTATATTACATACCATGCACCACATTTATTATGTCTTTTAGACACTGTTTTTATAACGGGTGTGTCTGTTTGTGGTTGTTGCAGCCTCCTGTTCAGTTACAGCTCCGCCCATTGTCGTGATGACTGGCCAATCATGTCTGGCCTTAACGTCCACGCCCACCTGAGCTGGTCATATATGCTGCATTTATACTCCATGTTCATGCCTGCGATAAAGGATCTTTCTTTTGTTTCTAGCTCTTTCTTTTGTTTGCTGTTTATTATGTATCTTGTGTATGTTCTTGGTCTGTTTTCCTGATTACTCTAGTGCATCCTGATTTTGTACCTAATCACTCTCTCTGTTACCATCTTGGCTTGTATGACCTCGATAATACTTCTGTCCACTCCGTGGTGGTGCTCCTCTTGATGTTCAATTGTTTGTTAACCCTTTTGTTCCCTGACTTCTCCAATAACTTTCATATTGTGTTTTTTGTTACGTTGACTAAGCTACACCCTTCATCCTAGTATTGTAGGGATCTGCATCAGCGTTGAGTCCACCCTATTAAGATGGTCGGCACCCCAAAGTAGAGGTACAGAGGGTGTAAGTCAGTTCAGGGCCGCACTTATCCCTGCTCAGTATGACATTTTCTGTCTCTCTTGACAAGGGTCATGACTGTAGGCAGGCAACCTTGACACAGAATGTGGAATAATGATGTTCATTACATAAACAATGTCAATATTAAATAATGCACAAGACAAGTTGTGACTCTTTGCCACAGCTTTTATTAATTTTTTTTACATGTAAGCAACAAACTTTTATCAGTTGGATCTTTATAACTAGAGCATTTATTAAGCAAGATGCCGGCTGCCGGACCCCCAGCAGGCAAGCCTGCCTTCCTAGCTTTTATTTGCCAGAAAACTCTTCAAAAAAGATGTCAGCTATGACTTCACCATGAATAACCCCAGTATCACTGCAGACTGAAAAATTCATAAGGGGAGTAGGATGGGCCAAACCACTCCAGAAACCGAGAGGAGGGGAAAGGGGGAGCAGAACTAAATAGGGCTCGTGTGGGAGGGGTAGAAGGGTACACTGATAGGTCAGACACCAAACTGGCCCACCAAAACACTGAAGGGGAGGGAACCTGGCTTAACCCTTTCTAACTATCTGTCCAGGTTAAGCAGGGCCATACATGCCCTATGTCCCTAAAAAAAGATATGTCCCCCTCCAGTCACTAAGCACCCTCCTTATGGGCATCAGGTTCCTACAAAGCATAGCAGTAAAGGACCTAGTGGAAAGGGAACATGGCTTAAAGGGAACCTACTAAAAAATTTTACACTGCCTAAAATGTTACACTGACTCACTAAATGGCTGCAAACATTCAGAGTAAATATATTTGTACCTTCAGCGAGTAACAGGGATGTTCTCAACCCTGATTGACAAATCTTCCCCTATTTGCATATATGGAGATGAGGACTCCCCTATGACTCAGGACCTTATTCCTGCCTAGAGAAAAATCTATAATCACACTGAAACTGCACAGAGATTTAGAGTATATAATGGATGATTGTGATAGGGAAGCCTGTTAGTGTTCCATGCTGATCATGGTTTAGGCAGCATAAAATCTTAAGATGCTACATTTTAAGTCAAAATTTGAAAAAAAAATTGTGTAAAGTAGCTCAACCAATAGGTGGTGTAAAGGTTAAGTCGTTGAGATAAATTTGACACATTCTTATGGCTGGCTTGTCTAAGGAAGAAATTAATCATTTGCACATTTGTTCATTCTATTTTTGTAGTTTGTACTTTTTCCCTCATGACAACAGAAAATGTCCAAATATTATCATGTAGTCACATAATATATGTGTGCCAACCACATGCCCATAGTCATTTGTACGGAAAGAAAGGAACTTGATGAGCATGTGTCTTTTTTCAACCATACTAACAATTATTTTTTTTTTTTTCATGTTTTGAAAATGTATTACATGGTTGCAAGGGCATGTGATATATTTATGCTATGTCTGAGCTGGAGTAGAATTGCACCTCATTGGGTGGGGGTTTGCTACTTTTTGCGAAAGTCGCAGTTGATAAATTCATTACCAATGCACAAGACTAACCCTTAACATCTGGCCTGTATGCTCTTTTTAAAAAAAGGTGTAAATCAAAAAGGCCCCAAAAAAATAGTCTGAGGCGCAGTGCTGCGCCTAAATAGAGACAAATCTACACACAAAAACAACTCTAAAGACAATGAAAGTTGCCCCCATACTGTATGTAACTATATTAAAAAGCTATAGAGAAAAATGAAAAATATGTTAAAAACAGATAAAAGCTGCAAAAATAGAGACAGAAAGACTCATTGCCAAAGAGAGTAAAACTAACCCCAAAATGTTCTTTAGCTATATAAATAGAAAAAGTTCAAAAATGAAAGTGCAGGCCCTTTAAAAAAGTAATAAAGAAGTAATTATAAACGGGGATCAGGAAAAAGTGAATATATTATATTATATATCTTCTCCACTGTATTCATCGAGAAAAATGAAATGCCAGGTGAAATACAGCGAGATAAGGTAAACTCCCCAGTACAGGTCACCTGTATAACCAAGGAAGAAGTACAGTGCCACCTACAAAAAATCAAAATAGACAAATCGCCAGGTCCAGATGGCATTCACCCCCGTGTTCTAAAGGAATTAAGTAATGTAATAAACAGACCCCTATTTGTAATATTCAGGGACTCTATAGTAACAGGGACTGTTCCCCAGGACTGGCGCAGGGCAAATGTGGTGCCAATATTTAAAAAGGGGACAACAGGTGACCCAGGGAATTATAGACCTGTTATTTTAACCTCCATTGTATGTAAATTGTTTGTGGGTTTTCTAAGAGATGCTATTTTGGAGTGTCTTGATAAAAATAAATGTATAACCACATATCAGCATGGCTTTATGAGGGATCTGTCCTGTCAAACTAACCTGATCAGCATTTATGAGGAGGTGTGCTGCAGACTGGACCAGGGGGAATTGCTGGATGTCGTATATCTGGATTTTTCCAAAGCATTTGATACGGTGCCACATAAAAGGTTGGTGCATAAAATGAGAAGAATTGGGCTGGGGGAGAATGTGTGTAAGTGGGTAAATAACTGGCTCAGTGATAGGAAACAGAGGGTGGTTATTAATGGTACTTATTCTGATTGGGCGACTGTTACTAGTGGGGTACCACAGGGGTCAGTTTTGGGTCCTGTCCTATTTAATATATTCATTAATGACCTTGTAGAGGGGTTGAAGAGTAAAGTAGCAATCTTTGCAGATGATACTAAACTCTGTAAAGTGGTAAACACAATAGAGGACAGTGCATTGTTACAAATGGATCTGGATAGGTTGGAGGTTTGGGCTGGGAAGTGGCAGATGAGGTTCAACACTGATAAATTTAAGGTAATTCACATGGGAAGAAAAAAATGTATTAAATGGGAGCACACTTGGGACGACTGATGTGGAAAAGGACTCGGGAGTCTTAGTTAACAGTAAATTTAGCTGTAGTGACCAGTGAGCAGCTGCTGCCAAGGCAAATACGATCATGGGGTGCATCAATAGGGGCATAGATGCCCATGACAAGGAAATAATTCTACCGCTGTACAAATCACTAGTCAGACCACACATAGAATACTGTGTACAGTACTGGGCACCAGTGTACACGAAAGATATAGTGGAGCTGGAGAGGGTTCAAATATGGGCAACCAGAGTAATACAGGGAATGGGAAGACTACAAGAAAGATTATCAGAATTCGGGTTATTTAGTTTAGAAAAAAGAAGGCTTAGGGGAGACCTAATAACTATGTATAAATATATCAGGGGGCCGTACAGAGATCTCTCCCATGATCTCTACATACCCAGGACTGTATCTACGGTATAACAAGGGGGCATCCTCTATGTTTAGAGGAAAGAAGGTTTCTACACCAGCAAAGATGGGGGTTCTTTATTGTAAGAGCAGTGAGACTGTGGAATTCTCTCCCAGAGGAGGTGGTCATGGTGAACTCTGTAAAAGAATTTAAAAGGGATCTGGATGCATTTTTGGAGAATAATAACATCGCTGGTTATGTAAATTAGATTTATGGGGACAGAACATTGATCCAGGGATTTATTCTGACTGCCAGTCGGGAAGGAAATTTTACCTCTAGTATGAGGGTTTTTTGCCTTCCTCTGGATCAACTCAGTAGGGACTCATTAGGGTTATAGGTTGAACTTGATGGACTCTGGTCTTTTTTCAACCTTATGAACTATGTTACTATGTTATTATTATATTGTCAGAAAACATTACACGCAATGTGTGTTTTTTTTCCTAATACCAGAAAATATTATGAATTTTCAATGCCAAAAAAGTCATTCTGAATGATTGGGAGCAGATCTGACCTGCTTATAGCTTGAAGGTGATTGCGATTCTCATAAACTGTGGCCGTCAAGATGTTGAAAATAAACTAAAAAATGTTGCAACGGCTGTCCGGGCATGCTGGGAGTTGAAGTTTTGCAACATTTGGGGGGCTACAGTTTGAGACCACTGATCTACAGTCAATGACTATATTTTTACCTGTTTCGTTAATGGATAAACCTCAGGTCTATAGTCATAAAAGACGTAATGTTTGTAAAACAATTCTCAAAGGGGTACTTCAGCCAGAATTAACTTATAAGTAGCTGATCGCAAGGGGTCAGACCGCTGGGGCCTCCCACAATCTCCTGAATGGGTCCCTGTCCCACTCATTCAGGAGCACGTGTCGTCTACCTCTAAACGGCACACGTTCCATTGAAATGGCAAATTCCCAGTGTAAGAATTCCATTTTAATTAGCTAAAAACCACTATTTATTGCCTATGTGTTCTTCTAGTCATCATGTCATAATAAGGGTTGCTATTTAGAAATGGTACTAATGGCCTCCATGCTTTGTCCCTCTTTATTACATTCATTAGCAGCCTCTTTTTTTTCGTACGTTGTAAGACTGTGGTGAGATGTGAAGTAAGTGGCTTTGACGTGAACTGCTGAGTTAGGCCCTCCAGTTGTCAGAATAGATTCTGCATGCATTGCCGTAAGAAGAACGCTAATTATTGTGAGCTTAGGACACGTTGTGTTCCTGATTTCTAAGAATGGCATTTCTGTAAGGATCTGAAAATAATGAAAACGCGTAAAAACACAGACAATGCCCTGGATTTCATCACATTTCCGTATGATGTTTTGCTTATCCATTCTAACTTTGAAAAGTAAGATTTCATTTACGGTACAGTCCAGGAGGAATCTTCCATCTTGGTGGATTGGTAGAATCCAGCATTAGGGATACAACAACTGTAGTAAATCATTGGGCACCCTCGAACTGTACATCATTTTAACAAAATAATAATACCAAGAATAAAATTGTGTTGGATGGGAGTTGGCCAAAGCTTTATTGGGTAAAATTGCATAATATTGAACATACGCTATTAAAGGAGAACTCCAGATAAAATTAACTTATCCTCTATCCACAGGATAGGGGATAAGTATCTGACTCTGAAATGGGACTAAGTGAAGAGCACATCTGGTGGATGGCACGCGCTCCATATATTTTTATGAGAGCACAAAAGAGACCCAAGTACAGCACTCGGGCATCATCGGCGCTCGCATAGAAATGAATAGAGTGCTTACAGGCTACTGGTAGATGGCACACGCTCCGCATTGAGAGAGTTGGCTCCCATTCAGGGGATCACGGGGGTCTCTGCTACAAGTGGTTTCTTTTCTAAATCCGATTGTTTTTATTAGATTTTAACAATGTTCCATTAAACAACAAATTACACACACACACACAAAAAAAAACCTCCTCCCCAATGACCCCAACCACCCAGACAAAAAAACAAAACCACCCCAAGTCCACCAAAAGTCCAGTCAAGAGGTACCATCCTGCAAAAGAGAAAGAAAAAGCGGGGGAGGGGCAGGGAATGTAGTGCAACACATTTCAAGGATTTTATAAATTCTAGTCATAGGCACTTCAAAACATGCAGTATACAAGAAAAAAAAAAAGCCATACCAAGGGCAAGAAAGCCCATAAAGGCCTATTAGAAATTTACACATGACTTTTTGTTGGCTGTTGTAGTTGCTGTTGGCTGTTGCTGGGAGTTGTAGTTTTGCAACATCTGGAGTGATCTTCACCTTTGGAAAGCTCAGCTGTAGGATGATTGGCATCATCGTACATATTTGCGACCCAAAGAGACACCCCTGACCTCTAGTCTCTGTAGGCATAAAGCTGCCTCTAGTCTAACTGTGTGACCTGAGGATATGCTTACAGTTAAGGGCAGTGCTCACAAATGAAATGAATCTTATGTAATGTCCAACTGTATGGGCATCCTGAGGATTCATAGACAGAAGAGGCCAGCTTTGGTTTTCTCTATTTGTCTTCCCTATGGGTGTACATTTTGCCCCCCGGACAGACAACCCAATATAAGCAGACACTGGAAGGGGACCACATAGGTGTCGCATCTCTTCCATTTTGCAAAGGAGTGATATGGTAGAGAAAAAGTGTTGGGAGGTCCTTTTAAAAATTGGGGAATATTGTGGTGGCATGAACCTGATCAGGAAAGGAGATCTCTTATAGACTCTGTTAGAAAATCTTCTGTCTTTCCCCTGAAACTTTATGTATGGGCTCATGACAATAACCTGTCACTGGAAATCTAGATAGACACATACTATAAAAGGAACTAAAGTCAAAACAATATGCTGAACCGAATATTTTACCTTGCTATTTTTATTCCCTCATTTCTTTCCCTTTGTATAGTTAATGTTGCTGCAAAAAAAAAAAACCCTCTCTTTCTCCAGAAAGGATGCTTACAGATATAAGATAAAAATAACTCACTGCGGGAGTTAAATGCAAGTACACATGTATTCCGGCTTAAGCACAGCACCCACACGCTCCAGTCTGATGACTGATTCTAATTGGTTTTCGATGTCTAGTAAAGAGTTAAAGTGAACTGACTACAAGATGTAGTGTAAGCAACAGGGACCCTATTAACCTACTTCAGCGAGAAGAACAATAGCTTTAGACTACGTCTCCTCCAGTAATAAGTGGTGGGACCCAACACTTTATCATGTATGGACTTTATTAGAATCATGATGTCTTCTAATACCAGGTCAGCGTTCAACTGGGGATAATAAAAATTTTGTTACGAATTTTCCTCTATTTTATTTCTTTTCCATTGGGTGAGAACTGTACTTCAGCACTCAGTCCAATTCTGCACCTTGCAAAGTCAAGGAGAGACGCTGGGAGATAATATGTTGACAGGGCGTCCACTTCACTCAGTCCAGCCATGATTGGAAGTTACGGAAGATCAGAGAGCAGAGAAAGATCTACACAAAGGAAATAAGCAGGTGGCACGAACAATGATGATCTCAGATTACTCTCTGGAAAATAATAGAAATCTCTTATCTCATTCTGGTATCTTTCATTTGATTGACTGCTTATTTCTATGGGGGTGCAACGTAAATAAATGTGTGCATCTACATTTCATCAGAAAACGTAGACAGTGCCACCCGGCAGGAGAGTTCTACATGACACACAGATGTAGGGTAATGTCAGTGAGGGTGATGAGGTCAGAAGCGGCTTAGCTAAACAATATGACTATATAGTGGTTACCAGGGCACTGCACATTTTCACTGCCACGGCTTTCTGCCAACCAAATGCCTTTAAGCTGGCTCAGAGATGCAGTGCTGTGAAACAGTAACCCCTCCCTCACTGAATATCCATTTATTGTTCACAGTGGTTTCCCAGATTTAAAGGGGTACTCTAGAGGAAAACTTTTTTTTTTTTTTTTATGAACTGGTACTAGAAAGTTAAACAGATTTGTAAATTACTTCTATTAAAAGATCTTAATCATTTTAGTACTTATTAGCAGCTGTATGCTACAGAGGAAATTCATTTTCTTTTTTGAATTTATTTTTTGTGTTGTCCACAGTGCTCTCTGCTGACACCTTTGTCCCTGTCAGGAACTGTCCATAGCAGCATAGATTTGCTATGGGAATTTTCTTCTGCACTGGACAGTTCCTGATAAGGGCATCAGGTGTCAGCAGAGAGCACTGTGGACAAGACAAAAAAGAAATTCAAAATATAAAGATTTTCCTCTGTAGCAAACAGCTGCTAAAAAGTACTGAAAGGGTTAAGATTTTTTAATAGAAGTAATTTACAAATCTGTTTAACTTTCTGGCACCAGTTCATTTAAAAAAAAAAAAAATTTCCACCTGAGTACCCCTTTAACGACGCAGGACGTATATTTACGTCCTGCGCCGGCTCCCGCGATATGAAGCGGGATCGCGCCGCGATCCTGCATCATATCGCGTCGGTCCCGGCGCTCATCAACGGCCGGGACCCGCGGCTAATACCACACATCGCCGATCGCAGCGATGTGCGGTATTAACCCTTTAGAAGCGGCGGTCAAAGCTGACTGCCGCTTCTAAAGTGAAAGTGAAAGTGACCCGGCTGCTCAGTCGGGCTGTTCGGGACCGCCGCGGTGAAATCGCGGCGTCCCGAACAGCTGACCGGACACCGGGAGGGCCCTTACCTGCCTCCTCGGTGTCCGATCGACGAATGACTACTCCATGCCTGAGATCCAGGCAGGAGCAGTCAAGCGCCGATAACACTGATCACAGGCGTGTTAATACACGCCTGTGATCAGGATGAGAGATCAGTGTGTGCAGTGTTATAGGTCCCTATGGGACCTATAACACTGCAAAAAAAATGTTAAAAAAAGTGTTAATAAAGGTCATTTAACCCCTTCCCTAATAAAAGTTTGAATAACCCCCCTTTTCCCATAAAAAAAATAAAACAGTGTAAAAAAAATAAATAAATAAACATATGTGGTATTGTCGCATGCGTAAATGTCCGAACTATAAAAATATATCATTAATTAAACCGCACGGTCAATGGCGTACGTGCAAAAAAATTCCAAAGTCCAAAAAAGTGTATTTTGGTCACTTTTTATACCATTAAAAAATGAATAAAAAGTGATCAAAAAGTCTGATTAAAACAAAAATCATACCGATAAAAACTTCAGATCACGGCGCAAAAAATGAGTCCTCATACCGCCCTGTATGTGGAAAAATAAAAAAGTTATAGGGGTCAGAAGATGACATTTTTAAACGTATACATTTTTCTGCATGTAGTTATGATTTTTTCCAGAAGTGCGACAAAATCAAACCTATATAAATAGGGTATCATTTTAACCGTATGGACCTACAGAATAATGATAAGGTGTAATTTTTACCGAAATATGCACTGCATAGAAACGGAAGCCCCTAAAAGTTACAAAATGGCGTTTTTTTCCGATTTTGTCGCACAATGATTTTTTTTTCCGTTTCGCCGTGCATTTTTGGGTAAAATGACTAATGTCACTGCAAAGTGGAATTGGCGACGCAAAAAATAAGCCATAATATGGATTTTTAGGTGGAAAATTGAAAGGGTTATGATTTTTAAAAGGTAAGGAGGAAAAAACGAAAGTGCAAAAACGGAAAAACCCTGAGTCCTTAAGGGGTTAAATTAAATAAATGTATGCAACTCAACATACTGTATGTGTGTATGTTCCAGCACAACTTCCAAATGGCTGGAGATATTTTTTCACACTACGGGCGGGGCTTAATCGCGGCGCCCACACTCAGCCATATTCGGGAACCGTATTTAATGCATGTCTATGAGCCGACCGGAGTGAACCGCACCCTCCGGTCGTATACGGGAACCGTAAATACAAAAAAGTAGTGTGAAACCAGCCTTACTTATATGTAAACTAAGAATATCTCTTCTACTCAGAACCCACCCCATTTCACATAACAGGTCACCCCTCCCCAGCCTCCACATAACAGGTTCCCTCTTCCCAGCCTCCACATAACAGGTCCCCCCTCCCCAGCCTCCACATATCAAGTCCCCCCTCCCCAGCCTCCACCACATAACAGGTCGCCCCTCTCCAGCCTCCCCCTAACAAGTCTCCCCTCTCCAGCCTCCACATAACAGGTCCCCCCTCTCCAGCCTCCACATAACAGGTCCCCCCTCTCCAGCCTCCACATAACAGGTCTCCCATCTCCGGCCTCCACATAACAGGTCACCCCTCTCCAGTCCCCCATATAACAGGTCTCCCCTCTCCAGCCTCCACATCACAGGTCAACCCTCTCCAGCCCCCCACATCACAGGTCCCCCCTCTCCAGCCTCCACATGGCAGGTCTCCCCTTTCCAGCCTCCACATAACAGGTCACCTCTCTCCAGCCTCCACATAACAAGTCTCCCCTTTCCAGCCTCCACATAACAGGTCTCCCCTCTCAGGCCTCCACAACACAGGATAACCCTCTCCAGCCTCCACATAACAGGTCACCCCTCTCCAGCCCCCCACATCACAGGTCCCCCCTCTCCAGCCTCCACATAACAGATCTCCCCCCTCCAACCTCCACATAACAGGTCACCCCTCTCCAGCCTCAGTATAACAGGTCTCCTCTCTCCAGCCTCCACATAACAGGTCACCCCTCTCCAGCCCCCCACATCACAGGTCCCCCCTCTCCAGCCTCCACATAACAAGTCTTCACTCTCCAGCCTCCACATAACAGGTCACCCCTCTCCAGCCTCCACATAAAAGGTCTTCCCTCTCCAGCCTCCACATAACAGGTCACCCCTCTCCAGCCCCCCACATCACAGGTCCCCCCTCTCCAGCCTCCACATAACAGGTCCCCCTCTCCGGCCTCCACATCACAGGACCCCCGTCTCCAGCCTCCACATCACAGGTCACCCCTCTCCAGCCTCCACATAACAGATCTCCCCTCTCCAGCCTCCACATAACAGGTTACCCCTCTCCAGCCTCCACATAACAGGTCACTCTTCTTCAACACACACCTTGCCATCACACTCACCCATAGAAATGCATTGATCAGTGTTTTCTGCTCTTGATTCAAGCCTGGATTTCAGTCTTAGAGCAATCAAACGCCGATCGGACAGCCGGGAAGAAGGTAAGGCACCTCCCACTGTCCTCTTAGCTGTTCAGAACGCTGTGATTTCACCACGGCGGTTCCAAACAGCTCCACTGAGCTAGCCGCTATGGATTTCTCCCGTTTTAGATGCAGCAATCAACTTTGATCGAGGCATCTAAAGGGTTAATACCGAACATCAGCCCAATCGCCGATGTCTGGTATGAGCCGCGGGTTCTGGTTGCTGATAGCAACCGGGACCCAGCAGTTACGAAGCGCGCTCAGCTTCTGAGCGTGATTCACAGATCGGGAGCTGGCCACCTACATAAATATACATGCGTGGTCATTAAGGGGTTAAAAACTGCACCTGAAAAGCCAAACAGTAAGATTTCTTCTGGATGCTTTCAGCTGTATATCGCTGTGCAGTGTAAGAAGAGGTCACCACTGTGTCTCTATAGGACCCATCTCCAGTGATGAGAACCAGCATAATGTAATTCTACGGCCCTGGGTCTCATCACTGGAGATGGGTCCTATGGAGACACAGTGGTGACCCCTTCTTACACTGCACAGCGATATACAGCTGAAAACATCTAGGATTAAAGCTTACCGTTTGGCTTTATAGGCGCTGATTTTAAAAGAAATGGTATTAAACAAATGAATATCAAGCACAGTGCTGCGTTATAGTCATATGTTAAAAGGAACTCTAGAGGTACAATCTATTATACAACATAGGACTACAACTCCCAGTGTGGTCTCCCTGTCTGTGCCTCCTCCCCCAGCCTTAAAGGGATGTGGTAAGTAAATGTAGTTTATATTGTACATTTACAATCTGGCAAGCAACATTAACATAAGGCTCTGCTTTACTGTAGCTCATGTTGGACTAATAGACTCAGCCTGAGGCAGCAGGCTGCTGGGAGTAGTAGTACTAGAAGGGCTGTCAGTGTAGAGCTGGGCAGTATGACCAAAAATGTGTATCACAGTATTTTTGTAACTTATGGCGGTTCCACAGTATTTAACGGTATTTCTCCCCCTCCCCCACCCCACCAAATCATGTTACCCGCCTGCACTGTTCTGCTCCCCCACCAATTAATTATCAGCCCAGCCAGGGGGTACTACTCACATATGGCAAGCACTGCCCTCCTCCTCTTTGTTGCGGGCCGACACCAGCGCTGGAACTCTATACTGTACGCCAGTGGTCTCCAACCTGCGGACCTCCAGATTTTGCAAAACTACAATTTCCAGCATGCACGGACAGCGAACGCTGTCTGGGCATGCTGGGAGTTGTAGTTTTGCAACAGCTGGAGTTCCGCAGGTTGGAGACCACTGCTGTACGCTGTATTCCTATGCCCGGGCTGCAAAAGATAAAGAAAATAAACTTTTAACTTACCTACGACGGCCCTGGAACGTTGGACAGTCGTCAGCCTATCACCGGCAAGAGCGATGTCCCGCCCCTGCCAGTGATAGGCTGAGCCCACTGTCATGTAAGAAGCCGGCTTCTTCCATGACAGTGGGTTCAGCTTATCACCGGCCGGGGCAGGACATCGCTCCGGCCGGTGATAGGCTGACGGCTGTCCGACGTTCCAGGGCCGCCGTAGGTAAGTTAAAAGTTTATTTTCTTTATCTTTTGCAGCCGGCATAGGGATATAGAGTACAGCAGTGGTCTCCAACCTGCGGAACTCCAGCTGTTGCAAAACTACAACTCCCAGCATGCCCGGACAGCGCTGGCTGTCCGGGCATGCTGGGAATTGTAGTTTTGCAACATCTGGAGGTCCGCAGGTTGGAGACCACTGGCGTACAGTATAGAGTTCCAGCGCCGGTGTCGGCCCGCAACAAAGAGGAGGAGGTCAGTGCTTGACATATGTGAGTAGTACCCCCTGGCTGTGCTGATAATTAATTGGGGGGGAGCAAAACAGCGCAGGCGGGTCACATATAATTAGTTCCCCAATGTGGGGACAGCGCTGCGCTGGGCTGATAATTCATTCCCAAGGGGAGGGGCCCAACCGGTATTGCGGTATGGGCTAAAATTCATATCGTGCAGCCCAAAAATGTTGGTATTCGGTATGAACCGGTATACCGCCCAGCCCTATGTCAGTGTGTCCTTCCCTCCCCATAAGGACAATTTTCTTACATTTAATTGCAGGCAGACAGTGACAAGTACTTACATCCATCACTGTCACTGCCTACAGTCCGGCTGGTCGGTGTCCTCAGCGGTCCCTGTGTTAGCTGACAGGATGATAGCACTGGGTAAATTGCAAAGAGCAGAGGGAGAAGAGTTGTCATCTCCCTCTTGCTCTGCAGGCTCTCCTCAGCACTCCTCTCTTCTTCTTGTCTCCCCACAGACTGCACAGGCTGGTTTAGACTTGCAGTCTATGAGACAGGGGGAACACGCTAGTGACCTCTGAGATCCGACACAGAGGGTGCAATGAAGAGATTACATCCTGCTTGTCTGTGTCGGACATGTGATGTCGTCCACGCAATCCTGCAGGTCTAAACCAGCCAAAGGCCATAGAGCATAGGGATGTAAGTGTGGCCATGAGTCCCATAGCTGCTGCCAGTCAGGGTTGTAATCGGCCCTGCTAATGCCTGAGAAAGGACAAATCCGGCACTGACTGTATTTTGCTAAGATTTGCGCAAAATCGTGGCAAAAACACTGCGATTTTACCGCAATTTTGCGCAAATCACGGCAAAATACAGTATTGTGAGTATGGATGTAAATATGTTCAGGGGGCCCTCTTTTGGATGGGGGCCCTGGGCAACTGCCCAGGTTGCCCTGCCCTAACGCCGGCCCTGAGTACAGGATCTGTAGCCTCTGGACCTCCAGTCACTGTATCGGCCTGTCTGGAGTCTCAGGACCTGCTGCTGCTGCGGTGTACAGAGGTTCTGATATCCCTGACTGGCTGGCGCAAAGGGCTTTCGGCCTACCATTAATTTTCTAGTTATCTCCTTTGGCCAGTTCGGCACTGCCCATATACAGTGTGAAGGAGCAGGTAGTAGCTCTATGGGCAACCCTGTATTTTTAACAAATCTGATGCAAAATTGTGGGAATTCATGGTAAACGAATTAACTGACTATTGCCTGCTTAACCTGTTCAGGACGCCGGGCGTATGCATACGCCCTGCATCCCGAGTCCTTAAGGATGTGGGGCGTATGCATACACCCGTGGGAATTCTGGTCCCCGCCGCTAGCCGGTTGGGGACCGGACCGGAATGCCTGCTGAAATCATTCCTGAGTCCCCCCCATGTCGGCGATCGCAGAAAATCGCATGTCAATTCAGACATGCAATTTTCTGCTATTCCGGGCTGATCGGGTCTCTGGTGACCCGATCACCCGGAAAATAGCGATGATCGGAGCTGTCAGGGACAGCCCCGATCATCCTGAGAGCTAAGAGTGAGGTCGCAGTGCTGTGATCTCCTCCTATCCCCTGCCATTGGTCAGAACTGATTCTGACCAATGGCAGAGCAGGACAGTGGGTTGCCATGGCAACCCCCCATTCTGCCCACCCCTGGATGTCGAGGGGAACATGGACAGAAGATAGAGGCCATTATCCCAAGGAGAAGATGCCTGGGGAGCCAGGATCGTAGCTGAAGACTGCAGGATCCTGGCTCAGGTAGGGAAACTACGGTGGAGGGGGGTATTGAAAGTGAAATAAAGGGATCTTTACTGTGGTAACCCCTAGGAAGGCAAAACTGCAACTCCCAGCATGCCCAGACGGCCAAAGGCATGTTGGGAGTTGTAGTTTTGCAACATCTGGAGGGTCACAGTTTGGAGACCACTGTTATAGTGGTGCCCAAATGGTAGCCCTCCAGATGTTGCCAAACTACAACTCTCAGCATGCCTGGACTGCTCAGGCATGCTGTGAGTTGTAGTTCTGTAACATCTGTCCCTTTAGATTTAGCAATTTTCATGACATTTTTGAAAATTGCTTCTCTACTTTGAAGCCCTCTAAGTTTTTTCAAAAAGCAAAAATATGATGCAAACATAAAGTAGATATATTGTATTTGTGAAGAAAAATAAAATTTATTGTGAATATCCATTTTCCTTACAAGTAGAGAGCTTCAAAGTTAGAAAAATGCTACATTTTCCAAATTTTCATGACATTTGGGGATTTTTCACCAAAAAGGATGCAAGTAACGCCGAAAATTTACCACCAAAATAAAGTAGAATATGTAACGAAAAAACTATCTTAGAATCAGAATATTCGATAAAAGCGTTTTTGCGTTATTAATTCGTAAAGCGAGGGTGGTCAGAATTGCAAAAAAGGGCTCAGTCCTTAAGGTGAAAAAGGGCGGCGTCTTTAAGGCATTAAACTTAAAGGGGTACTCCGCTCTAAACATCTTATCCTCTTTCCCCAGCTGCGGGACCCCCAAGATCTCTGGGCTGGCAGCGGCAGCATACGGAACACATCGCCAGTCATCGGGTACGGAGCGGAGTTCGCTCCGTGCACCGAATGACATGGGTGCCCAGCAGCGGGACCCCCCGATCTAACATCTTATCCCCTATGATTTGGATAGGGCATAAGATGTTTTCAGCGGAGTACCCCTTTAAATATCTGTTCTTACCTCTTACGTTCCCCCACTGCCTCCAGTATCGCTTCTCTCTGCACTTCACATCCTGAAATACTTCAGATGACTGACTGAGGCAAAACACAGATATAGCCAGTGACTGGCTGAGCTCAATGTGACGTGTTGACCCCCCACACCATTATGTTGTGTTTACTGAAGACCAGGTGCTGGGATTAATGCAAGACTCTCAGCCAAAACACTGGCTGCAGTGGTGTTCGTCCAGTGATCGCCTGAGCAGCACTCTTGTGTATTGACTCCTAGCACCAGGAAGCGGAGCATGGCACAGACTGGGAGCAGCGACACTTGAGGCAATGGAGGCCGAGGGATGTAGTTACAAGTTAATTTTGTTTAAACAGGCAGTCTGTGTATGTTTTTAGGAAAACACTTTTTGATGGCCAACTCCTTTAAAATAAAATTTGGAGTATTTTTTTTATTCTTTTCCATTCAGATAAAAAGATTCAAATCGAAATAAACTACAGATCACTAGACATTCTTCTTAGGAATTTTCTAATAGCGTATGGTATGAGCCATTCATGATGCATCCAGATCATCGGAAATGATGCAACAAAGCATCCAAACCATCGTAAAAATTTTACTTGGGGAGTTTTAGTTGTGAAACGCTATATTAGCCACATGGCATATTATAGACATTATATGACACGCGTTCTACTTTTAAAGGGGCATTCCAGCTTTATACATCTTATCCCTATCCAAAGGATAGGGATAAGATGTATGATCGCATGGGTCCCGCCACCTGGACCCCCACGATTTTGGTGCAGCCCCCTGCATTCTGTGCCATCACGCCCCCTCCCATAGGCATTAATGGAGGGGGCGTGGTATGACATCACAAGGGGGCATGGCCCTGAAATCACGTCTCAATCTCAGAGGCACAGAATGCCGGGGGGCTGCACCGAAATGGGGGAGGGGCCAGCGGCAGGACCCCTGCATTCATACATTTTATCCCCTACCCTGTGGATTGCAGATAAGATGTATAAAGCTTTAATACCCCTTTAAGACTGGAGTGTGATATGTCAGTCCCTCATGAGGTGTATGCACCATAGAGGCTGACCAGGCAGTTGTTATGTGGCCCTTGATGAGAGTGTGTCCAGCCCTTTTAGGGCCAGTCACCTTTATGGTATGGACCTGCACTGTTTGCAAACAAAGGATTGGAAACTGGTCTAAGCATCATAGATAGAGCATGAAGAGGTATAAAAACTCTAGGTCCTTCTGTCCCAAGGGTCAATAATAGGGACCTATTTTCATCTTTGCTATGGTCCCTTTTTCTACTACCTACCCAATGAGAGTGCACAACTTTTAATATGTATTTTGGGAATATTCAATGACTTTTTGGATGAGTTTTTGCTGTGCACTAGTAGTAACTTCATCAAGTAACCTAATACAAGAAGGGAGTCAAGAAATAGAATGGGTCATTGGCACTCTCCTGAGGACAGAGGAAGCGGTAGACCGTTAAACGGCCTATCGTCATCACCCCGTGTAGTTTCGGCTGTTGCGGTTCCAATTCGTCCTTTCCTGTTTACAGCCAGCCGTTTTTAAAGGGGTTCTCCGGTGCTTACACATCTTATCCCCTATCCAAAAGATAGGGGATAAGATGCCTGATCGCGGGAGTCCTGCTATCACGCCCCCTCCCGTAGGCTTGCATTGAGGGGCGGAGCGTGACATCACACGGGGGCGAAGGCGTGACGTCACACGCCGCCGGCCCTGTAGTCGCCCGTAATCAGACCAGGAGCGAACACGCTCCGGGGACTGATTACAAACGGGGTGCCTCGTGCATGATCACGGGCGTCCCCAGCTGCGGGACTCCCACGATCAGGCATCTTATCCTCTATCCTTTGGATAGGGGATAAGATGTGTAAGCACCGGAGAACCCCTTTAAGTGATGTAATAACGATAAAGTTTTTAATTCTATTTTTGGATGTTTTTTTCTTACATTGTGCACCCCTATGACTACCCAATCTCCCTCCACCCCAGATGTACAAGAGAACTTTGTAGCTGCTCTTTACTGATCAATGGTGGTGCAAACCTGCTTTTTCCTCTGTATATGCCCTCATACAAGAATGATTTGCCGAAGCTTCAAGCATTGGGCAATTTAGTTAGTTTGGTCTCCACCCGGACTTGCAGAAGTCCAAACTCAAGAAGTGCATGCCAGGCATGGTGAGTCACAGCTCTCGCAGGCTTCAGTGACATCACACCTGCTGGGGAATGCCCACTTTCTCCTGCTGGGAGCTTACACAATGTGAGCAAGGGGAAAGTTTTTTTTAAAGCCCTGAATTTTTTTTTAGGGCAGGAGGGGTGTTAGGAGTAGTTAGTGAATACAATCTGAGTTAGTTTAGAAAATATGGTTTGATGACAGGTTCTCTTTAAGCCAGTGCTTCTCAATAATTTTCTGTCATAAAATTGGAAGAAGAAAAAATTTTGCGCCCCTGCACGACTGTAAATAGCATCATTTGTCTATACAATTGTTATAAGTACACCTCTGCATAACACTGTATCCTTATTAACGTATATGAGAATAAAAAAAGAAAGAAATGTGAATCAATTTACAACAAAGAATAGCTTTATTAGCTTAACCTGGGGGTGGTCTATTGTATGGGGGGGTCGTATCTACTTACGGCTCCTGTAATGGATATTGACCCTTATTATTGGTATCCTCCTGCGGTGTGCTTTGTACCCCTTCCACTCCTGCATTCCTGCTATTATGCCCTTTTTTATCTAGGTTACCTTCAGGGCTTAGAAACTTTACCTGCAGAGCGTCTTTTTGCACCTTCCCCCTCCTCCTTTTGATCCAGAGTACTGTCTTCTAGTTCGTATACTTTTTCCTCCTCCATCACCTGTTTACTATTTCTTTTCCCCTTTTCAGTTTTATTATTAGATTTAGTGTTTGTCCTACCTCCTCTCCTTGACCCCTGCTCTTTATGTTCTTTCTGTGCTTCAGCTCTTATTTTCCCACCTGGTGATGCTGCGGATGTATCTTTGAGACTCTGCCTTGATGATATGCCGGCGTCCTGCTTTTTCTCCTCTGTGAGTGGCACTAGGAACCGGCGTATTGATTCCTGTATGTCTCCACGGGTCCTCTGCATGTGTCACACGCGTCGGGCTGCTACTGGGGCTGCGCTGGGACAATCTCCAGTGATCGCGCGGCGCTGCTCCCTCTCTCCAGCCGTAGAGTTGCTAGGCAACTGACGCCGTGTGGGACTCCGCTTGCGAGTGAGTATTTGCCGAAGTCAAACGAGCCCCCCTTTACGGAGCCTCCACTATTTGAGAAGCACTGCTTTAAGTCAATATACTGGGTTATAGATGGGGAAAAAGCTGTAAAAAGAGGGGTAAATAAAAAATTTTGGTTAGATATTTCCTGTGTTCTTCCCATTACAATCTCATTACCATTTGAGCTCCAGGGCACAATGGAGGTTGCGGGTTGGCTCAATAAGCTCCCTTGCCTCATCAATATTCACTCCCTGGCAGGTCCCCCTCTATGAGGTAAGAGCCTGGGAGGTGTATGAGCGCTCTCCTCTCACATCACGTAAAGGGGTAGGCTGGGAAGTGAATATTGATGAGGCAGGGGAGCTGGGTGATCCGGCTCCCCACCTCCATTGCACGCTGGAGCACAATATCAATGAGATTGTAACGGGCAGATCTCAGGAAAGATCTAACCTTAAAATGTAAGTAACCCCTTTTCTTATAGCTATTCACCCGCACTATAACCCAATATATTGGGTTAAGTGCAGGTAAAATAGCTGTCACATTCTCTTTAAAAATGGCATAAATACATAGTTTCACCACTTTTCAAATTATTACTACCACACATGTAATATTATACAGTTTTGGCCCCAGTGAAAAAAAAATTAAAAAAATAATATGATAGGAGCAGGTTCAAAGGCAGGCAACCAGAGAAATGAATTGAATGGGTGGACTACAGTACCCAGAAAAATTATACAAATCTCACTTATTTAGTTTTGAAGAAAGACGGACGGAAGCTGAACTACTAACTATGGCCCTTATTTACTAAGAGTGGAGTGTAGGTTTTTTTGTGGGTTTTAATTCCCTACAATTTATTTTCCATGGTATTTACTAAGGTTTCCCTACATTTTCCATTTTCACTACACTTTGCTTTTTTTTACACATGCTCTGATCTGTAGGGTTTTCCTCAGCTGAAATCCACCACATTTTATGTGGAAACCTTAGTAAATATGTAGTTTTTTTGTGAAAATGTTGGGAACATGCCCCTTTTCGGAGACCACGCCCACTTTTCCCGGACCCTTTTTCGGGTTTTCTTAGCAAAATGGAGAGTTAGTCAGGGTTTTTTCAATTCTGGTGCAAATTCTGGCGCAAAATCTGGGGCAGACAGAATTTCTGGCGCAATGCGACAGAATCTGGCGCACAACCCGACAAAACATGTCGGATTTTCAGTAGTAAATGAGGGCCTATGTGTGTAAACATATCAAGGTTTAAAAGAGAAATGTCTCCTGTGATCTAGTTATATCCAAGACTGTGGTGGAAGGTTATCTATTGTCTTATAGTAAGATTCTCTTTGTTACCCATATCAACTAATCAGAGCTCAGCTTTCATTTCTCATATTGCTCTGATCAAATAAAATCTGAGCTGTGATTGGTTACTATGGGCAACAAAGCAAATATTACTATAGGACAGTGTGATAAATTCCCCCCGGTATGTATAACTAGGTGTCATCCTGAACATGTAAAGCAGTGTTTTCCAACCAGGGTGCTTCCAGGTGTTGCAAAACTACACCTTTCAGAATCCCCGGACAGCCAGCGACTTACTTTTATCTTGGTCTTGTCTTGGTACTATAACTTCCTCCAGGAACATCATCATGTGGCTGTTGGCCAACTCTTGCGGGTGTGGTTTCGCCAGTATAAAATGAATGCAACATAGTCCCAAGACAAATTTCAAAGAGGTATTCTGGGCTTAACTAACTTTTAAATATCCTGCCCATTATGAAGAATTATGCTAGTTCTACATTTACTTTCTATGCGGCTCTGCCGTGGATCATCATCTTTCTATGGTCCCCCCAGGTCTAGCGTTTCCGTTAAGGTCTTGATGACGTTCGTCTCACAATCGTTTGCGGCTTGAGGCGGCAGCTGGTATCAGGGGGCTTGGCTATTCCGTTTGATGTTTGCCTTCCAGCTGTACGTCCTGACGTGCAGGCATCCCGTGATCTCGGGAATCTGCAGAATGCGGGAACGCCAGTACGTCAGGACATACAGATGGACCGCAAACGTGATCAGGAAGCTGGCTTGAGAAGAAATAAAAGAAATAGCCAGCCCCCTCGAGCTGCAAGGGATTGTGAGATGAATGTCATCAAGACCTAAACGGACCATATAAATAAGAAGAAGAAGACAATCCATGGCAGAGCCATATAGCAAGTAAATGTAGAACTAGCATAATTCTTCATAATGGGCAGGATAGTTAAAAGTTAGTTAAGCCCGGAATTACCCTTTAACTACTAGGGAGCAAGGAAAGGTAACAACTTTTCTTCTCCACAGAAAACCCCTTAAAAAATTGGGCAACCCTAGGATAGCAAGATCTACAAATGTAGATAATAAGCATAAGACTGGTGGTAGGACTACTTTTTTACATCTTAAAATCTAAAGTGTACCTGTTGTTAACAAAAACTTTTTATATAAATGTAGATCATGAGATTATATGTATGTTTGTAATATACATTGGTGCAAATTTTTGGTCCTACAGCTATTGCATGTGTGTCTCTGTGAGAAGACCAAATGCAGGACAAGCAGGGCTCTGTGCACTGAGGACAAGCAGGGCTCTGTGCACTGAGGACAAGCAGGGCTCTGTACACTGAGGACAAGCAGGACTCTGTGCACTGAGGACAAGCAGGGCTCTGTACACTGAGGACAAGCAAGGATCTGTACCCTGAGGACAAGCAGGGTTCTCTACACCGAGAACAAGCAGGGCTCTGTACACTGAGGACAAGCAGGGCTCTGTGCACTGAGGACAAGCAGGGCTCTGTACACTGAGGACAAGCAGGACTCTGTGCACTGAGGACAAGCAGGGCTCTGTACACTGAGGACAAGCAAGGCTCTGTACACTGAGGACAAGCAAGGCTCTGTACACTGAGGACAAGCAGGGCTCTGTACACTGAGGACAAGCAGGGCTCTGTACACTGAGGACAAACAGGACTCTGTGCACTGAGGACAAGCAGGGCTCTGTACACTGAGGACAAGCAAGGCTCTGTACACTGAGGACAAGCAAGGATCTGTACCCTGAGGACAAGCAGGGTTCTCTACACCGAGGATAAGCAGGGCTCTGTACACTGAGGACAAGCAGGGCTCTGTGCACTGAGGACAAGCAGGGCTCTGTGCACTGAGGGCAAGCAGGGCTCTGTACATTGAGTACAAGCAGGGCTCTGTACACTAAGGACAAGCAGGGCTCTGTACACTGAGGACAAGCAAGGCTCTGTACCCTGAGGACAAGCAGGGCTCTCTACACCGAGGACAATCAGGGCTCTGTACACTGAGGACAAGCAGGGCTCTGTACACTGAGGATAAGCAGGGCTCTGTACACTGAGGACAAGCAGGGCTCTGTACACTTAGGACAAGCAGGGCTCTGTGCACTGAGGACAAGCAGGGCTCTGTGCACTGAGGACAAGCAGGGCTCTGTACACTGAAAACAAGCAGGGCTCTGTACACTGGGGACAAGCAGGACCCTATACACTGAGGACAAGCAGGGCTCTGTACACTGAAAACAAGCAGGGCTCTGTACACTGAGGACAAACAGGGCTCTTTGCACTGAGGACAAGTAGGGCTCTGTACACTGAGGACAAGCAGGGCTCTGTACACTAAGGACAAGCAGGGCTCTGTACACTGGGGACAAGCAGGGCCCTGTACACTGAGGACAAGCAGGGCTCTGTACACTGAGGACAAGCAGGGCTCTGTACACTGAGGACAAGCAGGACTCTGTGCACTGAGGACAAGCAGGGCTCTGTACACTGAGGACAAGCAAGGCTCTGTACACTGAGGACAAGCAAGGCTCTGTACACTGAGGACAAGCAGGGCTCTCTACACCGAGGACAATCAGGGCTCTGTACACTGAGGACAAGCAGGGCTCTGTGCACTGAGGGCAAGCAGGGCTCTGTACATTGAGTACAAGCAGGGCTCTGTACACTGAGGACAAGCAGGGCTCTGTACACTGAGGACAAGCAGGGCTCTGTACACTGAGGACAAGCAAGGCTCTGTACCCTGAGGACAAGCAGGGCTCTCTACACCGAGGACAATCAGGGCTCTGTACACTGAGGACAAGCAGGGCTCTGTACACTGAGGATAAGCAGGGCTCTGTACACTGAGGACAAGCAGGACTCTGTGCACTGAGGACGGACACTGTACACTGAGGCTCTGTGACACGCTCCCGGCTCACGCATCAGGATGATTGACAAGCCAGGAGCCTACACAGAGCCCTGCTTGTTCTGCCCTCACTTCCTGCACTTGGACTCCTCATAGAGACACACAGGCAATAGCTGAAGGGGTAACATTTTTTCCCAAAAAAATATAATATATAAATATACAGATATTTTAACCAATGTATATTTCAAATATACATTTAATGGTATTATCTACATTATATAAAAAGTTTTTGTTAGTGACAGGTTTACTTTAAACTTGAGGGGAGTCTATACTATATTTTAACAAAAGAAAATTCTAGATCATTTTATGTCCTGTATTTTTTTTCTTTCTTTGCTGTTTTGCAGAAAAAAATGTTCCAAAATATATAGACGTTAAAAACATCACCCTGTGTTGATCTTAAGTATTCACTTGAACAGCTATGCTCTACCACCTTGGTTGGGAATGCTGGCAGATGCCCCTGGGCTGAAATAGCTTTTTCGATATAACTCTTTTCTCTACAGCATCAAAACCATTATAGCCAATTACAGACTGCTCAAGTGAAAAGCCCAGAAAGAAACTAGTTTAATATATTATACCCATGAATTACATAACATGATATCAACTGTGTTATGTATGGAATACGGTGCTTAACACATTATGGATTCAACTGAAGATGTGAGAAACAGCTCATTGTACTGAATCCACTAGTAATTTTTACTGCAAACCTTTTGAGAATTATATTTGGTGTCAGTGAGGTGCAATGCAGGGTAGATGTTATAACCCAAGGGGAAGATGTTATTAACCCCTTCTTGTCGTGATGCCAGGGCATAGTTTAGTGTCTGTACCTGTCTTTCATGGTGGTCTCACAATTTGTCTGTGATTTTTTCCCTTATGTTTATTTTAACAGCATACAAAATGTTGTCTTAGGTTTCCCAGGTTGCAGTGTGGCCAAAGACATTACATCACTAGTCAGGTGTTCAGAGGAGCTTGTCTGCTTCAATGGGTGGAGCGACCGCTGGACGGGAGGGAGATTATTCTGAAAGAATTGTTGTTTTGCAACAGCTGGAGGCACCCTGGGCAGAAAACACTGGTCTATTTCATGAACGAGATCATAGGTGTATTTCAATGGATGGGGTGGCTGATGTGTGGGAGGAAGAAAAGTGACCTCCCACTTACAAACAAGGAATCAAGGGACTTAGTCAGTTTACAAAAATATATCCTCAGAATTATGGTAATCTCATAACATAGCAATTTAGCCCCAATACAAGCACAAATCCTTCCTAAGCATGTCCATTACTGTCTGCAGGTGCATATCCCCTTATGGTGGATAACACCTTTAATGATATGCCATCACAGGGCCCCATATGAGAGTGAATATTATGCTACTCTTCACTAGATAACTTTGAAAATCCTATTTTTCTCCTCTTATGCTATGAAGTGCCTCCTAAGATGCTTATTTTTTTTTTATTATAACTTTATTTATTGGGATTTTTCAATTTTATAAAATAAACATCAGTATGATAACAATGGTTCAAATAGGGAGATACATAGTGTACATCAGTGGGTAGCTCAGCACCCACAGGAACAATAAATAGTAGTAGCAAAAATCTGCTAAAACCGTACGGATAAAGACATTGCATATTCCCAATCCACCCCTCCCAACATATGTGCTAATAGAATTGGACATCTCATCTCACCGTCCTGAATCACGTACGACATACAATCACACAGTCAACCAACCTAAATAAAAAAAAGAAATGGGGTGGGGGAGAAATTACGGGAGCAAGCCAAGAGAAAGCCAAGGTCCTCTGCCTCACAATATCTTAGAAAAGAAGCAGGCTAGGGGTCCTTACCTTGCGCCATCCGATAAGCAAAGTGGACCTAAGCTGCTAGACAATACCCCTCCGTATGCTGGAAGGGCAACACCACCTCTTCAATTTGAGCTTGTGAATAATGGGAATGAGAAAGGTATGCTATTTGGTGAAAAACTTTTGTGCATTTTGTTCCCTGTGCAGTTCCGTGTCCAGTCTGTCGGCTACAAAGAGAGATTTCAGTTCACCAACCACATCATTCGTGGCAGGTATAGTGGGTTTGATCCACTCACACATCAAGACTCGTTTCGCCACCAGCAAAACTACATGAGTAAATTTGGGTACATTACAGAGATCCAGTTCCTCCGCAACAGATGAGCCGACAGACTGAAACAAAAGGGCCAAAGGTGTAAAAGGCAGGCTAACCTTCCACAGATCCGCAATGTATTGATTAATCTCTGTCCAAAAGTGCTTAGTCTTAGGACAGGTCCATATCCCATGGAAAAAATCTGTATCCTGGTAGGAGATGAGCCTGTCAGGGAAAGCAGCGAAGGGTTAAATGTTAAATCCCCGGTAACCATAATGCAACATTTAAAAAAAAGTTTTGCACCACCTCTAATAACATTGGCCCTAACCTTGGCCCACCCATCCAGAATAAGATCCTGTAAGTCAGGTGTGTGTGATTGTCTCCCGTTTGGAGAACAGAGTGTGTTTGGAGACTTTCAAGAAATGATCATAAAAGTTCCTATCGAGACCTGACCTGCTTTTCGATGTTGTGTGCCTATGATAACATCAAGTTGGGAGGGAGTGGCACCCAAAAGAAAGGAGTTGAGACACCTGGAGGAATTGAGAGGGCGGCAAGGAGAATTTTGAGAGAATTTCCTGCAGGGACAGCCAGGCCTCAAACAAGGTATTTTCCTTACCTTGCGGAAACTTGGGATGACCCCAAAGGTTGAGGCGACCGGACAGCAGAAAGGGGCCATAAGCTTTACAAACAGCCTTGCAGATTAGGATGGTGTCTCTAATCACCAACGAACGCTTTACATAGGCAGGAAGGCACGGAATGCAGTTGTGCAAACAGGAGACCAAGTCCCAAGAATAAACCAGGTCTGCCTCCAGAGAAAAATTAGAGTGGTAATTAGATTGATGGATCCAAAACAATGACATGCCGAAATGGACAAGATAAATTATAACGACGAATATTGGGAAAACCTACCCCGTCATCCATTCGGCTGAGCATCAATTTTTGTAGGGCTATCCTGGGACGCTTTCCTGCCCATATAAAACATGTGAAGGCTGAGTTCATATTACTTAACATATTTGTGCTTAAGAAGAATGGGAGGAGTTTGCAATTGGTACAGTAAACGGGAAGAGATGATCATCTTAATTAAGTGACATTTGCCTAGAAGCAAAATAGGGAGGTAGGTCCATCTCTGAAGTTCTTCCTTAATTTGCTTAAAAAGGGGGGGGGAGGGGTAGTTCAAAGTGTACAAAGAGGAGGGAAGTTTACCTATCTTGATCCCAAGGTATGTGTTAGAGGAATTGAGAAGCTCCATTGGGAGGCCTATACAGTGGGGATCAAAAGTTTGGGCACCCCAGGTAAAAATTTGTATTAATGTGCATAAAGAAGCCAAGGAAAGATGGAATAATCTCCAAAAGGCATCAAATTACAGATTAGACATTCTTATAATATGTCAACAAAAGTTAGATTTTATTTCCATCATTTACACTTTCAAAATAACAGAAAACAAAAAAAAAATGGCGTCTGCAAAAGTTTGGGCACCCTGCAGAGTTAATATCTTGTACTGCCCCCTTTGGCAAGTATCACAGCTTGTAAACGCTTTTTGTAGCCAGACAGTCTTTCAATTCTTGTTTGGGATATATTTGCCAATTCTTCCTTACAAAAGTATTCCAGTTCTTTGAGATTGCTGGGCTGTCTGTCAAGCACTGCTCTTTTAAGGTCTATCCATAGATTTTCAATTATGTTTTGGTCAGGAGATTGTGAAGGCCATGGCAAAACCTTCAGTTTACGCCTCTTGAAGTAATCTCCCGTGGATTTTGAGGTGTGTTTAGGATCATTATCCATTTGTAGAAGCCATCCTCTCTTTAACTTCAGCTTTTTCACAGATGGCATCAAGTAAGTGTCCAAAATTTGCTGACATTTTATAAAATCCATTTTTCCTTCTACTCGTGAGATGTTCCCTTTGCCACTTGCTGCAATACAACCCCAAAGCATGATTGATCCACCCCCATGCTTAACAGTTGGACAGAGGTTCTTTTCATTAAATTCTGTTCCCCTTCGTCTCCAAAAGTACCTTTGCTCATTCCGGCCAAAAAGTTAAATTTTAACCTCATCGGTCCACAGAACTTGTTTCCAAAATGCTTCAGGCTTGTCTATATGTTAATTTGCAAAGTTCAAATGCTGATTTTTGTGGTGAGGACGTAGAAGAGGTTTTCTTCTTATGACTCTTCTATGAAGACCATATTTGTACAAGTATCTCTTTATAGTAGAATAGTGTACCACAACTCCAGTGTCTGCCAGATCTTTCTGGAGGGATTGTCCAGTCAAACGTGGGTTTTGAATTGTTTTTTTCACAGTCCTGTGAGTTGTTCTGTCTGATATTTTTCTTGGTCTTCCAGATCTTGCTTTAACTTCCACTGTTCCTGATGACTGCCATTTCTTAATTACATTCCCAACAGCGGATATTGACATCTGTAAACATTTTGCTATCTTGGTATAGCCTTCTCCAGCTTTGTGTGTGTCAACTATTTTCAGTTTCAGATTTCTAGACAACTGCTTAGAAGAATCAATGGTGTTGATTGTTGGGGCAAGGTCAGATGAGTCTGGGCATTTAAAACCTTTGAGATTGACATCACCTGGTCTTCCCAGATGATGATTGAGAACAATCCATGACACTGGCAGGTCTCAGCTTTGCAAAGGGGGCAGTGCATGCTATAAATTCTGCAGGGTGCCTAAACTTTTGCAGATGCCATTTATTTGTTTTCTGTTATTTTGAAAGTGTAAATGATGGAAATAAAATCTAACTTTTGTTGACATATTATAAGTATGTCTAATCTGTAATTTGATGCCTTTTGGAGATTTTTCCATCTTTCCTTTGCTTCTTTATGCACATTAATACAAATTTTTACCTGGGGTGCCCAAACTTTTGATCCCCACTGTAGACCTCTAATAAGAGGACGTAATAGAAGGTCCCAAAGAGAGAAATTCACTTTTTGTCGGGTTGACTTTATATCTGGAGAAGGAGCCAAAATTAGCAAGGGTAGATATTAAGGAGAAGTAATAAGTACCCGGGAGGCACAGGTCACGGAAGGCTGCCGGGGAAGACACGATTTGAGCAGCGAGCAGCAGTGAGAGGTCAGAAGGCACGGGAGCTCAATCAGCTGCAACCAGGCATGGCAGCGCCGGAACTGGAAGTCCTAAGATGCTTTGACACTATACAGTACATACTCCATGTGCATTATTGTAAATCAGCCAGGAACAATAGTATTCCTAGTTTTCCTCCAGCTGAATCTATATTCACCAGTAAATATAGTTGTGCAGTCTCTGTTGTTGCTTTCTGTCTATTGAAAGATGATAGCATCCAGTGATTTTGTATTGAGGCGAGTTGGGGGAGTGTAGATTCTGGAGAGTGGTTGCTGGAAGCTGTGTCAGAGGGCTTCTCTCATCCAGATGTAATGAGCTGTCTGCTTAGGTCAGGTATCAGCGCTACCTGCTTCTGCCTGACTTCCCA
The DNA here is from genome assembly GCF_029499605.1 of Hyla sarda. Classification (NCBI taxonomy): domain Eukaryota; kingdom Metazoa; phylum Chordata; class Amphibia; order Anura; family Hylidae; genus Hyla; species Hyla sarda. The sequence continues at coordinate 66,668,076 of NC_079194.1, read as the reverse complement.
GGTATGCTTCACTACGGCGCCAGAACATACAGTCAGCTTGAAGAATGAAACAAGACACTTGGAACATCATGGGCGGTAATTGCAGACTAAGTTCCTCTCTAGCCCTTGAGGACTCCCTATGTGTGATACAAAAGCCACAGATTTATCATGCAGCCTGTGAGAAGTGTCAGAGGCATTTTAAAAATGCATTACCAAAGGTGAAAAAAAACACCAAGCTCTCAGCGTCTGTAAGGAATTCAGATTAACGTAGCATTCCACTTTTTAAACCATATATAGAGCACCGTTCACACAGTACTGTGTTCACTTATTTATGAAACTGTCCACACCACTTTAGCAATATGAACATTTTCTGTCATTGTAATTCAATTCTGATTTAAAATAATGAAGATATGTCCTGTCCCACAGGGCTATAGATCTTATTCTTGTACCATCAATGTAAGTACCTGGAGCAAGCCTAGTGCTCAGACATCATAATAGGCACAATTTTAAAGGGAACTTATCATGGCTTTTGTGCTGCCTTGACTATGAATCATCTGGAAGGTCCCAGCTGCTTCTCCTGCCCCACCAGCCTTGATTGACAGATCTTTCTCTGTATAGGTATAGGGATCGAGCTAATGGGATGGAAAGAAGCCACCGGGGACCGCCCTGATGACCTGTGGTTCCAGCAGCATTAAAGTGATGACAAGCTCCCTGTAAGGTTTGGGCCTACTGCTGGTTAATATGTTGTTTAACTTTGTATGGGAATAGAGAGGATTTATGCATTGCCTTCCATACTACATCTAACACGTGGACACCATTCAAACCCCATAACGGTAAACCAAATGTACATAATGGTGTATTACTCTCTATGTCACTCTATGCTGTGTTAGGCTTGCCGAAACTGTGAACCAGAATATATTCCCCTGGTCAGACCGACATTACAATATTTATTCCTGTAAAAATAAATATGAAGACTTGGCTCAGAAAGTTGGGCAAAAAAGTTGTCCATTGAAAAGTTCCAAACAGGTTTTACTACTGGGAGAAATGGCTGGACATGTACCATGGGTGCAAGAGAAGTGGCAACAAGCCATTTTGCATTGACCTAGATATTTAAATAGAGAACTATGGCGGAAATCTGAATCACGGGTGAAGGAATGCTGTGCTGCAACTCTGCATAGTAGAACACTTAAAGCCAGCCTACCCCCAATCTTGAATGGGATTATGTTACGTGCAGCAATATTACAAATATAGGATACGTTTGGATCCCTAAAATAAGCGGCATAGGACATAAGTAACCCACAGCTAAGCATGGCCCCACTCACTTCCAGCAGCAAGTTCAGAACATGAAAAGCTTGAGTGTATTTTGGTCTCTATAATGCACAGGAATCATGCACACAGTACTGGAATATTGTACACAATGATGTCACAGTACAGGTATAATGCCCACAATGATGTCACAGTACAGGTATAATGCCCACAATGTTGTCACAGTACAGGTATAATGCCCACAATGATGTCACAGTACAGGTATAATGCACACAAGGATGTCACAGTACAGGTATAATGCCCACAATGTTGTCACAGTACAGGTATAATGCACACAATAATGTCACAGTACAGGTATAATGCCCACAATGTTGTCACAGTACAGGTATAATGCCCACAATATTGTCACAGTACAGGTATAATGCACACAATGATGTCACAGTACAGGTATAATGCCCACAATGTTGTCACAGTACAGGTTTAATGCACACAATGTTGTCACAGTACAGGAATAATGCCCACAATGATGTCACAGTACAGGTATCATGTGCACAGTGATGTCACAGTACAGGTATAATGCCCACAATGATGTCACAGTACAGGTATAATGCCCACAATGTTGTCACAGTACAGGTATAATGCACACAATAATGTCACAGTACAGGTAAAATGCCCACAATGTTGTCACGGTACAGGTATAATGCCCACAATGTTGTCACAGTACAGGTATAATGCCCACAATGATGTCACAGTACAGGTATAATGCCCACAATGATGTCACAGTACAGGAATAATGCACCCAATGATGTCACAGTACAGGTATAATGCACACAATGATGTCACAGTACAGGTATAATGCACACAAAGATGTCACAGTACAGGAATAATGCACACAATGATGTCACAGTACAGGAATAATGCACACAATGATGTCACAGGACAGGTATAATGCACACAATGTTGTCACAGTACAGGTTTAATGCACACAATGTTGTCACAGTACAGGTATAATGCCCACAATGATGTCACAGTACAGGTATAATGCCCACAATGATGTCACAGTACAGGTATAATGCCCACAACGATGTCACAGTACAGGTATAATGTCCACAATGATGTCACAGTACAGGTATAATGCACACAATGATGTCACAGTACAGGTATATTGCACACAATGATGTCACAGTACAGGAATAATGCACACAATGATGTCACAGTACAGGAATAATGCACACAATGTTGTCACAGTACAGGAATAATATACACAATGATGTCACAGTACAGGAATAATGCACACAATGTTGTCACAGTACAGGTATAATGCACACAATGATATCACAGTACAGGAATAATGCACACAATGTTGTCACAGTACAGGAATAATGCACACAGTTATGTCCCAGTACAGGAATAATGCACACAATGATGTCACATTACAGGTATAATGCACACAGTTATGTCACAGTACAGGAATAATGCACACAGTGATGTCACTGTACAGGAATAATGCACACAATGATGCCACAGTACAGGAATAAAGCACACAGTTATGCCACAGTACAGGTATAATGCACACAGTGATGTCACTGTACACTAATAATGCACACAGTGATGTCACTGTACAGGAATAATGCACACAATGTTGTCACAGTACAGGTATAATGCACACAGTTATGTCACAGTATAGGAGTAATACACACAACAACGTCACAGTACAGGCATAATGCACACAGTAATGTCATAGCACAAGAATAATCTAGTACACCGAAGCAAAGGGATGATTCACATATCAGGGATATCCTTGGAGCCTCGTTAAACTTAAAATAGGTTTGCCTTCAATTTTCTGTTGTCCATATTCATTACTTATTCACCTTTTGCCTGAAATTGGGCCCTTTGAGTTGTTGGGCACTATAGCAGCTACTTTGTCGGCCACCCTGGTACCTATGCCCATGCCTTAAATTCTTAGTGAAGATATTGAGCTCAGTTTGTCATTGCTGTTTTTAGAGAGTGATCTCTACCTCCATCAATCTTGCTATATGTGCATTTCCTATCCATTCCAATACGTTGTACGTTAAGCCTTGGTATTTGTGTTCAGCACATGTCGCCCTGTATCTCTATATTATAGCTTATCACAGTGTCCTTGATTAGAAACCACCATTAGCCATTTGCCCCTTTCACCTTCAAAGCGTCTGTTCCGTCCTCTTTTATCATAAATGGACACGTAGCACTATATTATAGAAGTGAGAGAGAGCAGACATTAAAGGACGCAAAGCCTGTATAAAAATAACCAAACATGAATCAAAATACATTAAAAGAATCCAAGCAACACATTGTGTCCATATATGAGATAAAGAATCCTATTGCAGTTTGTTGAGCTTTTCCCTAAAGACTCCTTGGTTTTTCCAGGTCTAACTTTAAATCCGCAATTCAATACATTCAAATGTAGGAGGAACATGTGCCGGAAGCCTCGAAAACAACAGCATTCAATTACAGCTGCATTCTGCTTGCTTGGAAATAAATCCGAGCAGGACAGTGTGTTACAGTCTCACTGTAGTTACTCCCTTTGTGTACTTGTCCCTTGAAATGTGAGGAGGTTCGGCGGCTTTGCAAATGGCAGGTTGCCCCTTATACAAAAAAAGAACATTTGTGTTTGAATTTACAGCTATTTAACCATTCCCATTGTGATGCATTGAATGCCCAGCGCCAGCCATTCTTCACCATCTGATTACCTGGCACCGCCTGCTATTGTGAGCTTTTGGGTCTATTCTGTGGTCACATCTTGCTAATTCACAGCCCCGGCACCTTTATTTTCTATTTTTAGGAAATAAAGCAATGTGTCAAATAATGCATCACATTAAAGCAATGGCTTGATATCTTTGATAAGAAAATACATTTTCCAAGCGAGGTTTTTTAAAACAGTAATCCAATTGTTGGGACTGGGAGTGACTATTGCTTCAATGGCTTAAATTCATTTGCAGCAGAAGATGTGGGCCGCCTGCTTATCTATATTGATGCTCTTGCTCGCTAATGAACGGAAATCATGGAGAACGCGCTTACCGATAGCTATACCTGCAGCTGCATGCTCATATTTTCCTCCACTGTCACGTAATTACTTTCCGTCAGACACATACCATATCTTCTGAAATATGCATACTCAGATTTTCTATACGCTCAGAAGTATTTTTTTTGCTGACATCTAACTACTGCGGTACATGCTGTACACTGTGATATATTGGCCTATACGCCAGCTGAGATGTTAAATGGCTGTGAGATTTATTTCTTACAGAGCTAACCTGTTATTCAGATGAATACTGTTATTTTATGCCCAATGCAAGACAAGGATGCGTTGTGGTGGAGTTCAGATGTAGCTGCTGCAACAGGGGCATAACTATCGGCGGTGCAGAGGGTAAGGTTGCACCTAGGCCGAGGAGCGTTAAAGGGGTACTCTGCCCCTTGACATCTTATCCCCTATCCAAAGCATAGGGGATAAGATGTCTGATCACGGGGGTCCCGCCGCTGGGGACCCCAGCGGTCTCCCTGCTGCACCCGGTGTTCGTTTAGAGCGACGGGTGCAGCGTCGGAGGCTCTTGACGTCACGGCCACACACCCTCAATGCAAGTCTATGGGAGGGGGCGTGACGGAAGTCACGTACCCCTCCCATCGACTTGCATTGAGGGGGCATGGCCATGATATCACGAGCGGGGTGTGAATGTGACATCATGAGCCTCCATCCCGCATCGCCAGTCATCCAGTACAGAGCAAATTTCCCTCCGTTCATCGGATGTCTAAGGTGCCGCAGCCGTGATTGTGGGGCACCCAGCGATTTTCCTGCTGCACTCGGTGTTTGTTTAGAGCAACGGGTGCAGCGCTGGAGGCTCTTGACATCACGGCCACACACCCTCAATGCAGGTCTATGGGAGGGGGCATGACAGAAGTCATGCCCCCTCCCATAGACTTGCATTCAGGGAGCATGGCCATGATATCACGAGCGGGGTGTGACCGTGACCTCATAGGCCTCCACCCCGCATCGCCAGTCATCCGGCAAGGAGCAAATTTCGCTCCGTGCACCGGATGTCTAGGGTGCTGCAGCCGTGATGACGGGGATCCCCAGCGGCGTGACCCCCGCAATCAGAAATTTTATCCCCTATCCTTTGGATAGGGGATAAGATGTCTAGGGACGGAGTACCCCTTTAAGAGCTGCTTTCCTATATTATGAGCCATGAGCCTAATGCTCATGCAGGTTCCAGGAATACAAAGAGGTACTTACACCTTCCAAACTATTTCTCTGAAGACACTCCTTTCATGGAGGATAGTGCTCTTAACACTATTTAATATCTCTTTAAATAGGATTGAGAAGATTCCCTGCTTAAGTTCTGAGGTTATCTCCATTTGGTTCCAGGTTGGGTTGAAGCCTAACTATAGAGGAAACTGAGCACTCCTCATTTGGCCTAACTAACCAACCAATGCTTCACACTGTAGTATGTTTTTCTATGCATACTATGTAGTATGTTTTTCTATACATATGACCAGCGCATGGTAAAATACATAAGATACCACAGTACAGAGTAATTGCAAAGAAATATAACAACAACACTGCAACCATACAACAACCAATGCATTTCAGGAAGCGGAATCTGTACCAGGATACTGCATATACCTCATATAAGGGACCAGTACGGTAAGGTGCTTTGTTGTTGCTACATCACCTTTATGTTGCCTATTCAGTGTGCACATTTGTTGGAGTTTTGGGAACATTACAGAGGACAGGAATAATAAAGTTTCTAAACCCACCTGTTTATGTAGTAATATTATAGAGGAAAAAAACTGCAACATATTCCCTATCATAGCTGCATGGATTTTCATTGGTCAGAAACTGGAACTTTTATCTTGCTGGCTTAAATAAAATAAAAAAAACTAAAGAACCTATAAACACCATGAGCCTCTTTAGTTTTCTAGACAACCCAATGGTGTAAGGGCACCAGCACGTGCAGTATATGTGGGATTTATTCTTTAGATGATATATTTGTTTTAATTTTTTGCAATATAGACAATATTTTTGTATGGTAATGTATAGTCATTGTTTTGCTAATTGTTGTCTTCACATTCTTTAAAAGATGATGGTTGTTCCTTGAACAAATCCCTTGGTCTGTAACAGATTCAACTCATTCAAGCTGAAGATAATTTCATTTAAAGGGCATCTACAGCTTAAAGGGGTACTCCGCCCCTAGACATCTTATCCCCTATCCAAAATATAGGGGATATGATGTCTGATCGCGGGAGGTCCCGGCGTTCATTTAGAGCATCGGGTGCAGCGCCGGAGGCTTGTGACGTCACAGTCATGGCACCTTGTGATGTCACGGACACGCCCCTCAATGCAAGTCTATGGGAGGGGGCGTGACTGTTGTTGCGCCCCCTCCCATAGACTTGCATTGAGGGGGCGTGGTTGTGACATCACAAGGGGCGTGGCTGTGACATCAGAAGCCTCCCGCACCATATCACTAGTCATACAGCACGGAACAAGAAAAAGCACTGGCAAACATTGAGGAGGTTGCGGTGCTCATAAAAGCACTGTAGCCCCTTCAAACATCTGATCGGCAGGGATGCAAGCAGTTGGTCCTGAAGATAGGCCATCAATTTTATGAGGCTGGATAACCTTTTTATTAATAATTTCAATGCTGAAATAACCTACAGTACAAGGACATCTATCAGCTCTCGGTGTGTGAGATCACAAATTCATTCTAGTTGAATGGCTTAGGCGGTGGCAGAGGGACAGACTACAGAGGGTTGTAGTCAATGGAGAGTATTCAAAGCAAAGTCTTGTTACCAGAGGGGACTTCACAGATCTGTACTAGGACCTATTTTGTTTAATAAGGACCAGGGGTTTTTCCGTTTTTTGCGCTTTCAATTTTGCACCATAAAAATCCATATGATGGCTTATTTTTTGCGCCACCAATTCTTCTCTGTAATTTTTCATCAGTAATTTTTCCCAAAAATGTAAAATGAAGCGGAAAAAAAATTATTGTGTGACAAAATTGAAGAAAAAACACAATTTAGTAAATTTTTGGGGCTTCTGTTTCTAAGTAGTAAATTTTCCCGGTAAAAAGGACACCTTATCTTTATTCTGTAGGTCCATACGGTTAAAATGATACCCTACTTATATAGGTTTGATTTTGTCGTACTTCTGGAAAAAATCATAACTACATGCAGGAAATTTTTAAATTGTCATCTTCTGACCCCTATAACTTTTTTATTTTTGAGCGTACAGAGCAGTATGAGGGCTCATTTTTTGCGCTGTGATCTGAAGATTTTAGCGGTACCATTTTTGTATTGATCTGACTTTTTGATTGCTTTTTATACATTCTTTCATTATATAAAAGGTGACCAAAAATGCGCTATTTTAGACTGTGGAATTTTTTTGCACACACGCCATTGACCGTGCGGTCGATACCACATATGTTTATTTCTATTTACACTGGGTTTTTTTTTATGGGAAAAGGCGGGTGATTCAAACTTTTATTAACCCCTTAAGGACGCAGGACGTAAATGTACGTCCTGGTGAGGTGGTACTTAACGCACCAGGACGTACATTTACGTCCTGTGCATAACCGCCAGGGACCCGCCAGGGACTCGCAGGCGTCCGCCATTAACCCCTCAGGTGCCGGGATCAATACAGATCCCGACATCTGCGGCAGTTCGCGATTTAAATGAACGATCGGATCGCCCGCAGCGCTGCTGCGGGGATCCGATCATTCATAACGCCGGACGGAGGTCCCCTCTCCTTCCTCCTTCCGGCTCCCGGCGTCTCCTGCTCTGGTCTGTGATCGAGCAGACCAGAGCAGGAGATGACCGATAATACTGATCTGTTCTATGTCCTATACAAGATTTGTAACAGGGTTGATTTTCCTGGAGGGACACGCCAAATGGAAAAGGATTTAGCAATGGTCAGAACTCTGGCACCTAAAATGTTTCTAAATAAGTGCAAGATAATGTATCTGGGGCATCAAAACCCAAGGACAGAATATCGAATATGTGATCTAACCTCAGTATCTGAGGAAAGGGATTTAGGGGTAATTATTTCAGTAGACTGAATAATAGGCAGACAATTATAATAGAGCAGCAGGCAGGCAGATTCCTTGGGTGTATAGGGAGATGTATTAGCAGTAGATAGAGAAGTGCTCATGGGTTTATAGTAGGGCTGCACGATATATCGCAAAAGAAATCGAATCGTGATTTTTGCCCCCCAGGAAAACCTGTTATTATCTGCTCGGGCCGGCTCCCGTGTGCTGCTGCAGGCTGGGACCGGCCAGAGCAGCTAAAAACTAATTTAAATACTAAAAGTCAGTGTTTCCCAACCAGGGTGGATCCAGTTGTTGCCAAACTACAACTCCCAACATGTCCGGACCTGCAAACGCTGTCCGGACATGCTGGTAGTTGTAGTTTCACAACAGCTGAAGGCACCATGGTAGAAAAACACTGAGCTAAGTAAAAGGGCGCAAGGAGAAAAAAAAAAAAAAAAACTTATGCTCACCTACTCCTGGTCCCTGCAGATGCCGTTTCCCTCTGTGCGGTCCCGTGTCTCCTCTTTACTGTACAAGTAGTAGGACCTTTCCATTTTCAGCCAATCACTGGCCGCAGCGGTGTCATGTGTCAAGCCAGTAATTGGCTGATGGGGAAAGGTCTTTTTCGGCAGAACACACTGGGTTTCCTGGATCCAGTGGGAGATTTGAAAACCGCCTGGGAAACCCAGTGTATTGCTGCAGTACAAAATGTGACAGGGGGGGGGGGGGGGAATGTGACAAAGGGGGGGGGGGGGGAGAATGTGACAGGGGGGAAATCTGACAGGGGGAATGTGACAGGTGGGGGAGATGTGATATGAGGGGGGGGGGGGGAGAATGTGGCAGTAGTTTTATATTACAGGGGAAAGGTTTCTGCAGTAATATCCGGAAGTATTACTTTACTGATATCCTTCATATAAGATAGGGCCAGGGACTATTCATAGCATAGAAAAATATTGGATGGGCTGAATGGGTCTTATCTGCCGGTACATTCTATGTTTCTATGTTTTTATGTAGTAAGAATATAAATAAAACAATATTTAAACAAGATAAGACCACTCTTACCATTTCAACAAAAGGTTTTGGCTTTTGTTAAATGGGTACTCCGCCCCTAGACATCTTATCCCCTATCCAAAGGATAGGTGATAAAATGTCAGATCACCGCGGTCCCGCTGCTGGGGAGCCCCGGGACCCCCGCTGCGGCACCGCACTATCATTACAGCGCAGAGCGAGTTCGGGGCCGGAGCATCTTTACGTCACGGCTCCGCCCCCTCGTGACGTCATGGCCTGCCCCTTTCAATACAAGTCTATCGGAGGGGGCTTGGTGGTCGTCACGCCCCCTGCCATAGACTTGCATTAAGGGGACATGCCATGATGTCATGCTGCTCCGTCCCCTGTATCGCCCGTCATTACGCACAGAGCGAACTTGCTCTGTCCTGTAATGATAGCGTGGTGCCGCAGCGGGGATCCCGGGGCTGACATCTTAGCCCCTATCCAAAGGAGTACCCCTTTAAGTAGTCTGGATGTTTATTATAGGATGATAAAAATTACTCATAAATTATAATATTCAAACCAATGTTCTATTTGGATGGACTTTTTAAATACAGTACTGTAAATGAAAAATAAAAAATAAAAAACACTCAAATGTCAGAGCCGCCCGGACTACTGTTGTGGAGAAAAGTGGCCATTTTTTAGAAGAAAGAATAACTATCCTACCAATTTGCCCAATGACATGTCTGGAGACATCACCACAGACACAATAAATGGTACAAATAAAAGAACACTTGAATACAAAAAGGTACAATTTTCGTAGCGTCTGTAATCATGCTTGGACATTCTGATATAAAGTTCTTTTTAGATAAACACATATGGGAGCTGAAGTTGGACATTTTGAATAATAGAATGCAACACAAAGCACTGAACAGACAAGACTTAAAAGGTTAGGGATGTGCAAACTGTGGATGACAGATATAGATCAGTCTGTCCACTCTAAAAGTGCATCTGATCTTTGTAGTTTGTAGGGCTGTACTATCTACAAGTTGACTGTCTGCTGAATAGGCCCAGCAACCAGCTGACAAATGAGAAAATGCTTGTTTGTCAGCTGATCACATATTTAAACTGCTTTAAAAAAGATAATAAAAAAACAAACTTTGTGTGTCAGCTGCACATTTCCTTTTACTACGGTAGATATGTAGCCAGAAAACATTGTTTTTTTAGTAGCTTAAAAGATGCTATCAGCTGACGAACTAAGGTTTGCTCATAGTTTGCTAATTCGTCACTGTGTGGCATTGCCAGCCCAGTTTTCAGCAGGTGGGAGCGCCAATCAAATTAGCTGCTACGAAGGTGCTCACACTTCCCAGTGACAGGATATTTAAACAAGCAGCTCACTAGCAGAGTTGTTTGTGACCCCCCTATGTTTTTTTATCCTGATCAGCATGTCTGTGTCCTGACCTCTGCCTGTTCCCTGAGGTTTCTCACTGTTTGTTGATGTTGTACCACACTACTCTCATGGTTTGACCCTTGCCTGTCCTGAAATCACTTTTGGTTCTGATTTTGTACTGTGCTGCCCTCTTGGATTTTGACTTTCTGGCTTGTACCTGGTTAACACTTTGCCTGCTGATTTTATACTGTTTTACATATTTTGCTAATTGATGACCTTATCTGTCTGTCTGACTTTCCTTGATGCCCTGTGCCCCATTGCCTAGTTGGGCTACCTTTTAGAGTGGATCATCCAAGTATGTAGGGACAGTGGTTAAAGGTAAGCTCAGATCTGTACAGCTCCCTACCTGACATGACAATAGGTGTCTATATCATAAATATTTATACCTTATCCATAGGATAGGTGATAAGTTAGGGGTCCACATGCTATTACCTTCTGTGATCTCGAGAACAGGACCCCCGTTTGGGGGTTCATTGTAATACATATGTACTGCAGTGAACTGTATCAAGTGATCACAAAGTGAAATGCCTTTGTGGAACTTAAAAGTATATTAAATAATTAAATGTGAAAAAAAATAAATACAAATACAAAATAATTCCCTATATTTAAAAGTTATGGTTAAATAAAGAGTGCCATTAAAGAAGTATTCCCAAGTTTTTTTCCCCAATCCACATAATAGGGGATAAAAAGCTGACTGATATGGTTCCAACCACTGGGACCCCCACCGATCTCAAGAACAGAGAACAATTGCCACCCCATTGGGCCTATAAAAAAACAAACCCCCTATGGCTCTGTTTATGGAAGAATAAAACAAATATGGCCCCTAGAAGTAAGGAGGGAAAAGGAAAATCTTGGAATAAATGTTACTGCTACCATTTTTGCCATGTAATCTAAAATACTAATAGTTGTGGTAAAATCTTTTCTTATATTTACCTGTATGTGTGTTTTCTATTACTTGCAGGATGGTGGAGTACTCCTTGGATCTCCAGAACATTAATTTATCTGCTATTCGTACTGTGCGGGTCCTCAGACCTCTGAAGGCCATCAACAGAGTGCCCAGTAAGTGTCTTTTTCTGCTCTAGGTATGGTATCCTGTGCCCCTTCAGTTGCTAAAAAATACAGCTCCCAACATATTCTACCACTTTTCTTTCTTGGGGCATGTTGGGAATTGTAGGCTAACAACTGCAAAGTCATAAATTCCCTTGTCTGTTCTTCTCAGATATCTCTGACCTTTTCATTTGTTCTTGCTGTGGGTGAGAGGTTGGTGGAATATGGGGTTGTGTTATCTGTGTCTGGGACCCTCTTTAGCTCTGTGTCTGCTTACTGACCTACTATTTTTAATCATAATTTTAAAACTTCATTTTATAATTACTTTTTATACCTTTTTATAACTCTTTTTGACTAGACTACTGTATGTGTATTAACTAAGCCCTACAGACCAAGAGCTAAGGGGGTCCACTACATGTTCCGCCCCTCTATCTGTTTTATTGTACTGTCTGTCTGTCCATACTGTACTTCTTCTCTCAGGGCCAATTCCGCCTTTAGTTCTCCATCCCATCGCCTGTCTTTCTCCGGCCAATCAGCGGCTTGCCTTTGTTACTAAGCCCCGCCCATTCCATGCGTCCTCGTCCAATTGTGTCACGTAAGTGCTTGATTCTTTTATGTACCTTAATGTTCTTCTTGGCTGGTTGTTTTCGCAGCTTCAAAACATTGTGCTCTCCATTTAGGGAATCTGTCATCTGTATCACCCACCCTAACCTATGGCTATAGGCTTGTACTGTGGGTAACGCTAATGACAACGCTATTTACCAATTTACCACGTGCCTCCATTGCTCCGTTATTTTAGTTTTCTAATTGATAAAAAAAAATCTAGGCAATACACTTCCTTATAGCTGGTCACAGAAATGTATAAAATAATAAAACTCACAGACAACACTTTTTTGTATCTACAATTTAATACTTTGTCAGGTCCTTAATCCTTTGGTGTTATATACATGACTTATTAAGGTTTTGTACCAACAGCCTAGGTGAGTGCGCACATGATGCACCAACCGAGATCGGCACATATAGCGGATTTTCATTTTTTTTTTTTCTTATTTTACTCAGTTTAGAAGTCAATCAAGCAGGACAGTTGCATTGCCCAAAGCCTAAACCTGCGACCTTCTCATTTGTAGCATATGAACAGGAGGCTTGAAGCCTGGATAATTTTATGAGAAAGCAATAGCTACCATATGTAGTAACATGTTCCTTTACACGTGTTTGTTGATCTTTAACAAAAACTTTAACTCATCAGACCCCTTAACCACTTTTCACAGGATAGGAGATAAGTGTCTGATTGCGGAGGATTCGACCATTGGAACCCCCCGTGATCCCCTGTACGGGGCCTGGTCTACTTACCTGTCCTTGGCATGCTCTGGCCCTCACCTTACTGGACGAGCCTAAGTGACGGCCCATTCTCTTCCTGTGGAAGATATCGATGTGGGTGGTGAATGGCTGAATGGGCCGTTACTTGTGCTCATCCAGGAAGGTGGAGGCTAGAGCACACCAAGAACAGGTAAGTAGATGGGATAGAGGATAAGTGTCCGATAAGCTTAATTAATATCTTATACAAACATTCATTGAAGAGATGTATTAGTGTTTTCAGATGTTTTTTGAGGCAGCGTTGTATGGGCAAATGAGCTTTTTAAAAACACCACCTTTTCTGGTGGGGAGCTAATTTGCATACTTTTTTTCTTTGGACCATTTCCTAAAAATAAGTCTCCATACCCCACTGAGTCTCTTCGCATTAAGAAAGTAGAATACTCAAACACTGTGGAGTGCAGTATCCTCTTCACAACAGATTTAAAGTAACAGGACAAGCCAGGAATAAGGCAGCATTTGTCCGAAATTGTAGCAGCACCAAGCCATGGTGATCGGCCAGAAACCACAGTATGAACACACTAAGAACTTGTGTGCAAGAAGGCATCAGGTGTACATAGTAGATATTATGCTCAAGGCAGTGGTATGACACTTCTTCTACATAAGGGGTTCACCAATGAGGCTTGAAAGCCAAGATCTGCATGGATCAATACTGACTAGCAAGATGTCATTGGATGTATGCTGATATGCTTTTTTTTTTACCGTCACATGACTAATTCAGAGTGTGTCTGCCAGAAGTATAGGGGTGTATAGGGGTATTAGGAAGTATAGGGGTGTTAGTCATTTGGAAGGAAACCAAATGGATAATCACTTAATAAATGAAATGTAATTAACCCTTTTAAGGTTTGTCTAGGGATAAAAAAAATCTATATGAAAAAAAAAAACATACTCATACTTGCCTACCCAGAGCCCTCGATACTTCCACTACCTATTTGTCATGGCTACTTTCTGGTATCTCTAAAATGTGCCGCCCACTCGGCGGGACATTTCTGTGGCCATTGATTGGTTGAAAGGGGCAGTTCCTGAAAGGGCGAGGCAGCACCAGAAACAAGACACTAGTGGTCACAAGTGGGGCCTGGTAGAGTTGGTGCAGTAGCTGCGGGGGCTAGGGTAGATGAGTATAGCTGCTATTCTTGCTTTTACAATGATTTTTTCCATGCTCGGACAACCCCTGCAGGTCTACGCATATTTCAAACAATTTTCATTATATATCACACAGAAAGAGAAACAGGACTCCCCAGCACCACCACAATCTTACAATCATTGGTTACACTAAACACCAATTCAGGCAGAAAGAAAATCTCCACTGATTCTGATCAACTTGCATGGTGCTTCAAATATAAGCATAAAATGTATCCACTTCGGTATAAGTAAAAGAATGGAGCACTCCCCATGTCGGTAGTCTTCAGACTGCTTTGTCTTTAATGTTATGTGCAAATTGACTTAGTATAGAGGTTTGTGCAGGGGAGAAGTGAAACAGATTAAGCATGGGTGTTCACAAAGGCGAACATTTTTTGAGGTCTTGTGGTGCTTCGGGAGGCCTGTGACGAGCCTGATGAAGCGTTGCAAGGCATAAAACAACTGTCTCCTTTGTGAACGCGCCCCCCCCCCCCCAACCTCATCTGTTTTACTATATACAAATTTTCAGCATATTTGCTGGATATAAAACTGCTTTGCAATTGCTGGTGTTGGAAAGACTCTCCGGTAATGTTAAAGCAGGCGGCAGGTAGACTGTAAAAGGTTCTTCCATTTCTGATTCAGTTGGGTCAAGATAAATAATTCAATTAACTCTTATAGTTACCTGATCACTTGCAATGCTGTAGAGGCTTTTATATCTTGGACTTAATAGTTACAGACTTAACACAGTCTATAACAAAGGTATTAGAGCTGCTCTCATGGTAGGTAAGGTGGGGGTGTTGGGACGTTCACAAGGGAGACTGTTGTTTCACGTCTTTCACATCTGTTACAGGCCTGACGAAGCACCGCAAAGCGTGAAACAACTGTCTACCTTGTGAATGCACCCCACCACCCCTGCACTCCCCACCCCCCGCCTCATCTGTTTTAATGTATACAGATTTTCGGCATCTTTGCTGGATATAAAACTGCTTTGCAATTGCTGCTGGTGGTGTTGGAAAGACTCTCCGCTAATGTTGAAGCAGGCGGCAGGTAGACTGTCAAAGGTTCTTCCATTTCTGATTTAGTTTTAAAAAGTTCAATTAACTTGTAGAGTTACCTGATCACCTGCAATGCTGTCGAGGCTTTTATATCTTGGACTTAATGGTTACAGATTTAATGCAGTCTATTACAGAGGTATTAGAGCTGCTCTCGTGGCGGTGATGACGGCACTCCAGTCACTAGAGGATGATCAGCAGACAATGGAGCTCTAATGAGACCTGCACATGTCTCCCGGCACATGATTACATCCTATGTGACACTGCCGAAATCTGTTAAATAACCTGAGAGAATGATTGTTTAGACCTTTCAGTCAGGAAAAAATTAGAAATACAAAGCCTTATCCCAGGAGATGAGGAGCTCTTCAGCTGCCATTAAGAAGGCTTTGGCATGGCATGCCCTAATTTAACCTACACTTTTGTCTAGTTTTGCATCTCTTCCCTTTGCATTAAACTTTTGATCTTCTCGGGAACTGTCAGGCTTCAGTTGTGTTTTGCATGCAGAATCACATACTGTAGTCCCAATAGGATAATTCCAGACCATATATCCCAAATAGGTTCCCATATCTACGAGCCAGCAACAGCTCTTGCTCTGTGTTACATGAATGGCCGCCATTAGTTCCTCATGCAGTGGTCACTACTGGGGAAATGTTTGGTTGGCGGCTGGAAAAATCAACAACTTGCTTCCATGAAGGTAAGGTCATACGTGCAGTATTTTGCTGCATATTTTCTGCAGGTTATTTTGCTAGCCAATTAACTTTAATTGGTAGGAAAAGACGTAGCAGCAAATATGCAGCAAAATACGGCATGTGTGACCCTACCCTTATAAAGGGGGTTGTTTCGAGTGAGGCAATTGCTTTAAAGTCAATGAAGTCTATTTCTATCTGTTCAACAAAGGGCTTAGAAACATATCACTGGCACTTGGCCCCGGAGGCAGAATCCCATTGATGCTACTGTACATTGTGCTAGTGCAATATCATGGCTACTGGGAATATTTCACACCAAAATTCTCAGTGTGTCTTTTTTAATATTTACTGTTAAATTCTTAATTCATTTAGCATTTATTCAATGTAGGGAATCTCTTTGATAAGCTTTTATTTGTAACAGTTGTGTCTTAAAGGGTTTTATTCAGGATTGGAGAAACAAGGATAATTTCTTCTAAAATAAAAAAACAAAAACAACAGTGCCACTTTTCAGAGTGTGTGTGATATTGCAGCTCAGTTCCATCAAGGGGTACTCCAGTGGAAAACAATTTTTTTAATCAACTGGTGTCAGAAAGTTAAACAGATTTGTAAATTACTACTATTAAAAAATCTTTATCCTTCCAGTAGTTATTAGCTGCCATATACTACAGAGAAAGTTCTTTTGTTTTTGGATTTCTTTTTTTTTTCTTCTGTCCACGGTGCTCTCTGCTGACACCTCTGTCCATTTCAGGAACTGTCCAAAGCCGGAGCAAATCCCTATAGCAAACCTGTCCTACTCTGGACAGTTCCTGATACGGACAGAAGTGTCAGCAGAGAGCACTGTGGACAGAAAAAAAAATCCAAAAAAGAAAATAATTTTCTCTGTAGAAGAAAGCAGCTAATAAGTACTGGACGGATAAAGATTTTTAAATAGAAATAATTTACAAATCTGTTTAACTTTCTGGCACCAGTTGATTAAATTTATTTTTTTCCCCACTGGAGTACCCCGTTAAAGTGAATGGAGCCAAGTTGTAACCCTTGATAACCCCTTTAAGAGTACATTCACAAGTACAGGATCCTACGTACATTTGATGCACAGGATTTGTAACTGCAGATTAGAAGCTGCGCTCAGTCATTTAGTTTACATTGAAATCTGCAACAGAAAATCCTGTGTATCAAATCCTGCGCATCCAATCTGCATACGTGTGAAAGTTCTCCAGTGGTAAACATTTTTTTTTTTAAATCAACTGGGGCCAAATAGTTAAACAGATTTGTTTAATGCAAAATCATGTAAGGAGCCTTGGCCCCGCCTTCTCCCTGCTGCCTGGGCTCCTTACATGACACTCCGATTAGCCTATCACCGGCCGAGGCAGGACTTTGCTGTGGCAATGCTGACTGCAGTGTGACGATCCGTGCACATGGAAGGAGGAAGAAGACCAGGACTGGAGGACCAAAGACCGATAGCGGCACAACGAGGGAACGGAGGAAGGTGAGTTAAGGTTTGTAATTTTTTTTTGCAGCCCGGGCACAAAAGAATAAAGAAAACCAGTGCTGGGGTACTCCTTTAATCCCTCCAGTACTCATCAGCTGCTATATGCTGCAGAGGAAGTTGTGTAGTTCTTTCCAGTCTGACCACAGTGCACTCTGCTGACACCTCTGTCCATGTCTGGAACTGTCCAGAGCAGTAGCAAATCTTCATAGCAAACCTCTCCTGCTCTGGACAGTTCCTGACATGGACAGAGATGTCAGCAGAGAGTACTGTCGTCAGACAGAAAAGAACTATACAACTTCCTCTGCAGCAGACAGCAGCTGATAAGTACTGGAAGGATTAACATTTTTATATAGAAGTAATTTACAAATCTTTTTTACTTTCTGGCACCAATCGATTAGAAAAAAAACAGTTTTCCACCCGAGTACCCCTTTAACACAGCCTCTTATTGAGAAAAAGTGATATTTGCCTTGATCTCATATGATTCACATTCACATGTGTCACGTTTTTGGATACAATTTCTTAAAACAAATTCAGTTGCAAAGAATTTTCAACTAGTTTAAGAAGTATTGTACTCTGAATTTGCAGCATGCCTCATCTGTAAAACAAATGAAAATAATAATCTAGTGGCGCATATTATTTTTCATTTAGAACCAGACTCCTTTTCACTGAAATACAATATGACCCTTCCTTGATCTAATGGCTAACATTTAATAAGAATAATATTTGATATGTGGGGCAGATTTACTTATTTTGTCTAATATTTTGGTTTCATTAAGACTAGACTGACTTTGCTCAGTATTTTTAGCCAAAAACAGGAGTCTATCTTAAAAGCAGAAAAAGGTAAAAATCTTTCTTTTAATAAACTTACCTTGTCTGGCTTCAGCGCTGTCTCCGAGGTGGAAGCGCAGGGCCAGTCAGCCGCAGCACCAGAGCTCACACCTCCTGGTGGTGGGAGATTTAAACTGCTTAGCTTTTCAGTCCCATCAGCAGCATTCCTGACCCTTGCTATGCCTGCGCACCTGACCTGACCTTTTGCGACCTGAACACTGCTGGTGACCTGACTCGGCCTTTGCCTCCTGATTTTGTCCTATAATCCCCTATATGTTTTTACTCCTTGTCATGCTTTAGATTAACCCCTTGTCTTCTGACTTGGCACCTATTTTGCTTGTGTGTTGCTGACCTGGGCAGTCTGACTTTCCTGATGTCCTGTGCACTTATTGGGGGAGATTTATCAAAACCTGTGCAGAGGAAGAGTGGTGCAGTTGCCCATAGCAACCAATCAGATTGCTTCTTTCATTTTCCACAGGCCTCTTTAGAGGCCTGTGGAAAATGAAAGAAGCAATCTGATTGGTTGCTATGGGCAACTTCACCACTCTTCCTCTGCACAGGTTTTGAGAAATCTCCCCCATTGAGTATAGGGACTGTCCCCAATTGGGGAGAGGGGGGGGGGGTCACTGTTTAGTACAGATTGTGTAAGTAAGTAGGGACAGTGTTTTTGGACAAGTTCAGGTTTAATCTGTTTTGACAAATTTCTATGATAGCTTTGCTTCGTGTAAGTTCCGACAAATTTGCACATCTATAAATATTGTTGTCTGCAATTGGTACATAATTGTTGAAATTAAATTACTACCTGGAATTTTTTGTATATGTAAAATTTGAAAAATAATAATAATAATAATAAAAAGAAATAAAAAAATAATATATATACATATATATATATATATATATATATATATATATATATATGTATATATATATATATATATATATATATATATATATATATATATATATATTGTTGTTTAACTTTAAGCCCCTTTGTGGTTGGCTTACTTTATGTCAAAATAATAAGAGAAAAAAGGCCACACTTACTGATTAAATGTTATTGATACAAGAGCAGGCTAGGCTCCTGTTCCCATTATGATGCAGCCACAAAGCTATATAAGGGGAGGTCGCACTGGTGCAAAATACTGATGAACAACCACACACACGCCTACTATTCATGAGGGGGGTAGTTGCCCAGTAGTAAAATTACACACAGATAAGGCATATACAGGTGTGTCAATGACATGATAACGTGTAGTGCACCAAGCTAGCAGACAACCTATTAGTGACGCCCATACTATTCAATCAGGCGGATTGCCCAACATCTCTTATGTGCACCCCACAAACGCACTGACACTTGGGCTCCCCCAGTATCACAAGGCCAGACCACATCACAAAAAATATATATATACTCATATGATAAACATGAGGTATTAGTTGATATTTTGGTCAAAATACGCAAGTTCGAAACCCAAGTCAAGGGTCCTCAGTCTCTTGCGAGTCCTTACACTAACATCATAGAAAAAAACACAAAAAAAAGGGACATAAATCCCTGCAAAAACTTTGTCAATACTTAGTGCTAAAATGTCACAAGATGTTGTGCAATTTTTGTACCAGATTACTGCCACAAACTACTTTATCAATGTTGGCCAATAGCTCTATGAGACATGAAATGTGAATATTTTCCTTTCTGAATAATTTTCTCATCATATAATGCTATAGGCTTCCATTGGGTTGATTTGTTCTTCCACCTACTTCCACTTGTTCCATGCGGTCATACTTAAAGCGCAACTGTCATGAGTTTTTAGCCCCCCAGACTACTGCAATGTTCTTACAGATGTCCATAACATGAGTGCAACCATACCTTTTATGGGTTTTCCTCCTTCTTTTATAACTTATAAAATACATTTATCCAACAGACAGGCACAGTCGGATAGGCGTGGGTTGGGGTGTGCAAAGCCCCGCCGCCACGCCTATCCTCTCCTTTCAGCACTGGGTTCGTTGTGTAGTAAGACGCAGCGCGTGCGCCCTTCCCTTCCTCTAGTACTGCACCTGCACAGTGAGCGCATAGGCAGCGGGAGCGAACGCTCGCTCTGTCAATGCAGGGCAGTGGCGCGCGCGCACACCAGGAGGGGCGCACAGCGATCCCAGTGCTGATCCGGCGGGGCTTTGCGAACCCAAGCCACGTCTATCCGACTGTGCCTGACTGCTGGATAAATGTATTTTATACATATTGTATTTTATACTCATGTTATGGAGTAATAAGTAATAACATAGTAGTAGTCTGGAGGGCTAAAATCTCATGACAATTGCGCTTTAAAGGTTGCATCTGCAGTGAAGGAGGTTGACCTACACTTCCCAACACAGGATGTAATATCCTCGTTCCTTCAATGTAATCAATTGCTCTGTGAAGGCATACGCTGGGCATGAACTTTCTATATACAGGACGGTGAACATCAGGAATCTTAATTGGGTCTTATACAGAATAATGGACTGGAGTAACGGGAACGTGCATGGATAGAAACGCGCCAGGCAACATCAAGTAGATTTTATACAGAAATGGTTAAAGGGATATTCCAGGATTTTTGGTTCTTTGAATGGAAGCAAAGTTAATCTAGTTACTAATATACTTTTGCTTACCTGTGTTTGGCGAATGGTATCGAATAGTTTTGTCTTTCTTTTCCCTGTAAGTTCATTTTTGTCAGCCTACAAAATGAGTGTTGTCTCGGACCTTTCCCAGCTTGCTGTGCGGCCCGAGATAATACATCACAAGTCTGGTGTTGAAAGGGGGCTTGGCTGCTTCTTCTGTTGTGTGCGAAGCCAGCCCCCTGATGATTTTACCGGCGCAAGTGTGTGTGCATTCATCATCACGCAGATGCAGGGAGCATAGCTGTGCTGTAATAGGTGGGATGATGTGGGGGAGGGAAATAAGTCACCTCCCACCTTGAAACAAAGGATCCTGGGGATTGTAGTCTGAGTGAGGCCACGGAGTCCAGAAGTAGCCAGTTACTAAAAACAAGCCTGATAGGGGACAAAGGACACGGCCATTTATCACCAACACAAGCACAGATCCTTGGTAAGCTTGTCTATTACTGGCTGACACTTAAAGGGGTATTCCACGAAAAAACTTTTTTTTTTTTTTATATCAACTGGCTCCAGAAAGTTAAACAGATTTGTAAATGACTTCTATTAAAAAATCTTAATCCTTTCAATAATTATCAGCTGCTGAAGTTGAGTTGTTGATTTCTGTCTGACAACAGTGCTCTCTGCTGACATCTCTGCATGTCTTGGGAACTGCACAGAGTAGAAGAGGTTTGCTATGGGGATTTGCTTCTAAACTGGGCAGTTTCCGAGACACGTGTCATCAGAGAGCACTTAGACAGAAAATAACAACTCAACTTCAGCAGCTCATAAGTACTGATAGGATTAAGATTTTTTAATAGTAATTTACAAATCTGTTTAACTTTCTGGAGTAAGTTGATATGTAAAAAAAAAGTTTTCTCCTTGATTAACCCTTTAATTACTAAAGTCACCTTATGTTGGATAACTCCATTAAGTATTAAATAAGCACTGCCCAACCAGGGTGCCTCCAGCTGTTGCAAAACTACAACTCCCAGCATCCGGCTGTCCGGGCATGCTGGGAGTTGTAGTTTTGCAACAGCTGGAGACACCCTGGTCTGGAAATACTGTATTAGATGTATAGGCTTGTACAGTCGACTGGTAATATTGTCACTCGTACTCGAGCTTTGTAAAGTCCTTGCACAGTTTCCGAAATTACTTTGCAAATCAGGAATATGTGTGTAGAGAAGAGGAATAGCTCTCAGGCTTCTGTCTACCTGGGATATTGTACAAAATTACACCGCAATACATTTACGCTCTAAAAGAATATACAAACTTACACATTTTATACATTGTTCCTTATGGAATTTTAATCATATTGTACTATTTGTTTTTGGAAATGCTTTTATGAGATTTTGTTAAGCTATCTTAACATGTTACGTAATTTTATCTGCTACGCCCCTTTGTGGGCTGAACTTGGATTGATTTTAGCGCCCCTTTTTTTCTTTTTATAAATGGCGCCTCACTGTATGCACCTTACACTGTATTTTTGCAATTGAAAAAGGGGGAAATTACCCCCGAAACGCGTTTTGCATGTCTGTATCTCAATTTTATGTAATAATAAATGAGATTTTATATTTAAAAGACTGAATCTACATTCCCATCTCTATAAGACAGCGCCATAGCAGACCACTTTTTATTTTTTGCACTATTTCCCTTGGATATTGTACGGCCTTTGAATATTCACTGGCTTCCAGCGCTGTTACAATCTCCGTATCAGTGTTTCTTTTATGTGGACATGACCTTTGCTTAACATGAATCATTTAAAAAATGTTCACACACAAGAGTGGTCTGTGTTTGATTCATTGTCCTGTGTAGACTTAATAGATCTTCCATTGACTATTGCTTCAGAAATATCACAGCATCAGACATGAGAGAAATGCGTCTTCCATCTGATTTCCCTCTATAATCTTTTATGACTGACAGGAAATGCGGTGGGCCTGGGACATGGTTTCGGACCACATTCTGCCTCCACTAATATCACAAAGATGGGAGAAGTTCCAATGTAACATCTAAGATGTCACTAAAGAATAAAACAGACAGAGATCTATGAATACCAAATAAAAAAAGATTGTTTCAACATATGTGAGGAGCCGGAATAAATCTAGGCTGGGCTCTAACTAAGGCCTTGTTCCTAAGGCCGAATTTCTGCAGGAATATTCTGCTTGGAAATTCAATTTGATAGGAAAATTATGAAGAGATTTACTAGAGAAGTAGATTCTACTACTTCTCTAGTAAATCTCTTCATCATTTTCCACACTGTCTCAACCACACGTAACGCTATAGCTAAACATTGGAAATCTACTAACGTACCTATTCACACGTACAGTATTCTGCGTAGATTTGATGCACAGATTTGAAACTGTGTTCAGTCATTTAGTTTACATTGAAATCTGCAGCAGAAAATCCTGCGCATCAAATCTGCACAGAATACTGTACTTGTGACTAGACCCTTAAACAGACATGTGTCAAGGAAAGCTTAAAGGGGTATTCTGGTGGAAAACTTTTTTTTTTTTTTAAATCAACTTGTGCCAGAAAGTTAAACAGATTTGGAAACTACTTCTGTAAAAAAAATCTTAATCCTTCCAGTACTTTTTAGGGGCTGTATACTACAGAGGAAATGCTTTTCTTTTTGGATTTCTCTTCTGTCACAACCACAGTGCTCTCTGCAGACCTCTGCTGTCCATTTTAGGTACTGTCCAGAGCAGCATATATTTGCTATGGGGATTTGCTCCTGCTCTGGACAGTCCCTAAAATGGACAGCAGAGGTCGGCAGAGAGCACTGTGATCGTGACAGAAGATAAATAAAAAAAGAAAAACATTTCCTCTGTAGTATACAGTCGCTAATAAGTACTGGAAGGATTGATATTTTTTAATAGAAGAAATTTACAAATCTGTTTAACTTTCTGGCGCCAGTTGAAAAAAAGTTTTCAATCGGAAGTACCCCTTTAAGATTGGATAAATTAGGAAATACTAAAGTATTAGTAGAACAACATAGGATGTGGGAATACTTTGATAAAGTTGAACATATTAGTGTGAAGTAGACTAATCAAAGTGAGGTTGAGAAATGAGTATTTAGAAGAAGATGAGCCCACAGGAGGAAAGAAGGGCAGTATGGAAAGGCCAGTTCGGTGAGGATAGGTAAAAAATGAAGAAACTTAGAAATCCAGTATTAGGGATGGAAGTTAAAGTTCTAGTTAGAATAGGTAGAGAGAATGGAGTATAATTGTTGAAGAAGGGGGGTTTGGTTGTTTTCTTCAGTGAGTTTTTTATTGTTTTCATTGCTTTATGTTTTTTATGTGTTTTTGTTTTGTTATGTGTATATACTCATATCTCATATCCTTTACATGTTGTGTATGTCAATTGAAAAACCAATAAAGAGAATTAAAAAGAATGAAATTCAATTCTTTCAGCAGAATCCGCTCGGAAATGCATTGCCGTCTAATGCATTGCCAGCATTTCTGAGCGGTCCTAGCCCCAGCCTTTTCTGCCAGCGCCCGCTGTCTGTGGAATGTCTTGCCGGAAATTTTCCAGGTGGACATTCCACCATGTGAACATAGCCTAAGGGGGAAAGTTACTAACTGCTGCGGTTTTGTATGCCATGTTGTATAGCCCTGCCCATTCCATTGGTTCTTAGTAAAGCTAGCAGTGCCATGACAGCCCTTATGCCCGATGCAGAAATGCAGAGGGTGAAATAAATATTGAACAAGTTATGTTTTTTTTTCACAAAATACTGTTTCTTTGGGCTTGATTGCTTTTTAATTACTGATAGTTTTCAGCTGTTGTCTTGGCTTTCTTTGCCTTTTTCCACCTCTCTTCCTTCCTGTGTTCAATACTTTTTCCCTGTGTAATTTTACATTATTGCACCTAACTCAATTTCTGAGCTTATTTGTTTAGGTTTTTTTGTTTGTATGGCTTTCTTGTGATATTACAAACATCTGGTGAAAAATTAATGTCGATAGCATGTTTACAAATATATTTAGTGAGAAAATTGGTGATGTTTTCAACACTTATTTCACCCGCTGTTTAAGCTAGCTAGGAGCTGACCTATATTTCTATTTTGATGTAAAAATTTGCATAAAGGAGGGTGCGCTTCTGGTTTGCCAAATCCATGTGAGTCCTTACCCCATTCCAGTCTCCTTCACGCACCCATGGGACGGATGCATACATGCTCTAAATGCTCAAAATATCACCATCTATACACTAAAATAGCAACATTTGGGCATCTGCGTTGCTTGCACAGTTAAATAAATCTCCCCCATAGTATTTTGGTCAGTATTGTTAGCCACAACCAAAAACCATAATGGAAAGATTCTGCACATTTTACATGTTTTTGGTGAAAAATGGAGACCAAAAGGAAGAACAAATACTGACCAAGTTAAGGCCAAATACTGATCAAGATTCTAAATGTGAACACACCCATAGAGTATATTTACACAGGCATAACCCTCAAGGTTTTTGACACGTCCAGAGCAGTAGTAGACTTGCACTGCTTTAGGATTCCACTGGAATGGTTTTATTGTTTTGAATGGTAGAAAATGGTGTGTGGTAAATCTGGGGAGCTCTATCTCTGTGAGGCAACAATTATATCCAAACCAACCAAAAACGAGATGGCACTCACCAGTGATGTTCACACAATCAGGTCTTTTTATTTAAAGTGGTACTCCTCCCCTACACATCTTATCCCCTATCCAAAGGTTAGGGGATAAGATGTATGATCGCAGGGGTCCCCCCGCTGGGGATCCCCATGATCTTGGCTGTGGCATTACAGACATCCGGTTCACAGAGCGAACTTCGCTCCTTGCCAGATGAATGGCATTGCTGGGCTGAGGCTTGCGAAGTCACAGTCACACTCCGCTTGTGAAATCACGACCACGCCCCCTTAATGCAAGTCTATGGGAGGGGGCGTGACGGTAGTCACGCCCCATCCCATAGACTTGCATTGAGGGGGCGTTCCCGTGATATGATGAGCGGATGTGACCGTGACATCATGAGCCTCCAGCGCTGCATCCGTCATTCTAAGCGAACGCAGGGTGCAGCAGGGAGCATAGCAGAATGAGTAAAGCAGCATACTTGGCCACCTTGGGCTGCCATAGCAGGCCAGATGGGACCATGGGGTCTTTCTTGTGATAGGTACTGGTCCCAGGATGCAGGGTGACTGGCTGATGAGATCCTCATTGAGCACAATAACATATATTCCTTGTCCTCTAGGTGAATGGTCACTATGAGACCATTGAAGATAGCAGAGCCCAAACTAACTATATTGAGCAGCTGCTATCACTGGACAAGGGGACAAAGGACGATTCCTTTATGTTCGGTCCCAGTGGTCAGACTCCCACCAATCTTATAACTTGTAATCTTAGTGTAACCCCATTAATATTTTATGCTAAAAAATAAGGTGCTTAACTCAAGCAGATATATTTTATTTTATTTGTTTATTCATTTATCATATCATAAATTTTCAACGTGAATATCAAACTTCAGTTTGGTTTATAGCAGATAATCTCAGCTTTGTGGCGCTGTGTTTCTTTAAGTAGGAAATATATCATCTGTAGTTATTCTACATGCTAGAGTCGTCTCTGTATAATTTTATAAGTTTTGTAATTGTACCCAATTTTCTCTTGTCCTGATCACATGTCATTCTCACACCTACTGCTTTCCTGTAATTCTCCCAACAATCCACTATTAATTATACCACGTCGGTAGGTCAGGGCCTTTCCCAGCAACGCTGCTCTCACGATGAATGCTCACCTCCCTGTGTCTTATACCTTCACGAAATCATTTTGACTTTAATTAAACCTACACAACGACATCTTATGCTGTGAAGGAATCTGTTAGCTCAACCCTGACCATGTGAAGTGAATCTTCAATATCCTGTTTTATATATATTTAATGAGCTGAATGTAAAGGTATCATCTGGAGTTTCATTGCTTCATCTGCAGCTTAGTCCCAGGAATTAATCACCCTGAAGCTCTTAGTCTCTCTTAACATAGTGCAGCCATCTTGTGGATTGATAGTTTCTTTAACATTTTATGGAAGTCTAACATTTTATCCTTTCCCGCTTATCATGAAAACATATGCCGTATCAACCATTTTCTCCCATTTCAATTAAATACTTTTTCTAAAAGGGATCAGATGAGATTCAAAAAGAGTTTTTTTTTTTTACATTTTTACAAAAACAGTGCTACTTTTGGGTGGTATCTGTCAATGCAACAAAGCCCGGATAGAAGGGTTGAAGGGATTTACTGTAGTAATGCTATACACCCACCCACTGCAGCACAGCCAAGCCCCCTGGAGACCATGTGACTCATGACATATTGTTTCTGGCCACATGGAATGCTGGGAAAGGTCAGAGACAACAGTTAAATAAAAAAAACTTGCACTACAGCTCTTCTGGGTTTGGGTTCTATGCATGAAACGGGACACAGAGGTAATAGAAGTGTATAATACAGTATTATAACTTGGCATCATGGGCTCAGATGCTGAAGAAAAACAATATCCTAAAATACCCCTTTAAGTTAATGAGGCTGGGCAGCTTTACCAAACATGTGGACATGACTGGTGCTGGTTTTGGTAAAAACAAAAAATTAAAACAGAGAACCCCCTTTACGAATGACATGCATGTTATTTAAAGGGGTTTTCTGGACCTCAACTTTTTTGTAGAGTTTGCTGGGGATGCAATAAAATTAAAAAAAAAAGGGACTTAGAGTGACACCATCTGGTCCCACCACTCCCACACCACAAGATGGACTTGTCTCAACAGAAACCGTGATTAACTGTATGACAGTGACTGATGAGAGGAAGTCCATCTCAGAAGCAAGAAGGACAAGATGACGTCACACTAGGAGAAATTGTGGTAATTTTAATGGACACCCAGAAAAATATGTCATGAGAAGTCCATAGTTCTTTATTTAAATAGAGTGATGGTCATGTACAATGGTCCCTCAACATACGATGGTAATTCGTTCCAAACGAGCCATCGTTTGTTGAATCCATCGTATGTTGAGGGATTCGTGCAATGTAAAGTATAGGAAGCTGTACTCACCTGTCCCCGCCGCTCGAGATGGTGTCCCCGGGCCTCCGCTGGGCTCTCTGCTGTCTTCTCCGGTCCTCCGCTGTCTTCTCCGGTCCTCTGCTGTCTTCTCCGGTCCTCTGCTTTCTTCCGCAAGGCCTTACTGGGCCTGCGTAGCGACGTCACTACGCCGCTGCGTACGCCATTCCTATTGATTGACGTGCGCAGAAGCATATTGACGTCATCGGAGAGGGCTGAGAAGACACCGGAAGACCAGCGCTGGACCCGGAGGGCACCCCGGAGCATCGTGGAGGGGTAAGTAATACTTACCGCACCACACGGGGAACATTAAGCTGCTATCCGGCAGCAGCTTAAGCATATGGCACTGCCGGATAGCACTTAATGCGATGGCCCCGACATAAAAAAGCATCGTATGTCGATGCTGACATCGACATGCGATGGCCTGTCGATTTGATCATATGTCGGGGCCATCGTAGGTCGGGGGGTCACTGTATACAGTCATGCACTACTGCTCTGTTCACTGTCTACGGTAATTTGTCCTTATGACCTGTGGATGCATTTTGAATGTTGTTTTTGGCCCAACCCCTTTAAAGGGTACTCCACCACGTTAAAACGTATTCCCTATCCACAGGATCTCTAGAACAGGGCTTTGTCTCTCCCTGCGCATGGAACAGCGTGTCAGCACATGCTCCATGCATCCTCTATGGGAGTGTCGAAGGAAGAGATGGCCCCATAACTTTAAAGGAAAACTGTCATCCTGTTCACCCACACTCAACCCAATACACTGGGTTATAGTGTGGGTGAACAGGATACTGATGCATGGTAAGTGAGTTAGATACATACCTTCAGTCCAGCACACTGCCCCTCCAAATGTCCGCTTCTATCTTCAGTGAATTATGCACTGGAGGTGAGCCCACCGGGTAAATTTGAATATTCATGGCTGCTGGTCATCTGAGCACTTGCGCCTACTAACCCAGTATATTGTATTTAGTGTGGGAGAACAGGATGACCATTTTCTTTTAAAGTAGCGGAGTACCCTGTTAAGGCCCAAAACAGTATGGTGGTTTAGGGAAGATACAATACATCAGTGATTTTGTATGTAGGATTCACCTACACGTAGTCCTACACACATCTAGGAGTGTTTCTAGATATTGACCTGAAGAAAAATCCAGTGTTGTCCCTTCCTTCCTTGCTCTGTACATTACAAAACACATTTTATGTTTTGAAGTTTTAGTTAAGCCTAAAATGACATTTTAGAATATTACATTACATTTTATTAATGTGGTGTTTCTTCCCATAAAAGATAATAGGTTAAACATTATGCTGTAATATTTTCTCATTTGTTTTTATTAAAAGAAGACGTCTTCTTGTGTCTTCTTGTTTGTCCAGATTTTGTCTAAGCAGCGAGGTGGATGTATGTAGTAAAACCAAGAACATACGCACAAAATTCTTTGTACATTTTTATGTGTCCATTTCAATCTTGGTAGAAACTTGGTAGAAACATTTGCGACAATGTGATTCTAAGACAAAGTAGAATATTTATGGATCAACTATAAGTGTCAATAATCTACACTGTGCAGGGGTGCAGATGAACACAATTATTTCAGACTACACTGTATTTGATCATTTTACAGCTGTAGTTGGCTGTCAGGACATGATGGGAGTTGTAGTTCTGCAACGGCTGGGCATTTAGAGGTTGGGCGACACTTATCTATGAGGGGCTACAATCACCTTAGATGTCTTATTTTACCTAAAGGTCTTCAGGGTCTTTTTCCAACCTGTATAACACACTATGTAGGCTTAATTAATGTGACACAACATTAAATGGGAAACAGTATGGACTTCCAGATATTTTTTAATATTTATTTCAGCAAATTAACATAAAACCCTCCATAAGTTTTGCAATGAAAATG
Organism: Hyla sarda; assembly: GCF_029499605.1. Classification (NCBI taxonomy): domain Eukaryota; kingdom Metazoa; phylum Chordata; class Amphibia; order Anura; family Hylidae; genus Hyla; species Hyla sarda. Next base: position 66,638,182 of record NC_079194.1, on the reverse strand, counting down.
CTAAAAATATGACTGCCGGTCAGGCAGTCATGGGATCACCAGGCTACCACATGATTGCCTATGCTGGGTATCCGGGAGAGCTGATGGGTCATAGACTAAGGGTAATCCCTTTAAGGGTCCGTTTGGCTCTTTTTTCTGCACCCCCAAAAATGGGTGAGTGAACAACGGACTCTACCAGGTCACCACCAGGTCCCGACAGATCCCCATGACTTGAATGGGGTCCGTTGAAGATCTGGTAGTTTACCGAAGTTTAATGGAGAAAAAAATACATGCACTATTTTTTTCTCCGCTAAAATAAATAGAATTGCAGATGGAGCTCCTGATAGCAGAGCCCAATAGTAATGTGAACTCAGCCTTAGAATACCCAGATCAGATCTGAAGACAATGCCAAGGGGTTGTAGAAATGTCTGATCTTGTATGCTCAGAATTGATAACATCATCATCATCATCATCTTCTGGGGTGGGGGTGGCAAAAAAAGGAACATATATGAAAAAGTGATCAATAAAACTTAAGAATAAGAAAAAGAATAAAGAGGAAAATAAAAAAACATAGAACCAAATCTATTCCCCTACATAAACCCCCTATATAGGGAACACAATGAAAGAAGCAATCTGATTGGCTGCTATGTGCAACTGGTCAACTTTTCCTCTGCACTGGTTTTAATAAATCTCCCCCAATGAATTATGAATTATTTTCTGATATATGATGAGATTAAAATTCATTATTTTTGGTGTTTAGTATTTTTTTTATGTGTGCGTCTTTTACTGTATGGGCTTATAAACATTATATTTTAATAGCTTGTACATTTACTAGTTAATTTTTTTTTCTTGTAAAAGGGGAAAATAAGGTTGATTTTATTTTTATTAGGGTAGAGAGTTATATATAATAATAATATAATTTTAGAGACTTTTTTATTTATAAATTTTTTTACACTTTTTAAGTCCCTATAGTGGACTTTTATATGCAATCATTTGATTGCATTCACTGTATAATGCACTCGATTGTAGCTCACAGAGTGATTGTGGGGGTTCAGTGAGCTCCACTGAGCTACCTGCAATTTCCACTTTAGTTTTAGACACTGCGATCGGTATTGATCATGGAGTCTAAAGGGTTAAAAACCAGGCACTGGCGGGATCGCATTAGCAGTGATTGTCTGGCTACTGATTGTTACGTTATGCACTCTGGCCACACACTGTGCATGGTCCCGGCTGCTGCCGACGGGGCTGGTACTCGCATCGTGGGACGCGCCCGCATGCGAGCAATACACCTGGTGCTTCTCCTGCCCCCGCCTCTGCCTCTCTGCTCCATTTAAAGCGCCAGTGCGCTCATTGGTGTAATTCACCTGTGGCTCAGTGAATTCCTCCACCCTCCTCACTTCCCTGCCGGATCTTTGTTGCCTTGTGCCTGAGAGAAAGCATTCCTGAGATTTCCCTTGCCGTGTATCTGATCCTTTGCTCTGTGACTTGACCTAGCTCCTCTGCCGCCTGCCCATTGACCTTCTGCTACATCCTGACTATGCTACTGTGCCCCCTGCCTTGACCTTCTGCTATCCTGACTACGAGCTGCCTTTTCCCTCCTGTGCCTCGCATTTCCTCAGCCACCTGTGTGGTCGAGCAGTGCCATGGGTAGCGACCTGGGTGCCGCCTTCAACAGCAAGTCCATCCTGCTTTGCGGCGGGCTCTGGTGAAAACCAGCGGCACCTTAGACTCCGCTCCCTGGTATGGTCCGAGTCATCTGCAACACAGGCCCAGTGGATCCACCAGAGTTCCTGTATTCTGAAACGTGAGTGTTACACTGATGGTAGCCGACACTCACTGCTCTGAAGTGAACACAGCTTCAGCGCTTGCTTTAAAGCCACTTGACAGGTCAGGGGGTGCAGGTACACCATGATGCCTTAAGTATCAGGACACAAGGGCGTACCTGTACGCACTGCGCCGTTAAGTGGTTAAAACCTGTGAAGACGAAAAGTCGACCAGTTGCCCATAGCAACTAATCAGATTGCTTCTTTCATTGATTGTCTCAATGATGTGTGTATGTGTGTGCCGGATGTGAAGAACCTGGTTTCCAAGCTCCAGTAGTAAACTGACTTCTCCAGGGGTTTACAATTTCATAGTGTCATATTCAGATAATAACAGTTTTTGGGTGACACCCTCTTAGGGTTTATACAAAGTGCTGAATTTCCACATGTGGAATTCCGCCTCAAATGAAAGGCCAATAGACTTTTATGGGATTCTGCACTCCCATTCACACTTCTGAATTTCCACAAGCAAAAATTCAGAAGTGTAAATGGGAGTGCAGAATCCCATAGAAGTCTGTTGGGTTTCATTTGAGGCAGAATTCCACAAGCGGTAATTCTGCCATGTAAATAGACCCTTACGCCATTGACGAAACAATACTTAAGCTCTTAATACTTTTCGATCCTTCCCTCGGCCGTACAAGGAACTCCGACAAACTCTGCCATCCTCATGTAAACACTGGTGGGTGCTCATCAAAGCATTATTCCCTCCTTGTTTTTGATCTAAGTGTTTGCTGGAAATCCCTGAAGGAAAGATCAGAGAGAACCATTTCAAAGAGTTTGTACTTCCTCTAAAGTTGTTACCATTAGAAAAAGAGGCCAAGTTTACTCTTCCGAAAATAAACAGGAAAAAACGGATAAACCTGACACAGCGCGGGACGCTGCAGGAGGTTTGTCAACATGAGTGAATACTCTTGCTGTCAGACACTAATGAAAAGTGCTTGTGGCAACGGCAATGCAAGGAACTGACTGATAGGATATCTTTATAATTCATGTCAGATTTCCTCCACTGATGCTTTTGTTGTTTACTTTCTTTGGTCAATTGTAAGCACTAAGGTAAACACTTTATAGCATAGATCAGCACATAGCCTTTCTGTCATCTCCCTTATGCCCATGTTCTGCATTATTATGCAGTCTGGGACACTATTCTGGAATTGAATGTGCTGGCTCTTTGTTTATTGACGTAGATTAGGATTGTGCCTATAGGTGCTCGGAGATGTTACCAGCAGGTATGACAGTTTCTTCTCTGTCAGATCCATCTATTGGTTATAATGAAGCAGTGATGCATGGTATAGGCAAGAAAAGCGTTTTTAGTCATAGTGCAGGCAGATTCTTTCTTCATTTTTTTACATCATCATGTACAATTATTTTGAGTTTGGATTTAACGGTGCAGATTCAGTATCAGAACACAACAGGAGAAGCTGTTTTTTACGGGATCTGGATGAACGTTGAAGCACAGAGGTCTGACACACTTTGTTGAGTAAATGGGAGGTTCTATGTATCTATGTTTTCTGCTACTTATATTAACTGGACCCTGCTGGGCACTGGCTAATGCAGTATAATGTGGTGTACTACTGGGGTGATGTACCGATCGTGTACTACTAGGGTGATGTACCAATCGTGACGCCAGGGTAGTGTTAACCACCATGCTCCAAGGTTTAGACAGTTCTCCTGAGCCAAGTGCTGGGGACTATAATGACTACATATGCAGGGTTACACAATTCTATCTCTGAAGCAAGAATGTTGCTAAAATCCTTTTACAGTACAGATCAGAGCGGGGGAGATGCAGAGTAACCCTTGAGAGCCTGTTACCTTGTTGGGACTTGTAGTTACTTTCCCTTGACTGTATTATGGTTGTTGCAGACTTTATACTTCAGCTTTAGACTTGTAACAACCCACGCTGACTTTAGACTGACTGAAGAATATTCTCACCACCGGACAGGACAACATCCTGTACTGGATCACCATAATAAAAGCACCCTTAAATAGTGATGAGCGGCAGGGGTCATATTCGTGTTCGCAATATTTTGCGAATATATGGATGAATATTCGCTATATTCGTTCACTTTTATTTCCAATCTGAAAATCGTAATTAAATTTGTATAGTGCCGATGCACGATTATATCATTGGCTCACAAGCTAAAAGACGGGAGAGATAAGTGTCCTCTGGAAGTGCCGATATTTGTGAATATTTGCATATGACTCCCACAGTAAATAATATCGGAGCCTTCTTTGGACCACAAGCTGGAAACAGCGAGGGATGATCACCCTTTTTTGTTTTTTACACAGTACACATCATTGTTATGATGTGTACTATGAAGAAAAAAGAAAAGATTATTTGTCATTACAAATATATAGCTCTATATTCAAAATATTCACGAACTCGCAAAGTGACGATATTCTCTGTAAAAATTAGCATTTTGAATATTCAGTCAACATTACCTTTAAGCCATGTTACCACAATGTAAAATGTGCTGAATTTCTGCCAAGAAACACAAGCAATCCACAGATTTGAATAATCCGACGGGTACCAGGACTGCATGGAAATGCGTCATCTCATAGATGGCAATGCACTTTCGAGCAAGCGGAATGTCCATGTAGAATATACTGGCGGAAATCCGCACAGAAATTCTGCCGTGTGGCAGTGGCGGGATCGCATAAGCAGTGAGTGTCTGGCTGCTGATTGTTGCGTTAGGCACTCCGGCCGCACACACTGGCCGTTAGTGCATGGTCCCGTTGCCTGCAGCTGCCGACGGGGCTGGTACTCACATCGCAGGATGCGCACACATGCAAGCAATACACCTGGTGCTTCTCCTGCCCCCGCCTCTGCCTCTCTATTTTGAGAAATATTTCCATCAGTTAAAAGTGATTTGGTCATCGCCATGTTTTGCTATCCTGGCATTATACTCTTTATTTTTTTACCTAATTACAACATTTTGGTGCCGTAAAGCTCTTGAGAAACATTCGAATGCATCATATGCCATGTAACTTCCACGGAAAGCATATTATAAAGTATTTGGCAGCAAGTGAAGAGATGTGACAAGGACCAGATATTGCTGGATAGATGACTTGGTCAGATTGACCTTGAGATGTTAGAAATGATTTAACAGGTTTGATGTCGAGAGTGAACGTGATCATTTCTGAAGATTTGCTCATTTCTTCTTACAAGTTTGCAACCTAGTACTAGAAAAAGATATCACAAAATCATAAAATATGAAGAGTCAATGCACTGGAGGACAACTGTTCCTCCAAATAATCACACAGCATCACTATGGTGTGAATACACATCACAACAACAATGGCCTACAGAAGACTAAACCAAGGCTCCATTTTGGTCCTCCAAGAATTAGAAAACTACAGTGGGTCATGGTTGACCAAGGCTGAATAGTTCAAGAACTTGCAAGGTTTCAGGATCTGCAGGGTGGGCCATTTACATGGATACATCTTAATACAATGGGAATGGTTGGTGGTATTAACTTCGTGTTTGTGGCACATTAGTATATGTGAGGGGGGAAACTTTTCATCCATCGCGGCCATTTTGAAGTCGCCATTTTGAATCCATCTTTTGTTTTTTCAATAGGAAGAGGGTCATGTGACACATCAAACTTATTGGGAATTTCACAAGAAAAACAATGATGGGCTTGGTTTTAGCGTAACTTTATTCTTTCATGAGTTATTTACAAGTTTCTGACCACTTATAAAATGTGTTCAATGTGCTGCCCATTATGTTGGATTGTCAATGCAACCCTCTTTTCCCACCCTTCACACACTGCTAGCACAGGCTTCCAGTCCATCAGTACAGATCATGGCATCCGTGTCAATGCGCATGTTAAAATAGAAGATCGGATCGCCCGCAGCGCTGCCGCCGCCATCCGATCATGGCGAAAAGAGGTCCCCTCACCTGCCTCTGTCCCTGCGTCTCCTGCTCTGGTCTGAGATCGAGCAGACCACAGCAGAAGATAGCCGATACTACTGATCAGTGCTATGTCCTATGCAGAGCACTGAACAGTATTAGCAATCAAATGACTGCTATATATAGTCCCCTATGGGGACATAAAAAGTGTAAAAAAAAAGTGAAAAATCCCCTCCCCCAATAAAAATGAAAATTGTCAGTTTTTCCCATTTTACCCGCAAAAAGCGTAAAACATTTTTTTAATAAACATATTTAGTATTGCTGCATGCGCAAATGTCCGAATTATCAAAATATAATGTTAATGATCCCGTACGGTGAACATTGTAAACGTAAAAAATAAAAAAGTCCCAAAATGCTGCTTTTTTTGTCACATTTTATTTCAAAAACGTTTTATTAAAAATTATCTAAAAGGTTTATATATGCAAATGTGGTATCGATAAAAAGTACAGATGACCGCCCTATATACAGAAAAATGAAAATGTTATAGGTGGTTAAAATAGGGCGATTTTAGATTACTGATTTTGTGCAAAAAGTTTTAGATTTTTTTAAAGCGGTATAAAAGTATCTAGACATGGTTGTCATTTTAATTGTATTGACCCACAGAATAAAGAACACATGTCATTTTTACCGTAAATTGTACAGTGTAAAAATGAAACCCTCAAAAATGTGCAAAATTGTGGTTTTCATTTAAATTTCCTTCCATTTATGGTAAAATGAGAGGTTTCATTATAAAGTACAATTGATCATGCAAAAAAAAAAAAAAAAAGCCCTTATATGGGTCTGTAGATGGAAATATAAAAGAGTTATCGATTTTAGAAGGCGAGGAGGAAAAAACCTTAAGGTAAAAATGGGCTTTCTCCTTAAGGGGTTAATGAGCCGACCAGAGTTTCCATTTGACTCTGGTTGGCTCATTTCTGCCCCATATCTGATTTTGTGACTGGACCTAAAACCGTAGTATACTATGGTTTTAAGTCTGTCACAAAACCAGATACGGGTCGAAAATGAGCCAACCGGGGTCAACCGGTGACTCCGGTCAGCTCATTAAAGTCAATTGTTTCCAGCGCTGGTCCGGTTGGGGTATGAGAGTGCACGGTTTTCCCCTCCCCTAGCCGGATTCGGCAGCCGTAGGCTGAAAACGTGGTATGAAAGCACCCTCACTGAGGTATTGGGTTTCCTGCTACCTATAGTAGTCTATGAACAGGGGAGGGGGAGGAAAAAAACTAGCTGCAGAGTAAGAAAGAAATAGGGCTACAAAGATGCTGTGGCAGCTTGTGTGTGTGATCCTGACTATAGGGCATGTGTGACCACCAGCACATGACACACTGGGGGGAAAGGGGGTGAGAGGGGTCAAACACCATAGGCACTTTAACAAGATTTAACAGGAATACTGTGATGCAGAAAAAAAATTGCAAATTTTGCATGGTCTAACATAAAGCATTAATATTTATCTGTAGGAGAACCCCCTTAAACATAAAAAGTGCAATATAATATTTGTCTTCTTCTATAGCACTAGCGTCTAGAGCAGTGTTGCCCAATCAGTGTGTTTCCAGCTCTTGCAAAACTACAGCTCCCACCATGCCCAGACAGCCAAAGGCTGGGAGTTGTAGTTTTGAAGAGTTGGAGGCACACTGGTTGGGAAACACTGCTCTAGAGTAATGTTTAGAGCTGCTTTTGTCTGTCTTTGATCATTCTATATTAGGCTCAGTTCCCACAGCTGTTACTCTTTGACCCATTCAGGGTCCATTCAGATCTTTTGCGCCGAATGGACACTAAACGGGCTGAAATACAACTGACACTGCCAGGTCCCGATGGATCCCATTGACTTGAGTAAGGTCTGTCTGGTGTCTGTTGAGTTGAGCGATGAAAAAAGACTGGACATATAAAGACTTGAAGTATTTTCTATCCTTCAGATGGAGTGAGTGATGGAGCTTCTCTTTACCGGAGCACAACGACAGTGTGAACTTAGCCTTATTTCTCTTTATTTTCCCCGATTATGTCATTCCATATAAGCCTTGATTTCCTTATCACAGTTTTTTGGTTTCTTTGTGCCATCTGACCGAAACCTTTCCCTCTCCTCCTCCTCACTCGTTCCTCCCTGACTTTCATTCCTGTCCTGTTGATCCTTTTTCTGTCCATCTTTATCAGTTTCAATGAAATCCTTCAGTCTCCACTGATTTGCTTGTTATCTCAGAAGAAAAGGATTTGCTATGGCAGCAAAAAGCTTAGCGGGAAGACTGACTGCGTAACTGGGAAGCAAAGGCATGGAGACAGACTCATGATTCAGGGTTATACCGCAAAGCAGCTACTTTCCCTAACTGCTGATCTTTCACAAAAAATTGGCTTAACCTGGACAGGGTACGGAGCTGTCTTTTATGCATAATGAAGCCAGTCATTAATACTGTCCTACATTATCTAATCCTGGCATTGTGATTGTGATATTGTGCAGATAACATTTTGTAGAGTAAGCAAAGATAAGATTAAGTAGTGAAAGATTCCATTATAGAATGGAAATTTCAGCCGAAATCCCTGCGATTTTGGGCTCAGTGGCAGTTTTCCAAAATCTCTGTGTTTTTTTTTTTGTGTTTTTTTTTAATAAAATCTTGCCTTTTCTAGCCCATATAAGTCTACAGAAGCAAACAAAAAGTCATAAAAAATGCCATGTGGGTTTAGCATTTTTTTCCTATTTTTTCAATACCAATCCTTAAAGCGTACCCGTCAGATCCAACAATTTTTTTTTTAAATTTATCACTCAGTACCTAATTCTGCCATGTACAGCAAATTTTTATGTGTCTAGCACCTTTATTTAGCTCACTAGTCTGAATTCCTCTCAAAGGGAGGGGGCGTAGCCTCACTGTGCAGGTCTCCGCCCCCTCCCTCAGTATGCTGTCTGCTCACATCTCCCCAAGCATTAGCAAAACTACAACCCCCAGCTTGTCCTCACTGACAGTAGTGGGACACAAGCTGACAGTGGGAGGATTTTTCCTCCAGCTGTGAGCCCTGCGCTCACAGCTGTCAATCAAAAAAGTGTGTCCATGACATAGGTGATGATGCATGGACACAGCAGGACTAGTATGTGTCCTAGCAGGCAGGGGGGGCAGTTGATTGACTGGCTTTTTCAGTATGAAATACTGAAAATTTTCTAATGAAAGCAATTGCTTTACAACATATCAAAAGATTTTGTATCTGACCGTGCCCATTTAAGTCGCATGATGGATGAATCAGATGGTTGTCATGATAAAAAAAAGCAGACTAAAAGCCACTATTTTTGGAAAAAAAGGGCACACACACTGTATCGTGGTTGTGCAAAATGACTTGTCAGTTTTTTATGGAGGTTTTTTTTTTATTCAGGACAAAAAAAATGCCAGAACAAAAACAAGCGGAAACCAAGCTTTAGTTTTCAAATTTTGCAGCAATGTTAACTGGGCAATAAACAAGATGATCTTATGGGTAAAGCATGCCTCCAGACAAAACTGAGTATAGCCACTTACGTCTAAGAGTAACCACTTACTTCTAAGTGCAGCCACTTACTTTTAAGTGCAACCACTTAGCTGGACACCTGCACACTTCTTCTGTCTTCAGATTCTGAGACAACTTTGAGAAGTTAGATTTTTAGGAAGAAAAGAGGAACATGTAGATGCCTAGTCATAATTCTTGCAGTGCTACTAATGCAGCTCCAGAGTCAGCCACTGTGCCCTAGTAAAAATTACAGTGTTCCTAATGCCAGCTACAAAGACCTCAGTACCAACGTGTAATAGAACCCTTAGTAAACTGAAATACCCTGTTGCCATTCACAGTGCTGTCTGTTGTTGCTGCAAATACTTAAAAGCAAATGAGATCACTTCCTGTTCTAATCAGCAGAGGAGCCTGCTAGGAAAGATAGAATGCTTTTACGCAACAGAAGCATTGCACCTTCTAAGCACGTCCCAATGAATTATGGACACTTAGCTCATGGGTCTTCAATGGAAACCCTTGGCAATTGGCTCTTATGGACATGAGATGCTGCAGAGGATATGTTCTATTTCATGGACCTATTGAACGAACTTTAACTTTGTATACTTACCCACATATAAATTGACAAAATCTGGACATGTACATGGGCATTGTCACTCTCAAAAATTTTTGACATGAAATAGAGAAGGTTCAAAAGTTTAGATCAGTGGGAGTTTGAGTGTTCAGACCCCCACCAATAGCTACAATGAGCTGGGAAAAGTGTAAGCTAAGCATGTTCTCTCCCAGCTGAATTTGCACAACTAAGATGGGCTCCTACATTAAACCTATTGGCTGTGTTATGCGAACTGAGCAGGTCGAAGTAGCACTTAGTGTCTGCTTCCCCCAACTCATTCTAGCAATTGGTGGGGGTCTAAAGATGCCATCACAATCAGACATTTTCATGTCTAGGACAATTTAAGCTTCACCTGGAATCACAGTAATGTCCTAAAATGCTCACTTTTGGATGAAGTTTTCACAACCTCATTCATACCTTTTGTAGCCTGGTTTGCTCAATTTTCCTACCAAAATTGGATTGATGGCAACTATGTCATTGTAATGTATGCATTAAATGTAAACATAAACATAAAAGCCACATTAAAGTTATTTCATTATCATTTATTGTTTTTTAGACATGTTACAACACATACCTTTTTTACTACCACAATTTCTTGGATTTTATTCTGGACCTGACATAGTGGCATGCCATGAAGCTGCTTTAGGATCCAAATGATAGGGGATAAGATGTCTCACCGCAGGGGTCCCGCCGCTGGAGACCTCCGCAATCTTGTATTTGCCACCCACTTGTTTGAGCTGCATGCCATGGTACCAGCTCACAAACAGCCGGGAAGCAACCACAGGGCCAGAGTATCGTGACGTCATGACTACGCCCCAGTGTGACATCACCCCCCGCTATGCAAGTCTATGTGAGGGGGCGTGACGGTCGTCACACCCCCTCCCATAGACTTGCATAGCGGGGGGTGACGTCATATGGGGGCTGAGTTGTGCCGTCATGATACTCCGTCCCATGGTCGCCACCCAGCTGTTTGTGAGCTGGTACCGTAGCATGCAGCTCAAACAGGTGGGTGGCGAATACAAGATTGCGGGGGTCCCCAGCAGCAGGACCCCCGCGGTGAGACATCTCACCCCCTATCCTTTGGATAGGGGATAAGATGTCTCAGGGGCAGAGTACCCCTTTAAGAGAGGAACTTTAGCCCCTTTGTGGGTTGTGAGTGCAGGACTCATATAGTCACATAGTCATCTGGCAGGGAACTGCGGTGTTGGCCCAATGGGGAATTCTGAAGTGAGAAACAAATACCAAGAGCTTCCACTCTGAATTGCAATACCCAGCACCATTGGTGGTCATTTTGTACTTTACTACAGGACCGCTTCTCTTCTTTGCTCACCGTTACAATTTTTTGTTTGTGGGTGATGTCATCACTACCAATACATAATGCCCCTAACAGGAGTAGTGTCAATATATAAACTAAAAATAAGATTTAGCAGCATTATAATTACATGATTGGTTTAACTAAAAAGAAGTAAAGCTGTTTTATTTTTTTTAGAAGTGCAACTGAACAATTCTGTGTCAGTGAAAAAAAAGTTTTATATATTTCTGGCTGTATTTGATATAAAACAAAATGCTATGCATTATTTAGAGAGCACAGGAAAGCTTATTAAAAGATTTCATCCACATAAAAGTTTATATTTAAAAAGTGAGTGGGTAGAGCTATGGCTCCAAACCCGACTATTATATCATTAATTTCTTGTTACATATTCAGCTTTATGGAACATATGCTGTGAACCAAAATCTGCTTAGAACTGAAAATGTAACACTTTATGCAATGGATGTCAGGAATGTACTTAAAATATATCTGCTTATTCCTTTCTGTTATAGATGTTATAGATTTGTCTCTACATGCTTATTAATAAAATATATAAAGTATGTAAGCAGAGCTTTAATAAGATTGGAGGAGACCCCTAAGCAATATAAATTGGAGTGGAGGCATTAATCCCACGCTGGGGTCAGGACTAGAAATGAGCGAATCGAATCTGATGATTCATTCAGAATTCAGAAATTCAGAAATTCTGAATTGAATCATGAAATTCGTTCAGAATTTCATGAAAAATTTGATTCGGACCGAATCTGAACTTCGACTTGATTCCAAATAACAAATTTCTTCATTACCGACACCGCTGCGATCGTCCTTTATAATGTATAGATGCGAGCGGCTTTCTCCTGCGCTGGCATCTCTGCAATAGATAGGATGATTGCAGCGGGTCTCAGGAGTGACACCCGCTGTGATCTGTCCTTAACTGCAGGTACTACTGCTCCCAACATGGAGCACACTCTGCTCCATGCTGGGAGCTGTAGTACCTGCATTAATAGATCACAGCGAGTGTCACTTCTGACACCCGATGCGATCGTCCTGTATAATGTATAGATGAGGCCGGCCGCTCTTCTCTGGTCCCACTGTAGTATGAGTATATGCCGTATATACACCTATTATTCATATTTACCGCAGAGAGCTGTGAGTGGCAGTGCAGGGGACCATAGAAGAGTGGCCGGCCACATCTATACATTATACAGGAGGATCACAATGGGTGTCAGAAGTGACACGGGTGATCTGTCAATTAGTACAGGTACTACTACTCCCATCATGGAACAGCGGGAGTACTACTTAAAAAATGTAAAAAAAAAAGTGAAGAACACACCCACACTACATTTTTATCATTGCCGGCTACATTTTTTGTGCCCTGCCTGCCCACATAAATTGATCCTTACCACTACTGTATCTTTTTTTTTTATGTAATGGTATCCTACGAAATTTTATTAAAAAAGGTATCTACATCATTTTATTTTTTTTGGATTGCTAAAGTTCATATTTTCTCCATTATTGCCTCCTAAATGGACCATTCTAATAACCGATGCAAACTGATGCAGAGGGATGGCAATTAGTGGCATCCATTTGCATCAGTTTTTCATCCGTTGGTATCAGCCTTCGGCAGACTCCAGCAGCCAGGAATACTACTAGTCCCATCATGGAACACATTCTTTCCATGATGGGAGTGGTAGTTACCTGGCTGCGGGAGTCTGCCGGTGGCTGGGGAGGCTACATTAGTGTTTGTTCTACTACCCCCATCATGGAACAGACTCTGTTCCATGATGGCGGTTGGAGTACAGGGGCTGAGGGATTGATTGCACCGGGTCTCACTTCTGAGACCCGATGCGATCAGAAATTAAACAGGGGAGCGGGTGGCATGCTCCACTCCCCTGCGATGTACAATGTATTTTTACTTTCATTTTGAAGTCCCCCGCCAGGAGCCCTGACTTGCCGGTACGGAGAAGCCATTCAGGGCTCCCGGCAGGGTTTTTAAACTTACAGTGTGCCTAATTACTGTATAATACCATTCCCCCTAACTGATACGGAGATGAGCAGCAGGGAATGAAATGGCATGTCCCTGCGGTGCGCTGTGACAGCGCTAGAAGATGACCGGGTAGCAGGCAGGTCGAAAATCATGCATATACACATGGGGGGGAAATAAAATTAATATACTTAAGTAAGGGGGAATGTGATTGTACAGTAGTTAGGCACAATGTTAGTTTAAAAACCTCACCAGAAGCCCTGGATGGCTCCTCTGTACCGGCCATTCAGGGCTCCCAGTGGGGAATTTAAAAATGATTGTAAAAATATATCGTACTTTGCAGGGGACCACAGCATGCCGCCCGCTCCCCTGTTTAATAACTTCTGATTGCATTGGTTCTCAGAAATGAGACCCAGTGCGACCAATCCCTCATCCCCTGTACTACAACCCCCATCATGGAACAGAGTCTGTTTCATGATGGGGGTTGCAGTACAAACACTAATATAGCCTCCTCAGCCACCAGCAGACTCCGGCAGCCGGGGAACTACTACTCCCGTCATGGAAACAAGTCTGTTCCATGATGAGAGTAGTAGTAGTCCCAGCTGCGGGAGTGTGTAGGCAAAGGTGTTAAAACAGTAAGAAAATAATGGTACATGATGGACATTATAACGGGTCTTAACGGATGAGTATGCCTGTTATTTTGACAGACTATTCAGCCGTTAGCGCCCACTATTTCATCTGTTATTATACATCAGTTTTTTAATGATACAATACAGAAAACAAATGTTTAGTAACGGATGAATAATCTATAGTGTGAAAGAAGCCTAATAAAAATGTAGTGTGTGTGTGTGTGTTTTTAACTTAGTTTTTTTTACATTTTTCAGGTAGTACTACTACTCCCAGCATTGAACACGCTGTTCCATGATGGGAGTAGTAGTACATGTACTAATTGACAGATCACCCGTGTCACTCCTGACACCCGCTGTGATCCTCCTGTATAATGTATAGATGCGGCCGGCCGCTCTTCTATGGTCCCCTGCACTGCCGTATATATACACCTATTCATATTTCCCACAGAGAGCTGTGATTGGCCAGATGGTTCCAGCCGAGTGTGCTCCATGTTGGGAGCAGTAGTACCTGCAGTTAAAGACAGATCACAGCAGGTATCCCTCCTGACACCCTGACAATTTATGTGGGCGGACAAGGACCAAAAAACGTAGCCGACAATAATAAAAATTTAGAAAGGGGCCATTTAAACGTAAAAATAATATATATTTTTTAGAATTAAGTTTTTTTTTAAATGTTTAATAGTAATGTATTTTAACATTGTGTTTAATAAAGTGTGTGTGTTTCACTTTTTTTCTCTATTCCCTGATGGGAGCTGTAGTACCTGTACTAATAGACAGATCACAGCAGGTATCGCTCCTGACACCCAATGCGATCGTCCTATCTATTGCAGAGATGCGCTCGCATCACTGCACTGTACTCCGGTCGGTGAGTGATGTGAATAGAAGTTACATCTTCGTGCAGAGAGCTGTGATTGGCCAGATGGTTCCAGCCACTCACAGCTCTCTGCGGGAAATATGAATAATAGGTATATATACGGCATACAGTCATACTACAGTGGGACCAGAGAAGAGCGGACAGTCGCCCGCATCTATACATTATACAGGACAATCGCATCGGGTATCAGAAGTGACACTCGCTGCGATCTGTCTATTAATGCTGGTACTACAGCTCCAAGCATGGAGCAGAGTGTGCTCCACGTTGGGAGCAGAAGTACCTGCAGTTAAGGACAGATCACAGCGGATGTCACTCCTGACACCCAATGAGATTATCCTATCTAGATGAGAGAAAGCTGCCGGCATCTATACATTATACCCAGTGACAGCCGGGGCGATCTGTCTATTAGCACAGGTCCTACTACTCCCATCATGGAACAGTCTGTTCCATGCTGTGAGTCCTACTACTACCAAAAAATTTGCAAAAAATAGAGAGAAAAAAGTGAAACAAACACACACTTTACTAAACACATTATTTAAATACATTATTAATAAAAAATTGCCGAGAATTTATTCGGATCAATTTTATTTTTTTATTTTTTTTATTCGGTGAATCGGCCAGATTGAATTTTTCAAAAATTCGCTCATCTCTAGTCAGGACCTTACCAAAGCCTCTCATGCAGTGGCATACAAAAGAGACCACCTTTGGGTGTTATGGTGACATCCAGGCCATTGGAATCAAAATAGAGACAAATAGGAATGTGTGGACACTTCTCCACCTCTTGTGAGTTATGAAAGCCCAAGAGCATGGGATAGATAAGCCATAAACTTCAAAAACTAGACCCACATATAGAGACACTTCTTCACCTTCTCGTGGCTAAATAGCATCAGGGAACAGTATCAGATCCTTAAAGGGGTTCTCCGGTGCTTACACATCTTATCCCCTATCCAAAGCATAGGGGATAAGATGCCTGATCGCGGGAGTCCCGCCGCTGGGGACGCCCGTGATCTTGCACGCGGCACCCCGTTTGTAATCAGTCCCCGGAGCGTGTCCGCGGGCGGACACCGGGCCGGCGGTGTGTGACGTCACGCCTCCGCCCCCGTGTGACGTCACGCTCCGCCCCTCAATGCAAGTCTACAGGAGGGGGCGTGACAGCAAACACGCTCCGGGGACTGATTAAAAACAGGGTGCCGCGTGCAAGATCACGGACGTCCCCAGCGGCGGGACTCCCGCGATCAGGCATCTTATCCCCTATCCTTTGGATAGGGGATAAGATGTGTAAGCACCGAAGTACCCCTTTAAGGTGGAGGAGGTCCCATTGTATAAGGCCAATGATCTCTTTCTCCTATCCAACCCTAAATGTGAGAGTTAAGTTTCTGATGTGATCACTATGGTCAAGGCTTTATCAAGGTTGGCGGAGGCTCCAAGATAAAAGATTTAATGAGACTTTCTTCCTAGCCATTAATATGTTAAACTTTTGTTAGATGAATATCTTAGATGACTGTTGGAAGATCTCATAAATATTGATAGGTTTTATTGACGTTATAATGTATATAGGGCAGTCTTGTTCTTACCACATGTCACGTTGGGCAGAGAATGGTGCAACCCTGAACTGACTAAAAATCTATGTCCCTGCCTTTTGGGATGACCACTTCCTTATTAGGATGGCCCCAACCACCATTAGGATGGCACCAGTAAGGTGCAGGGTGTAGCGAAATCAAACAACACAATATGAAAGTCAGGAAATAGGTCAAGGCACAAAAGGGTTAACAAAGGTACAAACCAAGAAGCACATACAGCTAACAGTAAACTGACTAACAGACAAACAGAAAAACAAAGCAAAGTCAGGCAGGCTACTGACAACAACAACAACAAAGATAGTGGCGGCGTATAGAATCTGATAAGAAGAGAATAAACAGGTCACCAAGGTACAGGAGGGGAGGCAATAGAATATGTAGGTAAACGTTAACACTTCATCATTTTTCTATTCTACAGCGTTGGCTTTGGTGCTCCAAACAAGGGAAAACTGATTTGTCCCATTATTAAAGGAGATGTCCGGTGCTCACTTTTCTTATTTTATCCGTTCCGGGCTGAAAAATTAAAGAATACAAATTTTCTCTTACCTGCCTAGGCTCCCCCCGGTGCTTCAGTACAGGTGTTCCGTCCCCGGGCTGTATTCTTCTTACTTCCTGTTAGCCCGAAATGTCACACGGAGCTTCAACCTATCACCGGCCGCAGCGATGCCAGTGATAGGCTGAAGCTCCGTGTGACGTGCCGGGCTAACAGGAAATAAGAAGAATACAGCCCGGGGACCGAACGCCTGTACCGGAGCACCGGGGGAGCGTAGGCAGGCAAGAGAAAGCTTATTTTCTTTTTTTTTTTGCAGCTCGGAATGGATACAATAAGAAAAGTGAGCACCAGACATCTCCTTTAAGGCATATTAGTAAAAGATAGGTAGACTGGCTGGTGAAGGCACTTAGTTCATGGTGGCACCTTACAATTGCCCACATTCTATATCCTGAATTGTCTACAATTGACTTTCCTGTTGCCATTACACCAGGATAATACATTTGATAGCTAGAATCTAATAAAAAGAATAAATTGAAAATAATGTATCAATAGCTCAGGCTCTGTTGAATTACTTTTCCGGAGCCAATCGACCACATTTTACATTATTAAATTCAGTCCTTGATTAGAGAGAATTCTTTCTCATGTATGAAGCTGTTACTTCTTGGAATGACTAGCCCTCTCTCTGTCAGACTCGCACTGAATGATAGAGACTTCACAGACTAAGAGTAAGTTCATAAAAGTCTTTATGTGATAATACTGATTATTTGGGCAATGAGATGGCGATTCGCCAGCGCTTCTTGATTCTTATTCATGAATGCCAATTAATCTTCTTCACTATTTATTCCGAGTTGTAACTGTGCGATAAGAATAGTTGACTGGCGCTGTCAAAATTCCTAGAGAATGGTGATTTAGTGCAAGTTATGCTATCTTATAATACATTGTAATATGACATTCTATAGAGGCAATGTTAAGCACCCAAGAAGTTTAATTAAATTAGATTCTTAAAGGGGTATTCCATTTTTTTTTTATTTGACTGTGTTACAGGGGCTGTAAAGTGAGTGTAGTTCATAATATAGTGTCTGTACCTGTGTGTGATGGAGGCCTCTCAATTTTTATGTGATCTTTGCCCCAGTGTTCATTTCTAGCAGCATGTAAAATGAGTGTTGTCTCTGGCTTTTCCCAGGTTGCAGTGCAGTCTAAGATATTACTTCACTAGTCACATTTTAAAAGGGAGCCTTGCAGTGCTTTAATCGGTGGAGTGACCGCTGGGTTAGAGGGAGGTCATTCTCCACAGGGCTGCAAGAAATTGTAGTTTTAAGCACAGCACGCATGGAAGGGATCCTATCTGTGCTACAATAGGTGGGGTGGCTGATGTGTGACATGGAGAAAAGTGATCTCATACTTACAAACAAGGGAACCTGGGACTCATAGTTGGAGGGAGGCAACTCCAATAGGACATAACCATTTCACAAAAAGAAAGCAGCAGCGTTATGATGGACATGCTAAACGTCCATTTAGCCCCAAGACAAGAACGGATCCTTCCTAAGCATGCCCATTACTGTCTGGCAGGTAAGTAATAAAGTCACCTTATAGTGGTTAACCCCTTTAAGGCTATCATCTGCCCTAAGTGAATTAATACGCCATGGTGGTTGAAAATGCCAGTTTCATTAGAATGTTGTGGATGACTTTTAGTCAATAATAGTGATATAAATTCAGATTGTAGATCATCCGATGGCTTGAAATCTCTATCAGATCTTAGTTCTCCCCCCTCCCCGTATATAAGCTAATTACCAGTTTCTAAAATCCTAATTAGTAAATTAGAAAGTGCCCGACATTAAACAGACAAGAGCTTTTCATCTGATAGTAACACTAAACATTATCCTTCTGTTGGATCAGAAGAGAACGGAGTCTGAGCTCCAAAACAGAATCAAAAATTATGGAGACCATTTCTGCGCAGAGAAAGTTGCCAGATTAATGACATTTGGAGCCATCTGTTTACCAACAAAACCAGATATGAATGGAGTTTTATTTTCGTTGTATTTCCAACGCTACAGGGACAGCATCATGTTCTTATCTCAAAATTTCACAAATAGTTAAGGCCAAAAGCTGTACAATGTGTTTTTTATTTTTTTTATTTTTTTTGTGATTGCTTTTTGATTTATAGAAGAAATCAGTAAAAATGTAAGTTTTGGACTCTAATATATTCTACTGCTACTTTGTATAATATGAAAATAGTCCACAGTGGTTCAAACTAAATATGTGTTCCAGGCTTAGTTTAAGTGGGTGTAAAATAGCAGTCACACCTCTCTACCAAAGTCTCCTCTGTTGCATAAAAAAATCATTAGCAACATGGAAAATGGCATTTGTTAGATGAAAGGAGGCCTGGAGCTTCAAGTTACACTGCTGTATGTGCTGTTCATATCAAAGGGTATTGTAGAAATCTATAACAACTTAGATGAGGCTGATTTTATGCAAAGGCACATACAAGTTATTTATCACAAATGAAATGGGTTATCCAACATAAGGTGATTTTAGTACTTACCTGTCAGACAGTAATAGTAACATAGTAACATAGTTTATAAGATTGAAAAAAGACCAGAGTCCATCAAGTTCAACCTATATCCCCAATGAGTCCCTACTGAGATGATACAGAGGAAGGCCTCATACTAGAGGTAAAAATTCCTTCCTGACTCCAAATATGGCCTCAGAATAAATCCCTGGATGAAAGTTCTGTCCCTATAAATCTAATGTACATAACCAGCTGTGTTATTATTCTCCAAAAGTGCATCCAGATCCCTTTTAAATGGACATGCTTAGGAAGGATCTGTGCTTGTCTTGGAGCTATATGGCTGTGTTCTGAGTCCACTATAACATTGCTGCTATCTTTTTGTGAAATGGCTATTTCCTGTTGGAGTTCCCTCCCTCCAATTACAAGTCCCATGATTCCTTGATTGTAAGTGTGAGGTCACTTTTCTCCCTTCCCCACATCAGCCACCCTGGCCATTGAAACATACCTGTGTTTACTAAAACTTCATTTCCTTGCAGAATTATCTCCCTCTCACCCAGTGGTTGCTCTCCCCATTGAAAGCAAAGACAGGCTCTCTCTGAACACCTGACTAGTAATGTAATGTCTCGGGTCACCCTGCAACGTGGGAAAACCTGAGATAACACTCATTTTGTATGCTGTTAAAAATAAATATTGGGGCAAAAATCACAAAATAATTGTGAGACCACCATCACACACAGGTACAGAAAAAAAACACTATATTGTGAATTACACTTATTTTACAGCCCTTGTAGCATATTTAAATAAAAAATCATGGAATACCCTTTTAATACAGAATCACTAGAGGATATTCCATCACCTGCTGTAATCTGTATCTGATTTTATATAGTGTTGTAAAAAGGTTCCATATGGTGGTGCCTGCAGCTCTGTACTGTGGAACTGTCGGTGTATTCTCCAAGTAGAAAGTCTTCCTGAACATTGCAGAGGTAGAATCTATCAACTGTCTTTGCCTTAAATTGAATAGGGGATAACATGTCTAGGGGCGGAGTACTTATTTTAGAAAAACCTTGAAAGAGAGATCACCCACAAGTCTTCTTTGCCTTCTGGTTCCAGATTCATCTTTGTTAATAAATAAAATTGAACCCTTGAGCCCATGTACTAAATACTGATGTCTGAATAAAATCACTGTAAGGGATAGATAACCGTGGCTGCTTCAACCCCTAAAACAGCAAATAGACAAAATTAGTCTAAAAGCAAATTAACAAGCTCTTAGGTGGGGGGTATGGTAGTTTACTACTTCCCATTGTATTGCCGAATCTAAGCTGGGGACCATGGCCCTAGCAGTTGGATGCCTTCAGGTGCAGTATAGCTATTGCAGTTGACATTGACCCTATGTTTCCTGGCCACTGTTCTCTCTGGCCTTCCACACCAAGTTGCTGTGTTAACCAGCATATCTCCTGGTTAACACAGCAACTTGGGTAAATTTTTGTTTCATCCTCTGGACTGTTGCATTATGTTCCCTTTGTGATGACACTTGGTTTTTTCTTGATCATGCCACTTTTCTATCAGTACTTCTGCCGCCATTTTATGACTTTTTTGGTCCATGCTTCAGTAGAGGGGTTAAAGGTAAAGACCAGGTAATCCTTTAGACACCATACCCCTAGCTACCCTTCCCCAAGTAAATCTCAGTTTTGGGAATCGGCTTTCTAGTATGTGAACATGACATTTAAATCACTACAACAAATAGTTCCTAGTTCTACATAGCTGGAAACAAATCGCAGTCACCAAAAATTAACAAAATAATAAATATTTATATCCATTATTATAGTTTGAATAGTTTGTGAGTGATAGAATGCTTGCTGTAGTTAATAACTTTCTTCCTAATTTATTGATACAACATACATTGAATGCTTATCTTTCAACCTTTAAAAAACATCATGTAACCTAAAAAATTCCAATTAATGTCTGATTAAAAGAGTAGTTCCATCTTTGATATGTCACAAAGAGATTCCGCCAGACCTGTGGAACCCCTACTGATCACAAGTAAGAAAGGATAGAGGTCCCTTTGGCTTATTCTGTGCATTGCTCTTGGCCACCCACTGTGCAGGGAAGTACATTATAGCCCCATTAGCTTGAGTAGAGAAGCCCTGTTGCGCCTTTATCCTGATCAGTGAGGCTTTCGGCAGTCATATCCCCAATGATTAGTAGGCAATGATATATCCTAGTGATAAATTATTTTGCACTTTTGTGAGGACACTCTGTTAAATCAATAACAAATTTAGAAATAATTCCAGTTTCCAGACCAACCACAGACACTTCCAGTCAGTCCTTACCCTTGCCGTGTACACTATGATAGGAATTATATAATCAGAGGGCAGAATTAAAATAAAATATTTCAAATAACATATGGAAGAGACTTCAATCTGAGGCATCTGACGTAAACACCACGGTGCAGCGCATTATCAAAAATGAATGATCAAATATACCAGTTAACAGGCCCGTCGCTGAAGGACAGGAAAACCAAGCAATTGCTTGGGGTCCCGAGCTGGCCCAGGGCCCCAAGCAGAGCCACTGCTTGTTGTGCTTCCTTTAAGGCTGCAGCCACCTGAGTGCTCTATAGAGAGCCTCTGCCGGCTGCAGCACTTCCTGATCACCTCCCAAGTTCCTCCCCCTTCCCTGTAGCGTGGCCGAGCTCCTCTTCCTCCTGGCTGTCAGTCCGGCCGGGTACCGCGCAGTACAGGAACAGGAGATTCAGTTTCCTGTTCCTGGCCGGAATGACAGGAAGTTTACACTGAGTGCTCACTTCCTTTCAGTCCGTCCGGGAACAGGCAACTGAATATCCTGTATCACGTGGTACCCGGCCGGACTGAGTGACAGCCAGGAGGTAGAGGAGCTCAGTCATGCTACAGGGTCCAGGGAAGGAGCCGGAGGAGGTAACTGATAATATTAGTAGGGTGGGGGGGGGACATAGAGGGGGTTAGTAAAAAAAAAAACATTTTGAAGGTGGGAGTAAGAAGGACACAGGGAGGGGGTGGGGGGAGTAAGAAGGACAGGGGGAGGGGGAGTAAGAAGGACATGGGGGAGGGGAATAAGAAGGACACAGGGAGGGGAAGGGGGAGTAAGAAGGAAAGGGGGATGGGGGAGTAAGAAGGACATGGGGGAGGGGAATAAGAAGGATACAGGGAGGGGGAGTAAGAAGGACAAAGGGAGGGGGAGGGGAGTAAGAAAAATATAGGGGGTGGGGAGTAAGAAGAACAGTGGGAGGGGAGTAAGAAGAACATAGGGAGCGGGAGGGGGAGTAGTATGAAGAACATAGGGAGGGGGTAGTAGTAAGAAGAAAGACACAAGAAGGGACGGGAGGAGTAAGAAGAAAATAGGGAGGGGGAGTAGTAAGAAGAACATGGGGGAGGGGGAGTAGTAAGAAGGACATATACACTGGTCATACTGGGAGGCAACTATAGGCCAGTTATCCTGACATCAATAGTGGGGACATTAATGGAAATTAATGGAAACCCTACTAAAGGATAGGATTGTGGAACTTCTAACATCCAATGGATTGCAAGATTAAAAACTACATGGGTTTACTTCAGGATGATCATGTCAAACTCATTTTATTGATTTTTTTTATTGGTTGACTAAAATAATAGATGATGGAGGTAAGTAGACATAATTTATCTAGACTTTAGTAAGGTTTTTGACACTGTCCAACATAGAAGACTTATAAACTGCAGTGATTGAGCTTGGACTCCCATATTGTTGAGTGGATTAGGCAGTGGCTGAGTAGCAGACAAGAGAGGCTTGTAGTCAATGGAGAATATTCAGAGCAAGTTGCCAGTGGGGACCTCAGGGATCTGTACTGGGACCAATATTGTTTAATATCTTTAGTGACATTGCAGAAGGTCAGAATGGCAATATGTTGGTCTTTTTGCTGATGATGTTCCTGCAGGGATATGGCAAATGGAAAAGGATTTAGGTAAACTAGAGGAATGGTCAGAACTCTGGGAACTAAATGTTTATATGAATAACTGATTTAGGGGTCAAGAGAGTTAAAGGGATTTAGGGGTCATTATTTCAGAAGACTTAAAGGTAGGCAGACATTGTCATAGAGCAGCAGGAAATACTTGGGTGTATAGGGAGAGGTATTAGCAGTAGAAAGAGGCAAGTGCTCATGCCAGGAGAGGTATGAGCAGTAGAAAGAGAGAAGTGCTCATGGCAGAACACTGGTGAGACCTTACTTGGGGAATTGTGCACAGTAATGGAGGCCGTATCTCCAGAAGGATATAGATATTCTAGAGAGAGTTCAGAGAAGAGCTACTAAACTAGTGCATCGATTGCAGGATAAAACTTACCAGGAAAGGTTAAAGGACCTTAACATGTATAGATTGGAAGAAAGAAGACACAGAGGGGATATGACAGACTTTTAAAAACATACAGAAAATCAACACAATAAAGGAGGAGACAATATTTAAAAGAAGAAAAACTACCACAAGAGGACATAGTTTTCTATTAGAGGGGAAAGATTTCTACAGTAATTTCAGGAAGTATTACTTTACTTAGAGAGTAGTGGATGCATGGAATAGCCTTACAGCAGAAGTGCTAGCTGCCAATACAGTGAAGGAGTTCAAGCATGCATGGGAGAGGTATAAGGCTATCCTTCATATAAGATAGGGCCAGGAATCATTAATAGTATTCAGAATATTTGTCAGAATAGATGGGCCTTATGGTTCTTATCTGCCGACACATTCTATGTTTCTATGGTAAGGGTATGCTGGGAGCTGTTTTTTACTCAGAACAATATAAGTGACTACATCACTCACACAGTTAGGAACAATGCAATGATACCAGTAACTCTCAGGTGATGTCTTCTCTACAGTCTTTACTTTTCTTTTTTATTTGGTCCAGACTGCCATGACTTCTTTTTCTAGCTACATTGTCCCTCTGCAGAGTTTGACAATAATCAATATAACTTTGCCAGACACTGTGTCCCCTAAATATTGTACTGCCATACACTGTGCACCCTGAATATAACATTGCCACACACTGTGCCCTCTGAATATAATACTGCCACATACTGTACCCTCTAAATATATTACTGCCAAACAGTGTTCCCTCTGAATAAAATCCTGCAACATTCAGTACCCACTTAATATAACACTGCCACACACTGTATCCTCTGAATAGAACACTGCCACACACTGTACCCTCTAAATATAATACTGCCACACACTGTACCCTCTAAATAAAACCCCGTAAGAGACTCCGCATAATATAATATAATTCCACACACTGTGCATTCGTAATGTAACACTGCCATACACTGTAACTCTACACAGTGTGCACCTTGAATAGGATACTGCCACTACCATAAACGAATTAACTACATATTGTGCCCCAAAAAAATAATTATATACTGTGCTCCACAGGTAAATTAATTATACACAATACCCCGTGTATGAATTAATTATGCACAATTCCCCCACATAATGTAATTATACACTGTGCCCTATATATGAATTAAACTGGTTCCCATGAGCCAGAGAGAATTGGCTGAATGCCAACCCTGGTTTTATTGCAACTCACACAACATGGCTGTCCTCATAAAGACAATAGAAGAAAGAATCAGGCAGAACTTCAAAGCAGATTAGAAAGGAAGAAATAGTATTTTAAAATATGATATATTCCTTTTAAGCATTTCTAGTTTTTAGATCTGTTCATTTTACTATTCTCTGGAGAGCTATTTAATATTATTAATAAAGTATTCATACTGAATAAATTACTTCTACAACTTTTGGTATGCAGCAGGGGTAGATGGATTGTAGCATTCTTTTTCAGCATTATTCTTAAAACAAATATATTATTTTCCTTAAAAAAAACATTTTGAATCAATTCCTAATTGTTCTCAAAATATTTTGTTGCTCATAATCAGTAGGGATGTACAGTGAATTGAGTGGATAAAAAAGATTATTTGTTATGTAGTGTTCATATAAGACACTTGATA
The DNA here is from genome assembly GCF_029499605.1 of Hyla sarda. Classification (NCBI taxonomy): domain Eukaryota; kingdom Metazoa; phylum Chordata; class Amphibia; order Anura; family Hylidae; genus Hyla; species Hyla sarda. The sequence continues at coordinate 66,613,043 of NC_079194.1, read as the reverse complement.
CAGAAAGCAAATTCTACGTAAAGAAAAACATGTATTTGCTGACTCCAGGATACCCCCCCCCCCCCACACACACACCCAGTACTGATGAGTGAATGCATATGGAATTAATCCAAATTGTTCCAAATATCCCAAAATAATCAGTTTTTTTTGTGATTGGCTTCAGGGGAATTGAGTACAGGAGCAGGGACTCCTGTCAAAGTCAAGGGTCCCTGCTATTGCACATACTTAGCAGCAAGGCATGCTTCAACTCTCAACCCGTGTTACATACCTACTTCATGCTCTTGGCCTATCAGATGTGTAGCACAGATGTTTTCTTTAGTGGCAATCATGTAACCACATCAGTACCCACTTATGTCCTTAGTGGGCGCTAACATGGTCATGTGATTGCTGCTGAGGAAAATGCTGAGCTGGCCCACATGACAAACTGAAGTGTGTAGAGGGTGAGTAAATATGCAGTCAAGGGTTGAAGATCCTACTCCTGTACAGTGGCCTAGAGGTAGGCAGTGATGCTCTACGCATCGCTGCTCACGCTCTCTAGTACCTTTATGTGGCCCATTCTAATCTCAATCAAAACCACTGCAAATTCTTCACTTATTTCAACCCCCTGGAGAGATGTTTACGAGACAAGTGTATTTCATTCCATTAGTAACCTAACATACTGTATATAAATATAATTTTGGAAAAACTCATATAGAAAAAAAAACTTCTCATCACATGTCCAGAAAGACTTGTCAGCCGACCCTTCACCATATAAGAGGGCATCAACGCATGTACAACAATAATAAATCACATTCAGATCATAACGCAGCATGTTGGGTGTTTTACCAATTTAACCATCTGTGTGTTGTGATTCGGTCATTGCTTTTCATGTGCTCTGTTACTATTATGTTGCATGCATGGGATGGAACATGTGTCTGCTGGGATGAAACCATCCATGTCTGATGGGAGAAACTGTATTTGTTTTTTTAAAGACAAATCTATCCTCTGTGGTTATACCTATATCTCTTTTACCTGTTTCCTATGTACATAAAATGTTCAGTATCCATGACCATCTTTTATCCCCCTTCGTGCTATCCTTGCCCCATGCTGTCCTTGTGTTGGTCGTTGGCATGCTATTTTTACATATTCCTTCAGTATTTTTTCTTCCATTTCTGCTGTTTTTCCTTTTTACTCATTTGCAGGTATGAGGATCCTAGTAAACTTGCTGCTGGATACATTGCCTATGCTGGGGAATGTCCTTCTTCTGTGTTTTTTTGTCTTCTTCATATTCGGAATCATTGGTGTACAGCTTTGGGCAGGACTTCTTCGCAATCGATGCTTTTTAGAGGAGAACTTTACTATGTAAGTCCATGTATGTTTTTTGTTTGTATGTCTGTGTCTAAGTCAAAGTATTTCTTTGTCATCTTTATTATTAAGTTGTAGCATTAGTAATGCCTTATCTTGAATAGTACAATGTGAACAGCAGTTCGCCAATGGCACTTACTGTTTGGTTTCTTCAAGTTTTTTGCATTTTCACTGGTGAACATTAGTGATCACTGATGAGCAGCAGGGGCCCCGAATTCGCGATATTTCTGGAATATATTGATTATTATTCGTCCTATTTTCGCGAAATTCGCATATTCGCTATGTTCATTCACTTTTTTTTTCATGGGAAAATTTGCATGGAAAATTCGAATAAAAAATTGCATATGAAAAAAAACAAAAAAAAAAATATTAGTCATTATGAATATATAGCACTATATTATACATATTCGTGATATCGCAAAGTGCCCATATTCGCGATAAAAATTAGCATTACGAATATTCGTGCTAAACACTAGTAAACATGAGACATGAGCAGACATGCTCTTTTCTTCCTTTGGATATTTTTTTTGTGGAATTGCTGGTCCTACTAGCGTCTAGCACCCCAAACACTTCACCGGGCTACTACTACTAGTGTTGTATAGTGCCCATCCACCCACTTCTACATTATTTGGATGTTTACTTATGTTCACATTGTGCTAGAATTTGAATGTACCTTCTACAATAGAGCACCATCTTTCCGGTAAATCACTGTTTAGACCCCAGCTAGGTAACCCCTCCCGCTTACGGACTATACACTATATGCACAGGGAGTGCTAGATCTACCTCTCTAGCATTGGACTTTATCTTGAATAGGCCTTTGCATAATTTTACAGGAAGAATGCCCCAAAGCTGGAAAAAGTTTAAAGATGGTATCAGGAAAGATTAGTAAAGATACATTATTTATTTTTTCTTAAAGGGAATCTGACCCCAGCATCATTAACCTGCTGGTACAGTCTAACAGTGCGGGTTACACTGATTCCAGCAGTGTTTACCTTTTTTTGATATGTGGTTCTGTTATGCCCAAAACTTTAAATATGTACTAGGTGTACTAAGAGGCACCTTAGTACACTCTTATGGCTGCCCACCTGAGCTCTGTAGAACCCTTCATAAATATTCATGGCTCTGCCTACAAGCACGTATCCGATACATGCTGTGAGATCTCCAGCACAGCCCCTATCATCACCATGCATAGGAGCGGTAAGTGGAGCAGCTTCACAACAATAACCATATATATGTTATACTTGTAGGCAGAGCCATGAATTTCTATGGGAGCTCTGAACTCAGGCATCTCCAGTCCTCACATAAAAACAGAATATCCCCTATCCTGTGGATAAGTTGTTTTTCACCAGACAACCCCTTTAACCCATTCCCGGCCTATGATGTATATTTACATTATGGGCAGGAATACGTTAATGTGAAGTGGCGTATATTTACGTCATAAAGCAATACCAGTCTATGAAGCGTCACTATCAGCAGCCAGGCCTCACCGCTAATGCTGAGCAACAATGAGCACGCATATGTCCAGCATTAATCCTGTAGATCCCACAATCAAAGTTGATTATGGGATTAAAAAGTTAAAATTATTGGTACTTGGTACATGTGGATTCAAGGGGGCTAATGAAGACTTCTGCAGGTTAATCGTGGTGTCCTGATCAGCTAAGATTGTGACTGGAGGGTCCTCACCTGACTTTGTGCTGTCCGATTGGCACTCTGAGAAATGTTGTAAAAAATGTGAATAAGCCCCTCTCCTAATAAAAGTTAAAACAGGGGCTGAATAACTTACATTTGTGTAGTACCGGTATGTGTTCCAATTGTTTCCTTCTGACGTAGTCAGCAGGATCTTGCCAGATTTGTCTCCTGCTGCGATCCTGCTGACCACAACATTTCGGATTTGTGGGCTGTAAAGTTGCAGCATTCCCACAGGTAAATCCATAGCAGCATAGCATTTTACCCTAAAGTGGCCCTTCTGCATAGAAGCTGACTGTGGAGTATATCATGTGACCAAAGACTCACTCATTTGATACAGAATAATGCAAATATTAAACCCTTGCACTCTTAAAATACCTCAGTTTATGCTATAGTGACAATGAAATACAAAAAAAATAACAACAATTTTGACTAGTGAAGGGCTTCTTCAGCAAAACGACAAATTCATGGGTAGTAGGACATTGCACTAACACAGACTAACTTACCTAGGATCTGTGCTTGTGATCTGTTTCTGTGCCCTCCCTTCAACTATAATCCCCAGGATCTATTGTTTGTAGGTGGAAATGACTTTGCTCCCTCCCACACATCAGACACCCCACCAATTAAAGCACAGATGGACTCCTTGCATGCATGCTGTGCTTGAAACAATTCCCTACAGCCCTGTGGTGAATGATCTCCCTCCCACCCAGTGAAGCACAGACATGCTCCCTTTTAACACCTGACTAGTAAATCATTGTCTCAAGCCGCACTGTAACTAGGAAAGGCCCCAGACAACATTGATTTTGTATGCTGCTAAAAATGAACATATACACAGGTACACTAACTTTACAGCCACTTTAGCACAGTCAAATAACAAAACATTTCAGAAGGCCCCTAACCCGATAGTTAACAAGTTATCCTGGAACTTCAATCTGCTTAGCTCCTTCTGCTCTATAACATGGTGCTTGCATATTGGATTGCATTTTCAACATACGTAACAGGTAAACAGGTTCCCTTTAATACTTAATAGCACATATGGAGGACAAAGATGTTTGTGCATTACTGATCACGCATACAGTGAGTTATTTCTAGGAAGTATTAGTGCCATTATCCCTAATGGAAGAAAACTGTGTCTCTACATGCCTCCTTATCAGCATGTAAGGTGCAGCCAGCTGATTGTAAAGGCTATTAAAAAATCAGTGTTCATTATCCGAGCCCAGGGATAGATGGATTAGCTGATGGTAACATACAGTCTAGCCGAAACTGTTCGGGAGTCAAGAGGTGGCATATAATGCATATTATAGAGCAAGTAAAAATAGCAGTATGCTTACTGTAGAAATGTCTGAATATAGAAACAAAATAGAAATTTTTGTTTTAGATTATTAGATTTAAAGGGGTACTCTGGTGGAAATTATTATTTTTTTTTTTTAATCAACTGGTGCCAGAAAAGTTAAACAGATTTGTAAATTACTTCTATTTAAAAAATCTTAATCCTTCCAGTACTTAATAACTGCGGAATACTACAGAGGAAATTATTTTCTTTTGGAACACAAAGCTCTCTGCTGACATCATGACCACAGTGCACTCTGCTGACACCTCTGTCCATTTTAAGAACTGCCCAGAGTAGGAGAAAATCCCCATAGCAAACATGCTGCTCTGGACAGTTCCTAAAATGGACAGAGATGTCAGCAGAGAGCACTGTGGTCTTGATGTCAGCAGAGAGCACTGTGTTCCAAAAATAAAATAATTTCCTCTGTAGTAATCAGCAGCTAATAAGTACTGGAAGGATTAAGATTTTTTAATATAAGTAATTTACTAATCTGGCACCAGTTGATTTAAAAAAAAAAAAAAGTTTTCCACCGGAGTACCCATTTAAGGAAATATTCCTGATTTTTTCATTATATATATTATATATGTAATTCTGCTAGTATTATTAGTTATGTTTTCCAAGCAGTGGGTCTCCAGCTATTGCAAAACTACTACTCCCAGCATGCATGGACAGCCAAAGTATGGGAGTTGTAGTTTTGCAACAGCTGGAGGCTGGACTGTTCCACTCAAGCTCTTCACGGGGGGGATTACTGATGATGATTACACAGCTGCTGTCACACATCAGTTATCATCGATTTGTTGACAATTCAGCCTTCCTGACTGTATACTTATAGTCTCTTAGTTTATTAAAGAGAATATAGAGATGAGGTTTATTAAACTGTCATCCCAATGGGCATAGATGATATGAGCTCTAGAGGATACAGTTTAAAATCTGATAGTCAACGTAGTGGCTGTTCAGAAGTCACATGACTCTGCTACAGTAACAATATTTATGGATGCACAGAGCTGGGACGAAACAGATGACCCTTCAGACATAGTGGTGGTGGGTTTGCACTATACAGTATGGGAAAAAGAGGATCTGTGTTTAAGATTGACAAATGCAGTTTTTTCTACCATTATGTAGCCTCTGGTGTCCTGGTTATAATGCTGCTTTTATTTTGTTGCTATACTCCCTCTCCAGCTCCTGAGATATAGGAATTTTACAATTTGGTTGTCAGTACTTTACTAGGATGGGCAGAAACTTTATTTCCAAATGGGGAATGAAAGCTAGGCTCAGGGGGAGGGGATTTAAGTCCAGGCTAACACCATATGAGGTTGTATTCGCAGACCTTTTTAAAATCTCACAGCTCAGTCTACTTGAAATTAATGTGGTTAAGCTGCAATATTTTTTTTACAATAACTGATCAGGAATCCCCTTTGTTCATGCCATGGTCACAGACTGTAGTGGTCAAAGGGTTAAGTATCCATGAGTGGAGATTGCTTACCCAGGAGAAAGTAAGCAGGAGTGGAGCAGGAGCCATTCATTTCCCTCAGCCAGAGAAAGTGGGAAGTCACTACTGGGTCAATACATCAAAATGATATACATGATTTGACAAATTCATACTATGTTTTTGCCTGCCAAATAAATATGTATTATTGAAAGAAATGTTTTATATATGTAAGTAATATAGAGTCATTAGTTAGGTAGCATGAAAAGAGAAATATACACTGCTCAAAAAATGAAGGGAACACTAAGATAACACGTCCTAGATCTGAATGAATGAACTAATCGTATGAAATACTTTCGTCTTTACATAGTTGAATGTGCTGACAACAAAATCACACAAAATTATCAATGAAAATCAAATTTATCAACCTATGGAGGTCTGGATATGGAGTCACACTCAAAATCACAGTGGAAAACCACACTACAGGCTGATCCAGCTTTGATGTAATGTCCTTAAAACAAGTCACAATGAGGCTCAGTAGTGTGTGTGGCCTCCACGTGCCCGTATGACCTCCCTACAATGCCTGGACATGCTCCTGATGAGGTGGTGCAACGTGGCATTGGTGGATGGAGCGAGACATGATGTCGCCGATGTGCTCAATCAGATTCAGGTCTGGAGAACGGGCGGGCCAGTCCATAGCATCAATGCCTTCCTCTTGCAGGAACTGCTGACACACTCCAGTCACATGAGGTCTAGCATTGTCTTGCATTAGGAGGAACCCAGGGCCAACTGCACCAGGATATGATCTCACAAGGGGTCCGAGGACCTCATCAAGGAACCTAATGGCAGTCAGGCTACCTCTGGCAAATCCATGGAGGGCTGTGCGGGCCCCCCAAAGAAATGCCACCCCACACCATTACTGACCCACCTCCAAACCGGTCATGCTGGAGGATGTTGCAGGCAGCAAAACATTTTCTATGGCATCTCCAGACTCTGTCACGTCTGTCACATGTGCTCAGTGTGAACCTGCTTTCATCTGTGAAGAGCGCAGGGTGCCAGTGGCGAATTTCTCAGGCAAATGACAAACGTCCTGCACGGTGTTGGGTTGTAAGCACCACCCCCACCTCTGGATTTCGGGCCCTCATACCACCCTCATGGAGTCTGTTTCTGACTATTTGAGTGGACACATGCCCATTTGTGGCCTGCTGGAGATCATTTTGCAGGGCTCTGGCAGGGCTCCTCCTGCTCCTCCTTGCACAAATGCGGAGGTAGCTGTCCTGCTGCTGGGTTGTTGCCCTCCTACGGCCTCCTTCATGTCTCCTGATGTACTGGCCTGTCTCCTGGTAGCGCCTCCATGCTCTGGACACTACTCTGACAGACACTGCACACCTTCTTGCCACAGCTCGCATTGATGTGCCATCCTGGATGAGGTGCACTACCTGAGCCACTTGTGTTGGTTGTAGACTCCATCTCCTGCTACCACTAGAGTGAAAGCACTGCCAGCTTTCAAAAGGGACTAAAACATCAGCTAGGAAGCGTAGGAACTGAGAAATGGTCTGTGGTCACCACCTGCAGAACCACTCCTTTATTGGGGGTGTCTTGCTAATTGCCTATAATTTCCACCTGTTGTCTGTTACATTTGCACAACAGCATGTGAAATTGATTGTCAATCAGTGTTGCTTCCTGAGTGGACAGTGTGATTTATTTTTTTGAGCAGTGTATTACTATATTACTATGTTGTTGTGTTATCTATTCGAATAGTATTTAAACATTTAGATGTGCTTTACCATATAGATTGTTATGCATTATTTTTAGCTTACATTCCAATTTTGTCTTCCAGACAAGGTGATATCACATTACCACCATATTATCAGCCTGAAGAAGATGACGAAATGCCATTTATCTGTTCATTATCTGGTGACAATGGAATCATGGGATGTCATGAGATCCCAGTCCTTAGAGATCGGGGGCATGAATGCTGCTTGGATAAAGAGGACTTCTATTACTACAATTCCATCCGACAGGAATTTAATGTCACCGGCATGTGTGTCAACTGGAATCAGTACTACAATGTTTGTCGCACCAGCAACACCAACCCCCATAAAGGCGCCATTAATTTTGATAACATTGGATATGCTTGGATTGTCATATTCCAGGTGGAGTTTTGTCATTTGACATTTTTTATGTGACTCAAATAAAATAATATCTTATGAGTAAAATGTATAAATATCAGTCCCTAGATTACTACACATTACTTTGGTTATGCTCCGCATGCTTAGATTTCTGTTTTCTGTCTTATAGGTCATTACATTGGAGGGCTGGGTAGAGATCATGTACTACGTCATGGATGCACACTCCTTCTACAACTTCATCTACTTTATTCTTCTAATCATAGTAAGTAATACATATTATAACACTTTGCTTTAAAGGAAAACTGTCAGCTTGCTGCCCCCCGCACTAACCAGCGGTACTGGCTGGTAGTGCAGGGGACGCTGACCGGTTTGATGCTTACAGTGCCCAGATTCGCCCCACCGTTCGGCCGTAATCTTCTCATCAATATTCCTCCCCTCCCTCCACCTATCCCTCTTCATTACAGAGCAGGGAGAGGAGGGATAGGCAGAGGGAAGGGAGGAATATTGATGAGCTGGCCGGCCAAAAACACTGACGTCAGAGTGCCAGTTAGCCCGGCCAGTGCAAGTTAGCACCTAATTAGAGGAAAATAGAGGATTATGGCCGAACAACAGGACGGATCTGGGCGCGGTAAGCATCAAACTACTAGTCAGTACCGCTGGTTAGTGCAGGGGGACCAAGCTGACAGTTTTCCTTTAAATTGTGAAATCAACACGAATATCAAAAGAGTTTAAATTGTGAAATCAACATGAATATAAAAAGAGAACACAAAAAAATGAAGAAAAAAAAAAAGGTGTAAAGTCTGAGAGTTCAGGTGGGATTTCTTTTCCCCATGGTGAGCAAAACTGGCACAGCTGCACAATGGGTTTTTGGGACTCTCTAGACTAAATAGTTCATCTGAAAGAGAGATGAACCTTGATAGAATGCCTGCTAACTGATAGCGCTCAAAGCTATTGGGCTGGGATATGGGAGATGGACGATGCCACTTAATTTGATATAAATGAATAGTGTCAAATAATGCCAGAAATGTTGAATGTAATATGTTTCAAAAAGAGCATGTGGCCATAATATGCCCATGAGCTGCTTTTTTTTTTTAATATCTTAAAGGGGTATTCGGGCCATAGACATCTTATAAGATGTCTGATCACAGGGGCCCACAGCTGGGACCGCAGCGATCTCCGTACAGCACCCGCATTCTATGCCTGGCTGTTGCTCCAGTCTTGGAAACCTCTGTGTTTCTGGGACTGAAGACATGATGTCACGCCACACCCCCTCTATTCACGTCTATGGGAGGGGGGGGTGACGTCACGAGGGGGGCGTAGCGTGACGTCTCCAGTTCCGGAAACACAAGAGGTTTCCGAGACTGGAGCAGCAACCCGGCATAGAATGATGGTGCTGTATGGAGATTGCACAGAAATCCCCTTTGAATAAGGGATAAGATGTCTATAGCCGGAATACCCCTTTCATTCCTTTAAAGAGTACCTATCACCATCTAAACTTCCCCTAATCCCTCTCCCCATCTGTCCCTGACTCTGACAAAGTCTATCCCTGCATTTATTTTGCTTTAAAAAAAAAAAAAAAAAAACCTTTTTTCTATGCTCTTCAGTAGCGCAGTTGTAGGCACATAGCAAGGGAGGTTGTCATAGCAACGGCAAGTCTGTGGAGAGAGTTAGCCATGTGGAAAGTGGACAGAGGGGAGAGGAACATGAAAAAGAGAAGGGGGAATGTATCCTCTCTGTTCGCTCCCTGCTTGTGTACAGCTCAGTACTCCCTCCCTCCTGCCTGTCTGAAAGGAGGGGAGCTGCAATGAGCTGATTTCAGACTCACTGTTACGCCGAGCGCTCCGGGTCCCCGCTCCTCCCCGGAGCGCTCGCTACACTCTCGCTCCTGCAGCGCCCCGGTCAGATCCACTGACCGGGTGCGCTGCGATACCGCCTCCAGCCGGGATGCGATTCGCGATGCGGGTGGCGCCCGCTCGCGATGCGCACCCCGGCTCCCGTACCTGACTCGCTCTCCGTCGGTCCTGTCCCGGCGCGCGCGGCCCCGCTCCCTAGGGCGCGCGCGCCGGGTCTCTGCGATTTAAAGGGCCACTGCGCCGCTGATTGGCGCAGTGGTTCTAATTAGTGTGTTCACCTGTGCACTCCCTATGTATACCTCACTTCCCCTGCACTCCCTCGCCGGATCTTGTTGCCATCGTGCCAGTGAAAGCGTTTCCTTGTGTGTTCCTAGCCTGTGTTCCAGACCTCCTGCCGTTGCCCCTGACTACGATCCTTGCTGCCTGCCCCGACCTTCTGCTACGTCCGACCTTGCTTTTGTCTACTCCCTTGTACCGCGCCTATCTTCAGCAGTCAGAGAGGTTGAGCCGTTGCTAGTGGATACGACCTGGTTACTACCGCCGCAGCAAGACCATCCCGCTTTGCGGCAGGCTCTGGTGAACACCAGTAGTGACTTAGAACCGGTCCACTAGCACGGTCCACGCCAATCCCTCTCTGGCACAGAGGATCCACCTCCTGCCAGCCGGCATCGTGACAGTAGATCCGGCCATGGATCCCGCTGAAGTTCCTCTGCCAGTTGTCGCCGACCTCACCACGGTGGTCGCCCAGCAGTCACAACAGATAGTCGCAACAAGGCCACCAGCTGTCTCAACTGACCGTGATGCTACAGCAGCTACTACCACAGCTTCAGCAATCATCTCCTCCGCCAGCTCCTGCACCTCCTCCGCAGCGAGTGGCCGCTTCAGGCCTACGACTATCCTTGCCGGATAAATTTGATGGGGACTCTAAGTTTTGCCGTGGCTTTCTTTCACAATGTTCCCTGCACTTGGAGATGATGTCGGACCAGTTTCCTACTGAAAGGTCTAAGGTGGCTTTCGTAGTCAGCCTTCTGTCTGGAAAAGCTCTGTCATGGGCCACACCGCTCTGGGACCGCAATGACCCCGTCACTGCCTCTGTACACTCCTTCTTCTCGGAAATTCGAAGTGTCTTTTTGAGGAACCTGCCCGAGCCTCTTCTGCTGAGACTGCCCTGCTGAACCTGGTCCAGGGTAATTCTTCCGTTGGCGAGTACGCCGTACAATTCCGTACTCTTGCTTCAGAACTATCCTGGAATAATGAGGCCCTCTGCGCGACCTTTAAAAAAGGCCTATCCAGCAACATTAAAGATGTTCTGGCCGCACGAGAAATCCCTGCTAACCTACATGAACTCATTCATCTAGCCACTCGCATTGACATGCGTTTTTCCGAAAGGCGTCAGGAGCTCCGCCAGGATATGGACTTTGTTCGCACGAGGCGTTTTTTCTCCCCGGCTCCTCTCTCCTCTGGTCCTCTGCAATCCGTTCCTGTGCCTCCCGCCGTGGAGGCTATGCAAGTTGACCGGTCTCGTCTGACACCTCAAGAGAGGACACGACGCCGCATGGAGAATCTCTGCCTGTACTGTGCCGGTACCGAACACTTCCTGAAGGATTGTCCTATCCGTCCTCCCCGCCTGGAAAGACGTACGCTGACTCCGCACAAAGGTGAGACAGTCCTTGATGTCAACTCTGCTTCTCCACGTCTTACTGTGCCTGTGCGGATATCTGCCTCTACCTTCTCCTTCTCTACTATGGCCTTCTTGGATTCCGGGTCTGCAGGAAATTTTATTTTGGCCTCTCTCATCAACAGGTTCAACATCCCGGTGACCAGTCTCGCCAGACCCCTCTACATCAATTGTGTTAACAATGAAAGATTGGACTGTACCATACGTTACCGCACTGAGCCCCTCCTAATGTGCATCGGACCTCATCACGAAAAAATTGAGTTTTTGGTCCTCCCCAATTGCACTTCCGAAATTCTCCTTGGACTACCATGGCTTCAACACCATTCCCCAACCCTGGATTGGTCCACAGGGGAGATCAAGAGCTGGGGTACCTCTTGTTTCAAGGACTGCCTTAAACCGGTTCCCAGTACTCCCTGCCGTGACCCTGTGGTTCCCCCTGTAACCGGTCTCCCTCCTGACGTATTTTGCAAAAAACAAGCTGAGACTCTACCTCCTCACAGGCCTTATGACTGTCCTATTGACCTCCTCCCGGGCACTACTCCACCCCGGGGCAGAATTTATCCTCTGTCCGCCCCAGAGACTCTTGCTATGTCTGAGTACATCCAGGAAAATTTAAAAAAGGGCTTTATCCGCAAATCCTCCTCTCCTGCCGGAGCTGGATTTTTCTTTGTGTCCAAAAAAGATGGCTCCCTACGTCCTTGCATTGACTACCGCGGACTTAATAAAATCACGGTAAAGAACCGCTACCCCCTACCTCTTATCTCTGAACTCTTTGATCGCCTCCAAGGTGCCCACATCTTTACCAAACTGGACTTAAGAGGTGCTTATAATCTCATCCGCATCAGGGAGGGGGATGAATGGAAAACGGCATTTAACACTAGAGATGGACACTTTGAGTATCTGGTCATGCCCTTTGGCCTGTGCAACGCCCCTGCCGTCTTCCAAGACTTTGTTAATGAAATTTTTCGTGATCTCTTATATTCCTGTGTTGTTGTGTATCTGGACGATATTCTGATTTTTTCTGCTAACCTAGAAGAAAACCGCCAGCATGTCCGCATGGTTCTTCAGAGACTTCGTGACAATCAACTTTATGCCAAAATGGAGAAATGTCTGTTTGAATGTCAATCTCTTCCTTTCCTAGGATACTTGGTCTCTGGCCAGGGACTACAAATGGATCCAGACAAACTCTCTGCCGTTTTAGATTGGCCACGCCCCACCGGACTCCGTGCTATCCAACGTTTTTTGGGGTTCGCCAATTATTACAGACAATTTATTCCACATTTTTCCACCATTGTGGCTCCTATCGTGGCTTTAACCAAGAAGAATGCCAATCCTAAGTCATGGCCTCCTCAAGCGGAAGACTCCTTTAAACGGCTCAAGTCTGCCTTTTCTTCTGCTCCCGTGCTCTCCAGACCTGACCCATCTAAACCCTTCCTATTGGAGGTTGATGCCTCCTCAGTAGGAGCTGGAGCGGTCCTTCTACAAAAAAATTCTTCCGGGCATGCTGTTACTTGTGGTTTTTTTTCTAGGACCTTCTCTCCGGCGGAGAGGAACTACTCCATCGGGGATCGAGAGCTACTGGCCATTAAATTAGCACTTGAGGAATGGAGGCATCTGCTGGAGGGATCAAAATTTCCAGTTATTATTTACACCGATCACAAGAATCTCTCCTATCTCCAGTCTGCCCAACGGCTGAATCCTCGCCAGGCCAGGTGGTCTCTGTGCTTTGCCCGGTTTAATTTTGAAATTCACTTTCGCCCTGCCGATAAGAACATTAGGGCCGATGCTCTCTCTCGTTCCTCGGATGCCTCGGAAGTAGAGCTCTCTCCGCAACACATCATTTCTCCTGACTGCCTGATCTCCACTTCTCCAGCCTCCATCAGGCAAACTCCTCCAGGGAAGACCTTCGTCTCTCCACGCCAACGCCTCGGAATCCTCAAATGGGGTCACTCCTCCCATCTCGCAGGCCATGCGGGCATCAAGAAATCCGTGCAACTCATCTCTCGTTTCTATTGGTGGCCGACTCTGGAGACGGATGTTGTTGATTTTGTGCAGGCCTGCACTGTCTGTGCCCGGGATAAGACTCCTCGCCAGAAGCCTGCTGGTCTTCTTCATCCTCTGCCTGTCCCCGAACAGCCTTGGTCTCTGATTGGTATGGACTTTATTACAGACTTACCCCCATCCCGTGGCAACACTGTTGTTTGGGTGGTCGTTGATCGATTTTCCAAGATGGCACATTTTATTCCTCTTCCTGGTCTTCCCTCAGCGCCTCAGTTGGCAAAACAATTTTTTGTACACATTTTTCGTCTTCACGGGTTGCCCACGCAGATCGTCTCGGATAGAGGCGTCCAATTTGTGTCAAAATTCTGGAGGGCTCTCTGTAAACAACTCAAGATTAAATTAAACTTTTCTTCTGCTTATCATCCTCAATCCAATGGGCAAGTAGAAAGAATTAACCAGGTCCTGGGTGATTATTTACGGCATTTTGTTTCCTCCCGCCAGGATGACTGGGCAGATCTTCTACCATGGGCCGAATTCTCGTATAACTTCAGAGTCTCTGAATCTTCTTCCAAATCCCCATTTTTCGTGGTGTACGGCCGTCACCCTCTTCCCCCCCTCCCTACTCCCTTGCCCTCTGGTTTGCCCGCTGTGGATGAAATAACTCGTGATCTTTCCACCATATGGAAAGAAACCCAAAATTCTCTCTTACAGGCTTCATCACGCATGAAGAAGTTTGCTGATAAGAAAAGAAGAGCTCCCCCCATTTTTTCTCCCGGAGACAAGGTATGGCTCTCCGCTAAATATGTCCGCTTCCGTGTTCCCAGCTACAAATTGGGACCACGCTATCTTGGTCCTTTCAAAATTTTGTGCCAGATTAATCCTGTCTCTTACAAACTTCTTCTTCCTCCTTCTCTTCGTATTCCTAATGCCTTTCACGTTTCTCTTCTTAAACCACTCATCATCAACCGTTTCTCTCCCAAACTTGTTTCTCCCACTCCCGTTTCCGGCTCTTCGGACATCTTCTCCGTAAAGGAGATACTGGCCTCCAAGAAGGTCAGAGGGAAAACCTTTTTTTTGGTCGATTGGGAGGGCTGTGGTCCTGAAGAGAGATCCTGGGAACCTGAGGACAATATCCTAGACAAAAGTCTGGTCCTCAGGTTCTCAGGCTCCAAGAAGAGGGGGAGACCCAAGGGGGGGGGGTACTGTTACGCCGAGCGCTCCGGGTCCCCGCTCCTCCCCGGAGCGCTCGCTACACTCTCGCTCCACTCTCGCTCCTGCAGCGCCCCGGTCAGATCCACTGACCGGGTGCGCTGCGATACCGCCTCCAGCCGGGATGCGATTCGCGATGTGGGTGGCGCCCGCTCGCGATGCGCACCCCGGCTCCCGTACCTGACTCGCTCTCCGTCGGTCCTGTCCCGGCGCGCGCGGCCCCGCTCCCTAGGGTGCTGGCGCGCCGGGTCTCTGCGATTTAAAGGGCCACTGCGCCGCTGATTGGCGCAGTGGTTCTAATTAGTGTGTTCACCTGTGCACTCCCTATGTATACCTCACTTCCCCTGCACTCCCTCGCCGGATCTTGTTGCCATCGTGCCAGTGAAAGCGTTTCCTTGTGTGTTCCTACCCTGTGTTCCAGACCTCCTGCCGTTGCCCCTGACTACGATCCTTGCTGCCTGCCCCGACCTTCTGCTACGTCCGACCTTGCTTTTGTCTACTCCCTTGTACCGCGCCTATCTTCAGCAGTCAGAGAGATTGAGCCGTTGCTAGTGGATACGACCTGGTTACTACCGCCGCAGCAAGACCATCCCGCTTTGCGGCGGGCTCTGGTGAACACCAATAGTGACTTAGAACCGGTCCACTAGCACGGTCCACGCCAATCCCTCTCTGGCACAGAGGATCCACCTCCTGCCAGCCGGCATCGTGACACTCACTCACTGAGTCCGAAATTCTTGCTGACAGTATTGCCAGGGAGACCCCTAGTGGAGAAGTTTTTAAAGTAAAAAAAAAACATGAAAGGAGGAAATTTTTTTAAAAGCAATTAAAAAGTTGTTCAGTTAGGCTTTATCTTTAATATATAAAAAGTTTGTTTCATGAGAGGTACACTTTAAAACTACTTCCAGTTGTATTTGGTCCCTTGGGTTACAAATTTACAGTGGCCCTTTGTATATACCACCATTAGATAGGCAAGGGTGGAACATACTGTATTTACTCAAATAGCCTTATGTTCCCAAATTCAGTAGGTCCTAGCATTTTCCTAAATTTTCCTGGTGAACATTAGGAGTTACATACTAAATTTTGCATATATACATGGGGCAGACATGACTCATTCATGGCAACACATTGACATTCCGTGTAAGTATTGATTATTGTAGTGGTAATGCCCTTGAAGAAATACTGTATATAGAATATTTGCTGTATGTCAGTATTTAACCCCTTAAGGGGTACTCCAGTGGAAAACTTTATTTTTTTTTTATCAACTGGTGCCAGAAAGTTAAACAGATTTGTAAATTACTTCTATAAAAAAATCTTAATGCTTCTAGTGCTTATTAGCTTCTGAATACTACAGAGGAAATTATTTTCTTTTTTGAACACAGAGCTTTCTGCTGACATCATGATCACAGTGCTCTCTGCTGACACCTCTGTCCATTTTAAGAACTGTTTAGAGTAGGAGAAAATCCCCATAGCAAACATATGCTGCTCTGGACAGTTCCTAAAATGGACAGAGATGTCAGCAGAGAGCACTGTGGTCAGGATGTCAGCAGAGAGCTCTGTGTTCCAAAAATAAAATAATTTCCTCTCTAGTATTCAGCAGCTAATAAGTACTGGAAGGATTAAGATTTTTCAATAGAAGTAATTTACAAAGTTGTTTAACTTTCTGGCACCAGTTGATTTAAAAAAAAGTTTTCTACTGGAGTACCCCTTTACAGACCAAGCCTGTTTTTTCAAATTGGGGATGTCTGACTTTATTAGGGAATAACTTTTTGCCAATAACGATAATTCTAACTTCTGCATTTCTTTTTTTTTTTTCTTTAACATTTTAAATGAATTAGAAGTCTAACAATTTTACTTGATATTTTGAAAAGTGCATCTTTTTTTAAAGGGGTATTCCAGGAAAAAACTTAATTTTTTTATATCAACTGGCTCCAGAAAGTTAAACAGATTTGTAAATTACTTCTATTAAAAAATCTTAATCATAGTTACATAGTTAGTACGGTCGAAAAAAGACACATGTCCATCAAGTTCAACCAGGGAATTAAGGGGTAGGGGTGTGGCGCGATATTGGGGAAGGGATGGGATTTTATATTTCTTCATAAGCATTAATGTTATTTTGTTCCATGAATGTATCTAATCCTGTTTTAAAGCTGTTAATTGTTCCTGCTGTGACCAGTTCCTGAGGTAGACCGTTCCATAAATTCACAGTCCTCACGGTAAAGAAGGCGTGTCGCCCCTTGAGACTAAACTTTTTCTTCTCCAGACGGAGGGAGTGCCCCCTCGTCCTTTGGGGGGGTTTAACCTGGAACAGTTTTTCTCCATATTTTTTGTATGGGCCATTAATATACTTATATACGTTTATCATATCCCCCCTCAAACGTCTCTTCTCAAGACTAAACAATTGTAACTCCTTTAATCGCTCCTCATAGCTAAGATGTTCCATGCCCCATATTAGTTTAGTCGCGCGTTTCTGCACCCTTTCCAACTCCGCAGTGTCCCTTTTATGGACAGGTGCCCAAAACTGAACAGCATATTCCAGGTGAGGCCGTACCAATGCTTTATAAAGGGGGAGTATTATGTCCCTGTCCCTTGAGTCCATGCCTCTTTTGATACATGACAATATCCTGCCGGCTTTGGAAGCAGCAGCCTGACATTGCATGCTATTCTGTAGTCTGTGATCTACAAGTACACCCAGATCCTTCTCTACCAGTGACTCTGCCAGTTTAATCCCCCCTAAGACATACGATGCATGCAGGTTATTAGTACCCAGATGCATAACTTTACATTTATCCACATTGAACCTCATTTGCCAAGTGGATGCCCAGACACTTAGTCTATCCAAGTCATCCTGTGACCTATACACATCCTCTATAAACTGTACCGCGCTACAAAGCTTGGTGTCATCTGCAAAGATAGAAACAGAGCTGTTAATACCATCCTCTATATCATTGATAAATAAATTAAACAGCAGCGGGCCCAGTACTGAACCTTGGGGTACACCACTAATAACCGGGGACCAATCAGAGTACGAATCATTGACCACCACTCTCTGGGTACGATCCATGAGCCAGTGTTCAATCCAGTTACAAACTAAAATTTCCAAACCCAAAGACCTTAACTTACCTGTCAGACGTCTATGAGGGACAGTATCAAACGCTTTAGAAAAATCCAGAAACACCATATCCACAGCCATTCCTCTGTCAAGGCTTCTACTCACCTCTTCATAAAAGCAAATTAGATTGGTTTGACAACTTCTATCCTTAGTAAACCCATGCTGGCTATCACTTATAATACAATTATCCCCTATGTATTCCTGTATGTAATCCCTTATAAGTCCTTCAAACAATTTACCCACAATGCACGTTAAACTATGTCTATAGTTTCCTGGGGAAGACCTAGAGCCCTTTTTGAAGATTGGCACCACATTCGCCTTGCGCCAGTCCCTTGGCACAATACCAGACATCAGAGAATCTCTAAATATCATGAACAGGGGTACAGATATTACTGAACTTACATCTCTAAGAACTCTTGGGTGTAATCCATCCGGCCCTGGGGATTTGCTTACATTTATATCACTTAACTTACCTTGTATCATTTCTACATTAAGCCAGTTCAGTACATTACATGATGTGTTACCAGCACTGACCTGGCCAATGTCAGCTCCTTCTTCCATAGTGTATACAGAACTAAAGAACCCATTCAGTAGCTCCGCCTTCTCTTGATCGCCTGTGACAACCTTCCCATTATCATTATTAAGGGGTCCTACATGCTCTGTCCTTGGTTTTTTTGCATTTATATATCTAAAAAAATATTTAGGATTAGTTTTGCTTTCTTTGGCCACCTGTCTCTCGTTTTGAATTTTTGCTGTTTTTATTACATTTTTACAGATTTTATTAAGCTCTTTGTACTGTTTAAATGTTATCGCTGACCCATCAGATTTGTATTTTTCGAAGGCTATTTTTTTGTTGTTTATTGCTCTTTTAACATCATGTGTCAGCCATGTAGGATTTAGTTTTAATCGTTTATATTTGTTCCCCATTGGTATATATTTAGATGTATAGTTATTTAGAGTTGATTTAAAGATGTCCCATTTACCTTCTGTATCAGTATTTGAGAACACCTCCCCCCAGTCTATGTCCTGTAGTGCAGCCCTCAGCCCAGGGAAGTTTGCCTTTTTAAAGTTATATGTTTTTGCCTTCCCCGCCTGTCTTTGTTTTCTACATTTTAAGTCAAAAGTAAATATATTGTGGTCGCTATTACCAAGGTTTTCCCGCACAGTTACATTACCAACCAGCTCTGCGTTGTTGGAAATGATCAGATCCAACAAGGCATCACTTCTTGTTGGGTCCTCCACAAACTGGCCCATAAAATTATCCTTCAATAAATTTAGGAATTGTCGCCCCTTTGTAGTTTTAGCCAACCCCAGACCCCAATCTATATCTGGATAGTTAAAATCTCCCATTATTACCACTGTACCTGCCCGGGCGGCCCTCTCTATTTGTTTATGAAGCCGAACTTCTATCTCTTCAGTGATATTAGGGGGTCTGTAGATTACCCCAAATATTATTTTTTCAGTATTTCCCTCCTTTTGTAATTCTACCCACAGTGATTCCACCTCCTCAAAATCATCACACACTATGGCATCGTTCACGCTGACTTTTATACCACCTTTTCTGTTCATTCTATCCTAGCGAAACAATGTAAACCCCTGCAGATTGACAGCCCAGTCATGCGAGGAGTCCAGCCATGTCTCAGTGACCACAACTATATCAATATGTTCCTCCAGTATCAAGGCCTCCTTTCAATAATTATCAGCTGCTGAAGTTGAGTTGTTGTTTTCTGTCTGGCAACAGTGCTCTCTGCTGACATCTCTGCTTGTCTTAGGAACTGCACAGAGTAGAAGAGGTTTGCTATGGGGATTTGCTTCTAAACTGGGCGGTTCCCGAGACACATGTCATCACAGGTGTCAGCATTTAGACAGAAAATAACAACTCAACTTCATCAGCTCATAAGTACTGAAAGGATTAAGATTTTCTAATAGAAGTAATTTACAAATCTGTTTAACTTTCTGGCGCCAGTTGATGTATAAAAAAAAGTTTTTTCCTTGATAACCCCTTTAATGTGCTATGCAAGGTTTGCAGAAATTTGAAGGTGGTAGAACATAGGAACACCCCCCCCCCCTAAATGACCCCATTTTAAAAACTAGACCCCTCAAGGTATTCGCTAGGGGGTACAGTGAGTATTTTAATACTATAGATTTTTGGCAGGAATTATTACAAAGTCAGTGTTAAAAATTCAAAATTAGCTTTTTTTCACAAATGCATCATTTGGGGGGCATATTTTTTGTACATCACTTCTGATATTGAAAGAAATGCACCCTATAATTTATTGAACTGCTCGGCACGTGTTTGGAAATACCTCCGCTTAGTCCATATTTGGTTCCATGGCCACGTGATAGGACCCTGAAGGAGAGGAGCGCCATTTGGCTTTCAGGGCATCATTTTAGGCCGAATGGATTATAAGCCGCACTTCATGCCTGCAAAGGGTTTTAGCTGCGAGAACCATACAGAACCCCCACAAGTGACCCCATTTTGGAGACTACACCCCCTAAAGTATTCACCTAGACCAAAAGTGAATACTTTGAGTCTTTTTTGTGGCTGGAATGGTTACAAAGTCAGTGGAAAAATTTAAATGTTCTTTTTTTCCCCACAAATGCATAATTTGTGGGACATATTTTTTGTACATTGCATCTGAAAAGTAGGAAAGAAAAATATTTTATTACGCTGTTGGTCCCATGTTCAGCAATACTCCGGCTTAGGCCATATTTGGTTGCATGGCCACATGGTGGGACCTAAAAGGAGAGGAACACCATTTGGCTTTCAGGATATCGTTATACAAATGATAGGCCGCACTTCATCTTGCAAAGCATTCTAACTGCTAGAACAATACTGCACCCCCAGAAGTGACCCCATTTTCGAAACTGCACCCCCTAAAGTATTCACCTAGGGCAAAAGTGAGTATGTTGAGCCCTTATTGTGTGGTTAGAATTATTTCAAAGTCAGTGGAAATTTTTTTCCACAAATTCTTTATTTGTGGGACATCATTTTGGTAAGTCGCTTTTGAAATGGAGGAAACTTGCCCTTATTTTATCATGCTGTTTGTCCCGGGCTGGGCAGTACCCCTACTTAGGCCATATCTGGTTGCCTGACCGACTGGTAGGACCAAGAAGGAGGTGAGCCCCCTTTGGCTTTCAGGACATCATTATATGAATTACAGACCCCACTCCATGCCTGCAAACGATCAGAGCTGTCAGAACAATACCGCACCCCTACAAGTGTATTGGCTTGACCAGGGACCGCTCTGATCGGTCCTTGGTCGGCACGCAGTGATGCGCGGCTGCATAGCAGTATCGGTGTCCGTTGTCATGTCAAAAAAGGGATGCCAATGTATATTGTAGCAGTCTCATTCAGAAATGATGGAGCTGCTACAGTATACGTCAGCATGCATTTTTTTGACGTGATGCTGACGGATACCTCTAACATACTGCTGAAACGCAGTATGAAGGGGATGCAGTGTAGGGTCACATACAGCGCATTCGCAGCATATTTCACACCGTGGATGCCTCCCGGCAGTCACAAAGGCAGGATCACTGCTGTGGCTGGGTAGCTCAGTGTGTCCGCTCATGACTGTCCTTGTAAGACCCCCAGCTGCCCAGGTAACTAGCAGCACCACGCGATCATTGTGGGGTGCTACAGGAGAGAGACAGAGGGAGCTCCTCCGTCTGTAAAAACTCCTTACAGCTCGTGGTCGCTTCTGACTGCAGCTGTAAGGGTTAAACTGCTGGGGCAGAGGTTTACTTTGATCCCGGAAGTGCGGCAGGCCCCCGGCCACCGGGGATCACGCACAGCACCCCACGATCACGCTGTGGGATGCTGCAGGGAAGACAGAGGGAGCCCCCTCGCTCTTTCAAAACACTTACAGCCCTTGGTCACTTCCGACTGTGGCTGTAAAGGTTAAACTGCTGGTTGGAACTTTGGATAGGGGATAAGATGTATATGGCCGGAATACCCCTTTAAGCTGCTGGCATCCTAAATAATTCTTTATAGCCTGAATGCTTGGTCATAGACACCTCTAGCTGTATTTGATATCTTGGGTTAGGACTAGAGATAAGTGAACCCAATCTATAGAACCCAATTTCAGACTTCCCCTTGTTAAACTTTGCGAAATCTGGGTGGTCCGTTTTGGCTGAACCTGCTAAAATAACATCAATTACATGGCAACAAGGAGGAAGGATCATCTGACCTTAGAGACTCCTATGTGATGTAACAGTGTTAGATAGGGATTTTATGTCTCTCAGACAATGTGATACCTGATACTGGCGAAGTTCAAATTTGGACCGAACTAGTTTAGTCTGAACCAAACTTTTGCTGAAGTTCAGTGAACCTGCTGAGTTGAGTGGCTGACCAAGGCCGAAGGCTCCTGGTCACCCAACATGGCTGTATTATGATCTTCCACTCACAGCTGAAGCTGGGGAGCTGGGCGGCCATGATACCAATACCTCTTCTTCTCCCTCACACCTTATAATGCCTCTAGATCTCCACCTCTCTTCATATCATTATGCTGCTTCCCAAAGAGCTTCCTCAAACTGACATCTTAGGAAAAGCGCTCTCCTGAGTCTGTCGCAAAATGAATGGACCCCCTAAGGGTACATTCACATGTACAATATCTTCTGCAGATTTGTTGCTGCAGATATTAATGCAACTGTAAAGTTGAACACAGCATCAGGGGCATACCTATAGGGGGTGCAGAGGTAACAGTTGCACCAGGGCCCTGGTGCCTAAAGAGCCCCAAGGAACATCTGCCCCATTAAGGACCAATATTGTAAATGGCACATGGCTATTGCAGATTTTGCATTGGGGCCCAGAAGCTTCAAGTCATGCCTCTGCACAGCATCAAATCTGCAGCTTCAAACCCTGCATGTGTTCTTAAAGGGGTACTCCACCCTTAGACATCTTATCCCCTATCCAAAGATGTCTGGTCCCCAGCTGCAGGACCCCCGCGATCTCCCTTTTGCACCCGACATTTGTTTAGAATGTCGGGTGCAGTGCTGGAGAATTGTGACATCACGGCCATGTCCCCCTCGTAACTTCACGGCCACGTCCCCTCAATGCAAGTTTATGGGAGGGAGCGTGAAGGCCATCATGCCCCCTCCTATAAACTTGAATTGAGGAGGCGTGGCCATTACATCATGAGCAGGGAGTGGGCGTGACGTCACAAGCCTCCTCTCCGCATCGCCAGTCATCAAGCACTGAGCGAAGTTTGCTCCGTGCACCGGATGTCTTGGGTGCCGCAGCTAAGATCCTGGGGGTACCGCTGCTCTGGACCCCCACGGGGCGGAGTACCCCTTTAAGCCAAGTTCCCCCTACTCAAACAAATTGCATCTAATTGCTTGCCTAGGTTATACGTTGTGCTGTCTAAGAGGAGCAAATAGTAAGTACCCTGTAAAAATATGCACATATCCCCTGGTGTCTATGTACCACAGGTGAAAAACCTAGACTTTAAATGTTGTAAACACTGCATGCCTCCACTAGAGACTGGACTCGGAGTAGACAGATATACCATAAATAGCAGTCAGCAACCATGTTATAATATCCAGCTGAGGAAATGAAATCTCTCCAAATTCACCCAAAAGCCTGTAAATGTTGTTTACTGATTCACATAAAAGATGCTTTCAAATGGGACATTGTAAAACAAAAGAAATTTAAACCTAGCAGTGGGTGTAATTGGGAGCTTCTCCTGACCTCCTATGTTTCACACATGCTGCGTGTTTCTGCAGAGGCGAGCATCACTATATTGTAACTGTTTTAGTTACCTGCTATTTAGCTTCCTAACAGTTTGACTCTGCGGAGGCACCAAACAGCCCCGCACTAATGAGACCGAGAGAGGTCAAACAGCTGACACTCACCAGAATAGCGTGGCGTGTGTGTACATTCTACAAAACACTGAAATAGAGCCGTATCTAGGTATATTGAGGCTGTGTTATACCGGAGGAAGCCAGTAAATTTATGTTTATTTAACCAGTTCTCAGTTCTGCTGCATATAGCATTTATTAACTGTGTATTCCTGAACAATTTGGTGCAATGGCTGATCAGAAATGTGCAAATTAACACAAAGTAGCATCACTTCTGAATTGTTTTTATGTACATTGTTTTTTTATGGTGTTATTATGGTGTTTTTGTATTGTTTTGTTATTTTATTTTATTTTATGTGCAATAGTGTTTTTTTTATTGATAATTTGTTTTGATGGTGTTTTGTGTTATTTTATGTACAACGTGTTTCTTTATTGTGTTAATGTGATATTTTGTATTGTATTGTTATTTTATGTACAATGGTGTTTTTTGATTAAGTTATAATGGTGTTTTGTGTTGCATTATTTTATGTACATGGAGTTTTTTATTGTGTTAGGCTGGTATTCCAATTTTCTTTTTCCAGCATTTTTTTCCCTGAGAAAACGCCAGAAAAAAAACACCAGTGCAATTTCCTGCGTCTAACGTTTTTTCGGGTGTTTTTTGCATTCGAGTTGAAATTGCATTTTTGGCCCCTTTGGCGTTTTTTTTCAAAATGTGTTGTACCAAAAAAAAAAAAAAAAAAGGATGCAGTAGGGATGAGAAAAAAATTATTTAAAGGGGTACTCCGCCCCTAGGCATCTTATCCCCTATCCAAAGGATAGGGGATAAGATGTCAGATCGCGGGGTGCCGCTGCTGGGATCGCTGCTGCAGCACCCCGCTATCATTGACGGGAAATCGTTACGTCACGGCTCCGAACCTCATGACGTCACGGCCCCCTTTGGATAGGGGATAAGATGCCATGGGCGGAGTACCCCTTTAAGGAAATCTCTCTATTTTTTATTTTTACATTTTTTTGGTAGTACTACTGCTCCCAGCATGGAACAGACTGTTCCATGATGGGAGTAGTAGTTCCTGTACTAATTGACATATCGCCCAGGGTGTCAGTCCTGACACCCAATGCGATTGTCCATAATATAGCAGAGATGCCGAACGGCTCTATACAGCGCTCACATCTCTGCTCTGTACTCCGGCCATTGATGTTAATAGAACATCCCTCATTCATATCTTCTGCCCAGAGTGGGGATTGGCCAGATGGTGGCAGCCAATCACCGCTTACAGCGGGAAATATGAATGGGTGATGTTCCATTCACATCACTGGCCGGAGTACAGAGCAGAGATGTGAGCGCTGTATAGAGCCACTCTACAGCTCTGCAATTGAAAGGACGATCACAGCAGATGTCATAAGTGATACCCGCTGTGATCTGTCCTTAACTGTCCTTAAAAATGTATCTCCATCACTTTTTTGGATCGCTAAAGTCCAAAAGAGAATAAAAAACGCCTGAAAAAACACCAAAGTTAAAACCCACATGGAGTTTTTCTTGGCGTTTTATCACTCCCATGGACTTCTATGAGAGAAAAACGCCACGATTTCAGGGGAAAAAACGCCATAGGCTCAACATGCTGTAATTTAGCAAAAACGCCAAGGAGCTGAAAAACACCAAAACAAAAGTGAAAAAAAGCCAAAAGGATTTAAAAAACGCCAAACTGAAAAATGGGAAGTGGAAAAAGAATTTAGCGATTTCTCATTGATTTACAGCTAACATCTGGCCGCTGCGTTTTTTGGCCAAAAAAACGCCATGCGGCAGAATTGATGTTTTTCTTGGTGTTCCCCCCCCCCCTTCAAAAAAAAAGGGGGAATTCCAGCCTTATGATGTTGTTTTGTGTTGTATTATTTTATGTACATATGGCATTTTTTTTTTTATTGTGTTGAGGTGTTGTTTTCTATCATTTTATGTACATGGTGTTTTTTTATTGTGTTATGATGGTGTTTTGTGTTGTATTATTTTATGTACAATAAGGTTTTTTTATTGTGTTTATGCACAAGGGTATAATTTACACAGTGAAATTAGATACAGCTTTCATTTTTATAATAATCCTATTTTATTGTTTAGAAGCTTGACATCTTCATTTGTATTCACTTTTTTAAGTGCTGTTAAAAGGGGCTAAATAACCTTTTAAAATGGATGGCCTATCCTCTGCAGAGGCCATCAATATCATATGTTTGAAGTAAGCACTACAAGTGCCTCAGCCTCTTTAATATTCATGAGTGATAGTCCTTGAATGCGCTGTACTTTTAGGAATGGTGCCATTTAGGAATGGTGCAAAGAAGTGCAACATTGTCTCATTTATTAATGCTAAAGCTACTAATTTTCAAATATTGTTACTAAAGGTCAAATCACCCCCTAAGTATGTAATTTCGCAAAGCTTAAAGGGGTTTCCAGAAACAATTTTTTTAACTATATAATAAATAACATATATTGGTAAATAAAGTTAATTTTACTACCTTTATGTCGTCTTTCATGCTTTCCATCTGCTTTTGATGCAAACTGTCAACTCTGTTGTCTTTATTTGTCCAACTTCCTGTCTGGTGTATACCCTTTAACCAACTTCCTGTTCCTGTGTACACTCTAGCCAGAAATGCAGCCAACCCTATCCACCTCCCACCACACCATCTTGACTATAACCCTTCCCACAAAGTTGGTGGGAGATAGAGTTGCCTGAATTCCTAGTTAGCTTGTACAGCAACAGAAAGCCCATTTCAGGGTGTCCACTAGACAAATAAAGAAGTTGGGCAAATAAAGACAACAGAGCAGACAATTTGGATCAAAAGCAATAGAAACACATGAAAGACCGCAGAAAGGTAGTGAAATTGCTTTATTTACCAAAATGTGTCTATTTATGAAATAATTAAAAATAGATTCATCAAAATTGGAAAACCCCTTTTAAGAGCCATGGCAGACATTAAGGGCATGTTTACATGGGCCAAAATATGCACTGATTTTGTCTTGGAATATGCATCTATTCTGTGTTGGAATAATCTAATTCCACCTAAAAAAAAAACTTTTTTTGGTATACCAATGAAAATCTGCTCCATAGAGAATCCATTTTCTGAAGAAAAAAAAAAATATATATATATATATATAACAACTGTCATCATTGTTTTCAAAAGAAAAGCCCTCTATCTTTCCTTGTCCAGGAATTTTAAGTTGTATTGAACCCTCATGCAGATTGGCATGTGCACTGCGGTTTCGGCAGAATATTGTAATCTTGTTTTTCTCTTTGTTGCAGGTTGGATCGTTTTTCATGATCAATTTGTGTCTAGTTGTTATAGCCACTCAGTTCTCAGAGACCAAGCAAAGAGAACACCAGCTGATGCAGGAGCAGAGGGCTTTGTACTTATCCTCTAGCACAGTCGCTAGTTATGCCGAGCCTGGGGACTGCTACGAGGAGATATTTCAATATGTCTGCCACATCCTCCGAAAGGCCAAGCGTCGTACAGTCGGATTTTACACCAACCTTCAAAGCAGAAGACAGAGTCGAATTGAGCTCAACAGCACTAAGCTGGGTATCAATGGAAAAGAACAGCACCAGTTGTGTAAGATTCTCATGGGAATAGCAGGAGACATCCATACACTCATCCTGGTGGCCTTTTTGCTATTCAAGGCGATTCATAGACCAAAGAAGCAGATTTTAATAAATTGTAGAGTTAGTAGAGTTGAGATTGTCACGTTGCACAACTCAACACTTTTTTTTATAAAAGGTTTTTCTTGGCACTAGTGATACTGTTATGAAAAACTCAGCTGTGCTTCATCTATATAAGCACAAATATGAACAGAGAGCTGAAATTATTTAAATAAATCTTGGGATTTACTGCATATAGTGCATCTACACAGACCCGTTCAAGACAGCCATAAAAAAGCTGCAAAAGCCGGAACCTGTATGGTTCTTTTGAACCAAACCTAAATCCCCATAAAACCCTGTGAAACCCTTATAGTCCTATATGTATTAATGTGAATTTAAAAATCCTACTGACAAACGTCAAATGAATATTTAGACTGTAGTACAAATGTCATCCACAGGAAATACATCCAAAAGACCACTTAAAACATCAGGGAGGATTTATAAACTCCGGCAAACCATGTATAGTAGATCATCTAGAATCTAGTTACATTACCATATAACCTTTACAATGTAAGGCATTAATGAGACGCACTAGACCAGTTATAGTACAGATCAATGGATTCCACTGTGTGTGCCAGCTGGACCAAACCAGCATCCTGCCATTGTCTGAAGTGACGGCACGATGCTGCACTATGCGGGGGCAAGACCAGGGATAGACAGAAGTGGCTACTATTGAAAAAGGGCAGCTGATTTTGTTTTGTTTTTTTAAATTGAGGATAAAATGCATTAGGAGACAATAATTGGAGATGAGAAAATGAGATGAGCAAATGGATTCAGTGAAAATTTATGTTTGCTTAGAATTTCTAAAAAATTATTTGAATTTGATATTGATACTTTTATAGTTTCAAATTAATTATTTAAAATGGTGGCTGCTGCTACTTGTCCTTCACAGCTGCATGCACATCTCCTGCATTTTCTATTATGTTCTATATTGTACTGCTACTACTACTATCCATAAATGGCCTCTCCATCTCTTACTTTGTCCATCATGTTCCATACTGTACTGCTGTTACTACCCTACTACTAGCCCTACACAGCCGCACATCTCCTACATTTTCTATTATGTTCTATATTGTACTGCTACTACTACTACTACTACTATCCATAAATGGCCTCTCCATCTCTTACCTTGTCCATCATGTTCCATACTGTACTGCCGCTACTACCCTACTACTAGCCCTACACAGCCGCACGTTTCCTTCCTTGTCCACCAGGTTCCATACTGTACTGCCGCTACTACCCTACTACTAGCCCTACAGAGCCACACGTCTCCTGCCTTGTCCACCAGGTTCCATACTGTGCTGTTGCCACT
This sequence comes from Hyla sarda, assembly GCF_029499605.1. Taxonomy (NCBI): domain Eukaryota; kingdom Metazoa; phylum Chordata; class Amphibia; order Anura; family Hylidae; genus Hyla; species Hyla sarda. Next base: position 66,584,484 of record NC_079194.1, on the reverse strand, counting down.
ACTTCTACTAGCCCTACACACCCTATACAGCCAGACATCTCCTGCCTTGTCCATCATGTTCCATGCTGAACTGCTGCTGTTGCTACTACTATTACTACTACTACTACTACTACTACTACTACTATTACTACTACTACTATTACTACTACTACTATTACTATCACTACTACTACTACTATTACTATTACTACTACTACTACTATTACTGTTACTACTACTAACCCTACACAGCTGCACATCTTCCTGCCTTGCCTTTCATGTTCCATACTTTACTGCTGATACTACTACTACTACGACTAATATTAGCCCTTGATGCTGCACTTCTCCTGCCTTTTCCAGCATGTTTCATTCTGTACTGCTGCTACCCTACCCAGCCAAAGTCCATATACAACATTTAATGGGGTACTCCGCTGGAAAACCCACTGATAGACACTCAGTCTGGGGCTCTAAAAGATTCATAAAATGCCCAATTTTTTAATGGTGTGAAGGCCCCTGTATTAGCTCCTTTTACCTACTCAGACTTATTCAGTTTAAACTTAGAGGCCCCTAGGAGTATACAAACTTTAAAAAAGAGTTATATAACAACTATAAAGGTCTTCTAAATTATTAGAACAAAGCTCCCAAGCACTAGCAGAAGTTTATAAAACTGTTCCCATAGCAATGCCACTGACTGTGATATTTCACTACAACAAATGAACTGTAATGGGCTTTCCCTTGTCAAGTTCAACACTATCATCTGTTAATGATAATCAGAACATTAGGAGCTAAAATATGATAAACATGCACAGCGCCAAACTTCAATGACAGCAAGGGCAGCGCCAAGACGGAAAAGTTCAGTAAGAACCGCATTAATTCTGTGATGGGCTACAATACTGGAAGATACTTAGCATTCAATTACAGGCTATCATTTTATCATATAAAATTATCATACGTCTCAGAGTATTGCATTATACATATAGATTATTGCAAGAAGTTTATAAACGTTATCAGATGCTGAAAAAAAATCTTAACCAGAACTAATAATCCTAGTAGAGGCGCAAAAAAAAAAAAAAGAAAGAGTCTCAAGCAAAGCTTGTTGCTAATCATTCTAAAGGCTATGCACACTTTTTTCATTGAATACTTAATATTAATAATAATATAAGTCATTTGTTTGCTGAATGCGAAATTAGGCATCTAAATATTTTTCATTAAACATTTCGTACCATTTAGCTGCTGTGGAATCTCAGACAGTCATAAAAAATATTCATTTAATGGATTCTCTTCTTGACCCTTCCTTTCTCTCAGTATTAGGGTAAAGAAGGGAAAAATGAGACACGTGCCCCATGTGAAGAACTGTTAGGTAAAATCAGTTTTTAGAAGAAAAAGATCCACTCACCCTATGGTGTTGCGCTGAGAGCACAACACCTGTATTCGCCTGTAGAGTAGATATCAGGGGTCCTGCAGCTCGCAATCCTTTTGATCGCTAGCCTCAGTCGATCGGTAGTAGAATAAGGTGTAAATGGTAAAAAACGAAATTTTTCTGCAGCGCTGGACCATATAGATTAAAAGAGACTAAACTCTAATAAATTAAAATAATGTTTTATTGTAGCACATTCAACGTGTTTCTGGCCTTGAAAAGGCCCTTCATCAGGACAGTGCATGATACAGAATTAAATCAAACAGACTTATAAAGGGAGTCCACAAGTATGCAGAAAAGTCAGAGAAATTAGGCAATTCACAGAGGTTCTTACGGGCAACACATAAGAACCCTGCGTAAAGTAACATGCTCCTAAAACACATTACAATGGTTAAAGGGGTACTCCTCTGGAAGAAAACATTTTTTTTTTAAATCAACTGGTGCCAGAAAGTTAAACAGATTTGTACATTTCTTCTATTAAAAAATCTTAATCCTTCTAGTACTTATCAGCTTCTGTATGCTCCACAGGAAGTTCTTTTCTTTTTCAATTTCTTTTCTGTCTGACCACAGTGCTCTCTGCTGAAACCTCTGTCTGTCTCAGGAACGTAAAGAGCAGGATAGGTTTGCTATGGGGATTTTCTCCTACTCTGGACAGTTCCCTAAATGGACAGATGTGTCAGCAGAGAGCACTGTGGTCAGACAGAAAGGACATTTTAAAAGAAAATAATTTCTTCTGGAGCATACAAAAGCTGATAAGTACTAGAAGGATTACGATTTTTAAATAGAAGTAATTTACAAATCTGTTTAACTTTCTGGCACCAGTTGATATAAAAAAATGTTTTCAAGCGGAGTATTCCTTTAATAAAAGAAAACAATTACAAATGGAATATCGATATTATATAATAAGTTAAGTCCAGTAGTAATTAAAATTTGCATGCTGCTGGCATGACATTCGAAGTACTAGAGGTAATAGCTGACCTGCAGAAGGGAGAGCGAAGGGGTAAGCTGTAATGACTGTGGGCTGTGCTAAAGCGCTGTAGTCATGGCGGAGTTTAGAATGGGCGGAGTTATGCCAGGTACCGAGGGTATTGACAATCTGCGATCTATACATAGCGGTATAATAGTAGCGGGGTTTACCCGGATATAGGGAGTATGAACTAAGCTCGCTGTGGTCTGAGTAAGGGCACTATATTAGTGGCAGAGTTTGAGATGGGCAGAGCTACGCCGCTGGGTGCTATAGCTATTACCCCTTCGCTCTCCCTTCTGCACGTCAGCTATTACCTCTAGTACTTCTAATGTCATGCCAGCAACATGCAATTTTTATTTACTACCGGACTATAACTTATCATTTTATAATATCGTTATTCCATTTGTAATTGTTTTCTTTTATTAACCATTGTAATGTGTTTTTAGGAGCATGTTACTTTATGCAAGGTTCTTATGTGTTGTCCCGTAAGAACCTCTGTGAATTGCCTAATTTATCTGACCTTTCTGTATACTAGTAGAGTCCCTTTATAAGTCTGTTTGATTTCATTCTGTAACATGCACTGTCCTGATGAAGGGCCCTTTCCAGGTCAGAAACGCATTGAGTATGCTACAATAAAACATTATTTTAACTTATTTATTAGAGCTTAGTCTCTTTTGATCTACATTGTCTAGCACTGCAGAAAAATATCCTTTTTTTACCATTTGCACCTTTCTCTCAGTATTAGACATATAAGCAGGTAAGGGTTTTTACACAGAACACCATTGACCATGGGCAAAGCCCTGGGTCACAAAAAACCCTTATTTACAATACCACTACTCCCACCTACTTTTATTGAGCTCTATTAATATGAATGAAGTGAGCCACACATTTTAAATCACAGCCCCAGGGTGATGGCTCATTATATAATTCATATATCAAAGTATATATGTAAATCATCCAGTGGCCTTCAGCTATTCAGTGGTGCTGCAGGTCACTGGATAATTTACATGTATACTTTGGTGACCCTAACCCACTTTAGGGGCATTTGGTTTTGTTTTGGGTTTTACACAGCAGCTCAAAGTGTGGAGAGCTGGAGGAGCAGACATGGAGGGCAGTTCCCATAGGCTGCAGATAGGGAGGAAATCAAACACAAGGCAGTTTACAAGGTAGAATCTGGCTCTGTACACCTAGATAAAAAGCAGAGCTTCCCGAGCAAACCGTAGACTATTCAACACACTGACCCTGCATCCAACATGTTTTCCTGGGGAAACATAGCTGCATAAGAAGAATCTAAAACTAGAAGCAGGCCTCAAACTCAATGTCAGGGGATTCTAAAAATTCATATTTTTTTTAATATATGCTAATATGCATATACCGAAAAATATGAATGACAGCGGAACGGATTAATGGTTTGGGACGCTGTAAGTATAATTTTGAACAGTATTTCCTGCACTACAAGCCTGTATGGCAGGTTAGTGTGGGTGATACTGATGACAGATTTCCTTTAATAGCCAAAAGGGGGAAAAAAAAATCAAAAATGTGTGATTATCTTAAAACTCTGTGTTCATTCCTGTTACTAGAATTATGATAGATCGATAGATAGATAGATAGACAGAAAGATAGAGGATAGATAGCATTAAAGTGGGGTTTTTAAAAGGGTTATCCAGGGTTAGAAAAATATAGTTGCTGGATAACCCCTTTTAACCTTGAGTTGTCCTAGAGTGTCATCTAAAATGTTAAAATATTGTAATCTATGTCATCACCAGTTATAAAGGACAATGATTATTAGAAGGGGCATAATTATAATTCATAGGGTCCCATAGAAAAGTGAGATGGGCCCCCATTATCTATGGACAGGAACCTGAAAGAGAAACTATATACTGTAGTAGTGCTAAATAGCATAAAGCCCTATATTAGCTGCTACTCCCATAGTAACTGCTATGGCTAATACAGCCATACTAATACCCATGTTCATGACAAAATTTGAGTGAGCTTTCAGCACAACGTAACTTTTTTTTCACAGTAAACCAGCGAATCCGCTGGTTAACTGTAACATCTTGTTGAGTCCTATCCGCCTGCTCAGCAAAGAAGGAGTTGTTTAGCGCTGCTGTGCAGGGCTAGTGAACTCATTGGGGTGTATAAATTGTACAGCCATATATATGGCTGTATAAGGTATACAGTGGGAAAAGTGATACTTACCATCTCGTCACGCTGGGATGGTAAACTCTCTTCAAAGTTAAATTTATACAACCATGTAGATAGCTGCATGATGTATACACCCCCATCCCACCTCCATGAGTTAACTAGCGTTGTAACTAGCTACAAGCACAGCTCAGTCCTGTCATTGCCAGGTTCTTGTGAGCCGAACCTGGCAATTTTCGAAACTTCAACAATCCCTCAAAGTTTGAATCGAATCCAGGATCAGGGGTCTTTGCTCGCTCAACTCTATTAATGACATTTATACTAACCAGTTCCAAGAGTAAACACTGGCCCTGGACAGTGGTACATTTCCTCCAGTAGATGAATACTTTCCATAGCAAGCTCGCTGGAGGACATAGTACTAATCAACCACAGTGGTATGTCCTCCTTGTAAATAACGATAACTATTTTCTTTATTCCTAGGGGTTTGTCAAAAGCACAGTCAATTGGATTATACCCCTCATGCCATTGTACAGCCCATTGCAATGACATTAACATCTGACCTTTCAAACTGCCCTCAATGTACCAAGGGTCACTGGGATGATGGACGGAAACTATCGGTGCCAGACAGCAACAAGTCTAGCCAAGAAGGGACACAGGGACAGACCAGTGAGAAAGAAAGTGGTGGCAGCATGACTGAGCTTGACAAGGAGGCAGAGGAAGATGGTGATGAAGGCTTTTGTGAAAGACTCTGTGTGGAAATCCGGGTGAAGCTCAGAGGCATAGTGGACAGCAAATATTTTAACCGTGGGATTATGATAGCTATTCTGGTGAATACCATCAGTATGGGCATCGAGCACCACCAGCAGGTGAGTCAGTCATTTGTCTATGTCTTCACTTTAGTAAAGTTAATTGTAGATATTTAACACTGGGCAAGGGATGTAGAGGCTTGAAGAGGTACTCTGCCCATAGACATCTTATGCTATCTGATCATGACAGGTCCGGCTGCTGGCACCCTCCGTGATCTCCTGCCTTCACTCCAGCATTCTAATCATTTATGTTGAAGAATACCAGCTGTGCTAGGCTTCGGGTGGCCGTAGTCATTACGCATCCCTCCATTAATGTCTATAGGAGGGGGCGTGATGGCTGTAGTCGCTCATAGTCCTGCATGAAGCAGAGTTCACTCCATGCAGTGGGTTACTGGGGTGCTGGGCCAGAGATCGGGAGGGGGGGTCCTTTGGATAGGGGGATTAGATGTTTAGGGGCAGAGTATCCTTTTAAATGGGGGGAGCATATCCTGAATGTACAAGCCTCTGATGGGGTTTTCTTAAAGGTCTTTTATAAAATACAAAGCAGTTCAGTGTGTTTCATGGAGGAGATGCTTTAGCTTGTGATTTTATTCTGTCTTGTCTACACTACGGTGCTTGCTGACCCTATAAATTCTTGTTGTGGAAGCTGCAGTTCTCTAGATTTTGCTGAGAACTATTGCTAACATCATTCAGAGAGCTGCGGGATTCCTTTACAAAGTTTAAGATAATCAAGGCAGGGACACAACGTCTTTCTCTAAAAAGATTTCTTTTCTTCCAATTGAAAATGTAAAGTAAAACAAAACTGTGTGCAGCCATTATATTTATACTATAGATCATCATTGTATATGGTATCATTTGTTGGTTGGAAAACTATGACCCACTTAGGAGCTATAGTGCCTTTTTTATGGTTTACTTGCTTTATTAGCTTACTGTGAGAATACAGGGGGTATTAGCTATTCTAGGATAAATAATGTAGCCCCTAGGTTTAAGATTAGAGGGTATTTAAATGAGATGGTCTCTTCTGTTTTATTATAAATTCAGGAATGGACCTGGGAGGTCCAAAATCATACATTTATAATATCAGTCTACAGAAGTAGTAAACCTAAACATGCTGCAGCAATTGAAGCATATCTGTAATTTTAAAAGAATTTTGAATATCTTCATGTCTTGGTTACATTACCCTTTTAGAGTGATGACAAGGTAATTCTTTGGGCTCTCTACATCAGGGGGTGGGACCAAAAATGTTTGCCAGCAGTATTCACACAAGGACTTAATTTTCATTACTTCTCTGGCCAATTATAGGACAGCATTTCACATACTGCTATCTGCTATGCCATGACATAGTGCTGTGCTGGTGGATGATTTACAGTACACCATTATTAAAAAGAAGGGGCAAGTGGTTACTCATGTGATGGGTTTTCAAGGTGTTCTGTGGACAGAAAGAAAAAGGAACAGCAGCAGCCCAGCAAGGAAGGGGTTACAATAAGCAGTGACTTACTGCTAATGATGACTTCAATGACACATCTGCAGATTAGAGGGAGTGTGAAAGTGGAGATAACATTCAGGCTGTGTTCATAATAAGAAGATCAGTATTCACACAAGGCACAGCTGGTCAAAACTTTTTCAGTGGGCACATATAAGAGGAAAGACTTGATATTTACCTTTCAGACACAGCAAGAATCCTCTGGAGGAGGCAGATAGCAATAGCTAAACCCTGCCTCTAAGCACACTTTCTGTTTTCTGTACTGACCTCCCTGGTACTACAGATAGACTCAGAAACGTGTCAATGGCTGAAAGATCTGGCCAATCACAATGAGCATTTCATTGTTAAAATACATGTTATACCGAAGTACATGCGCTGACTGGTTGGCTAGTTGCACCTCTCTACAATATGGTATTGCTGCCATATATTGCCTTTTATCTGGGTCAGGATAAGCTGCTGCCTTGGACCCCAGGTGAGGGCTGCTCCATTTAAGTTTTCTCAAATGCCTGCACAGAATCCTGAACAAGTCCTTATCCTCCACATAAACAGTGATTTACGACTCGTCCTTAGATGTATATGTAAGGAAGGACTCATTTTATGTACATGATTATGGGATGGCCATTTGCCTGAGCTACTGTTAACAGCATTCATATATATATTTTACAGACGCCACATGGACCTGTTGTCTTTAAATTACTTTATTGACTCTGAAAAAGTGTTGTGTATGTTATGCAGAGATTTGTAAGCAGGGAGGGGGAGGAAGTGAACTGCTTACAAATCACCTATGGCCAACTGTGGATTTGTGGATCCTGTGTTATCTATATAGAGGTGTTTTATTTTATTGCTATCCTGCTTGTAATGATAAGAATGAGGTAGCTGAGAAGTCTTTACAGAATTGGCAGTGTCAGCTTATAATAGAGCCAGTGTAAAAAGGACAATTTTCCAATTTTCTATTATAGATAATTAGAAAAATGTAAAAGTAACATAAACAAACAAACAAATGCTAAATATGTTTAAAAGTATTAACGTGAAAAAAAAAACTTATTTAAAGGAAATCTGTCAGCTCTTTTCTCTACTAAGGCTATGGCTGATAAGCTGATATTCTCTGCTAAGGCTAAGCACGAGCAACTCCTTCAATGCATCTGATTGTGGTTGCTAAACCGTATTAATCTCCTAAAATTACCTTTTCATTTGTCAGCCACGTGTCAAGGAGGTGGGGCCAAGCTGCTCAAGTGTCAAATCCTAATACACCTTCTATTTCCCTCTTACCTCCCAGCCCTTTCCTTATTAAATACAGAGCCCCACAGAGAGGTGAGGGGGGAGTGAGGAGACAAGCCAGACTGTTGCACTTGAGCAGCGCCTCTCTTCTTTGACACTTGGCTGATAAATAAAAAGATTTTAGGAGATCTATAGATTTGGGAACTTTCATAAACTTCATTAGAAGTACAGTGTTACACCCTAACAGTTATCCAGCAGTGTATGCAGATCTTAGAAGCAAATAGAGCTGACATATTCCCATTAAACTATAGGTCATTATTTGATGACACAATTAAAACCCACAAAGAAACCTACACTCCACTCTTAGTAAATAAGCGCCAATGTCTTTAAAGATGACAACTATCTAAGTGCAGTGTGTCATTATCTCCAAAAACATAACCTGATGTGAACTCACACACGCTTACGTGACTGTGCTAGCATGTGTGCGCACTGAAGCCAAGCACCAGGTTGAAGAGAAATTAGTTGTGCATTCATTCAGGTGATCCAATGCTGGAAAGAGGCACCACATGATGCCTGGACTGTTTGCAGAAGAAATATTCGCTTTATGCTCTAAATCTTTAAAGGCACAACAGTCAGATCAACCTTGTTTGATCTCCCCTCCTGTTTTATATCCCTGCACTATATGCCAAAGGATAATGGAGGGTGATATATGTGGCAAATCGCCAATGAAGCACACAGTGACTTGTAAAGAAGAAAACAACAGAAATCATAGGCACTCACCATACATTGTGCTAAGTTGCAGCTTTAGTTTCTCAGTGCAGATAAAAAACACAGCAGGACCAAAAAGGTACGCTGCTAGCTCTGGTCCTGCTTTTCGGTCCTGCTGCGTTTTCATCTGCGTTAAGAAAACAAATCTGCAACTGAGAACAATGTATGGTGAGTGCCTCTTGTTTCTAATGTTTTTTTTTTTGTTATGTCTGCACCTGGCAAGTGTGTGCATGTTTCACGCTGGTCAGGTAAGCGTTACAGTCTTTGACCAATCAGCAGCTTATGGGTGTTGTTTCTAGGCCTCCAGCTTAGCTGTCCTGGCCTGGCTGCTGGTTTTTACTTCTTTTACCCTGTTCCCTTCTGTCTGTGTGTGTGTGTGTGTGTGTGCACATATGTACTTTGTATTGTCATTGCTTTCTGTCCTGTAAGCTTTTACCCTGTTTTGATATTCTCTTGTTATTGTTCTTGTTCGGTATTAGTGTTACGCCGAGCGCTCCGGGTCCCCGCTCCTCCCCGGAGCGCTCGCAACTTCCTCGCAATCGCAGCGCCCCGGTCAGACCTGCTGACCGGGTGCGCTGCGATACCTCTCCCAGCCGGGATGCGATTCGCGATGCGGGTGGCGCCCGCTCGCGATGCGCACCCCGGCTCCCGTACCTGACTCGCTCTCCGTCGGTCCTGTCCCGGCGCGCGCGGCCCCGCTCCTTAGGGCGCGCGCGCGCCGGGTCTCTACGATTTAAAGGGCCACTGCGCCGCTGATTGGCGCAGTTGGCTTAATTAGTTTATTCACCTGTGCACTTCCCTATATAACCTCACTTCCCCTTTCCTTCCTTGCCGGATCTTGTTGCCATCGTGCCAGTGAAAGCGTTTCCCAGTGTGTTCCTAGCCTGTGTTCCAGACCTCCTGCCGTTGCCCCTGACTACGATCCTTGCTGCCTGCCCCGACCTTCTGCTACGTCCGACCTTGCTCTTGTCTACTCCCTTGTACCGCGCCTATCTTCAGCAGTCAGAGAGGTTGAGCCGTTGCTAGTGGAAACGACCTGGTTGCTACCGCCGCTGCAAGACCATCCCGCTTTGCGGCGGGCTCTGGTGAAAACCAGTAGCAGCTTAGAACCGGTCCACTAGCACGGTCCACGCCAATCCCTCTCTGGCACAGAGGATCCACCTCCTGCCAGCCGAATCGTGACAGTAGATCCGGCCATGGATCCCGCTGAAGTTCCACTGCCAGTTGTCGCCGACCTCACCACGGTGGTCGCCCAGCAGTCGCAACAGATAGCGCAACAAGGCCATCAGCTGTCTCAACTGACCGTGATGCTACAGCAGCTACTACCACAGCTTCAGCAATCATCTCCTCCGCCAGCTCCTGCACCTCCTCCGCAGCGAGTGGCCGCTTCCGGCCTACGACTTTCCTTGCCGGATAAATTTGATGGGGACTCTAAGTTTTGCCGTGGCTTTCTTTCACAATGTTCCCTGCACTTGGAGATGATGTCGGACCAGTTTCCTACTGAAAGGTCTAAGGTGGCTTTCGTAGTCAGCCTTCTGTCTGGGAAAGCTCTGTCATGGGCCACACCGCTCTGGGACCGCAATGACCCCGTCACTGCCTCTGTACACTCCTTCTTCTCGGAAATTCGAAGTGTCTTTGAGGAACCTGCCCGAGCCTCTTCTGCTGAGACTGCCCTGCTGAACCTGGTCCAGGGTAATTCTTCCGTTGGCGAATACGCCATCCAATTCCGTACTCTTGCTTCCGAATTATTCTGGAATAATGAGGCCCTCTGCGCGACCTTTAAAAAAGGCCTATCCAGCAACATTAAAGATGTTCTGGCCGCACGAGAAATTCCTGCTAACCTGCATGAACTCATTCATCTTGCCACTCGCATTGACATGCGTTTTTCCGAAAGGCGTCAGGAGCTCCGCCAGGATATGGACTTTGTTCGCACCAGGCGTTTTTTCTCCCCGGCTCCTCTCTCCTCTGGTCCTCTGCAATCCGTTCCTGTGCCTCCCGCCGTGGAGGCTATGCAAGTTGACCGGTCTCGCTTGACACCTCAAGAGAGGACACAACGCCGCATGGAGAATCTTTGCCTGTACTGTGCCGGTACCGAACACTTCCTGAAGGATTGTCCTATCCGTCCTCCCCGCCTGGAAAGACGTACGCTGACTCCGCACAAAGGTGAGACAGTTCTTGATGTCAACTCTGCTTCTCCACGCCTTACTGTGCCTGTGCGGATATCTGCCTCTACCTTCTCCTTCTCTACTAAGGCCTTCTTGGATTCCGGATCTGCAGGAAATTTTATTTTGGCCTCTCTCATCAACAGGTTCAACATCCCAGTGACCAGTCTCGCCAGACCCCTCTACATCAATTGTGTTAACAATGAAAGATTGGACTGTGCCGTGCGTTACCGCACGGAACCCCTCCTAATGTGCATCGGACCTCATCACGAAAAAATTGAGTTTTTGGTCCTCTCCAATTGCACTTCCGAAATTCTCCTTGGACTACCGTGGCTTCAACGCCATTCCCCAACCCTTGATTGGTCCACAGGAGAGATCAAGAGCTGGGGTACTTCTTGTTTCAAGGACTGTCTTAAACCGGTTCCCAGTACTCCCTGCCGTGACCCTGTGGTTCCCCCTGTAACCGGTCTTCCTAAGGCTTATATGGACTATGCTGACGTATTTTGCAAAAAGCAAGCTGAGACTCTACCTCCTCACAGGCCTTTTGACTGTCCTATTGACCTCCTCCCGGGCACTACTCCACCCCGGGGCAGAATTTATCCTCTGTCCGCCCCAGAGACGCTTGCTATGTCTGAATACATCCAGGAAAATTTAAAAAAGGGGTTTATCCGCAAATCCTCCTCTCCTGCCGGAGCTGGATTTTTCTTTGTGTCCAAAAAAGATGGCTCCCTACGTCCTTGCATTGATTACCGCGGACTTAATAAAATCACGGTAAAAAACCGCTACCCCCTACCTCTTATCTCTGAACTCTTTGATCGCCTTCAAGGTGCCCACATCTTTACCAAACTGGACTTAAGAGGTGCATATAATCTCATCCGCATCAGGGAGGGGGACGAATGGAAAACTGCATTTAACACCAGAGATGGACACTTTGAGTATCTGGTCATGCCCTTTGGCCTGTGCAACGCCCCTGCCGTCTTCCAAGACTTTGTTAATGAAATTTTTTGTGATCTCTTATATTCCTGTGTTGTTGTGTATCTGGACGATATTCTGATTTTTTCTGCCAACTTAGAAGAACATCGCCAGCATGTCCGCATGGTTCTTCAGAGACTTCGAGACAATCAACTCTATGCCAAAATGGAGAAATGTCTGTTTGAATGTCAATCTCTTCCTTTCCTAGGATACTTGGTCTCTGGCCAGGGACTACAAATGGACCCAGATAAACTCTCTGCCGTCTTAGATTGGCCACGCCCCACCGGACTACGTGCTATCCAACGTTTTTTGGGGTTCGCCAATTATTACAGACAATTCATTCCACATTTTTCCACTATTGTGGCTCCTATCGTGGCTTTAACCAAGAAGAATGCCAATCCTAAGTCCTGGTCTCCCCAAGCGGAAGACGCATTTAAACGGCTCAAGTCTGCCTTTTCTTCTGCTCCCGTGCTCTCCAGACCTGACCCATCTAAACCCTTCCTATTGGAGGTTGATGCCTCCTCAGTGGGAGCTGGAGCGGTCCTTCTACAAAAAAATTCTTCCGGGCATGCTGTTACTTGTGGGTTTTTTTCCAGGACCTTCTCTCCGGCGGAGAGGAACTACTCCATCGGGGATCGAGAACTACTGGCCATTAAATTGGCACTTGAGGAATGGAGGCATCTGCTGGAGGGATCAAAATTTCCAGTTATCATTTTCACCGATCACAAGAATCTCTCCTATCTCCAGTCTGCCCAACGGCTGAATCCTCGCCAGGCCAGGTGGTCGTTGTTCTTTGCCCGTTTTAACTTTGAAATTCATTTTCGCCCTGCCGACAAGAACATTAGGGCCGATGCTCTCTCTCGTTCCTCGGATGCCTCGGAAGTAGAGGTCTCTCCGCAACACATCATTCCTCCTGACTGTCTGATCTCCTCTTCTCCAGCCTCCATCAGGCAAACTCCTCCAGGGAAGACCTTCGTTTCTCCACGCCAACGTCTCGGGATTCTCAAATGGGGTCACTCCTCCCACCTCGCAGGCCATGCGGGCATCAAAAAGTCCTTGCAACTCATCTCTCGTTTCTATTGGTGGCCGACTCTGGAAACAGATGTTGTTGATTTTGTGCGGGCCTGTACTGTCTGTGCCCGGGATAAGACTCCTCGCCAGAAGCCTGCTGGTCTCCTTCACCCTCTGCCTGTCCCCGAACAGCCTTGGTCTCTGATTGGTATGGACTTTATTACAGACCTACCCCCATCCCGTGGCAACACTGTTGTTTGGGTGGTCGTTGATCGATTTTCCAAGATGGCACATTTTATTCCTCTTCCTGGTCTTCCTTCTGCGCCTCAGTTGGCAAAACAATTTTTTGTACACATTTTTCGTCTTCACGGTTTGCCCACGCAGATTGTCTCGGATAGAGGTGTCCAATTCGTGTCAAAATTCTGGAGGGCTCTCTGTAAACAACTCAAGATTAAATTAAACTTCTCTTCTGCTTATCATCCTCAATCCAATGGGCAAGTAGAAAGAATTAACCAGGTCCTGGGTGACTATTTACGGCATTTTGTTTCCTCCCGCCAGGATGACTGGGCAGATCTTCTACCTTGGGCCGAATTCTCGTACAACTTTAGAGTCTCTGAATCTTCTGCTAAATCCCCATTTTTCGTGGTGTACGGCCGTCACCCTCTTCCCCCCCTCCCTATTCCCTTGTCCTCTGGTTTGCCCGCTGTAGATGAAGTGACTCGTGATCTTTCCACCATATGGAAAGAGACCCAAAATTCTCTTTTACAGGCTTCATCCCGCATGAAAAAGTTTGCCGATAAGAAAAGAAGAGCTCCCCCCATCTTTGCTCCCGGAGACAAGGTATGGCTCTCCGCTAAATATGTCCGCTTTCGTGTCCCCAGTTACAAACTGGGACCACGCTATCTTGGTCCTTTCAAAGTCTTGTGCCAGATTAATCCTGTCTCTTACAAACTCCTTCTTCCTCCTTCTCTTCGTATTCCCAATGCCTTCCATGTCTCTCTCCTTAAACCACTCATCATCAACCGTTTCTTTCCCAAACTTGTTTCTCCCACTCCTGTTTCCGGTTCTTCTGACATCTTCTCCATAAAGGAGATACTGGCCTCCAAGACGGTCAGAGGAAAAAGATTTTTTTTGGTAGATTGGGAGGGCTGTGGTCCTGAAGAGAGATCCTGGGAACCTGAGGACAACATCCTAGACAAAAGTCTGGTCCTCAGGTTCTCAGGCTCCAAGAAGAGGGGGAGACCCAAGGGGGGGGGTACTGTTACGCCGAGCGCTCTGGGTCCCCGCTCCTCCCCGGAGCGCTCGCAACTTCCTCGCAATCGCAGCGCCCCGGTCAGACCTGCTGACCGGGTGCGCTGCGATACCTCTCCCAGCCGGGATGCGATTCGCGATGCGGGTGGCGCCCGCTCGCGATGCGCACCCCGGCTCCCGTACCTGACTCGCTCTCCGTCGGTCCTGTCCCGGCGTGCGCGGCCCCGCTCCTTAGGGCGCGCGCGCGCCGGGTCTCTACGATTTAAAGGGCCACTGCGCCGCTGATTGGCGCAGTTGGCTTAATTAGTTTATTCACCTGTGCACTTCCCTATATAACCTCACTTCCCCTTTCCTTCCTTGCCGGATCTTGTTGCCATCGTGCCAGTGAAAGCGTTTCCCAGTGTGTTCCTAGCCTGTGTTCCAGACCTCCTGCCGTTGCCCCTGACTACGATCCTTGCTGCCTGCCCCGACCTTCTGCTACGTCCGACCTTGCTCTTGTCTACTCCCTTGTACCGCGCCTATCTTCAGCAGTCAGAGAGGATGAGCCGTTGCTAGTGGATACGACCTGGTTGCTACCGCCGCTGCAAGACCATCCCGCTTTGCGGCGGGCTCTGGTGAAAACCAGTAGCAGCTTAGAACCGGTCCACTAGCACGGTCCACGCCAATCCCTCTCTGGCACAGAGGATCCACCTCCTGCCAGCCGAATCGTGACAATTAGCATATCCCGTTTGTATCCTGTTATGTATTCCTTGTTCGTGTCTGTTCTCACCTGTCTCTGTAAGGCTGGGTTCACATCACATTTTTGCCATACTGTTTTCAATCTGTTTTTCTAAAGAAAACTGTATGGCAAAAAAACGGATGGAACAGTATGGAAAAAAGTAAACCGTATGCATTTTTAAACAGTATACTGTTTTTAAAAGTGCATACAGTTCTGTCAGTTTTTATAGAAAAAAAAAACCATATGTTTTTGAAAATTTTGTCCATTTTTAATGGTAGGGGTCTTGAGTGGGGACTTTAGGATTCAAATGCGCATGTGCAAAGTAAAAACTTATACGCTTTTCCTGTATGGAACCATATACATGTGCGTTTCCCATTGATGTCCATATTAAAATAAAACGTATGCGGTTGCAGTACAGTTTTTAAACCGGAGTTAAAACCATGGTTGACTGTCAAAACCATGATAAAAACTGACGGAACTGTATGCACTTTTAAAAACAGTATACTGTTTAAATACGCATACGGTTTACTTTTTTCCATACTGTTTATGTGTTTTTTGCCATACGGTTTTCTTTAGAAAAACGGATTGAAAACAGTATGGCAAAAACGTGATGTGAACCCAGTCTAAGGCTGGGTTCACACTACGTTTTGTCCCATACGGGAGCGCATACGGCAGGGGGGAGCTAAAAGCTCGCGCTCCTGTATGTCACCGTATGCGCTCCCGTATGTCATTCATTTCAATGAGCCGACCGGAGTGAAACGTTCGGTCCGGTCGGCTCATTTTTGCGCCGTATGAGCTTTTACATCCTGACCTAAAACTGTGGTCAACCACGGTTTTAGGTCCGGTTGTAAAAGCGCATACGGCGCAAAAATGAGCCGACCGGACCGAACGTTTCACTCCGGTCGGCTCATTGAAATGAATGACATACGGGAGCGCATACGGTGACATACGGGAGCGCGAGCTTTTAGCTCCCCCCTGCCGTATGCGCTCCCGTATGGGACAAAACGTAGTGTGAACCCAGCCTAATCCTGAATCTTTAACCATGTTTATATGTATTTTGGAGTTTAAGTTCCTCCAAGGTTAGGTCATCATGTCTAATGTAAATTAGCACTAGAGTTTTCCTGATCTGAATAGAGCTCTGACCTCAGTTATTCTGTTCATTCCCTTCATCCCTGGATATTCTTATTATAGTATCTCCTGGTTACTTCCTGGTCCTCATTTCATATCTGTTGTTTATTTGCATTGGTTCCTGAACTGTAGGTGTGAGTGCTATAACCTTGCCATATTATTTCCCTGTTATCTGTTTAGTATCTTGACCGATGTTCATACATGTACACTGTATGTTGACTTGTATTCCCGATTTTGTTCAGTTTGTATGCCCCTGACCATGATGCCCCTGCACTTTAGTTAGTTGACTCCAAGTTGTGGAATCACCGCTCAGCACGATTACACAATAGGCAGGGAAGGAGGTTCAGGTACAGCTTAGAGCTTTCTCTTTCCTGCCCAACGTGCCGTGACGTTTATGTGAAGCATATGTGACGCTTCATGACATTCTTCTTTACTTGATGCCATGATTTGTCTCTTCATGGCGCTGCCGTTTGATTCATTTTCCAGATGCCTTCGGCTTCTTCTAGACTTATCACAACTATGATGGATTTTAAGAGGTCCTTGTTTCTAATCACAGCTACCACCAAAAGGTTAGGCAGAAAAATTACAGCTATTATGAAGAATGTGCTGCATTGGATAGGATTCAGGACTCCTGTAATAAGGTTGTAATTCAATCCAGTTTGTGATAGGTCACGGCTGTCACTAATATTCCTGAGTAAAATTAAAGGCTTAGTACTGGGAATCTTAAGACATGGCTTGTCTTAGTTATTTTGTAAATTGCAGATAATTATTTAACAGAATTACATGTCATAAGGAAATATAGAACAATTCCTGTCAATTTCTACTTTCAGCACTATGGACAGCGGCTGATGATTCCTAAGAAGCTATCCAATACATTGCAGGATTACAAGACACTTTACTCTCTAGTAGACAGAGCAAGAAATATATATGAACCATATGGGCTACAGAAATCTGTTACATTGCTGGGAACAACACTTAGAATGCTCTAATACCTGCAGTAGACCAAAATGTTCAGGAACATTTGAAGGGGGAATTCTTCAATGCAGCAAAGAATCAGTGAATTATTCTAATAATTCTATTATTGCTTCCAGCAAAAGATAAACATTGCACAGGAGATCTTGCCCCCTATATATATATATTCATATATATATATATATATATATATATATATATATATATATATATATATATGCCCTATTTAAAAATAAACAGAAAGGGGAAACAATTATAAAGATATTTAAACAGTACTTTGTGTTATAATTTTTTTTTAAAGGTAATAATATTAATAATAATAGAAAAAAAACATGTTAAAAAATATTTTCTCAAAATATCACAAAAAAAAAACCTCAATCATAAATAAATAAAAATACACCCAGATGGAAATGTAGGATTGCAGCCAAACTCGGCATGCAGATATGTCTCAGGAATTAATAGTATAGGATTGTTTCATTCACCAATAAGAACAAAAAGCTCTCCCTGTTTGTCTGGACTATTCTCAGGCACTTAGCAGATGTGAACTTGGTGTCATGGTGCCCGTTACGTGCCCTGCCATTACCAGCAAGCCACGTTGCCTTTGTTTACAGTACTGTCATAAATGATAAACCTGGACTGCCACAGACGGGAACCCTATCACTTTTGCAAAGAATCCAGGTTCTATTTCAGTCCTTATAATGGTCGGGATCAAGTGTGGAGGCCTCATGGAGAGCGCTCCAATCCTTAGTTTGCTGTAGATCCCCACACTGCCCCAACTGTAACATAGTAACATAGTTCATAAGGTTGAAAAAAAAGACCAGAGTCCATTGAGTTCAACCTATAATCCTAATGAGTCCCTACTGAGTTGATCCAGAGGAAGGCAAAAAACCCTCATACTAGAGGTAAAAATTCCTTCCCGACTCCAAATATGGCATCAGAATAAATCTCTGGATCAACATTCTGTCCCTATAAATGTAGAATACATAACCTGTAATTTTATTACTCTCCAGAAATGCATCCATATTTTACCGAGTTCACCATGACCCCCTTCCCCGGAGAGAGTTCCACAGTCTCACTGCTCTTACAGTAAAGAACTCCCATCTGTGCTTGTGTAGAAACCTTCTTTCCTCTAAACATAGAGGATGCCCCCTTGTTAAAGACACAGTCCTGGGTATAAATAGATCATAGATCTCTGTACAACTCTTTCTTGGTGCATTTTTTTTTGTCAATGAGTATAAAAAATGATATCAAAATAAAGCAATATGTGCCACAGAAACAATCTGCTAAATTATTTAAATAACTGAAGAAAATAAAGTTTCAAGATTTCAAATTGGCATGTACTTAAAGAAACAAAATGTGTCTGGTTAGAAAGTGCTGAGAAAGCTGCCCATAGGTGACAGAGCGCACGGTGATCCAAGGGTTATCCTAAGATCAAATGTTATACCCTATCCACAAGATCCAAGATAGCTTGTTGATCAGTAGGGGTCCAATGGCTAGAACCTCAATGATACTGAGAACAGAGGCTGATTTCCCCCTAAAAGAGTGGAATGGCAGCACACTTGCTTTACCAGTGCTCTTTTTATTTTCTATTGGGTCCCAAATTCATTACTTGGCAATGTTCGGAGGCCTAAAGAAAAAGAATGGAGCACTGGCCCTGCATGTGTGCTACAGCTCCATTCCTTCCAGGGACAATTGTCATCTGCTCTCAGGATTTTTGGGTTTAGCAGTGGTCAGACCCCCACTGATCATCTAGTTAACTGGATAGGTGACATCTTCTGATATGGGGATAACCCTTTTAAGAAAAATGGTCAGCCTGTTCACCCACACTAAACAAAATACACTGATTTATAGTGTGAGCTAACAGGTTCTGTAGGTTCTGAGATATATTCCCCAAAAGATCCTCTGCTGAATTCAGTGAATCACGTGCAGGGGGCGGGGTTTTGTCAGCTCAATTTACATATTAATTGTCTGAGATTTCACATCCTAGTGAAGTGGAGTCACGAAGCCCCGCCCCTGCATAATTCACTGGATTCAGCAGAGGATCTTCTGGGGGATAAATCTCAGGATCTACTCGACAGATTGAAGTAATTGACCGCTCGTTGGACCCTGTTGACCCCCACTATAACCCAGTGTATTGGGTTTAGTGTGAGTGAACAGGCTGACAGTTTTCCTTTAAAGGGGTACACCACTGGCCAGCATTCGGAACATTTAGTTCCAAATGCTGTGTGCACACTGCGGGGGTTGGCCATGCCTCCTCGTGATGTCACACCATGCCCCCTCAATGCAAATCTATGAGAGAGGGCATGGTGGCTGCATTAAGGTAGCATGGCATGATGTCACGAGGGGTGTGGCTGACCCCCACAGCGCCCACACAGTGTTCAGAACTAATTGTTTCAAATGCTGGCCAGTGGAGTACCCCTTTAAGGCCCAGAAAAAAGTTACACCTCTACCACATATATTAAAATCCATTCTTCAAGTTGTAGCTCTTTTCATCTAATGCCTTCAGGAGAATGGGATATTGTAAGGATGTGTTCAAATAAGAAGTTTTTGATGCAGTTCTGTTTTTTGTTGTTGCCAGGAATATATTCTATAGGGAGAATTAAATAGCTAAGACTATAAAAACAGGACCTAAGGCTTTGAAACTGTGACTTGTTTCTGCCCCTGACAGAGAAGTTTGGTTCGAGATCATTTGTTTTGTCTACAACTAGAGAACAAATATGTATTCTGCTTGATTTCCTAAGAGCTGAGAGAGTTGAGGCGACCCCAGGTAGCTTCCAAGCTTTTGCACACCGACTATTCTCTTGTAACTTTCCTCTGTGTTGCTGCTTTTAGGGAATAAGGACTTTTTTCTTCGCCTTTCAGTCAGATCATTATTTGTTTTGCCTGTTACTCATCCTGTGTGTGCCGCCTCCCTCCGCCGCTCTGTGCCAGGCTTTCCTCTTATCTCCACCTCTCCGCTTGTCTCTGCCACAGCATATTCCATCTCAGTGGGATTGGTGTGACAGGTGATTAATAGCCTATTAGGACCAAATTACCAGATGAATGTTAGTCTGGGAAGAATTGACAGAAAAAGTGACAGGAGCAGTGGTAAAACCAACACCTATGCATTCCGGAAAACAAATGCCGCATTTCTAAAATAATAGTCATTGAGGCGGCTGAAAGGTATTTAATGATTTAGGAAACCGGCAATTATAAAGGACAGTAAGGAGCTGCGATAACAAGCCACAAATGGGTTTTTGCATAAGAGTGTAACGTGCTTGGTACAGATTGATCCTTCCTGTACTTCTTCCTTTATAAGCCACAGATTTGTATCAGGTTTTCTAGTTCCTAGTCCATTGTCTACAGTAGCCATGACTATACAGACCACTGGGGACACAACAATGGTATTCGGAGTCCCTGCGGCTTTATGTTACACATATGTAGATATACTGGCCCAAATGTATCAATCTGTCTGAGACAAAAATCAGACACATATGTATTTATTATAAAAAAAAATGTGCAATATGAATGTGGAAAAAGACATTGTAAATACAGCATTGTCATATAAGGAGTTCAGGAATGTATATTTGTCTTTTGTATTTCATGCTTTGGTGCCTGTTCAGACCAGTTTCTTTGTGAATTCTCTCTGGATATGGGAGAGTTAATACTTCCAGCCTATGGGATCTTGGGTGGGGTGTTTAATGCCCAGCTCTCCTTGATCCCTGTGCTGGTAATTTTCATTAAGCTTCAGTGTCTCTGTGTGTGTTCACACTATGTCTGTCTGAGCACGTCCTGAGTTTTGACTATAGTTATCTGTCCTGTCTGCTATGCATTTGATATTTAGCTTGCTATGTTTGAAGTACTTGTCGGTTTTAGAATATCCTGCTTTATATTGCATGTATTTAGTTATTCTGTTCTGCCTTTGCTTTGTGTATGTTAGTACGTGTTCACACTGTGCGTTTGTATCAGTCCTGTTTTTGACATTGTTGTAATCCTGGATCTCCTAGGATAGAATCCTGTTCCGAGATTGGTGCTAATCCATCTATCCAGAAGTATGTGCTAATCCGTCTATCTAGGAGTATGTTGTGGAATTTTGGCTTTGAGGATGTTTTGAGCCTTGGCCCATATTCTTTCATATTGGAATTTGGCTTTTGAAGTTTTTCTTGTGAACTGTGTTTTAGTAATCCTGACCTGTATGGTGTCTGACATCAGTTAACCTGTTCACCCCCTTCATTTTGTGCTCCTGTTTTGCCGTATTATTATTGTCCTGTTATTTAGCCTGGTTCATATTATTATATTTGCCGTTTATCTTGTATCTGGTTCCTGAACTGATTGACAGTATGCTATATTTTGCCTTTATATGCTTTTTTGTTGGTTATTGCATTAACCCCTTGTGTTCTTGACGTGTACTCCGACATTGTACAGTTTATTATTTTTGACTCGGACTCCCCAGCACATTAATTCAGTGTTTGTGTCTGTCGATCCGTCAGTTTGGACAAATAGGCAATAGGAAGGGACAGCAGCTTTAGGGACAATTAGGGTGCATTAACTCCCTGCCCCTTCATGACAGTAACTTTTCATTTGAACTCTTTGTGAGTTTTCAATAAATTAACAAAGACAACCACCATGCATGTTGGTATTAGCAACTGTTACTCAGTGGTTAAAAGGTGAACAGTCTCTGAATTTGATTGCTAACAGTCTCTGAGTAGTGGACATGGTAGCCAAAGGAATTATTCGCAAGTTACAGACATCTAACTCCAGTTGTTCTTGTTAGCCAAGCATTTCTGACAAATTCACATACCCAGCTGAAGAGAGTTGACTTATGTGTCCCCATCTTATAACTCCCCATGAGGCCGTGGCCAAGCTTCTGGTGTTGTCCTGGTACTTGTTTACCCATTTTATGCTACAGAAGTACTTACAACCCACTCTGGTTCTACACCAGTGCATGCAACTAACTTACTCTGGTGCTGCTCTTATGCTTTTAACTCACTCTGGAACTACTTTCCTGCCTGCAACTTACACTGATGCCTCTCTGGCTGCTAGTGCTAGTATCCCACCAAGTTGTATTATACCAGAACTCTCTCCTGGCACACCAGCCCTGAAGCTTTCCATAGGCAGCTTGTGAGCACTGGACTCCCTCTTTCTTTAAGGGTATGCAGATCTACATTCCACAAGAGCAGGCTCCAAAATCCACTCTGCCCCACTCGTGTTAAATGGACTGGCACCTCAACTGGCTGCAACACCTTCCCAGTTGAACCCTATGTAAGGCCCTAAAGTCTTTAGCTGTGTATGAGAGTTCCATGTGTCATGCCTGAAACCTGATTGTAACTGAAGAACTGTAAGAATGATGTAAAATTTCTACTGTCTTTAGTATTTAGTAACCTCAAATAGGGAATGGGACAGAACACTGCACATCTGCTACTAAATGTGCATGTCTTAGTCCTTGTAAGCGAAAAAATGGCTGTAGCAGTGGCACTAATAAAGCCATGTTCTCACAATAAATTTTTGCCCTTTTTTGGGTTATAAAAGTACCTTTAAAGCATACCTGTCATATCTCAGGAAAAAATGCTTATGTATGTTACTGACTTAATCAGCCTAGCGGTATTCCTGAGCGTGGCTCGGGGTTAATTTTTGCTGCTAGAAGCGGTAACCCCAAGTCAAGCTCGGGGTAGAATTGCAGAGTTGCTGTGCGGGCTGCACAATATATCGCAAAAGCAATCGAATCGCGATTTTTGCTTTTTGCGATATAGCGATGCAGCCCCCGGGAAAACATGTGATTATCTGCTCAGGTCGGCTCCCGGGGCGGGGGCCGGCCAGAGCAGATAAAGGCATATACTAAAAGTCAGTGTTTCTCAACCAGGGGGCCTCCAGATGTTGCAAAACTACAACTCTCAGCATGCCCGGACAGTCAAAGGCTCAGTAGCTAAGTGTAAACGGAAAAAGGAGGAAAATAAAAAAACCTTTTGCTTACCTAATCCCGGTCCCTGCAGATGCCATTCCCCTCCGTGCGCTCTGGTCCCTGCTCTCTTCACTATTCATCTTACAGGGCCTTTCCCTTTTCAGCCAATCACAGGCCGCAGTGGTGTAAAGCCAGTGATTGGCTGAGGGGGAAAGGACTTGTGCTGCAGGAAATACACTAGGTTTGAAATCTGCCCGGCAAACCAAGTGTATGCTGCTGCAGGACAAGACAAGGTGAGAAGGGGGGGGGGGGGGGGAATGTGACGGGGGGGGGGGGATGTGACATGGGGGGAATGTGACATGGGGGGGGGGGGGATGTGACATGGGAGGAAATGTGACATAGGGGGGAATGTGACAGAGGGGGGATTGTGACATAGGGGGGAATGTGACAAGAGGGAAGAATGTGACAAGGGGGGGGGGATGTGACAGCGGGGGAGGGGAATGTGACATAAAGGGGGGATGTGACAAGGGGGGAAGAATGTGACAAGGGGGGGATGTGACAGGGGGGAGGGGAATGTAACATGGAGGGGGGAGAATGTAACAAGGGGGGGAATGTGACAGGGGGGGGATGAATGTGACAAGGAGGGGGGAGAATGTGACAAGGGAGGGGGAATGTGACGGGGGGAGATGTGAAATTTCAATGCAAAAAATTGTACCGCTTTTGGTACAAATTTCCAGACAGAATCATACTGCCAGGGAGGTTAATCATGCAGATTATTTACATGTCTTTTTTTTATGTCTAGCTTCTGTATTTGGATCACAAATCCCTCCGTTCTGCTGCTCACATATTCTGACATCCACTGCTCAGTAAGGGGTGTGTCCGAGACAAGTACTGAGCCCACCTTCACTCACCATATATTCACTACCTTCCTGAGTCTACTGTGCAGTACTGTGTCTCTTCACCCAATCACTGCAAGCCGCTCTTTAACCCCCCTCTACTCTTTTCTCATGCTGCCGTCTGATAGACAGGACAGGAGTGAGCACAGAGGAGTGCTAGTTCTGTCCTCACTTCCTTTACTTTGTCCCAGCTGGTGCTTCAGCTGGGTCAAAGATAATGCTGCAGCCAGACAGGATTATGCTCTGGGCGGTATGGGGACTCCTATAGGTCTTTTTTTTTTATCAGCCATGATTTCTATGAAAATTAAATATATTTTAATATTGTCCTTAGTTTTTTTTTTTTTTTTTACTATTTGAGCTCAATGAGGTGCTGAGCATTGTCCCCACCATCCACCAAGATAATATTGATGGTCTAGATACACAACAAATTTACAGAAGATATCTGCTGTAGAAAAAAAAAGTTATTATATGTCCTATTATTACATGTTGTGTTAAAAGAAGAGGTTTCTTGTCCTGCTAGATTTATTATTTGTCTGATTACCATTTTGCGCATTTTCTATCATTTTGTGCCATTTTACACCAAACTGTGCCAGTCATATCAGTTCTAACGTGACCAAATTATAATTAGTCAGAAAGTGCAAACCCCATAAGCCGGGATCTGTTAGGGTAGAGTCACACAGCATATATGCAGCGTATTTCATGCTGCCCAAAATCCAAAATGAATAACGCGCAGGCTCGCCTCCAAACCTCACTGCACACACAGGGCTGCCACTGGGAAGTCCTATGTATCTGCTCATATGAGATTACGCAGCATATTTTCCATTGCGCAGCGGATTTTGCATAGCGTGAAATACGCAGTGTAAATGCTACGTGTGACCCTACCTTAATAACATTTTCTGCCTAATTATTTACTGACTTTATAGGAAAATAAATTGAAATAAGACACATAGGCAAATCTACACATTCTGAAAGCTTCATTCCGTAAAAATAACCTAAGGTGTTTTTCATTATTTAGTGTAACAATGAGACCTAATCTAGCAACAGGAGGTGAAAATTGTCACTTCCATTTAGCATCTGGTTGTGTTTCCAGTAATAGTACCATTATCTCATTACATTTCCATACTACCCTACTTACTCTCATTTCAATTACACACAACACTTTACATACATTTACTGTCGAAAGGAAAAACTGTCTTTCCTACCCATAGCAACTATCATTGATTTTTCTAATAGTTCGGAAGACTAAAAGCTGCACTGTGATTGGTTGAAGTTTTTGGTTCTGATTCTAAGCATAATGTCTGGTGGAAACCAGCTACTGCGTATCACCTGCCCAATACCCCCCCCCCCCCCACAGTGAAGTATGGTGGTTACAGCATCATGGTGGTTCAGTTGGTGAAGCAAGAAGACTGGTCAGGGCTGAGGGAAAGCTGAATGGAGTGAAGTACAGAGATATTCTTTAGAAAAAACAAACTTCAGACTGGGCCAAAAGTTCATCAAAGACCCTAAGCACACAGCCAAAACAGGAGTAGCTTAGAGACAGCTCTGTGAACGTCCTTGAGTGGCCAAGCTAGAGCCCTGACTTGAACCCAAACAAACAATTAAAATTGTCTTCCCCCGAGGTCCTCATTCAACCAGGCAAAGCTCGACAGATAAGAATGACAGAAAATCCCTAAATGTAGATGTGTAAACCTTGTGTCCCCATTCCCAAGAG
This sequence comes from Hyla sarda, assembly GCF_029499605.1. Classification (NCBI taxonomy): domain Eukaryota; kingdom Metazoa; phylum Chordata; class Amphibia; order Anura; family Hylidae; genus Hyla; species Hyla sarda. The sequence goes on along the minus strand of NC_079194.1, from coordinate 66,559,005 downwards.
GACTGGAGACTATATTCACTGCCAAAGGGACTTCAACTAAGTACTGAGTAAGGGGTCTGAATAATTATGTTAATAAATTACTGCTGAATTTTAAAATTCTATTTTCACTTTGTCTTTATGGTGTATTGAGTGCAGATGATGGGGGGGGGGGACTTGATTTTTTATAAGGCTGCAACTTAACAAAATCTGAAGAGATCTGACGTTAAAGGTCTGAATAGTTTTTTGATGCATTGAATGTCAAATGATAATATTTTTAAAGTATTTCATTTTCACTATATTGTAGAACTTGATAAAAAGTGTATTATTAAGTTCCCAATGTACCAATAGTATTTAAACATTTATCTAAAAGAATATCACAGCCTGGAAATATTTTAATGTGTGGGTTTGGGTCGAAAGAAATTGTCTAAGAATACAGTCAGATCAATGGTGGGCTTTATTATTGAGTGAAACCTTTCCAGAAGGCCAGCTCTAGTACACATTTCTGTGATGGATTTTAGTTTTAGTATATATCATGTACATTGCTCACCTTTTTTGAAAAGATTTGACAAAAGCAGAAGGGCACTACAATATGTAGAATTTTTCAGGTGACATATAGAATAGGAATTTAATCATAACCAAGATATGCTTTCTATGTCACATATTTATAAGGCTTTAAAGGGGTACTCTCCTCTCTGTGCTTGTGTGGCCATTGCACCATTCATTCTGTATGAAGATACCGACATCATCTTTAATGTCAAGCTTTTAGTGCCATTAGTTTAGGCATCCACTAAACAGTGGTAATTGCCCCTTGACTACCCAGAAAATGCAAGATATCCATAGACTGTGACGTTTTCTCCCCACTAAGAACTGAAGGTTGGTGAATATTCAGTTGTCAGTGTCAGCCCTTATTAGTATATCAGACTTGAAAGGGGTACTCCACTGTCCTACTTCGGAAGCTCCGCTCCCCAGCGTCTGGAAGTTTATTGTTCCGAACGCTGCATGTAGGCTTCTGTGTTCAGGGCTGCCCCTTGTGACGTCACGCCCGCCCCCTCAACGAAAGTCTATGGGAAGGGGGCACGACGGCCATCATATAAACATTTAAACACCGGCAGGCATAGGCCTTTTTATTCAACCTGTTAGTTACCGCAAGGTGCCATCCATTTAGTTATAGCCATACATGTTTCCGTAACTTTGAAATTAACTTTGCCTAGGTGACCTAACAGTGTTAAACAGGGGAGGTTTTTAGGGCTCTTAGACACACATTTTGGGCTATTGGTAACGTACAGGTTTTTACAGATGGGTCCCACCTCTTCAGCCTCTACTTATTTCCAAGGCAGAGTGCCCCAACCCTTTAACTCTTCATTATAACTACTAGTTTCCGACATAGCTGCTGACATTTCGGAGAATGTATCTTTAGTCTTTCTGTAGACGTACTTCTCCTTCCTATTATGGAGGCTATTAGATTAAATGGGTACTCCGGTGGAAAATATAAAAATAAAATTTCAAATCAACCAGTGCCAGAAAGTTAAACTGATTTGTAAATGACTTCTATTAAAAAAAATCTTTACCCTTCCGGTAAGAGGAAATTTCTTTTTTGTCTTGTCCACAGTGCTCTCTGCTGACACCTCTGTCCTTGTCAGGAACTGTCCAGAGCAGCATAGGTTTGCAATGGGGATTTTCTCCTGCTCTGGACAGGTTTCCTCTGTAGTAGACAGCTGCTAAAAAGTACTGGAAAGGTAAAGATTTTTTTCATAGAAGTCAAGTCTGTTTAATTTTCTGGCACCAGTTGATTAAAAAAAAAATGTTTTCCACCAGAGTACCCCTTTAAGTTGTTTACAAGTTTTCCTCGTAAATGTGTGGGAAAGATGTTTACAAGCTTAAGTATCATCAAGAGGGAGAATGAGAGAGAAAATTAATTTGGAAACCAAGGAGATTAATTGAATTTGTTTGGGTTGTTAAACCACAAGACTAATTAGCAAAAAGGGAAAAAAAAAGTTTTGGGTTTTGTTAACGAGAATGAAGGATCTGACAGGAGACGGAAGACACTTAGAGATATATGAAGGTGAAATATTGGACTGGAATAATGATCATGCTAATGGGTTATTAGAGAAGCTAGAGACTCATCACAGAATGATCAATGTTCTTGTTACTCATATCTTATGGTTGGGATTCTTCCGAAAATCACCTTCTCGTCAGATACACAAATGCCAGTCTACCAAAGACATACATACCATTGTGGCAGACTATAATGCCCATTAAGCATTACTATAATTTATAAAACTTTGGACATGTCAAAGGATTTGATTGGTTGCAGTCTCAGTGCTAAAACCTCACTGATCTTTAGATGTAGGTGGGAGAAGCACATGGCAGCACTCTTCACTCCCTTCACTCCCTTCACTGTTCTCATCTGATTGCAGGAGTCGTGCTCCATAGACTTATATTGTAGACCAGTGGTCTCAAACTGTGGCCTTTCCAGATGTTGCAAAGCTTCAACTCCCAGCATGCCCAGACAGTCCTAGGCAGTCCGGGCATACTGGGTGTTGAAGTTTGCAACATTTAGGGCTGACTGACAGGTCAGGCACTCGGGCACTGCCCAAGGGCCCGCTCCTGAGGGGGGCCAGTACTGTTTATTGCTTTGTTTTCTAAATCTTTTTTTGATCCTAAATTGCTGGTTTTTAATCATGTCATAAAAAATTCATAAAAAGTGCCTGGACACCAAAGATAAAGTGCTTGAACATTTGAAATACAGCAGACAGTGGGATCAACACCTGTGCCGCAGGTCTGCCCAAGGAGATCCACTGGGACACCACAGAGCATAAAGTAGCTAATAAGTACTGGAAGGATTAAGATTTGTATATAGTAATTTACAGTTATAATTTAAGTACAGTATATACTCGAGTATAAGCCGACCCGAATATAAGCCGAGGCCCCTAATTTCACCCCAAAAACCCAGGAAAAGTTATTGACTCGACAATAAGCCTAGGGTGGGAAATACATCATCCCCCGGTCATCATCCAGACCCCCGTCATCATCCCCCCCTCATCATCACCGCCTGTCAATCCCTTCATCAGTGGTGTTCAACCTGCGGACCTCCAGAGGTTTCAAAACTACAACTCCCAGCATGCCCGGACAGCCGATGGCTGTCCGGGCATGCTGGGAGTTGTAGTTTTGCAACATCTGGAGGTCCGCAGGTTGAACACCACTGAGAAGGGATTGACAGGTGGAAAGTTCACTTGAGTATAAGCCGAGGGGGGCGTTTTCAGCCCAAAAAATGAAATACTCGGCTTATATTCGAGTATATACGATAATATACAAATCTATTTAACATTTTTTTTCCTCCAGAGTACCCTTTTGACCTTGACTATAAAATAAAATCTATCACCCCTATATAAGCCAAGTAGCATAAAAAGTTAAAGAATTTGACTTTACATTTATTTCTCCAAAACCCGCACTTCAGATATATTTTGGAGCTTGTTATGTTCTGTACATAAATTTTAGATGTGTACAAGAGCATTAAAAAAACCTTCTTGTCTTAAACAAAAAGATCTTGTCAAGAACCAAACTTCTTCGGAATGTTAACTAGGCATGCTCCTCTGTATATTCAATTATATCCTTTACTACAAGTGTCAGCACCGTTCACAGCTTGTTGTCTTTGTAATGACGAGGTGTAAATGGAATAAATCAGCTGTTAACTCGTTTTACACTCAATCCCCATAATTAGGAATACAGGAGTATAACATTATCTGTTACTGTATGCACGAAACAACTGAGAACAACTGTAGTGTCAGCGGGCCAAATTAGAGGGGTTTTCCATGTATAGTAAAACATTGTGAAGCATCATTGGGGCCTTTGGTGTGTTTTTCAATATATAGTTACTTCAAGAATCCAAGAGTCCATAATAGTACTTGAGGTTATGTCTCCAGTCTGCATTTTGGGTCATGTTTTGAGGCTGAAGAAACATCTATTTAGCTTTTTTTTTTTGCCTTTTAGATTGTTTTTCAGCCTTTCTTTTGCGTTAGGTCTGTTATTAAAGGGGTTATTAAAAACTTTTTTTTTTAAATCAACTGGTGCCAGAAAGTTAAACAGATTTATAAATGACTTTTATTAAAAAATCTTAATCCTTCCAATATTTATAAGCTGCTGAATACTACAGAGGAAATTATTTTATTTTTGGAACACTGAGCTCTCTGCTGACATCACGAGCACAGTGCTCTCTGCTGACATCTCTGTCCATTTTAAGAACTCTCCAGAGTAGGAGAAAATCCCCATAGCAAACAAATGCTGCTCTGGTCATTTCCTAAAATGGACAGAGATGTCAGCAGAGAGCACTGTGCTCGTGATTCAGCAGAGAGCACCGTGTTCCAAAAGGAAAAAACATTTCCCCTGTAGTATTCAGCAGCTAATAAATACTGGAAGGATTAAGATTTTTTATTAGAAGTAATTTACAAATCTGTTTAACTTTCTGGCACCAGTTGATGTAAAAAAAAAAAAAAAGTTTTCCACCGGAGTACCCCTTTAACCCCTTAAGGACTCAGCCCATTTTGGCCTTAAGGACTCAGACAATTTAATTTTTACGTTTTCATTTTTTCCTCCTCGCCTTCTAAAAATCATAACTCTTTTATATTTTCATCCACAGACTAGTATGAGGGCTTGTTTTTTGTGCGACCAGTTGTCCTTTGTAATGATATAACTCATTATATCATAAAATGTATGGAGCAACCAAAAAACACTATTTTTGTGGGGAAATTAAAACGAAAAAACACAATTTTGCTAATTTTGGAAGGTTTCATTTTCACACCGTACAATTTATGGTAAAAATGACATGTGTTCTTTATTCTGAGGGTCAATACGATACAAATGATACCCATGATTACATACTATTATATTATTGTTGCGCTTAAAAAAAATCACAAACTTTTTAACCAAATTAGTACGTTTATAATCCCTTTATTTTGATGACCTCTAACTTTTTTATTTTTCCGTATAAGCGGCGGTATGGGGGCTCATTTTTTGCACCATTATCTGTACTTTTTTTGATACCACATTTACATATAAAAAACTTTTAATACATTTTTTATAATTTTTTTTTAAATAAAATGTATTAAAAAAGTAGGAATTTTGGACTTTTTTTTTTTCGTTCACACCGTTTACCGTACAGGATCATTAACATTTTATTTTAATAGTTCGGACATTTACGCACGCGGCGATACCAAATATGTCTATAAAAAAAAAATTTACGCTTTTTGGGGTAAAATAGGAAAAAACTGACGTTTTACTTTTTATTGGGGGAGGGGATTTTTTTACTTTTACTTTTACATTTTTTTTTACACTTGAATAGTCCCCATAGGGGACTATTCATAGCAATACCATGATTGCTAATACTGATCTGTTCTATGTATAGGACATAGAACAGATCAGTGTTTTCGGTGATCTTCTGCTCTCGTCTGCTCGATCACAGACCAGAGCAGGAGACGCCGGGAGCCGGACAGAGGCAGGAGAGGGGACCACCGTGCGGCGTTATGAATGATCGGATCCCCGCAGCAGCGCTGCGGGCGATCCGATCATTCATTCAAATCGCGCACTGCCGCAGATGCCGGGATCTGTATTGATCCCGGAACCTGAGGGGTTAATGGCGGACGCCCGTGAGATCGCGGGCGTCGGCCATTGCTGGCGGGTCCCTGGCTGCGATCATCAGCCGGGATCAGCCGCGCATGACACGGGCATTGCTCCGATGCCCGCGGTTATGCACAGGACGTAAATGTACGTCCTGGTGCGTTAAGTAGCACCTCACCAGGACGTACATTTACGTCCTGCGTCCTTAAGGGGTTAAAGAGTACCTGTCATGATCTTGTTAAATTGTATAATCCTCCCAGTTCACTGCCCCCATCATAATAAACCACCCCCTGCCTTTATTTTTATTATTTGTTAGTTTTCTACCTTGATATTGCTCTGTATTTTCCGCTGAGTCTCAGTCAGATTCACAGACTGGAAAGGGGCATTACCCAGCAAGTGTGACATCGTCTGAAGCCATACAGGGGATAACTTCCTCCCTCACTCTGCTACACACAGTCCAGAGCAGTTCAGTGTGAGATGAGCTATTATTGGCTAAGGCTGCACACACATCCCTCAGCACTCCAGACTGCATTTCCTGATTTTGGACTTCTGCCAGCTCAGCAGGAGTCCAAAGTCTGTGCAAGAGATAGGGAGAAATGTGTTCTGGGCAAGTATAGAGACACCTAGTGGTAGCTTTTTTAAAAATAGAAAACTTTGTTTTTTTTTAAACAAAGTATATTAGAAAGATGTTTTATTTACCATAAGGAGTGCAATAGCAAAAATTTGTTTTAATGACAGTGCCCATTTAAGCTCTGTGCAAATACAACCTTAACACCGTCTTTTTAGCACAGATAAAAATGTTAAATATTTTTGAGCAGATGAATAAATGCTTTGTCACTGTCCCTTTAAGAGTTGCTGTAAAGGCTATACTGAATAGAAAGTCTTTCGTATGTTTTTGGCATAAGTATGTGAAGTAACTAATGTCGGTGCAGCTGTAAGCAGACAGAATAAAGTCCAGTTAGCTTGAGTTACTGTGGTACAAATATTTATACTTTTTACTCATGGGTTTGTGGCATGATACCCTATGTGTAGTAACTTCTGTGACATGTTGAACCACACAGCACTAACTCCAACCCTAGGTCACTGAAGAGATCAGTGTATGCAGAGAGACCTTTGTTCTGCTTTCTTCTCTCTGGCTAAACAATACTCCTTTGGCTGGAAACTTGAGCACTTTGCCTTCATAGCATTGACTGGAGGCAACCTGCATACATGCAGCACAAATCTTTCTCAAATTATAGAATTTGCAATTGGGACAGGACAGTGATGTCATTGTAGCAGGTTTGGATTTAAGCAAAATATAGGACAAGAGTGGCACTAGACCTACTGTAGGAATAACACTCTGGCCTAGGTGTATGTAACACAACTAGACAAAATCCTAAGGCAAAAACCAGACCTAGACAGCTTTTAAGTCAAGCCCTTTCAGGACAGGGGTTTGGACTAGGAACTCTTTCCACAGCATTCTAGGGTCTGTATAGAAGCTAGTACGGGATCATGTGGAATCATATATCTGATTTGAGGCATATGCAAATTTTTAACCCTTTACTCTTGGAATTCCTTCATAAATGCTATAAGGGCAATACAATGCACAAAACTGTACCCTAGACACAGATTATACACAGTGTGCATTAGGTTCTCTCGGCCATATGACAACTTCTCATACTGTAAGTAAAACACAATGCTCTATGCAGGTGCAATCTCTAGAATTAGTGACCAAAGTAGATGAAGCAAGCTGAAGGGATGACAAGAAAACGCAAGTCAGTTCAGCACCAGTCTGAACAATAATCTAGTCCATGGCGCAAAGTAATTTGGAAAGGCGGACATCAATGGGCCGTTTCCCACGTGGATAGTATCAGGAGCTGGATCTACATTTTTTTCTATGGAAATCAAAGCCAATCCCACAAAGATATGTGGGTCTCAATTTTTCCTTTTATTTTAAGTATTTAATTTTAAATTGATTCTTTTATAATCTGGCAGTAAAATAACGGTATGTATTTTTCGCCACATAAGACTCACTTTTTCTTCCCCAAAACTGGGGGGAAAAGTTGGTGCGTCTTATACGGCGAATACACACCTATCACCGCGGTCCCTGCGGCCATCAACGGCCGGGACCCGCGGCTAATACAGGACATCACCGATCACGGTAATGCCCTGTATTAACCCTTCAGATGCGGCGATCAAAGCTGGCTGCCGAGTCTGAAGCGAAAGTGACTCTAACCTGGCTGCTCGGTCAGGCTGTTCGGGACCGCCACGGTGAAATTGCGGCGTCCCGAACAGCTTACAGGACACCGGGAGGGACCTTAACTGCCTCCTCGGTGTCTGCTCCATGCCAGGATCCCCTGCATGGCGGCGCTCTCCTTCTACGTCATCGCGCACGCCGTCCCGTCATCCAATAGGAGCAGCGTGCATAGCAACGTGATGACGGCGACGTGATGACGGCGACGGAGAGCTTGGATCCCGGGGAAGAAGACGTCCGGAGCGACGGGGACACCCCGGGGACGCGGCGACAGTGATGGAGCGACATCCAGGGCAGCGGTGACGAGCGGTGACGGGTCCGGAGTGGCGGGAACACGTGAGTATTACCTCCTATACCAGTGGTCTTCAACCTGCAGACCTCCTGATGTTGCAAAACTACAACTCCCAGCATGCCCGGACAGCCAATGGCTGTCCGGGCATTCTGGGAGTTGTAGTTTTGCAACATCTGGAGGTCCGCAGGTTTAAGATCACTGTTGGGTTCAGAATCTTTTTTTTCTAGGTTTTGCACCTTTAAAATTGGGTGCTTCTTATATGCCGGTGCGTCCTATAGGGCGAAAAATACGGTACTTCTGTGTCTATGGACTATACCTATTGCTATACATTATTCTTTATATATTATACATACCATACTATAGTACTGTTACTAGAACCACTAGAGAGAATGCTATTATGTTTATTGATAGGTCAGATATATTTCTTTCTTTCCACAGCCAGAGGAGCTCACCAACATCCTGGAGATCAGCAACATTGTCTTCACCAGCATGTTTGCCCTGGAGATGATGCTGAAACTTTCTGCCTTCGGTCTTTTTGACTACTTGCGGAATCCATATAACATCTTTGATGGCATCATAGTCATTATCAGGTATGGTTCATGTCTCATTTTACATTTATTTCCCAATTTCAGGAACAATTTCGCTGTTGATAAGCACAATTCTAGAAGTTCTATACTATACTACCAATAGTATTTATTTAATCTATGAATGTGATGCCTGCTGCCTAAATCTGCCATTGTTCTGCTAGCTGTGCAATGGATTATTAACTTACTTTCCATGATTAATAGTCATTATTAAATGGACACTGTCATTTCCAAAAACTTTTTATACAATGCACAGTGCTTAGCTTAAAGGGGTACTCCGGTGAAAACCTTTTTTCTTTTAAATCAACTGGTGGCAGAAAGTTAAACATATTTGTAAATTACTTCTATTAAAAAATCTTAATCCTTCCAGTACTTATGAGCTGCTGAATGCTTCAGAGGAAATTCCTTTCTTTTTGGAACACTGATGTCATCACGAGCACAGTGCTCTCTGCTGACATCTCTGTCCATTTCAGCAACCATGCATAGCTGATGTCTGCTAAGGGCAGCATGGTGGCTCAGTGGTTAGCACTGCTGCCTTGCAATGCTGGGGACTTGGGTTCAAATCCCACTAAGGACAACAATAAATAAAGCATTTTTGTTATTATAATAACGTCAGCAGAGAGAACTGTGCTCGTGATATTATCAGAGAGCATTCCAAAAAGAAAAGAATTTCTTCTGTAGTATTCAGCAGCTAATAAGTACGGAAAGGATTAAGATTTTTTAATAGAAGTAATTTACAAATATGTTTAACTTTCTGCCACCAGTTGATTTAAAAGAAAAAAGGTTTTCGCCGGAGTACCCCATTAAAGCTTTGGCCCTTTTGTTTTAGCAAATGGTGGGGGTCTCAATACCTGGACCACTCACTATTCAAGTTCTTTTCTATAAGAAATTCTATGGGCCATGGTGATAATATCTCACTGTTCAATTTGCCCTTATACAGTTTTCCCCAACTTGCTTGCTTTACCATGCTTTAGCTTCACATATTCTGATGGGCAGGGTTCATGGATATTAAGGGGGCAGGGTTTAGATGGGGGAGGGCAATCAAGGGGGGTCAAATAGCACAGTGGTGTGATGAAGTGGCACAGGGGGTGATAAAATGGCCCATGAGGATAGCAGCCACATTTGTAATGCTGATACGGGCATCACGTTGTGCGTCATAGGACGAGTTAACTTATACGTACAATTGGCGGTACAGCGAGGAGTAAAAACTATACACATCGAAAAAGGGTGTCACCAAAATGGAAAGTTTGGAAAGCTCTGCTATGATTCGATGTTATCACACATAAATGAGACCCCTTAATTCTAAATGCAGCTATGTTGAAGAACAGAATTCTTAGTTATTAAATATATATAAGCAGAAATCATTAAGTCTTTTTTCCTCTATAATAATCATTTCCAATCCATATTCCCAACCATTATTAATATCTACAGCATGTTTAATCGCCCATTACTAAAATAAACTTTCTTCCTTTGCTCGCTGGTTCAGAAATCCCTGTAATTACGGAGTTAATATATCATCTGAGCAGAATATAAGGGAGAGACTTACATGAGAATTGTATATCGATTCTTTTCTCATCTTATCATCATATTTTCTGCTAATTTCTCCTTATAACCACCAGTATCTGTTCTACAGCGTCTGGGAGATCATAGGGCAGAATGACGGCGGGCTGTCCGTTTTGAGAACTTTTCGCCTCCTGCGGGTGCTGAAACTTGTACGGTTTATGCCGGCGCTGAGGAGGCAGCTGGTGGTCCTAATGAAGACAATGGACAACGTGGCTACCTTCTGCATGCTGCTAATGCTCTTCATCTTCATCTTCAGGTGAGATATTAAAAAATTTACATCCAATTTTTTTTGCCAGGTGGCTTGTCCAATACATTTAGTAATCTTGCCATGAATTGTATATTCGAACCATTAATCTCAGTAAAATGTGAAGATACAAGAAATTGCAGCGATAATAACTACCTGATATAATTTTAAAGGGGTACTCGGGCCCTATGGCATCTTATCCCTTATCCTTTGGTAACCCTTTAATATTTTAATAATTTTATTTAGGAAATCATTACATTCTTATTAGTTTCTCTACTTGACCCAGATGTAGTATGTGATCTACACCTCCCAAGTTATTGTTTAAATAAGTTTCTTATATATTTTCTTTCCTTTTCCCGCGGTCTCAAGAACGAGGCTCAACTCTTCCTGCTTAGTCAGGCATAGTCTCAACAGTGACGGCCCACTTAGTCAATCACTAATATGTCTGAAGAAGATGGGGGCCGCAACACTTAGCAGAAAGAGTTGGGCCCCCTTCTGGAGACCGCGAGGAAGGAAATTAGTTACAGTGGTCAGAACCCCTGCAATCAGAAACTTATTTCAAGAGACCAGTTTGTGGATAGGGGATACGTTTTTCATGACTGGAATATTCGTAAAACCCTTTTTGATCACCATATAGTGTTTTTACGACAGCTTTGTATTTTTGATGCACTCATCTTTTAACCGCTGTGCTTCAGAAGACAGGCAGCCCTAAGTGCTGTAAAGTCCTGATGCCCAGGCTTTTATCAATACCCTTAGTTATCTAATCATAAAAATTATTTCAAAAATTATTTTAAAAAAATTAATTACTGTATCCTAAAATAGTACAAAAAAAATAGCCTATCTGGCAAAAAATATCTTCTCCTATGTCAAAATGGTTTTGTAAAATGAAAACATTTTCCACCTATATCACTCAACTATATGAATTGCAGGTTTTTATGTGTCACAATTGCAGAGAAGTTTAGCCACATCCTACAGGTAATTTTGCGTTCACATTTGCATTAGAGGTGACATTCAGAGCTTCCATCAGATGTGTGAACAGAGCCTTACAGGGAATGGGTCAGATCTATTTGCCACAAAGAGCTGCAGATACCATTGGATAGTAATTCGGGTAGAAAGGCAAGCTGTACCTTTCCTGGAGCTGATGGTGGTTGCCAAATTTATAATATTGTCTTTTATTTGTCAGCCAAGTGTCATTGAGGCAGAGCCAAACTGCTCAAATGCCACAACCTGGAACCCCTCCTTTCTTGTCCTCACCACCCAGCTCTCCTTGACTAATGTACAGAGCTCTATACATCAGACATCTTACAGCTGGGAGGTAAAGGCAAGCAGGGAGGTGTTTCACACTGTGGCACTTGAGCAGAACGACTCTGCCTCAATGACACTTGGCGGCCAACTTCAGCTCCAGGATATTCAATGGTGTCTGCAGCAAATTGAGCACTCAGATTGTATTTCAGTACTAAGAATGTCTATGTAAGAATTACATGCAATGCATCAATGAATATAATAATTGTATCTTTTTTTCCCCATGCAGTATTCTTGGGATGCATATTTTTGGATGTAAATTTAGTCTTAGAACAGACTCCGGAGACACTGTTCCTGACCGCAAAAACTTTGACTCTTTGCTTTGGGCCATTGTTACAGTCTTCCAGGTTTGCCTCTTAATTCTTCATGAATCTCATTGTTTTCTTTTGTGTTTTGCCGCTTATACATTCGACATATGCATCATACAGTCTCTATACTGTGAATTGAGACTATACACATTGAAGTGGATTGGAAAATGTGACTATATTTTTAGAATCCGAGTAAGGCGCTGTGTTCATACCTGGTGGATACGCTGCAGACTTGTGGGAATTTTCCAAATTAACTTAAATAGGAAAGTCAAAATCTGCACTAAATCTAATAATAATTCCTTTAGTTATGAAGTGCTAACATGTGTTTAAGTGCTGTTCAGAGCTTGTCCTCACGCAGCTCTGTCCCAGAGTCCACAATCTAAATTTCAAACTCGCCTATCAGTCTTTTTTGGACAGTGGAAGAAAGTCTACAGAAACACAGGGAAAACATCCATGTAAATGTTTCCCTTGGTGGGATTTAAACAGAAGGACAGAAACTGAGATAACTTATGAGCCAGTATTCTGCCCAAGAAATAAGTGTTTAGCAAAAATGCAATAAATCTGCAGTATTTCATTCCTTTTGAACATACCCTAATACTGGAGTTTAAATTGGACTGCATGGCGTGTCTGATATTAAGCTGCTTATATTGTTTCTTCCGGCAGCTGTAGATGTGTTTTATATGTAGTGCAGCTACAAATGTTGAGTCCTTACTTTGGATCTTGTCCCTGATATTACTGTGGATGGGCTCTTCCTTGGAGGAGTTGGAAAGCAGTGTTGTAACTTGCACTAGACTAACAAGGCCCAGACGTAAGGTGGTCCTTTATTGGGTGGCAGCGGCCGTCTGGTATTTTGCTGTTTTTATATACTATGTACTGTGTATACTACTGTTTTTATATACTTTGTATACTACTGTTTGCATATACTATGTACACATTAGGGGAAATTTATCAAAACCAGTGCAGAGGAAGAGTGGTGCAGTTGCCCATAGCAACCAATCAGATTGCTTCTTTCATTTTTAAAGAGGCCTGGGAAAAATAAAATAAGCCATCTGATTGGTTGCTATGGGCAACTGCACCACTCTTCCTCTAGACAGGTTTTGATAAATCTCCCCCATTGAGTGTGTATATACTGTGAGGGGTATTCATAAAGTAGTGTAGGTGCACATCTTTTTACTCCATTAATTTGTGTGGTGGAAACTGTGTATGAGCTCCAATTTTATTTATTATTTTGGAACTGATCACATTTCTTACTTCAGTACTCCACTTTGGATGATGTCTCCTCTATGACTTTTTGTGAAACTTTGTAACCCATGCAACCAATTTGGGACTTTTTAATAATGCTGTCCACAGACAGTTTGTAAGCCAAGTCAGGTCCGGTATAGATTTGTGCCTCAGTTAGCTTAGTTGCGCCAAAAGATGCGAAAAACTGAAAAATCACACATAAATTCCTGACTACTGCATGATATCAACTGAAATCACCACTTGGTATGTTCTTTTTGAAAAACCTTCTAAAGCAAAAGTTGCAATCAAAAGTGTCTATACAGCATCTGAGACAAACTGTGCGACAAATTTACCCCACAAAACCAGGGTAAAACCAATGATAACTCCCCCTCTATGTGTTTACTGTGTTTGTATACTATATGTATTCTGTGCGTATGATGTGTACATACTTTGTGTACTACTGCTGGAAAGTATGTCCGGTGTCCGATGGGGGTGTGTGGAGTGTGTGAGGGGGATGGGATTTAGGTATGACTGGGTCTGCCTGGATCAGCCAAAAACCATAATTCCCATAACTTTATCAGGGATCAGGGCTCCAAGTCATTGGATTGTGTATCCGGAGGGATGTATCAATCAGGGCCAGTAGGACATGGAGAAGCCCCCAGGGACCACCCACAAGACCAGTCTCCACTTTCCAACCATAGTTGTCTCGGTTTCATGCTGTTCAGACAACATGAAACTAGTTTGAATATAGTCTGGATTGATGGTGAACGATAGCACCATTTACCTGTGATGGACTTTGTATATACCTAGCAACATTGCTTATATACTACCTGTAACCTATTGTTATCGAACATGAAACTAGTGACAGATTCCCTTTAAAATGCATTGCGAATTAGGCTACACATTGTGCAGAATTCGGTCTTAGTTACAGATTAACTTATGTATGATATTTTAGTACAATATTTGCATTCATAGCTGAATCCTTGTGTGGGCTGAGATCCCAGAAGAGAGTTTTTGAAAACCCTGGAGACTTCTTAGTTGACATCCTTTCGTAAAGCATATTGCTGAATAATGAAAAGTAGCACACACACTAAGCAAATGACATGGATTGCAAAGTAATATGAACACTGTTCTCAATTCACAATCCCAGCCAAGGGAGAGCGGGCAAAACCTGTTACCCTGCCTCCTCCTAAACCAACTCCCCCCCAACATGAACATAAATATAAGGAAGACAAATATTTATGATAATACTGTATACTTTTAAATCATACGATTTCCAAATAATATGTAACAGTATACATGGAAGACATATTATAACTTTAATGATGAACACATAGTTGAAAACTGTGCTTGCCCTGGAATACAGTGTTTTACTCCAGGAGGGCCCCTGCAGTGTGGTGGTCGGGGCCCTAACTACATATGTATATGCCCCCCTGCCCCCTGGCCCGGCTGTTTTATTTGATGTGTATTTCCAGTAATTATTGCTGAATTTCTTGTGAAGATCTGTGTACTTTTACTGATGTTACTCACATCAAAGTGATATAGCAGTATATTATTGCACATTTATAGTCGCTTTTTTATGTCACAAGGATGTTGGGCAGCTTCTCAACTAAACCAGTCCTGCCCCAGAGAGAGTAAAGTCCACGACCCCATGTTCCAAAAAAATAAAATGGATATAAAGCAGTCAGGCTAGGTTTCCGCACAGGCTTTTTTCTGACACTTTTTGGAAAACTGCCAGAATTCAGTGTCCCGTAGAATGGAGAAGTATAAGTCCTTTCTATTTCTATTCCTTTTGAATACACTTCTGGCTTTGGCTCAAAAACTGCAGTGGCAGTATTCCAAAGAAAAACCCCTAAAAAAAACCTGTGTAGAAACCTAGTCTGATACACCTCCCCTGAAGCTGTGTCCACGCATGAATGTTGCAAATATTCAAAATCTTGCTAGTATTAACTTAGACTAAGAATTTTAAGATTGAGACAGATTTTTAACAATATCTATAAGGCTGTTTGAAAATCTGGTGCATCTTACCACTGTCTTCTATTAGTCTACACCCCCTTTTAGGTGATACAGTTAATGTCAGGAGTTTTTGTTATATTATGCCATAATTTGCCATAATTTAAGCCCCACCCCTTTCTGATACCACAACCCATTTTTTTAATCAGCACACATGATGCAAAAAAGCTAAATTATTTTTGTAAATGTGCTTCACAACACCTTTTCAGCCAATCCAACCAATCTGACAGTGTTTAAAGGGGCAATCCTCCCCTAAACATCTAATCCCCTATGCCGCTGCTAGGACCCCACAATCTCCATGCAGCACCCCGCATTCTAAACAATATGCATAGAATGCTGGGTTCCCGCAGCAGGAGTCGTGACGTCACACCACGCCCCCTTGTGACGTCACACCACACCCCCTCCATAGACATGAATGGAGGGGGCCTGGCATGATGTCACGAGGTGGCGTCACGTGATATCATGAGGTGCCATGACTTGACGTTACATCTCCCACCATTGGAACACAGCTTTCTAAATATACTGTTTAGAATGCCGGGTGCTGCACGGAGATCGCGGGGACACTCGTGATCACACATCTTATCCCCTTTCCTTTGGATAGGGGATAAGATGTCTTGGGGCAGAGTACCCCTTTAAATAAGAAACGTGGAGTGTATCTAAGTATAGAACTGCTTCAAATCTGATTTGACTCATTTAGCTGTTTTCCTGGGTCTTTAATTCCCTATCTGTCAGAAAAGAAAATGCATTTTTATACTGCACCATTTTTGTGAGATATCATTGGAAGCTTGAAATTCTGTGCATATTAATATACGCCTGAGAGGTTTTGAAGTCTACATAAAATCATGGAGATGTATAGGAGCAGGCGGTGGTTAACAGCCCATGGAAGAGAATATTGTGTTAATGTGAATCCATGAGTGCAATAAAGTTGGTGCTTGAATTGAAGTTTTGTGTTAGGTGACGGATCTCACAAATGAGATGCAGAGAGAAATACTGATATAATACAAAATGAAACCAGAAAACAGCCCATTTTCCAGCCGGGCAGGCATGTGCTAGGGAATTGGGTGAAAGAGATTTGTCCATTGATATAGAAGAATTACTCCATATGGATTGCTGTTTGATATTCCTTTTTTACTGGACAGAATATACCTGTTGTATCAAGATTTCTATGGATATAAAATGTTTTCTTTTATACATTTTGATAAAGGAAACAAACAAGATACAAATTTTCCTATAGATAAATCTACCGCTCATTGGTGGGAGCCATGGTTCTTGACATTAGCTTGCGGGAAGTCAACTGTGTTTAAGACAGTTTTTGTATGTTAGAACCCTACATGGGGGATGTAAGTTAAAAGAAAAAAAATTATATAATTTCTTCCCCCCCCCCCCCCAAAAAAAAATTTAAGTCATAAAAATGTACATATTGGGGGAGATTTACTATGTGCAGCATTTTCATATGCCGCACACAAACAGTATGCCAAAGTTGACTGGATTTACGCACAGCTCTTAAATCCAGTTGCTCCCTGGCTGCCATTGTGCCCAGTGCAGGAATATACACCAGTTCTGGGCTGGTATAGATTTTCGCGACTTTTGGTGCTGTATGGTAAATCAACCCTATAGTAGCATGTGAGGAGGGCTCACTGTGCCCCCTCTTCATGTGAAGACAAACCACTTTCCAGCCCCCTCTCTGCTTCCTTCTTTTCCCCCTTGTAGGAAGTGGCATATATCCACAAAAGTTTCACATTCTTGTGCAGAATCTATTACTTTTGAGGATATATGCTGCCGG
Organism: Hyla sarda; assembly: GCF_029499605.1. NCBI lineage: Eukaryota > Metazoa > Chordata > Amphibia > Anura > Hylidae > Hyla > Hyla sarda. The sequence continues at coordinate 66,541,870 of NC_079194.1, read as the reverse complement.
CGTGGCTTAGTTAATATACCCTATTGATCTTATTTTACAACTTTCCCACAGCTCTCCTAAACAATATATTGCTCTCCAATGATCTCCAAGACACTTCCACAACTTTATACCATGATCAAAAAAGTAGGTGTTACTTAGTATAAAGAGGGCGAGACTTTAGAAGTGGGTGTGTTTTGTCATAAACACCTGATTTACTGAAAGGGACTTTGCTTGATATACAAAATACTATATGATATATACTAACAGTTGTTATGCATACCTGTGTAGAAATGAAGATCCTTAATGTTGTTGCAGGTTGAGAATGATTACACACGCAAACAAAATTTTCCAAGCATAACTGACCTACGCCAAAACTGCAGATTAATCAACGAAAAATAGCGTACTGAGATCATTGATAAAGCAAAACTTTATTGACATAAATGCAATTGACAAACAAGACAAGAATAAAATCACACAAAATGGAAAGTGCTATGGTGGAAACTGACAGAAATGGGGCTGTGCACATAAATAGTAAATATGCAACATTCAAAATACAGCAAGGTATACCAAAAATACTCACTACTCCCTTGTAAAGGGGAACATGACAGCAGCATTAATAAAGTGCATTACAGGTGGTATATGAACCATCCAATGCTCAATAGCAATAATATAGCAGCAATAGTAAATGAGGTGCATTCAGTAAAGTATACAAGCTGGTCAATACTAGAACAAAAATAAGTGCAGATATATAAGTATATAAATACAAAGTGTAAGCGTGTAGCACACTGGTTACCAATAGTGCAGCGTGCAGGCCTCCAACAACCAACGTTTCGCTCCAAGGCTTCTTCCGGGGCATGGTCATGGCTTCAACAACCCTCCTATATATATATATATATATATATATATATATATATATACCCAAGTAGCCAATAATGTCCTAAGTAACAGTCAGCTGATAGTGGTCCTGTAATATATGGACCAGATGGAATGTAGTGTATGCCTAGCCGCCCACTTACAATAGGACCCTATAGTGTGTGTGTGCCGGAGCTCCGGACCCTCCCATCTGCACACCAGAGCGTATACAGGGGGGAGAGATAACAGGTGATGTCAGCCGTCGTGTTTCGGTCCCTCCCACCAACGGCGTAGCCATACACCATAGGAGGGAAGGAGCGGGACACCTCCGGCATGGATGCCACAGCCCGTGCCCTGATCCAACTCCTCCCACCGGCTTCATACGCAATGGGAAGGGAATGGGAAGAAAAGGAGGGACGGGAACAAGGGAAAGAAGGAGAAGAAAAAGAGGAGTCCTATTGACCTGTGAACTCATCACTTGCCTTTAATATACTTCATGGCTCTGCTGGTACACCTAAATCAAGAAATTACCCATACAAACCGATGGACCACGTCCATAACACAAGGACCCCGAAGATCTCTATAACAGATCGGAAATGGTTCCCCAAGGCACCTGATCAATAACAAAAGGGGTGCCGAGGGTACAAAAGTTACATAAGGGTATGTAAAAATGTATAAAAATAGTTATATGTCGGTGTTACACAAATTGTGACATCATATAAAGAGTCCAAAAGGAAGGCGGCAATAGATGACAGCTCCATTATGCTCATGACGTTGCAAAGATGGAAATACTTAATCACAGAGAGGTAGGTAAATGGACATCATTTATGGTACACCAAACATGCAGGAGGGAAAAAAAGAGAATAAAACCATTTAAAATAACAGAGGTAAAAAATAGAAAAGATAAAAACCAAACCGAGTTGAATTAATGTAAAAGATTGCAAAAGGGACTCCTAAGCACCTTTATAGGAATGGGACATAGCTGTTGACCTCATTAAGGCCATAGGGGGTTATGGTTCCCAACTTAAAAATCCAGCGTGTTTCTCGCTGAACAAGAAGTCTGGGCCAATTACCTTTCCTAGGTCCGATGGGCACATGGTCTATTCCCCGAAATCGAAGGAGGGAAGCATCCCATTGGTGTTTCAATTTAAAGAGACGAGGAATGGTTTTCAATTCCTGTATGTCCCCTGAATATCCCGAACGTTTTCATGAACTCGTCGTTTAAGTTCCTGTATAGTCATCCCTACATAAATTAAATCACAAGGACAGGTGGCAGCATAAATGACTCCTTGTGTGGAACAGTTCATAGTAGATCTGATCTTATAGCTCCTTGGCTTGGATGCATCAACGAAAATGATAGTCATGTCCATGTTACAGCATGCGACACACTTGCCACAAGCTGAACACCCCCATTTGGGTCTGCTGGCCCCAAAAATGGGTGCAGTCTCTTTAGATGCATAATAGCTATACACGAACACATCTTTCAGATTTTTGGTACGACGATATGCCACTGACGGTCTGGAGGGTAATATGCGATTGAATGTGGGGTCGGTGAGAAGTATTGACCAGTGTTGTTTCATAATATCTACTATCTGAGTGCTCTTAGAAGTGAAAGCCAGAATGCATCTTACCTGTTTTGATGTCTGTTGGTCCTCCTGCTGACGATGTAGTAGCGAGGTCCGTGTCGCCCACTTAGCTCACCAATATGTATGCTTTATGATCCTATTACTATAGCCTCTTTCCTGGAATCTTTTCTTGAGGTCTAGTGTTTGGATCTCAAACATCTCTTCCGTCTGGAGGTATCCATTATCGTCCACTTGAATTTGGACATCTACAAAATCAATAACACAACGACTGGTCTTGTAGGTTAATGTATGTTAAGGTCATTAGCATTTAGATAGTTCATGAATGTATCAAGTTCCTCCATAGTGCCTTGCTATATAATCAGCACATCATCTTTGTACTGCCTCCATGATATCACTTTGCTCAAATGGGGGAGTCAGATGCAAAGAGGGTCCTCTCCTACAGCCCCAGGAAGAGGTTTGCGTATGAGGGCACACAAGCCGCCCCCATCGAAGTCCCCTGGAGCTGAAGGTAGAGGACCCCTTAAAAATAAAGAAGTTGTATGTTAGCCTATAATGCACTTTATTAATGCTGCTGTCATGTTCGCCTTTACAAGGGAGTAACAAGTATTTTTGGTATACCTTGCTGTATTTAGCATGTTGCATATTTACTATTTATGTGAACAGCACCATTTCTATAGGATTCCACCATAGCACTTGATTGCCCCGCATATATATGTCTGCTGCAGCATGGTCCTGCCGTTACAGCTGTTCAAACTCTAAGTATTGTCCTGCAGAAAAAACAAGTGCAACCTATAATCCACACCCTGATACAAAAAGTTTGGTTGCTGCAAAAAAAGTACATTAGCACTGCCTGATCTCCACACGCTATTGCATGTAATCTGGCTTCTTATAGTGATAACACTAATCTATGCATATGGTGATTGTTACCGAATACCGAGTCTCTTATGTGTGCTTTCCGTTGTAGTAGCGATTAAATATCCACTTAGATTCCATTTGGGATAGTTATGTGGTATAATTGCCTCCCCTCCAATGGGGTGGTAACTTTCTCTAGGCCAAAAAATGTGGACCCCCTAGTGGATGAGTTATGAGTATGCTTGTAGTGTACTGACAAGGGATTTCCCTTGTATCCTCTTTGGATATTGTAAATATATTCCTTTATTGTGATCCCAAGTTGTCTTTTTGTATGACCAATATAGGTCTTACTGCATGGGCACGGCATATATTACGCCCTTAGTTCTACAGTGGATATGATCTCTAATTTTATATTGGATCTTTTCCAATTTGTTCTAAACGTTAAATATAGGGGTCTGGTTATTCATTGCACTACAGGCGGTACATTGCCTACATGGAAAAGAAAATTCATTAATTTGGTTTCTGTGTTCCCTTTTGCTTGTTTAATGGTGTGGGTTTTCTGATTCCCTATGTTGTGTGCCTTCTTATATATGAACGAGGGGATACGTGAAATGCGATCTCCTATTAGTTTATAATAATATAGGAGATCCCAATGGCATTTTATGATTCTTTGAAATAAAAAGCTTTGTTTGCTATATTGAGTAATAATGGGGATTTTTATCTCCAAATTTCGGTTCCTCTCCTATTTGGATATCAACTGGTCCCTAGTTATTTCATGTACCTCCTTTTGCACTATAATTAGTGGTGCCTCCTTATAACCTTTATTAATAAACTTATTTTCTAATGTGCTGGCTTCCTGATCATATTGTTCAACTTGTGAGCAATTTCTGCTAAGTCTCAATATCTGGCTTTGTGGTACATTTTTAAGCCAGGTTGGTAAGTGACAGCTGTCCATAAGAATGAAGCTGTTGCTATCAGTTGGTTTGCTGTAGGTATGTGTTTGAATCTGGTTGTCTGTAATACTAATAGTTAACTCAAAAAAATTGACCGATGTCTGACTAAAAGAAGTGGTAACATTTTAAAATGAATAATTTTTATTGATGCTGGTAAAAAAAAGTGGTCAGACTATCGCCCCCCTTCCCATATAAAAAGCACATCATCGATGAACCTGCACCACAGGACGAGGCTTGTGCCCAGGTGCCCCCCCCCCCCCCCCCCCCCCAGGTATATAGTAGATTCTTCTCAGAAGGCCACATGGAAGTTAGAATAACTGGGCCCGAATCTCATCCCCATAGTGGTGCCCCATTTCTGATTGTAAAATTTGTTTTCATATTTAAAATAGTTGTGCTGTTATAAAAAATTTACACAATCCCCTATGTAGCCAATCTGTCACTCAGGCATGTTGTCCTCCTTCCTAGCTAGCCACCTGCCTACTTTTCTGGTGCTCTATTATAGTGTAGAGTGATGTAATATCGCAGGTACATATAATACATTTTCTTTCCATTCTATGTTTTGTAATATTTCCAGTACATGTGCCGTATCTTTCAAATAGGCCAGGTGTTTCTCTACACAAGGACGTAAATGGGTATCTATGTTTTTACATAAATTTGCTGTTAGACAGATGATTCCCGAGACTATGGGTCTCCTGGGAGGATTGTCTATAATTTTGTGTACCTTGGGGATTTGATAACATACTGGAATTCTGGGATTATTATTAGTGATGAACTCAGCCTCTTGTTTAGAAATGATAACTGCTTGTGTTCCTTCTTCCAATAATTGGTGGAGCTCTCTTTTATATTGTTGTTTGGCATCACTTTTTAGTTGTTCATATGTCTGGGTGTCAGCTAGAAGGCACAGGCATTCCCCATGATACATATCATGATTTAAGATCACTATGCTCCCGCCTTTGTCAGCTGGGCGAATCACTAAGTTATGATTAATCTGTAGTGATTTGATTGCTTTCTGCTCACTTTTAGTAAAATTTTTGTTTCTGATATTTGGTGTTGATATTTACTCTTCTAAGGTCTTTTGTTACCATATTTTTAAAGGCATACATTGTCTCCGAGTACTCCTGATAAGGAAATAAAAGTGGATTTTTTTTAAAAGTTGTGTGTTTATATATAGTTTGCTTAAAAAAGTTTGAGTCATATATAGTCCTAAAAACATTTATGAAGAACCTAACTCTAAAAAAATATTTTATAAAAAACCCAAAAAACTATTCTACACCACCACCATCATCTATATATAAACACAAAACTTTAAAAAAAGAAATCCACTTTTTTTCCTTGGAGGCAATGTATGCCTTTGAAAATATGGTAACAAAAGACCTTTGAAGATTAAATTTCAACACCAAATATCAGAAACAAAATGTAACTAAAAGTGAGCAGAAAGCGATCAAATCACTACAGATTAATCATAACTTAGTGATACGCCCAGCCGACAATCTTTATATGTACTATGGGGAATGCCTGTGCCTTCTAGCTGACACCCAGACTTATGAACAACTAAAAAGTGACCCCACAGAACAATATAAAAGAGAACTCCACTAATTATTGGAAGAAGGAACACAAGCAGGTATCATTTCAAAACAAGAGGCTGAGTTCATCACTAATAATAACCCTAGAATTCCAGTATTTTATCAAATCCTCAAGGTACACAAAAGTATATTCTCGGGAATCGTCTAACGGCAAATCTATCTAAATACATAAATACCCATTTACAGCCTTGTGTAGAGAAACTCCCAACCTATTTGAAAGATACGGCAAATAGTTACATAGTTAGTACGGTTGAAAAAAGACATACGTCCATCAAGTTCAACGAGGGAATTGAAGGGTAGGGGTGTGGCGCGATATTGGGGAAGGGATGGGATTTTATATTTCTTCATAAGCATTATGGAAATTATGTATTGGAAATATTACAAAACATAGAATGGAAAGAAAATGTAATTATAGGTACTTGCGATATTGCATCACTCTACACTATAATAGAGCACCAGAAAGGTAGGCAGGCGGCTAAACATTTTTTAAGGAAGGAGGACAACATGCCTGAGTGACAGATTGGCTACATAGGGGATTGTATACATTTTATATTACAGCACAACTATTTTAAATTTGAAAAAAAAATTACAATCAGAGATGGAGCACCGCTATGGGGCCTCATCCTGTGGCATAGGTTCATTGATTATGTGCTTTTAATTTGGGAGGGGGGGGGGGTGATAGTCTAACCACTTTTTTAACCAGCATCAATAAAAAAAAGATTTTTTTTAAATATTACCACTTCTTTTAGTCAGACATCGGTCAATTTTTTAGACTTAACCATTAGTATTACAGAAAACCAGATTCAAACACATACCTACAGCAAACCAACAGATAGCAACAGCTTCATTCGTATGGACAGCTGTCATAAAATGCCATTGGGATTTCTTATACGATGATAAACTAATAGGACATCGTATTCCACGTATCCCCTCGTTCGTATATAAGAAGGCAACTTCACACACAACATAGGGAATCGGATAACCCAAACCATTAAACAAGCAAAAGGGAACACAGAAACCAAAGCCTTAATGAATTTTCTCCCTTTCAAAAATTGGAAAAGATCCAATATAAAATTAGAGATCATAACCACTGTAGGACTAAGGGCGTACTATATGCTCTCTCGTGCCCATGCAGTAAGACCTATATTTGTCATACAAAAAGACAACTTGAGATCAGAATAAAGGAATATATTTACAATATTCAAAGAGGGTATGAGGGACATCCCTTGTCAGTACACTACAAGCATACTCATAACTCATCCACTAGGGGGTCCACATTTTTTGGTCTAGAGAAAGTTACCCCCCCCCCCCCATTGGAGGGGAGGCAATTATGTCACACAACTATCATTAAATCTAAGTGGATATTTAACTTAAGCACGTTAAATTCTCATGGACTCAGTGCCGAATTTGAACTATTTGGATTTCTGTAAATAATACTTTCAACATTGATAAATACTCCTGGAACAAATTTAGCTTTTTTTTTATCTTGGAGACATTTCAAAAAACATAAACAGTGGAATGTACCATAAGTTTTTGGACACCAAGGAGTTAATTGCAAGCGAGACCTAACTATAAGAATTCACAGTCAATCCACAATTGCCATTCTAGATGATTGAAACCGCCAATCAGTTTCCAAAACACGTTGAAGGCAATGTGAAACATTCAAGCCACCGTAGTGACGTCACTACTCACCACTGGCAACATCAAGCAATTGTTTAACAAGGTATTCATCTAAACCTATATATAGAAACCAACCATTTCATTTGCCTATCTTTTTTATAGCCATCATTTATTCATTGCATCATTCTCAACCTGCAACAACATTGAGGATCTTCATTTCTACACCGGTATGCATAACAACTGTTAGCATATATCATATAGTATTTGGTATATCAAGCAAAGTCTCTTTCAGCGCATACTATATATATTTTAATTTCTAGTATCCTACATTTAGTACTATCATACAGGGATTGGTACTCATAGTGGTGCAGCAGATTAGGCATCAATATACACATATCATAAGTACAGCGCTTGTGACAATAGAAAGGACAATATTTTAGCTGAATTCAGCTGTAAACGGGTACTCCGGTGGAAAACTTTTTTTTTTTTAATCAACTGGTGCCAAAAAGTTAAACAGATTTGTAAATTACTTCTATTAAAAAAAATCTTAATCCTTCCAGTACTTATTAGCTGCTGAATACTACAGAGAAAATTATTTTCTTTTTGGAACACAGAGCTCTCTGCTGACATCATGACCACAGTGCTCTCTGCTGACATCTCTGTCCATTTCAGGAACTTTCCAGAGCAGCATATGTTTTCTATGGGGATTTTCTCCTACTCTGGACAGTTCTTAAAATGGACAGAGATGTCAGCAGAGAGCACTGTGGTCATGATACACAGCATTTATTAAATGTCACAGAGCATTTGATAATTTTTGTGCAGGTCACATTTTCAGAAATTTTTCTCTTCACATCCACCAACAAGCTAAGCTAAGTCAGGGCTGTTGTAGTTTTAGAGACTTTTCAGTGGCTTTGCGCCTTTATTGCACCTTTTCACAAAAAGGCGCAGTTCATAAAACCCTTCCATATCATGTGTATTGCCAAAATCAGTGGATTGCAACTCAAAATAAGTAGAAATGTGTAAACCAAAAGGCGCAAAAAATAAACCCTGCTTGCGCCTTTTTTGCGCCTTTTGTAGACACAAAAAACAGTCTAAAGACTAAAGTCTAAATAGTCTAAAGAATGTCGGCCATAATTCTTAGACTTTTCCAGCTACAGAGCCATATGAGGGTTTGTTTTTTGCAGGGCCAATTGTACTTTGCAAGGACACTTTTCATTTTACTATAAAATGTATGGTGAAAAAATAAAAAGAAATTAATTAAAAAAATGAAAAATTATTATAGGGGGCATTGGAAAACAAAATGCAATTTAGCAACTTTCGAAGGCTTTCATTTTTATGCAGTGTATTTCACAGTAAAACTGACATTATCCTTATTCTGTGAGTCAATATGATTACATAGATACCCATATTTACATATTTTTTTATTATTATTTTACTGTTTACAAGTATGCTTAACCTCTTAAGGACTTAGGGCGTACCTGTAGGCCATAAGCCCGGTCCGGTATGAAAAACGGGGTTTAGCCGTGACCCCCTATCACACCGGGTCGGTCCCGGCTGCTAACAATAGCCGGAACCCTGTGCTAACAGAGTGCGGCACCGATCGTTGTTAACCCTTCAGACGCGGCGATCAAAGTTGACCGCCGCATCTGAAAACGAAAGTAAACGGTTCCCGGCAGCTCAGTCGGGCTGATCGGAACATCGCGATTTTATCAGCTGGGACGCAGGCGGAGGTCTCTTTACCTCTCTCCGTGACGTCCGATCAGGGATTGATTGCTCCAAGCCTGAGCTACAGGCTTGAGCAATTGAGCCCCTATCTGACTGATCCCTGCAAAGCTATGGCTTTGCAAGGATCAGCATAGGAGATCAGTGTGTGCAGTGTTATAGGTCCCTATGGGAGCTATAACACTGCAAAAAAAAAGTGAAAAAAAAGTTAACAAAGGTCATTTAACCCCTTCCCTATTAAAAGTTTGAATCACCCCCCTTTTCCCATAAAAAAAACTGTGTAAATAAAAATAAACATATGTGGTATCGCCACGTGCAAAAATGTCCGAACTATAAAAAAAATTATCGATAATTAACCCCTTAAGGACCGGGGGTTTTTCCGTTTTTGCATTTTCGTTTTTTTTTTGCTCCTTGCCTTTAAAAAATCATAACTCTTTCAATTTTGCACCTAAAAATCCATATGATGGCTTATTTTTTGCGCCACCAATTCTAATTTGTAATGACATCAGTCATTTTGCCCAAAAATCTACGGAGAAACTGAAAAAAAATCATTGTTCGACAAAATTGAAAAAAAAATGCCGTTTTGCAACTTTTGGGGGCTTCCGTTTCTACGTAGTACATTTTTCGGTAAAAATGACACCTTATCTTTATTCTGTAGGTCCATACGATTAAAATGATACCCTACTTATATAGGTTTGATTTTGTCGGACTTCTGGAAAAAATCATAACTACATGCAGGAAAATTTATACGTTTAAAATTGTCATCTTCTGACCCCTATAACTTTTTTATTTTTCCGTGTATGGGGCGGTATGAGGGCTCATTTTTTGCGCCGTGATCTGAAGTTTTTAACGGTACCATTTTTGCATTGATAGGACTTATTTTTAAATGTTATAAAAAGTGACCAAAAATGCACTATTTTGGACTTTGGAATTTTTTTGCGCGCACGCCATTGACCGAGCAGTTTAATTAATGATATATTTTCATAATTCGGACATTTCCACACGCGGTGATACCATATATGTTTATTTTTATTTTTATTTACACTGTGTTTTTTTTTTATTGGAAAAGGGGTGTGATTCAAACTTTTAATAGGGGAGGAGTTAAATGATCTTTATTCACTTTTTTTTCACTTTTTTTTTTGCAGTGTTATAGGTCCCATAGGGACCTATAACACTGCACACACTGATCTTCATCATTGATCACTGGTTTCTCATAAGAAACCAGTGATCAACGATTCTGCCACATGACTGCTCATGCCTGGATCTCAGGCACTGAGCAGTCATTCGGCGATCGGACAGCGAGGAGGCAGGTAGGGGCCCTCCCGCTGTCCTGTCAGCTGTTCGGGATGCCGCGATTAGCCGCGGCTATCCCGAACAGCCCGACTGAGCTAGCCGGCCACTTTCGGTTTCGCTTTTAGCCGCGCGGCTCAGCTCTGAGCGCGCGGCTAAAGGGTTAATAGCGTGCGGCGCCGTAATCGGCGCTGCGCGCTATTAGAGGCGTGTCCCAGCTTCACTATGACGCCGGGCCCGCCGTGATATGACGTGGGGTTACTGTGTAACCCTGTGTTATATCAGGAGAGCAGGACCAAGGACGTACCGGTACGTCCTTGGTCCTTAAGGGGTTAAATTGCACGGTCAATGGCGTGCGCGCAAAAAAATTCCAAAGTCCAAAATAGTGTATTTTTGGTCACTTTTTATATCATGAAAAAATGTATAAAAAGCGATCAAAAAGTCCAACCAATACAAAAATGGTACCGATAAAAACTTCAGAACACGGCACAAAAAATGAGTCCCCATACCGGCCTGTACGCGGAAACATAAAAAAGTTATAGGGGTTAGAAGATGAGAATTTTTTACATATAAATTTTCCTGCATGTAGTTATGATTTTTTTTACGAAGTACGACAATATCCAACCTATATAAGTAGGGTATCATTTTAACCGTATGGACTTTTTCCGTTTCGCCGTGGATTATTTGGTAAAATTACTAATGTCACTGCAAAGTAGAATTGGTGGCGCAAAAAATAAGCCATCATATGGATTTTTAGGTGCAAAATTGAAAGCGTTATGATTTTTAGAAGGTGATGAGGAAAAAATGAAAATGCTAAAACGGAAAAACGCTGAGTCCTTAAGGGGTTAAAATTTCCCTATTCTGACCCCTATAACGTTTTTGCTTATGTTATATTCTAATAGTTCGGACAACTCCATATATATATATATATATATATATATATATATATATATATATATATGAAACTGGCGCAGCACTCAAAAAATAGTGAAAATATGAAAAATGTATTCCTTCATGTCAAACAAAAAAGCAAGGTTTTAACCCCTCAATGGAGCTTTTCTCAAGCATATACATATAGTGGAGAACTGGGATTAACAACATGTTGTTATACTGTGAGTTGATATGAATGGTAATGAGAATGTTCATGACGCCAGGAATATTAACCCAGCACACTCCAAGGATGAAGTTGTTGCTGAAGCCAAGCACCAGGTCAGGAATACCACAAATGCAAGGTTAGGGAAACCACTTTTGAACATTACTTCAGGAAATACAGACATAACAGGTGACGTAACAAGTACAGTTCAGTTTTAGTGCAATAGCAGTAGGGAACCACAGTTGCTTTCTTGGCACATTGGGACTTGTAATCCTTCTCAATCAAAATATAACTTAGACTGATCAGAACTTGACGTGGGCAGACTTGATTAGCTAGCCTTGATGTTATTAGACTGACTGACTGAGACTTGACAAAGTGGTAAACACCGACAAAAAAAAAAAAAGGAGGTAGACTTTTACACATGGGGTTCCTGGTCAGTTCTTAACGGCCACGGTGGACCTGTCTGGTTTAGAGCTGCTGGAGGCTTTCACTCATGTTATCCTTTGGTTGCTATGGGGCCCATCAGCTCTCTTGGCACTTGTCCCCGCAGCTGAATTGAACTTGACTTGCCTGAACTTGACATGGACAGACTTGACTAATGGATGACCTAGTCGGCGGGATCCATGTGTGGGTGGACAACCATTCTGGAAAAGGCATTTATTTATTTATTTATGTAAACTTTTTAAATCCCTATAGTGTAATTTTATAAGCAAGCATTAGATTGCCACTACTGGGCAATTCTATGCTATTGCATAGCATTGCTCAGTTTCATTGGCACTATGCAAGTAAAGTCTGCCTGGGTATTGCTTCCTGCTTAGCTGTATACACCACATGTATTGAGCACTGTTCATTTAGCTGGTCTCTATTCTAGTGGCATTTTGAAAAGGCTGTGCAGAGTTAATTGTTGATCGACCAGACATGTAAAGCCTATGGACGAGCAGTAAGTGGTAAATCAGTAGGGATATTTTAGAAAAGAAATTGCACATCCTACAGTCTACATGCCAATTCTTCCCATGGATCATTCTACTAATCGAAAGCCAACAACCAAACTGCTAATTCTCTTCTCTGTATATTCTTAGTATTACTAACAGGAGCTGTGCCTAAAGCAACTCCATTGGCCAAGGTGCTTGCAGCAAACATTTCATTCTGTATCCACACCAGAGCTGTAGTTTGGTAGAAATATCCATTGCTTTGCATTGATTTAGTCATGAGGACACATGTGGAACGTATCATTAAATATTTGTTGTTTACTACTGGAAACTGGAAATTGGAACTGGAAAACTGTCTTCTACAATTTAAAAGGTTCATACACAGAAGCAATATAGTTACAAGACAACACCTTCTGTGCAAAACTTATGGCTCATATCACTATTAACCCCTTAAGTACGCAGGGTTTTTCAGTGTTTGCATTTTCGTTTTTTCCTCCTTACCTTTTAAAAATCATAACCCTTTCAATTTTCCACCTAACAATCCAATCTTATGGCTTATTTTTTGCGTCACCAATTCTACGTTGCAGTGACATTAGTCATTTTACCCAAAAATCCACGGCAAAACGGAAAAAAAATCAGTGTGCAACAAAATTGAAGAAAAAACGCCATTTTGTAGCTTTTGGGGGCTTCCATTTCTACGCAGTGCATATTTCGGTAAAAATTATATCTTATCATTATTCTGTAGGTCCGTACGGTTAAAATGATACCCTACTTATATAGGTTTCTATTTATCGTACTTCTGGAAAAAATCCTAACTACATGCAGGAAAATTTATACGTTTAAAAATGTCCTCTTCTGACCCCTATAACTTTTGATTTTTCCATGTACAGGGCGATATGAGGACTCATTTTTTGCACTGTGATCTGAAGTTTTTATCGGTACCATATTTGTTTTGATCGGACTTTTTGATCACTTTTTATTCATTTTTTAATGGTATAAAAAGTGGCCAAAAATACGCTATTTTGGACTTTGGAATCTTTTTGCGTGTACACTATTGACCGTGCGGTTAAATTAATGATATATTTTTATTGTTCGGACATTTACGCACGCGGCGATACCACATATATTTATTTTTATTTTATTTACACTGTTTTATTTTTTTCATGGGAAAAGGGGGGTGATTCAAACTTTTATTGGGGAAGGGGTTAAATGATCTTTATTAACACTTTTTCTTAATTTTTTTTTTGCAATGTTATAGCCCCATAGGGACCTATAACATTACATACACTGATCTTTTACACAGATCACTGGCATGTATTAACATGCCTGTGATCAGTGTTATCGGCGCTTGACTGCTCCTGCCTGGATCTCAGGCACGGCACAGTCATTCGCCAAGTAAGGGCCCTCCCGATGTCCTGTAAGCTGTTCGGGACGCCGTGATTTCACCGCGGCTGTCCCGAACAGCCCGACTGAGCAGCTGGTATACTTTAACTTTTGCTTCAGACGCGGCGGTCAGCTTTGATCGCCACGTCTGAAGGGTTAATACAGGGCATCACCGCGATCGGTGATGTCCTGTATTAGCCACGGGTCCCAGCCGTTGATGGCCTCCGGGACCGACCCGATATCACGGGAGCCGGAGGAGGACGGAAATATACGTCCTTCGTCGTTAAGGGGTTAAAGAGGTACTTTGATGGGTGAAAAAATTTGGCAAAAAGTAAAACAGATTTGTAAATTACTTCTATTTAAAAATCCTAATCCTTTCAGTACTTATCAGCTGCTGTATGTACCACAGGAAGTTCTTTTTTTTATTTCATTTCTGTCTGACCACAGTGCTCTCTGCTTACACCTCTGTCCATGTCAGGAACTGTCCAGAGTACAAGAAAATCCCCATAGCAAACCTCTCCTGCTCGGGACAGTTCCTGACATGGACAAAGGTGTCAGCAGAGAGCACTGTGGTCAGACTGAAAATAAATTAAAAAAGAACTTCCTGCATACAGCAGCTAATAAGTACTGGAAGGATCAAGATTTTTAAATAGAAGTAATTTACAAATCTGTTTAACTTTCATGCACCAGTTGATTTAAAAAAATAGTACCCCTTTAATAATGATGCAAAATTTTATGCAAAAATATTAGCTACCCAAATATAGTAATTGGTTTCTAAATGAATTAACCCTGAATTTTACACTCTTAAAATATAACACATTGAAAATCCTCCATGCAATTCTGTGAACACAGATGGACAGATGAAGAACACACATAACATATTTAAAGCAACAAACGCAGCAATAGCATTCGGCAGTAGTTCGAGATTTCTTCCCTCTGTCCTAAATAAATTTAATTTGCCAACCAAATTCATTGGAAAATGTATTGCTCTGACAAAGACATATATCTGCCCCTCCTTTTTCATGCTATGATAAATGTCGGCCATTGTCTCTTACTAGCTGCTTCTTTAAGACCATCATCATTCTGTAAAATGTGTCAATTTTCATGTTTTGACGATTTTATTATTTGACTCATGGTTTACCTGGTTATATTTTGTATTTTACTTAAATAATAACTGAGTTCTGGAAATGATTTTTACTTTAAGCATTGCTTGTTTTAATAACCATTCTGGATATCCTCTGTTACACGTCTATTGCATAACTCTCAGGCTTGAGCCTCAAAGATCTCTTCATTAGAGTTTATCTGTCAAAAACGTATTAGTTGCACATACGGAAGTGATTATTTCATGGGTTGGGGATAAAATCTATTGTTTCTTAAGAAGGAATACAATTCTATATTCTTCAATTTCTAACCCTTTATTTTGCACTTGTAAACACACATTCAATAATTCAGTCTTACTATCCCCAAAGATGGAGGTGACCCCTGACCAAATGATCATAATGCAGTCCACATAGCGGACATTGAGACTCAGATATTGTACAAATGGATTATGGAAATCTTTTTATATGTCAGAGATATTTCAGAGATTTTGACAAGTCGGGGTCTAGGTGTTCAGACCCCCATTAATCACTGGGACAAACTGGGAGAAGTATGTGACTTTTCTCCTTGGTTCACTGCTCTTCTGTTCTTGTGGAAGTAGATGGGCTCAATAGACTTACTTTAGAACTCAACAATTCATCAAAGCGTACCTGTAAAGCGTACATATCACAGGAAAATATAGCGCTTATATATGTTACTCACTAGGTCATGCAGATGCTTTACATCTCTTTTTTGTGTCTAGCTTCTGTATTTGGCTCACAAATCCCTTTGTTCTGCTGCTCACTTATTCTGACATCCACTGCTCAGGAAGGGAGGTGTCTGAGGCAAGCACTGGGCCTGCCTTCACTCACCACACATTCAATTCCTGAGTCTGCTTAATACAAGAATTCAGAAGCTTACCTATAAAATAGTCACTGGTACAAGCCTCCCCCCCCCCCCCCCCAACAATTTATGTTGGAAATGTGTATAAAAGAACAACATCCCATATCTAATCTCACTGCACCTAAATAAAACAAATTCTGGGTAAAAATTAAGGGAAATATAGCATCTTCTATTGTATCCCTATAAAAATGACACCTTGTTTAATTTTACTCCCACTTTTTGATTTGTTAATGGCATTTATTATGTATCCAATCCGTTACATTGTATTATTGTACCAAAACTTTTATTTCCCACCTACTAGAAGGAGACAACAATCCCTTCCATATATGAATGGGTTACTAACATCTGTAAAATGAAAGAATTATGAAAAGACAAGTTTTACAAGAAAAAAAAACTTTGATGAATATTTTAAAACTTGGGGCATTGGGATAGACTCCCGAACACAAACAAAATTAAACCGTTCTTGAGAAACAACAACATTTTGTCAGAAAACTATTCTGTTTCCTCTCAAAATGCTCAAAATAGGAAACAACTAACAGCACTACCATTACTTTATTACATTAAAAGAGGAAATAGTCAGTACATCCAATACCGCTAACACTTTGTTGTGACAAAACATTTCTTTGTTTCTAGTATACCGTATTTATCGGCGTATAACACGCACTTTTAAAAATTAAATTTAAGGCAAAAAGCCTGCATGCGTGTTATACGCCGATAAATCTTCTGGTCACTGATTTAAAGCGGCCGCAGCAGTGTCTGCTTGTTAAGTATTAACAGCACGGCCGCAGCCACTTTAAATCAGTGACCGGCGGCGTATCCTCCCCGCACTGTCACTTGTTTTCTCCCGCAGTATCCACAGGTACTGGTGTGGTGGATAGTGCGGGAGACGCTGATTAAAATGAGCCCTACCTTGTCCGGATCTGCGCCACCTTTTAATCAGCGTCTTCTGCACTATCCCCCAGTACCTGTGTATAGTGCGGGAGACAAGTGAGTTTCACTTTTCATTTTCCCTCCCTCCCCCTCCCTCATCATACCCCCTTTCCCTGCTTTTTATCGTTTTGTTTATTTTCCTTACCTGTCTGCGCTTCGGCAGGTCAGGCGGAGGGTCTTGCGGGGTCAGTGAAGCAGATGAGTTACGTCCTCTGCCGGCTTCTCCGTGTGGCATCAATTCATTTCCTGTAGTTGCCGCCGAAAAGTGATATCCGTGATGCCGTGCAGAGGAGCCGGGAGAGGACGTAACTCATCTGCTTCACTTACCCCGCAAGACAGTCGAAGCGCAGACAAGTAAGGAAAGGGGAAGAGTGGTCTTCAACCTGCGGACCTCCAGACGTTGCAAAACTACAACTCCCAGCATGCCCGGACAGCAGTTGGCTGTCCGGGCATGCTGGGAGTTGCAGTTTTGCAACAAGGTCCGCAGGTTGAACACCACTGGATGCCATAGGAGGAACATGATGGGGGGATGATGAGATGGGGAAATGATGAGGGGGGGGGGGGGGGAATGATGGGGGGATGAGACAGGGGGAAATGATGATGGGGGATGAGACAGGGGAAATGATGAGGGTGGGGGTGATGGGGGGATGAGACAGGGGGAAATGATGAGGGGGGATGATGGAGGGATGAGACAGGGGGAAATATGAGGGGGGGATGATGGGGGGATGAGACAGGGGGAAATGATGGGCAAATGATGTGGGGGGAATGGGGGGGGATGATGAGACAGGGTGGGGGGATAATGATGAGAGACATGATGAGACAGGGTGGGGGATGATGAGGGGGAATCATGGGGGACATGATGAGACAGGGTGGGGGGATGATGGGGGACATGAGACAGGGTGGGGGGATGATGAGGGGGAATGATAGGGGACATGATGAGACAGGGTGGGGGGATGATGAGGGGGGAATGATGAGACATGGGGAGATTATGAGACATGGGGGGTGGCGATGAGAGGGGTAAATGTGGCACAGGGACTGATAAAAGGGAAGGATTGATGTGGCAATGGAGGGGACGGTACCAAACTGAGGTGCAGAAGAAAACGAAGTTGGGTGGATGATGTGGCATTTAGTCCAAGTCATTTATTTTACATTTTATTTTGTTTATTTAAATTTCCCTGTTAAAATGGGGGTGCGTGTTATACGCCGATAAATACGTTAGTTAAGATATCCATAAACATAGTTACACTAGAGAAAATGTCATCCAAACACTAATCTACATGTTGAACTCTTCCCAACACTGTTTTCCTGGCCAGTTTTCCGTAATTACAATATTTTACTTCAGACAACATACTTATATTGTTCAAAATATGAAAAGTTTTCAATATCTTATGTTTGAAGACAAAATTGTACCTTTCATTTCAGATGACATTTTAGAATAAGCTGTCCTATGTGTACATAAAAAAGTAATTCTAGTCATAACATGACTTGCATCAGACTTTTTCCACACGTCCACCAGCCCCCCCCCCCCCCCCGCATCTCTAGTTGCTTTTCTGAGCATCCTCACTGCACTATCCTCTATTATCTCCAGAGAATTCTATGGGCAGTATGTAACCTTATCCCTTCTTGTCTCTTAAGAGGGATTTTAGCAGTGACTTCAGAGTGAATGATCAGTGAAGGAGTTCGGAGCAGCGGATGAATAAAAAGAGAAAAAAGCCATTTTCATTAATATTCATTTAAAAAGGTTTTATGTATTTACTGTATACACTTGATTTATCTAACATTTGTTGAAATGATAGTACCCAATTAAAGAGAAAATGTTTAAAACAAAGGGAAGAGCTACAGAAGAGGTAAACTCTGAGTGCTCCATGTGTGCTCACGCCTTCCCCATATTGTCCCCCATGCCTCCCATATACTGTCCTTCATGCCTCCCATATACTGTCCTTCATGCCTCCCATATATTGTCCCTCATGCCTCCCATATATTGTCCCTCATGCCTCCCATATATTGTCCCTCATGCCTCCCATATATTGTCCCTCATGCCTCCCATATATTGTCCATCATGCCTCCCATATATTGTCCATCATGCCTCCCATATATTGTCCCTCATGCCTCCCATATATTGTCCCTCATGCCTCCCATATATTGTCCCTCATGCCTCCCATATATTGTCCCTTATGCCTCCCATATATTGTCCCTCATGCCTCCCATATATTGTCCATCATGCCTCCCATATATTGTCCCTCATGCCACCCATATCCTGTCCCTTATACCTCATATACTGTATATTGTCCTTCATGCCTCCAATATACTGTCCCTCATGCCTCCCATATATTGCCCCTCATGCCTCCCATAAACTGTCTCTCATGCCTCTCATATATTGTCACTAAAGCCTCCCAAATAGTGTCCCTTATACCTCCCATATATTGTCCCTCCTACCTCCCATATATTGTCCCTCATGTCTCCCATATATTGTCTCTCATGCCTCCCATATATTGTCCCTCATGCCTCCCATATATTGTCCCTCATGTCTCCCATATATTGTCCCTCATGCCACCCATATCCTGTCCCTTATACCTCATATACTGTATATTGTCCTTCATGCCTCCAATATACTGTCCCTCATGCCTCCCATATATTGCCCCTCATGCCTCCCATAAACTGTCTCTCATGCCTCTCATATATTGTCACTAAAGCCTCCCAAATAGTGTCCCTTATACCTCCCATATATTGTCCCTCCTACCTCCCATATATTGCCCCTAATGCCTCACAAATAGTGTCACTCATGATTCTCATATTTCTTCCCTCATGCCTCCCATATATTGCCCCTCATGCCACCCATATTCTGTTCCTCATGTCTCCCATATATTGTCCCTAATACCTCATATATATATTGTCCTTCATGCCTCCCATATCCTGTCCCTCCTGCCTCCCATATATTGTCCATCATGCCTCCCATATTCTTTCCCTCGTGTCTCCCACATATTGTCCCTTATGCCTCATATATACTGTCCCTCATGCCTCCCATTTATTGCCCCTCATGCTTCCCATAAACTGTCCCTTATGGCTCTCATATAGTGTCCCTCACGGAGGCATCCTTAGGACACACTCACAATTAAATTATCCATGGCCGGCTGTGTATGAAAGGCTTCCTATACCACAGCTAAGCACTCCCTTTAGGATGTAGGTCAGCTTTATTATGTAATTATGCTGCATGCATCCCTATCTAGGTGCCAGGCCTTGCTAGTAGAGGCCAGATTGGCATATAAGGAGGGCAACACGGGAGCGAACACTGGTGAGGAAAGTACTTTTCCTGCAGAGAGAAGATGTAGCTGGAAGAGGTCATGGCTGTCTGGACAAGATGGAGAAGTAAAGGAAAGACTACAGAGAACAAGTTCAATATATTTGATAATTGCCCCCCCCCCCCTTACTTTTTGTCCTTGCCCCCATGTAACCCTACACCCCCCCCCCCCCGACCAATGGAATCAATTCTACTCTTCCTCACTTTGTGAGGATCATTTTTTATTTAAATTTTGTACCTAACCAGCTTTAGTAAGAGGAAACTCAAGCATCCTATCAGTTGTGTACATAGAAGAAAGGAAGCACCGTAGCAATAATCCTCCTATATTGGTGTCTGATTATGCTACCAGGACAGAAATGTCTTGTATTTTCTTTCCCCTTGTTTTCTATCACCATTAGACTGTACCTTTTATCATTGAAAAAACTTTTGATATGTCAAAAGTTTTGATCCGTTGGTGGTCTGAGTGTTCAGACCCCGACAGATCAGAAGTCTGTACTTAGCGTGTTGTCTCCCTGCTCAATATCATATAATCTAGACAGACCTACAATCCTTGTGAGGATACTTCAAAATAAACATCAAATATCCTCCTGCTATCAATGGGCAAGAACATATGGTAACAATGTAAAGCTCAAGCTACATGTGACTTCTACTAAGCAATGTCTGGTGGAAGCAGGTCATGTGGCTCCTTCCAATTCAATAGGCCGTTTTTCATCACAGAGATCGATTGTAAGTGACGCATCAATGAAAACAATCATTGATAACCATGTCATGAAAAGCATAAGGTTGCTCAAAAGTCTCAGTGTCAAGCTATGGATTCATTGAACATTGGAGATGGTCTTGTAGGTTATACCTACTTTAAGTATAATCTTGGTTAGAAGAGTATGCACAATTGTAAATTCTGTCTCATGTCTTGGTCACTGGTATTAAAGGGGTATTCCGGCTTCATAAATCTTATCCCCTATCGAAAAGATGGGGGATAAGATGTATGATCTTAGGGGTCCCGCCGCTGGGGACCACCACAATCTCGGTGCAACCCCCGGCATTTTGTTCCGAGCGCTGCCTCAGAGACGGGAACGTGACGTCACAGCCATGCCCCCTAGTGACATCACACCATGCCCCCTAGTGACGTCACACCATGCCCCCTCCATTCATGGCTAGGGGATAAGATATATAAAGCAATACCCATTCAAATGCAAAATAAAGAATAAGTAGCAAAAAACAAAATCCTCAATAAATTGCTTCCATTGTAAAGTGTTGCATGAAATGATATTGTGCTGTTCTTCTTTGTGGAAGACATCATTTACAAAATTGTTTTGAAACAAGAGTTTATGACTAGTATTGCTTAGATTGTTCCTATATTCTGTGTGTACTTTAAATTCATTAAATCTGCATTAAAGCTCATTTACGGATAATTAAATTTCCTTTGTCAGATTTCAACATCTGTTTTCTCATATTTAAAATAAACACATTACCATTGTCAGGACAAAAAAGGCTGAAATATGCCCCCATGCAATGTATTCATTTTATTTGACATGTGTTAGGGGAGGAAAGCAGGAGAAGGTGAATTATGCAAATGTATATAGCAGTAAATTAATCGCAGCATTTTTCTGCAGTTTACAGTAATTATTTTAAGGTAATTTGAAAGTTTCCTGAATTTGGTGTAACTTATAACTTAAATAGGTCGGCTAAGATTACAAGAAAGGTCTAATCTTTCCAAAAAACAGCATCTATTTTTATTTACTAGGGTCAGTATACATAACATTTTAGGCCACTCGTAGCGGAATATGTTGGCAACCTTGTCAAGAGGCATGCCAGTGTAAAGCTTGCTATATTGCCGGTGGGCCCATTGACTTTAATGGGTCAAACATAATTTAAGGGCAGGGTCACACACACCACATATGCAGTGTATTTCATGCTGCGAGAAATCTGCCAGACACTGGGAAATACACTGCGTATGCGCTATGAGCAGACACACACAGGGCTTTCCCCTTCGCAGCTCTGTGTTTGTTCAATAGGGTTCGGGGTTGAGTTACAATATCACCCATAGCCTGTAGACAGAAGTGGCACTATGGCCCAGATTTATCAATCAAATGTGTGATTTTCCCACAGCAACCAATCACAGCTCAGCTTTCACTTTACCAAAGCTCGTTAGCTGAGCTGTGATTGGTTGCTGAGGAAAAATCGCACAGTTTTTCTCTCACACAGTTTGATAAATCTGGGCCAATGTCTATAAGAACAGAATCCCATTATTTCCAAATTTACACAAACCATTAAAACGTATCTTTTTCCCAAATTGTATTTAATAAACCGTCATTAGTGAAAACAGTCCATCAAAAATATATTTTTTTAATGCATGGGGCGATAATTTGAATACATGGGTATTTGGCATTCACATTCCAGAAATCTATCCACATTTCTAGATGTCTACCTCATGATAAAACATATAACAAAAAATAACAAATGTTGTGTTAGCACTTAGAGTGTTTATACACTAAATAAGGAAAGAAGGAAATCACTAGTTTAAGTGAACTTGTCACGTTAGAAATGGAGTCCAATCTGCAGGAGACATGTTATAGAACAGGGGGAGCTGAGAAGATTAAAGGGGTACTCCAGGAAAAAACTTTTTTATATATATCAACTGGCTCCAGAAAGTTAAACAGATTTGTAATAAATTACGTCTATTAAAAAATATTAATCCTTTCAGTACTTATGAGCTTCTGAAGTTAAGGTTGTTCTTTTCTGTCTAAATCCTCTCTGATGACACCTGTCTTGGGAAATGCCCAGTTTAGAAGAGGTTTGCTATGGGGATTTGCTTCTAAACTGGGCATTTCCCGAGACAGGTGTCATCAGAGAGGATTTAGACAAGAACAACTTTAACTTCAGAAGCTCATAATTACTGAAAGGATTAAGATTTTTTTAAAAGAAGTAATTTACAAATCTGTTAACTTTCTGGAGCCAGTTGATATACAAAAAAAAAGTTTTAGCCCCCTTTCACACTACAAAATTACTCCATTTTAAAGATCCGAACCAAGTTCCGTCTGAAAATCAGCTGTAAAACAGCAGTTCCAAAATCCTATATGGCCATTAGAAAATCCCATTATAGTCTAGGGGATTTTTCTAATAGCCGTTTTCACCCATTATAGCCCATTATTAATAACGGACGTTATTTTGTGACGGAAGATAGTAACGGGAGAAATAGTGCATGCACTGCCGTTATTAATAACGGGCTATAATGGGTTTAAACGACTTTAAGAAAAAACCTATAGACTATAATGGGATTTTCCTAACGGATGTATAGGATTTTGTAACTGCCTTTTTACAGCTGATTTTCAGACGGAACTTTGTACGGATCTTTAAAACTGAGTAATTTTGTTGTGTGAAAGAAGCCTAAGATGTATGGGAAAAGTTCCAGGATAAGTTGTCATCAGAAAAGGATAACATGGGATAGGACCCCACCCGAAGGGAGAAGCTTCTCGCTATTAGCAGGGCTGCGCAGTGGCTTGCCTGGACTGTCCAATTATTAAATTGTCATCAATTCATGGGATCGACCAGCAATGTATGTCTTACCACATATTCTATCATTTGTCAATAAAATAAGAAAGCTCTGATAAATATGATGCGAGTTCATTTATGAATTGGATTTCCAGGCAAGAAGAACAAAACTCTGACCATAAGTAATAAATTAGCAAAAGTAGCATAATCAGCTCTTTTATTAGAGCTTTTATGTTGTTGTTGGTAAGTATTTCAAACTTCCATGTTTGCAGCTTCTAAGGGTTAGTCCAGGATTTAAAAATGATGGTTGCTTTTTTTCCAACAAAATATGAATCTGAAGTAGAAATAACACAAAAATTTGTAAATACGTAAAGTTTTTGGGATTTATTTTGTAATCTTTTTATCCCTGATCCTGTACACTAAGTGGCCAGTAGGTTAGCAGTGATGTTATGTGCATTGCAGCTTTCACTCACTACATTTGTCTGGGCTGGGCGCTCTGGAATCAGTCCTGACACTCAGTGTACAGTACAGGAGCAGGGGTGCCAATCTTTGACAGGTGTCCTTGCTTATGTACATACTTTGATGAACAATTGTAGGACAGTCAGGAAAATTCCAAATAGGGATCCCAATCAGAATAATCTAATCTCAAGACACAACCAATTGACTGGTGTGGTGCCGTTTTTTGGTAAAAGTAGCCATTGTTTTCTAGTACTGCACATCACTTCTTCCACACTTAGCCAGAGCTATAGCCCTTTTAACAATTAAAATAATTACAGCTCCTGGTAGAGGCTTGGGTGTCCTTGATAGCATTATCCAGGAACAAAAAAACAGAAGTAATTTCTTCCAAAAACAGCACAACACCTACCTGTGGGTAG
Organism: Hyla sarda; assembly: GCF_029499605.1. Taxonomy (NCBI): domain Eukaryota; kingdom Metazoa; phylum Chordata; class Amphibia; order Anura; family Hylidae; genus Hyla; species Hyla sarda. Next base: position 66,517,453 of record NC_079194.1, on the reverse strand, counting down.
TATTGCAGCTCAGTTCCATTAAAGTAAATGGAGCCAAGTTGTAATACCACACACAACCTGAGGACAGGCGTGGTGCTGCTTTTGGTAGAAATTACCTTGGTTTTTCTATTCCTGGATAATATCTTTAAATAGCATACCTTTATTAAGGTAAAGGTAGATCTTTTTAAAGAGAAAATGCCCTTTCATCTAATATGCAAATGAGCCAGAAGTGCCTTTGACTTTATTGACAGACTCTTTATAGTTTTAGCCCAAGTGAGAGGGAGGTCAGACAGCTAGGGGGTTTCATTGAAATCAATGAGAAGTGGGACCTGGGATAGCGGAGGGGAGGGGGAGCACTTACAGTACTGTATATAATCGAGTATAAGCCAACCAGTAATGTATGGCTTACCACATATTCTATCATTTGTCAATAAAATAAGAAAGCTCTGATAAATATGATGCAAGTTCATTTATGAATTGGATTTCCAGGCAAGAAGAACAAAACTCTGATCATAAGTAATAAATTAGCAAAAGTTGCATAATCAGCTCTTTTATTAAAGCTTTTATGTTGTTGTTGGTAAGTATTTCAAGCTTCCATGTTTGCAGCTTTTAAGGGTTAGTCCAGGATTTTAAAATGATGGTTGCTTTTTTTCCAACAAAATATGAATCTGAAGTAGAAATAACACAAACATTTGTAAATACATTAAGTTTTTGGGATTTATTTTGTAATCTTTTTATCCCTGATCCTGTACACTAAGTGGCCAGTAGGTGAGCAGTGATGTTATGTGCATTGCAGCTTTGATGTTATGTGCATTGCAGCTTTCCTGAAGTAAGCCAAGGCCCCTAATTTCACCCCAAAAACCCAGGAAAAGTTATTGACTCGACTATAAGCCTAGGGTGGGAAATACATCATCCCCCCCATGTCATCATCCAGACCCCCGTCATCATCCCCCCCCCCTTCATCATCACCGCATGTCAATCCCTTCAGCCATCGGCTGTCCGGGCATGCTGGGAGTTGTAGTTTTGAAACCTCTGGAGGTCCGCAGGTTGAAGACCACTGCGGCCTTCGTCATCATACAGACCCCCCCCCCCTTTAGTTTTGTACTCATCCCCCCTCGGTGGGAAGGAAGGGTGAGCTGGTCCGGGCCATCTATGCTGCAGGGACCGTCCGGTGGGGAGGGTTAGTCATTCCGGGCTATCCATTTTCACTGGGAGGCCCTCTTCTCCACTCCGGGCCGGCCCCGGATTAGTGGCGTTGCCTTGACGACGACGCACAGGGACGTTCTTGCGCATGAACTTCCCTGTGCGTCATCGTCAAGGCAACGTCACTAGTCCGGGTCAGGCCCAGAGCGCGGAGAACGACTAACCCTCCCCACTGGACGGTCCCTGCAGCATAGATGGCCCGGACCAGCTCACTTTACCTTCCCACTGAGGGGAGGAGAGTAGAAAACTAAAGGGGGGTCTGGATGATGACAAAGACCACAGTGGTCTACAACCTGCAGAACTCCAGAGGTTTCAAAACTGCAACTCCCAGTATTCCCGGACAGCCGATGGCTGTCCGGGCATGCTGGGAGTTGTAGTTTTGCAACATCTGGAGATCCGCAGGTTGAAGACCACTGAGAAGGGATTGAAAGGCGGAGAGTTCACTCGAGTATAAGCCGAGGGGGGCGTTTTCAGCACAAAAAATCGTGCTGAACAACTCGGCTTATACTCGAGTATATACGGTAAGTGGACTGGCCCAAAACACCATTGTGATTTATTTGGATATTGAATAAAAGTGGGTTTTCTCCTTATAAAGTCTGCGGTTCATTAATCCACCAAGTCTGGCTGTTATATCTGCTACATCTATGTGCTTGTTAAAGTGGTTATCTGGCTATAAAACATATGCCCTAACCACAGGATAAGTGATGTGTCTGATCACGGAGGTCCGACTGCTGGGCCTCCCCATGATCTCCAGAATAGAGCCCATCTTTTTCCAGGTCAGGTTAATAGTGGATATGTTTTATTAGCTGTATGACCCCTTTAATGTTGTCCAATGTTTGGGAAAGGCCTGGGTGGTGGAAGTGCTCAGAAGGTGTTTCTTTCACCTTCCTATATTTCGGAAACACTTTGGTTGAATGAAAATATCTCGCTTATGTACCTTGTGTGCTGTGAACTTTTTAATGTGTAGGTCCATACATTTAAATCTATTGTATTTCCACTTTTCTCTAGATCTTGACACAAGAAGACTGGAATGTGGTGCTGTATAATGGGATGGCCAGTACATCTCCCTGGGCTGCTCTATACTTCGTGGCCTTGATGACATTCGGGAATTACGTACTTTTCAATCTACTGGTTGCCATTTTAGTTGAAGGGTTCCAAGCAGAGGTAAAGACAAAAATATGTTCTATTTGGTTTTTACTATACCATGTTTAAGCACATTAGTGGTGTCAGAGGAATATACTGTAACGGGTGTCAAATCTGCAGAGAGATCTTAATGTCTTTGAAGCATATGGATAGAAAATATAATTTGACAGCATGTTAGAACTTCCTGACCTATCTAGTCTATTTATTTGTAATGAGGGAACACTGCCAAGTGATCTGTAAACAGCCTGCATTACTATTTTAAGGGCCACTTACTGTGTTCCCTAAAATACACCAGTTGTATATCTTATGCTAACTCAAAGCAGTTTAACCGAGACTGTATTTATTTTATCTTGAATTCTCATACATAATAAATTGAAATAAATGTATTCATCATTCCACTTTTCCACTGGCCCGTCTCATAGGACTCTGTTCAGATTGCTATTGTGATAATGATTGCAAGGTCATGCTTCTCGGGACGCAGCTATGACGTAAACAGGTAGATCAGATGTTCAGGTATTGTTGCAGTCAGAATAGCAGTGGCGGCTTATTTCATAGCTCTGCCATTGTAGTTAGCGGTCTGGATGTAAACGTATTAGTACATGGCAGGCTCAAGTATCCAACTTATTATCTCAAACAGAAAGAGCTGAACATTCAAATGCCGCGATACAGAAGCAAGAAGTCCATGTCATTTTTTCTTTTCTGCATATTTATCAGAATATTCCTCTTTGTGCTCCTGACTGAATGTATATATATATATATATATATATATATATATATAGAAAGTTCATAAAAAGCAGCACATCCAGAATAGTGGAATGGGTGCAGGCCTGTTGAACCTCGGTGCTCCGGTTCTTGAAATGACTTGAAAATGGCGGTGAGAGATCGCCGAAACGTTGTTTTCTACATCATGGAATAAATTCACAGTTTTTGGATTATATCATCGTGGTGTGCTGCCTCTATCCATTGCATATAAATATATATATATATATATTTTTTTTTTATTATTATTATTATTATTTTTTTTTATCTTATCTTATGTTATATATTTATGTATTTACACAGAGTGTGTGTTTCTTTTTTTGTTTGTTTTTAAAGTAGCCAGGCTGGGATAAAAAATAAAAGGTATCTGTTCTCACGTGCCTGTTCCCCATCTGCTGCAGTTCCCACATTGCGCAGTCCCTACTGCTTGCCACCTCATGGTCCCCATCTCGATATACAAAAGGATGGTTGTTCAGCCGATCCCTGGCTGGTGTAGATCTCCGCTGTGGCCAGTGATTGGCCAAATGGGTGTTACCTTTGTGCCATTAAAAGGTGAAGTAATGAGCAGCAGGGACAGTACATCATTGGAACAGCAGCAGTGGGGGATGAGGAAAGTGAGGGCTCTATTCCATAGGGGGGATTATCAGCCAACCAGCATACTAAAGAACTCTTGTTTGTTGGCCATACAGTGTAATAAGAAATGTACGGCCAATGAATGATTATATAAAAATATACTTGACAAAAAGAGCAAAAAAGCAGGGGCCTCCAGCTGCTCCAAAATCAGGAAGATATGCAGTTAAAACTTCACTGCCTATCACGAATAAGAGCCAGTGGCGGCTCGAAATGTGTCGGTTCTCCTGTACATTTTTTACTCATCATTGTCACGATGCCGGCTGGCAGGAGGTGGATCCTCTGTGCCAGAGAGGGATTGGCGTGGACCGTGCTAGTGGACCGGTTCTAAGTCACTACTGGTATTCACCAGAGCCCGCCGCAAAGCGGGATGGTCTTGCTGCGGCGGTAGTGACCAGGTCGTATCCACTAGCAACGGCTCAACCTCTCTGACTGCTGAAGATAGGCGCGGTACAAGGGAGTAGACAGAAGCAAGGTCGGACGTAGCAGAAGGTCGGGGCAGGCAGCAAGGATCGTAGTCAGGGGCAACGGCAGGAGGTCTGGAACACAGGCTAGGAACACACAAGGGAATGCTTTCACTGGCACAATGGCAACAAGATCCGGCGAGGGAGTGCAGGGGAAGTGAGGTATACATAGGGAGTGCACAGGTGAACACACTGATTAGAACCACTGCGCCAATCAGCGGCGCAGTGGCCCTTTAAATCGCAGAGACCCGGCGCGCACGCGCCCTAGGGAGCGGGGCCGCGCGCGCCGGGACAGGACCGACGGAGAGCGAGTCAGGTACGGGAGCCGGGGTGCGCATCGCGAGCGGGCGCCACCCGCATCGCAAATCGCATCCCGGCTGGAGGCGGAATCGCAGCGCACCCGGTCAGTGGATCTGACCGGGGCGCTGCGGGAGCGAGAGTGTAGCGAGCGCTCCGGGGAGGAGCGGGGACCCGGAGCGCTCGGCGTAACAATCATGGATATTAAACACTACAATAAATGTGAAGTTTTAACTGCCTATCTTCCTAATTTTGGAGCAACTGAAGGCCCCTGCTTTTTTGCTCTTTTTGTCAAGTCGATTCCCGGGACTCGGCCCGCTGTTTGCCTGCCCTGCCCTCCGAACTATTACAGAGCTCCAGTCCTCTACATTTTACAGTGGTGAGCTGAAACATTTTTCTTTATGTTGTTATATAAAAATATAGCATGAATGATAGAGAGATTGTTCATACTGCCCGTTTCCACAGAGGTTGAGCCATGTGAAAGCTTAATAAACAAGCACTGATTTACGAGATTGTTGCTCTTTAGCAGGGTCTTGCTCGTAAAGTCTAATACGGCCTAGAGTATAGTTAACAGCCTCCTCAAATATTGGCACACATTTAATTCTCAGGTGGGTAAAAATAGCTATCACGCCCCCTCCCATAGGTTTGCATTGAGGGGCGGAGCGTGACGTCACACGGGGGCGGAGGCGTGATGTCACATGCCGCCGACCCTGTACTCGCCCGTAATCAGACCCGGAGCGAACACACTCCAGGGACTGATTACAAACGGGGTGCCGCGTGAATGATCACGGGCATCACCAGCAGCGGGACTCCCGCAATCAGGCATCTTATCCCCTATCCTTTGCATAGGGGATAAGATGTGTAAGCACCGGAGAACCCCTTTAAGGATATTTTTCCGTTTTTGCACATTCGTTTTTTCCTCCTTACCTTTTAAAAATCCTAACCCTTTCAATTTTGCTCCTAAAAATCCATATGATGGCTTATTCTTTGTGCAACCAATTCTACTTTGTAATGACGTCAGTCATTTTACTCAAAAATCTACAGCGAAACAGGAAAAAAAATCATTGTGCGACAAAATGGAAGAAAAAATGCCATTGTAACTTTTGGGGCTTCCGTTTCTACGCAGTACATTTTTTGGTAAAACTGACACCTTATCTTTATTCTGTAGGTCCATATGATTAAAATGATATCCTACTTATATAGGTTTGATTTTGTCGTACTTCTGAAAAAAATCATAACTACATGCAGGAAAACATATACGTTTAAAACTGTCTGACCCCTATAACTTTTTATTTTTTCACGTACGGTGTGCTGGATGCTATGAGGACTAATTTTTTGTGCCAAGTTTTTATTGGTACCATTTTTGTTTGAGCAGACTTTTTGATTGCTTTTTATAAATTTTTTGGGGGTATGAAAAGTGACCAAAAATATGCTATTTTGGACTTTGGAATCTTTTTGCGCATACGTTATCGACCGTGCGGTTTTCGGACATTTACGCACGCGGTGATACCACATATATTTTAATTTTTGGGAAAAGGGGGGCGGGGGGTGATTCAAACTTTTCTTAGGGGAGGGGTTAAATCATCTTTATTCATTTTTTTCCCCTTTTTTTTGCAATGTTATAGCCTCATAGGGGACTGCATGCATAACATGCATAACATTGATTAAATACACTGACCAATGCCATTGCATTGCAATGCATTGATCAGTGTTATCGGTGGTTGATTGCTCAAGCCTGGATTTCAGGCTTGGAGCAATCAATTGCCGATTGGACGCGCAGGGGGCAGGTAAGGCCCCTCCTGATGCATTCTAGCTGATCAGGACATCGCGATTTTACTGCGATGGTCCCGATCAGCCCAACTAAGCTGCCGGGAAGCTTTCACTTTCACCTTAGAAGCGGCAATCAACTTTGATCGCCACATCTAAAGAGTTAATGCCGGAAAGGCGGTGTCTAGCATTAGCCACGGGTCCTGGTTGCTGACAGCAGCCGGGACCGTGCAGGTATGATGCGAGCTCAGCTCCTGAGCTCACTTTATAACCCTCCTGTGCAGCAGCGCCGTATAGAAACAGCATTTTTTCGGCAAGGGGTTAAAGGGGTACTCCACTGGAGAACATTTTCTTTTAAATCAACTGGTGCCAGAAAATTAAACAGACCACAAGTGCTCTCTGCTGCCATCTCTGTCCAAGTCAGGAACTGTCCAGAGCAAAAGAGGTTTGCTATAGGGATGTGCTCCTACTCTGGACAGTTCCTGACATGGACAGAGGTGTCAGCAGAGAGCACTTGTGGTCAGGCAGAAAGAAAATTCAAAAAGAAAAGAACTTCCTGTGTATTATATAGCAGCTGATAAGTACTAGAAGGATTGGGATTTTTTAATGGAAGTAATTTGCAAATCTGTTTAATTTTCTGGCACCAGTTGATTTAAAAGAAAATGTTTTCCAGTGGAGTACCCCTTTAAGTCTCAATGTGCTGTTTTTATTCTATCTATCTAACTAATCCACAAAAGGCACTTTTTTTTTAACTGGAAATGGAATAAACACCTTACTTTTTGCACTGATTTTTGTGTGCTGCAGACTTCTTGGACTTTCTTAATGACTTAGGGCCTCTTACCAGGGCTCTTATATCTGCCGTCACCACTAGTGTTGCTCGCGAATATTCGCAATTCGAATATTATTCGCGAATATCGCATATTCGCGAATTCGCGAATTTCGCGAATATAGCGCTATATATTCGTAATTACGAATATTCGTTTTTATTTTTTTTATTTTTATTTTTTTCTTCACAGTACACATCACAGTGATCACCCCTCTCTGCTTCCAGCTTGTGTGGTGTAAAGAAGGCTGTATTACTACTGTGTGAGACTGGCGTGCGAAAATTTGCATATGCTAATTTTCGCATATGCGAATTTACGCGTATGCTAATTTTGTATATGCTAATATTCACATATGTTAATTTTCGCGTACGCGAATATTCGCATATGCGAAAATAAATCGAGAATATAACGAATATGCGAATATTCGCGAATATATGACGAATATTCATTCATATATTCGCGAATATTCGCGAATTCGAATATGGCCTATGCCGCTCAACACTAGTCACCACTATTCTGTTGTTTTATTTTTAATATTTGTGCTGTTCCTCTGGTTTCCATCTAGCTAATCCCCTATGTATCTGTCTATCCATCCATCTATCAATTTACAAAAATAGAGAAGTTTCTGCAGTACACGGGAGTAACAATTCAAGTGATTTTATTCCATTCCGTAGCAACATTTCAGCCGCCCATGCGGCCTTTTTCACACTCCCGTGTGCTGCCGCAACTTCTCTATTTTTTGTGGATACTTATGAGCTCCTGACCTGAGTTCCTTCTGCCACTTTTCACCAAAGTTTTTTTTTCTATATACTGATGTGCTGCTCAGCTTGGACTTTTTTTATATCCATCTATTTATCTATCTATCTCATATCTATCTATCGATCTATCTATCATTCCAGGATTTAATGTGAAATGCCCTAATGGTTAATTAAACCCATTTTCTCCTGTCCAGGGATATAAGTCAGGCTGGATAGCACAGCTGGAATACAGGAATATTAATGTGTATTAGAAGGATTTAATGTTTAAATAGCCGGCAATTACAAGGCTCTAATTATAATTAGTTTCAACCATATGTTATGTGAGAATTGTGCCGTCCCTTTTCCCACCAGTATTTTTAGCAAATCTTGGCCACAATTGCTTAAGTGGAAAATATGAAAATGACCTTATTGGTATGCGGAACACAGGAGTCTTGTGTTATGTAATAGGGTCAAGTATTTCACTCATACAGTGCTCAGTACTCGAGGGTCAACATCACTTTACTCTATCACTTTATAATTCATCCACTTGAGTTACAAACTAAAAGAAGATGCCATAAGATGCAATAAAATATTAATGTCTCACTTTATAAAATACAAATGTGTGGTATTGTGCTGTAACATGAATTCTACAAAACTAAAACCCATGCACACATATGTGACACAATGCTGAAATCATCATGTCTGTCACTTCTTTATGCCGCGTTTAGAGAGTGCAGCCTAAATGGGTTGACAAGTTCCCTTTCACTGAGTGTCTACAACGCATTGACCCCTGCTGCAAGGCATTCTGGGAAGATTACATTTCCCTATATCAAATTACTGTACGATGTGTGGTGTAAAAATAAAATTGGAAAAGGAATAAAACGCTTCAAAAAATGGTTTGAAAGGAATAAAACGCTTACAATTTTTTATTGTACAATACTATAAGACACAAAAGACAAAAGGGAAAGCGCTCCTAGTGGGATAACGTTAAAACCAATATAATGTTTAGAAGCAAAACTGCTCACCGAAGTGAGTTGTACTACGACCAAGTACAACTATGGTGTAGGCTGTAGGAAATTAACCCTCGACGGGTGAAGTTAGGCAGCCGTTCCTGGCAACACAGGTAAAGCACTCACAAGAGGATCCCTCCAAGGAACAGCACAGGAATCAAACCGGCGCTCACAGACTTCAATTGCAAAATGTTCTTTATTTCCCGGCATGCAACGCGTTTCGCTGGATAACCAGCTTCATCAGGCATGATATAAATAAGCATATTTGCACAAGGCTTATCCCCATTTTTTTTGTTATTTCAAGTGACTAATCCTAAGATCATTACCTCCCCACATGCCAAGTTTACTCCAATTTACGCCGGCTAGCAAGTGTTAATTGTAGTTGACATCTACACCAGCTCCGAGCCTATAAGACATACAATACTATAGATCTATAATACCAGAATTATGGTATGGTTCACTGTTTGAATGTCACTTTTGGATAATACAGAACATATTTTGCTCAGTGCTTGTCAGATTGGGGGCATTATATTGTCCATAGGACAAATATTCGGTCAAACAATATTCAATAATGAAGTTCAGAAATCATGTAAAATATATTTATAAGAATTTATTTACTTACAGGGGGATGCCAATAGGTCGTATTCTGATGAAGAAAGGAGCTCATCAAACATGGAAGACTGTGACAAATATCGTGAAACTCAGGCTGGGTCAGGTAAAAAATAAACCATTATCCAGGAATAGAAAAACAGAGCTAATTTCTTTCAAAAAACACTCCCGGTCTGTCTCCAGGTTGGGTGTGATTCTGCAGCTCAGTTCCATTGAAGTGAATGGAGCCAACTACACAACCTGTGGACAGATGTGGAGCTCTTTTTGAAAGAAATTTGCTCTGTTTTTCTATTCTAGGATAACCCCTTTAAGATATGACCCATTAATATAAATCTTTAAAGTCTCATAAAAATAAGCATGGCACCAAGCCTGTATACTTCATATGACACCATTACTACATTACAGCAGAGCAAATGAATATGGCAAAGCTATGGCCTGTAATAGCCTTTTCAAAACTTTTTATGACCCAATATAAATCCATGGTAAATTCTTAAAAAAATTGATTTTTGATACAAAATCCCTCTTTGTAGAACACTTAGATCTGTGCAATAGACAACCAGAAAGATATCAAGCATAATGGTAAATATAGCAATGTGTGTAAATATTGTGTTAGTGCCATCATTTGTATGTTTAGATCCAAAACTTTGCACTGTTCCAATGACTCCGAATGGACACCTTGAAAACAACCCTATAACAAGCCAGCAGATCACTGGAGGAGTTATGAACACTTCCAGGAATTCTCTACAGAGGGAACAAATGCTTTTAGCCATGGACTGCAGGAAAAGCAGCGTGATGTCACTAGGCCGAACAACCTACGACCAGAGATCTCAGGTAAGTAGTAATCTGAGTGTATCCCTAGTGAAATCTATAAAAGCTTCACTGGTCACAAATGTGAAAATACGAGATACTTTCCCTTTTTTTAATAGTTTGGTTAATTATTTAAGTGATAGTTCTCCCCTAGGCAGCTTATCCCCTATCCAAAGGATAGAGGATAAAATGTCTGATTGCAGGGGGTCTGGCAGCTGGTAACCCCTGCAATCTTTGGGCTGCCCCCCTGGCGTTCTGAACATTTATGTTCAGAACGCCGGCTTCTGGCGCCTGTGGTTGTGACGTCACGCCACGCCCCCTCCATTCATGTCTATGGGAGGGGTCTCGAATGGTGTAGTCAAACCAGACTTAGAACGTTCGGAGATTGCGTGGGTTCCAGAGGCCGGACTTCCAATCCTTCCCCCCTCTACCATAATGGTAACGCACACTTAAAGGGGTACTCCGGCGCTAAGACATCTTATCCCCTATCCAAAGGATTGGGGATAAGATGCCTGACCAGGGGGGTCCCGCCGCTGGGGACCCCCGTGATCTTCCACGCCGCACCCCGTTAGCATCAGCCCCCGGAGCGTGCTCGCTCCGGGTCTGATTACTAGCGATCACAGGGACGGAGCATAGTGACGTCACGGCTCCGCCCCCTCAATGCAAGCCTATGGAGGGGGCGTCACGCCCCTCCATAGGCTTGCATTGATGGGGCAGAGCCATGATGTCACACGGGGCGGAGTCTTGACGTCACATCTGGCGGAGCCGTGGCGTCACTATGCTCCGTCCCTGTGATCGCTAGTAATCGGACCCGGAGAGAGCACGCTCCGGGGGCTCATGCTAACGGGGTGCGGCGTGGAAGATCACAGGGGTCCCCAGCGGCGGGACCCCCGCGGTCAGGAATCTTATCCCCTATCCTTTGGATAGGGGATAAGATGTCTTAGCGCCGGAGTACCCCTTTAAACTATATAGTTTCCTTTTTGCTAACACACATAATTATTTTCTGTCATTATTATATAAAGATTTACAAAATGTTTAGCTTTTATCTATAGAAGGCAATACATAATAACAAAGTTATCCAGGATTAGAAAAACAGAGCTATGTTTTCATAAAATCAGTACCACATCTGTCCTCAGGTTGTGTGTGGTATTGCAGTTCAGTTCCATTGAAGTGAATAAAACCAAGTTGTGATATCACACCCAACCTGAGGACAGGTGTAGTGCTCTTTCTGGCAGAAATGAGCTCTGTTTCTCTATTTCTAAACAAACCTATTAATGGTGCCTGGGAATTATCTATTGGGAGTGAATGGTTAAAATTTCCTTCTTGGTTTGCAGACAGGAACTCGCCCACCTCACTGGAACAGAACTGGTGGATGGGGAAGCCGTAGGTCCAGCTGGAACAGCTTAGGCCGTCGCCCCAGCATTAAACCAAGACCATGTACAGCTGAGCATGAATCTTTACTCTCTCGTGGTGAGGACCATCAAGAAAGGATACATTCCAGAAGAGCATCCAGCCTAAAAAACCGGAGGGCTATGTCTCTAGACAACAAGGGCTCCCCAGATATCCCAGATCACCCTGGACTACAAACAAACCACAAGGCACCCTGTAAAGTAACCTGTTTATCTGGAGAATATCTTGAAGCCTCTGGAAAAGCTTCTCAGATCATGAAAGATGTCTTTCCCAAGATGAACAATCGAAAAGATAAGGAAGAGGAAGAAGAGGAGATCGATTATGTAAGCAATAGGATCAGATCATTGCAAAAAAAAATTCTCCAATATGTATGTGCACATACATGTGTGTATATATATATATATATATATATATATATATATATATATAGAACCAAAAGATATCCGCACTCACTGCCAGGTTCACGACTTGATGCTCCTAGTTGGCGCACACAGGCTATTACCGGCAATTTCACACGGTGTGTGCTTCTTCCGGCATTCTATATGACTATATATCTGGCACTTATGTCCTTTGGTTTATATCCCAGCACCATCGCAGACTCTATTGGCTTTAGTCTTTATTGCTGCACTGTGCTCCTGTTCCTGTATTAACCCCCACATTGGCTTCTACTAGTGGTGCCATCCTATGCCTCTGTTCACACGTGTGCGTATATATATATATATATATATATATATATATATATCCATGATGCAATAGTATAATACAAAAATGTCTTACATTATGTAATCTGTATGTGGTCACTGGGCCTCAACAAGTTGGGGACTTATAAATCCCTCCTATTTGTAACTTTAAGAATATGGGAAAGAGATTGGCAAACACCTACCATTTCATGAAAATATATAGGCCCTTTAGATTCCACTATTAATAAAATGTAATGGAAAGCTGTAAATGTGATGATTTCTTCAAACATCTTCCAGCCAACCAATTACAGCCATAAGACACTTTAATTATCACTATTAATTATCATATCAACAAACAGGTGGTAAAAACCGAACCAGATGGCGCGTGTAACTACTGGCAAGATACTCAAAAAATCATTTTACAGTAGAAAACTACACATGTTCTATAACTTTCCAGTTATATGCAAAATGTTCTTGTATTCCTAAGAGAAAACAAATATGCAACACTTGGTGGACAAGCTGCATAATCCCCTTTAAATGTTTGGTCACATGTCAACTGGTCGATTTTCAGCCACTCAAAGGTTTGCAATTAAAGTTCCCACCATACACCATATTATTTATAAGGTCTGTTGGCACAGTTAGTTTAATGGATCCAGGAGTGTGGTGTAATGGATCCAGCCTTGATGGCGGTGTTAACAGAGTCTTACTGAGTGTTTATGTACTCTCTTGTCAATTATATCTCCTATCAATGCTGTAATGACAATCTGTAGCCATGCAATAACTTATTGGTGGGCTTTTTGCAGACTGTTATATACAATACCCTATCTGTGGTATATTGTACCACAGATGGGGTAAAACTTTTTATATAATGTAGATATTCACATTATATGTATGTTTGTAATATACATTGGAAAAAAAATCCGTGTGCTGAGACAAAATGCAGGAAGTGTGGGCGGGACAAGCAGGGCTTTGTGCAAGTTCCTGCTTGTCCTCAGTGCACAAATCCCTGCTTCTCCTCAGAGTACAGAGCCCCGCTTGTCCTAAATGTAAAGAGCCCTGCTTATCCTGAGTACACAGAGCCCTGCTTGTCCTCAGTGTACAGAGCCCTGCTTGTCCTCAGTGTACAGAGCCCTGCGTGTCCTCAGTGCACAGATCCATTTGTCATAAGTGCACAGAGCCCTGCTTGTCTTCAGTGCACACAGTCCTGCTTGTCTTCAGTGTACAGAGCTCTGCTTGTCCTCAGTGCACAGAGCCCTGCTTGTCCTCAGTGTACAGATTCCTGCGTGTCCTCAGTGCACAGATCCATTTGTCATAAGTGCACAGAGCCCTGCTTGTCTTCAGTGCACACAGTCCTGCTTGTCTTCAGTGTACAGAGTTCTGCTTGTCCTCAGTGCACAGAGCCCTGCTTGTCCTCAGTGTATAGATTCTTGCTTGTCCTCAGTGCACAGAGCCCTGCTTGTCCTCAGTGTACAGAGCCCTGCTTGTCCTCAGTGCACAGAGCCCTTCTTGTCCTCAGTGTACAGAGCCCTGCTTGTCTTCAGTGTACAGAGCCCTGCTTGTCCTCAGTGTACAGAGCCTTGATTGTCCTCAGTGTACAAAGCCCTGCTTGTCCTCAGTGTACAGAGCCCTGCTTGTCCTTAGTGTACAAAGCCCTGCTTGTCCTCAGTGTACAGAGCCCTGCTTGTCCTCAGTGTACAAAGCCCTGCTTGTCCTCACTGTACAGAGCCCTGTTTGTCCTCAGTGTACAGATCCCTTCTTGTCCTCAGTGTACATAGCCCCGCTTGTCCTCAGTGCACAGAGCCCTACTTGTTCTTAGTGTACAGGGCCCTGCTTTTCCTCAGTGTACAGAGCCCCACTTGTCGTCAGTGTACAGAGCCCTGCTTGTCCTCACTGTACAGAGCCCTGCTTGTCCTCAGTGCACAGAGCCCTGCTTGTCCTCAGTGCACATATCCGTTGGTCCTCAATGTACAGATCCCTGCTTGTCCTCAGTGCACAGAGCCCTGCTTGTCCTCAGTGTACAGATCCCTTCTTGTCCTCAGTGTACATAGCCCCGCTTGTCCTCAGTGCACAGAGCCCTACTTGTCCTCAGTGTACAGGGCCCTGCTTGTCCTCAGTGTACAGAGCCCCGATTGTCTTCAGTGTACAGGTCCCTGCTTGTCCTCAGTGTACAGAGCCCTGATTGTCTTCAGTGTACAGAGCCCTGCTTGTCCTCAGTGTACAGAGCCCTGCTTGTTCTCAGTGTACAGAGCCCTGCTTGTCCTCAATGTACAGAGCCCTGCTTGTTCTCAGTGTACAGAGCCCTGCTTGTCCTCAGTGCACAGAGCCCTTCTTGTCCTCAGTGTACAGAGCGCTGCTTGTCTTCAGTGTACAGAGCCCTGCTTGTCCTCAGTGTACAGAGCCTTGATTGTCCTCAGTGTACAAAGCCCTGCTTGTCCTCAGTGTACAGAGCCCTGCTTGTCCTCAGTGTACAAAGCCCTGCTTGTCCTCAGTGTACAGAGCCCTGCTTGTCCTCAGTGTACAAAGCCCTGCTTGTCCTCACTGTACAGAGCCCTGTTTGTCCTCAGTGTACAGATCCCTTCTTGTCCTCAGTGTACAGATCCCTTCTTGTCCTCAGTGCACAGAGCCCTACTTGTTCTTAGTGTACAGGGCCCTGCTTTTCCTCAGTGTACAGAGCCCCACTTGTCGTCAGTGTACATAGCCCTGCTTGTCCTCACTGTACAGAGCCCTGCTTGTCCTCAGTACACAGAGCCCTGCTTGTCCTCAGTGCACAGATCCGTTTGTCCTCAATGCACAGATCCCTGCTTGTCCTCAGTGCACAGAGCCCTGCTTGTCCTCAGTGTACAGATCCCTTCTTGTCCTCAGTGTACATAGCCCCGCTTGTCCTCAGTGCACAGAGCCCTACTTGTCCTCAGTGTACAGGGCCCTGCTTGTCCTCAGTGTACAGAGCCCCGATTGTCTTCAGTGTACAGAGCCCTGCTTGTCCTCAGTGTACAGAGCCCTGCTTGTTCTCAGTGTACAGAGCCCTGCTTGTCCTCAATGTACAGAGCCCTGCTTGTTCTCGGTGTACAGAGCTCTACTTGTCCGTCCCACACTTCCTGCATTTTGTCTCTGCACAGAGACATACAGTCAATAGCTGCAGGGACAAGCCAGGATTTTTTTTACCCTAAAAATGCACATTTTTCAACCAATGTATATTAGAAATATACATTTAATAGTATTATCTATATTATATAATTTTTTAATTATGCAAATGACAGATACACTTTAATACCTCTGCAATGCCTCTTTCCTTCGAAAGGACTGCACACCGAGAATAGGCTTGGCTGCCCATTAATGATATAGTGGACATTCATTGCAACACTATCACAAAAAGAAAATGAGAAAATTATTGTGCATATTTTGCTTAGCACAATCCCTTTTTGTTAGAGGGTTCCTCCAAAAATACAGTAACCACAGAGTGTCCTGCTGCTGAAATGCTAAGTGATCAGATGTAATCTGTGGGATAACCCAGCGGCAATTGTTCGATTCTCCTGCAGTGCCACTGCAGGGGAAATAAATCATTACACAGTTTACATTGAAATCAATGGGTTGTCTACGTAATGCTGTCTGAAATCAATGAATTATTTGCTCTTTGACTCAAGGTAATTGTATTTAAAAAGTAAGCAATATTTAGTATCTTAAAAATATATGCTGTGCTTTAATTCTTTAATAATTTAGAATACCCACGGCTGTATGTAACCAGCGAGTATGGGTTCACCTTATCCATGTGATGTCATGATAGAGCATTAATAATAGTATGATCTCACCCTGATAGAGCTAAAAACCCCCTTTCAGACAACTACTGCTGCTATTGCACTCAACAGCATTAGTATGTTGTTGTAACTATTTTTTCTTTAAAGGGGTACTCTGGAGGAAACAAAATTTGTTCAAATCAACTGGTGCCATCATCTGTAATTTACTTCTATTCTTTTTTAAATGTAAGCATTCCAGTACCAGCTGCTGTATGCTCCAGAGGAAGTTGTGTAGTTCTTTCCAATCTGGCCACAGTGTTCTCAGCTGCTACCTCAGTCCGTGTCAGTAACTGTTCTGCAGAGGTTTGCTTGGGGGACTTGCTCTTGCTCTTGACAGTTCCTGATAAAGAAAGAGGTGTCAGCAGAGAGCACAGTGGTCAGACTGGAGAGAACTACACAACTTTCTCTGGATCATACAGCAGCTGTATGATCCAGAGTACTGGAAGGATTAAGATTTTTATATCGATGTAATTTACAAATCTGTGTAACTTTCTGGTAACAGATAATTTAAAAATCGTTTTTTTCCTTTGGAGTACCAATTTAATATGCCGAACATGGAGGAAACACTGGTGCCATCTTTGTTGGTGCTCTTTGTGGGCATATACTAGTGCTCTTCAAACATTGGATCGCTAGTTGTTGCAAAACTACAACTTCAAACATTTCTGGATAGCCAACGTGTGGACTTTCCAGACTACTGAAAAGACCACAGAATGAGGGACAACTAGCTGATCGGGGAGGGGGTCCAACCCCACCTCTCCTGAGAATGGAGGTCAATTGTCCCTAATGGATGTAGCAGCAGAACACATGCTTAGGGCTTATTCACACTATGGAATCTCTGCCTGGAGATTTTCTTGGTGGAGATTCTGGGCGGAGCGGGCACTTGGAAAACCATCCGGCGCTGGGACCACTCGAAAATGTGCTGTCTCAGTGGAGGACAGTGCATTTAAATGGGCACTGTCAGATACAATAACTTTTGATATGTTATAAAACATTCAAAAACAACATGATTAACAATTGCTTTGAAATCAACAATTGCTTTGAAAATTTTCAGTATTTCATACTGAAAACCAAGTCAAAAACTGGCCACTGGGGGCCCCTCTGCCTCCTTGGACACATACCAGTCCTGCAGTCTCGAGTGGTCATCGACATGTCATGGACACCATGAGTGATTGACAGGGCTGCAGGCAGGTCCAGGACCCTCTGTGAGTCAGAGCAGAGTGAGGGAGGGGGAGGAGTCATCATAGTGAGGAGAAGAGAGGGACACGCCTCATGCTTCTGCATGGACAGAAACCTCACTGAGCACATGATGGCAAGTAAATAAAGGTAATTCTGAGATGAATATAGGTCGGAGACACATAACAATTAGATGTACATGATCAGGATGAGGTACTGAACAACATATAACAATTTTTTTGGGGGGAGGGGTCTGACAGGTATGTTTTAAGAGCGGCTTCCGCCGAGAGAATGAACATGTTTGAGGTCCTGAATTTCCATTGTGGAGGTTTCGTAGTGTGAATAGTGCAGCAGAATTCCATGGAGAACAATAGGAGGCTGCTGCAATATATTTTCTAAGCAGAATTCAGGGACGAAATTCCGCTCGGAAAATACGTAGTGTAAATGAGCCCTTAAACACCACTCCATTCATTCAATATGGAGCAGCTGCACATTACTGAGTGCTGAACTCCTCTGTCCATTACCCTGTGGATAGAGGACAACTTCTTATACCGGGTTAACCCCTTTAAAAAAGAATTCAATTGTAGAATGAAGTTACATTACACCACTGGGATCCCCACCTCTTATGCAACTGGTGGCCAATTGTCCCCTGAGTGGATGGAGCGGCAGACCACATGCTTAGGGCTCATTCACACTACGGAATTCCGGACCCCAGACTCTGTCAATAGAGTTTCCGAGTGGTCCTACAGCCGACTTGGTTTGCCTGCGCCCACTCCATCCAGAATACCCTCACAGAGATATTCTGAGCCGAGATTCCAGACTGAGCAGCCGCCAACGCTAGGACCACCAGCAGAGTCTGGGGTCTTGAATTTCTGCTGTGGAAATTCCGTAGTGTGAATGGTGCAGAAGAATCCCTTTGAGAACAATGGGAGGTTGCTGCACCGTATTTTCAAAGCGGAATTCTGCTCAGAAAATACGTAGTGTGAATGGGCCCTTAACTACCACTTCATTCATACATTCAATATGGAACTCAGTTTAACTTAGCTATGTTCAGATGTCCCATAGACGGCGAATAGAGAAATAGAGCATGTGCACTGCAGTTCCATTCTCTCAGGAAACAATAGATTTTTATGATCAGTTGGGGTTCTAGCCATTGGGTCCAACCGATCAGCTAGTTATCAAAGAGGGTAGTGTTTTCTAACCAGTGTGCCTCCAGCTGTTGCAAAAATATAACTCCCAGCACGCCCGGAGTTATAGTTTTGCAACAGCTGGAGGCACGCTGGTTGGGAAAAACTGGGATCGGGAATAACTATTCATCTTGGGATAACCCTGTTTAACAAAATAAATCAATTCTAATATGATGACGTATAATTAATAATCTGAATAAAGAGATGTCCAGTCAGTAGAGACCCGGCACTACGATTAGTATTCAAATCAATTGACGTTACAATGTATCTTGAATAAGAGATGATTATGGATTAGCCATGATCAGCCTGATATTACTCTTCCGGGGACGTTTGCCAAATATTGACATGAAAGGGACTGCTGACAGCCGAAAGTAATGGTGTTTGTGAGAATGTAGAGCAAACACTGTGACATGAACGGAGAGTTTCCCCAAAGAAGATGACACATTGCTGAGTGGTGGCAGCAGATGACAGCCCCAATTACATGTAAACAAGTGACTTGTAAATGCTTAGTGAATATAAAAGTCAGAAATATTATGTTGTCATAAGAGATTATTGCTTCTCCCTACAGAGCTTATGTTTCCGGATCAGAAAAATGATCGAGGTGTATCGTCCGGATTGGTGTGAATTACGAGAGGACTGGTCCATATTCCTTTTCTCACCTCAGAACAGGTAACGCATCAAAGACTTTCTAAAAATGTCTGTTTTAGTTCAACGTACTGCCTTAGGGTGGGTTTACACTACATTTTGAAGATAGGGTCACCGGATCCGTCTGGGCGAGTGAAAACCGGGTGCCTCCATATCCCAGCCGGACATGGCCCATATCATTTATTTGAATGAGCCGACCGGAGGCAAATAATGACTCCAGTTGGCAAATTTTTGCCCTGTATCCGGTTTTGCAACCAGACCTAAAATCGCAGCATACCACGGTTTTAGGTCCTGTCAAAAAAACGGAAAGGGGGCAAAAATGAGCCAACTGGAGTCAGATAGTGACTCATTCAAATGAATGAGATAAGGGATGGGGTGGTTCCAGCTGGGATATGGGAGCGCCCGGTTTTCACTCCCCCCCCCCCCCCCCACCAGCCAGATCCGGTGACCGTTTCTTTAAAATGTAGTGTGAACCCGCCCTTAAAGGGGTTTTCCAGCTATTAAAAATGTATCTCCTATCTCCAGAATGGGGCCCGACTCTCCCCAGTAAACCATCTCCCCAGTGATGGCCTGCTCAGCCAATCACCAACAGAGGCCATACACCACTGCGGCTGGTGTTTGGCTGAGTGGGCCGTCACTGCCAAGAGGAGTACATCTCAGAAGGTGTAGGCCAGAGGGTTCCCCTGAGAAAGTCACACCCTGTCCTGTGGATAGGGGATACATTGTTTCTTAGCTGGAATATACTGATTCCCTCTGTGGAGTTTGTTAAAGGGTTTTGCCAGGACAACACATACATTGAAGTTGAAGAACTTATAATGGTATGACTCTATTTGCTCAGGACTACCTCCAGAGGTCCAACCTGGTCTACAGCCCATGCTACTATTTCCAACTTTGAGAGGCTACTTTCTGCCACAACCTGCTCCACCTTAACAATACTAACGGGAATGCGCCAGTCTCTGAATATGGAAACTCTTCTGGCCTTTCAGGTCTCCTTCTTCCGGTATTCTCATGCACTGCTGTGCACCCCAAAATTTGCCAGTATGTCAGCATTGGGCTCTGTGTGGACCAACACTAAAGCTCAGCATCTCATCTTTCTGTAAACAAGTAGTTGAGAACCGCATCCTGGTGCTCAGTGACATTGGCATGGACTAGTGCCGCAACTGTTTGCACAAGTCCACCAGTCATATGCGCACAATGAGAACATGCAGCAAAGCTTGGGCAACGGTTATCCTCCGTACAAGTTGTCAATTCATTGTTTCTTGGAAAAATTGTGCAAAACAGCTTTTCTACGAAGGAAGAAAACTGTCTCTTTAGCGCTCACTACATACAGCCTGGAAGTCAGTGTTCAACTCTGCATAGAGCTTCGCAACATGACTTGGGTTAGTAGCCATACCAAAGATGCCCATATTAAGACAATTGTAGACATTTGTGGGTTGTAGCTCCTCATCAGCACAAAGTAAAGTTTTTTTGGGTTGTATGAGATACTGTACATACCATCTCTTGGAAGTTATTTATTGCATTCAGGGTAGCCAAAACTCCATCAATCCCATAGAAGTGAATAGAGAGGCAGTCACAAAAATGCACTCACAAAAATGCTATATTCACAAGGGACACTCAGGGATTGTTGTTTTTGAAATCACTGGGGGTCCTTTAAACACCATGCAGATAGGGAAGCATGGTTTTCAACAGTTTTTTTTTTTTTACTCTATATATTATATGAAGTTATCCAAGTTGTGTCTCCATGTCTATTAGCTCCAAGAGAAGAGCATGTTAGCTTGATTCACTCCCCTATTGGCCATGATCTCAGTCCAGCAGCACTAGGCAGGCTCCATAGACTTATATTAGAGCTCACCTAGTGCAGCTGGATGGAGATCTAGGCCAGGAGTAAAGTGTGCTACCGTGTCCTAATCCCAGCAATATCTAGAGATCAGACCCAGAGGGATCATGTCAAAAGTTTTTTTCTTAATGACGGGGACAATTTAAACACCTGCAATCTAAGATTTCTCTTCCCAGACCAGATCACCCCTTCAACCGTACATAAATATGAATTATTTACCTATTTTATGATGGGTTGAAACATATTTGCACCTAACCAAAAAGTGCAAAGGGGTAATGTTTCTCTTTGAAGAGAGGGTCATAAAGACATATGGAGACTTCTAGGTCATTCATATTTCACAGAGAAGATGAATATGCAAATGAGCTCTCTGATGCCACCTATTGGGGTAGCTAGAGGACTGCAATGGGATTGGGATCCCATGGATCCAGCAAGACCCAATATAAAACTTGCAGCAGGAGCAGGCAATTTTTGGTCTTAAGCGGGCAGGAGCAATCCCACAAACCTCTGAAATTCCTCAAGGGGCTAATTAAATTGCACAAGAGAGTAATGAAATGGCACAGGGAGGCTCTCTCTAAAAGCTGTGAAAACATGTTTGCAATAGCAAGCGGTTTGGACCCACATGTGGTGGGAGTAAGCGGGAGTGGAACACATACCTTGCCGGAGTGGGGGGTAACAGTCAGAAATTCAATGAGAGGGGGTGAGAGCGGGATTAAGAAAACGGGTGCAGGACTCTAGTAGGTACTTCAAAAGGTGGCATCAGAGAGCTTCTTTGCATATCCTTTTTGCACCTAAAATAAAACTCAGACTGCAATTTTCAGAACTTGGAGTCATAATGATATAAAATAATCACCATCTGCACAAGATGTCAACTATTAGATCTCTAATCAGACAAGAAATGTATATAAATGTATATATAAAATACCTTGTTCATGGAGCGAGTAGATGGAAATAACTCTCTTGGTTTAAGAACCAAATTGGCATAATATATAAACACTTTAAGTCTCGCCTTTTATGTATTATTACAGAAATTAGATCAGTGCGGTAATTTATGTTTGGAGATTAAATTCTCGGGCTCCTATGGTAATGGATGTGCATTCTAAGGCTCCGTTTGATCAAATTCTCAAACTATATTCTTTCATCCATTTGCTGAAAACACTCCTGGAACATTGTGCTTCCTCCCGCTCCACTTCTAGTTCGCTGACTACCATAAACCTATAAAATGAGGTGACGCACAGCAGAAATAACTGTGCTCAGAATTACAGCGAGACATTCACAAGCTTGAGAGGTTTTTCTAGGACCTTGGACAGCAGCTGCATGGATGTTGTGGCACAGAAATGACTATATGTTACAATGAGATCACTCATTATGTGGCTTTCAAGCCAAAATATGCAATTTCACTTTCTGGCACCAAGTCTTAATGAATGGAGTATTGCACGACATAAGCTTGAATATAATCCAACAACCACTGAATCCTCAATCTGGTCTCACAGACAGAAATAATACAGGCGCTTATCTGTTTTATTTAGGCCACAATGATCATTATTTTATATACAGAGCTAACACATAGAACAGTGTTGTGGAGTAGCATTTCTCAGCAGCTTCTTCGGATTGAATTGTTATAGCCTCTGTCTCCGTTCCGTGCAGGTTTCGCATCATGTGTCAGACAATAATTGCACACAAGCTTTTCGACTATGTGGTCCTCGCATTTATTTTCCTCAACTGCATCACCATTGCTCTGGAGAGGCCTCAGATTGAGCACAAGAGTACGGTGAGAATCATCTTTATTATTCTGGATGCCGGTTCCTGCTCTTCTTGTAGTGACTGTAGTAATAGAACTTGATTAAGTCAGTAAGCCGGGAGAGGAATGATAAGGTTAACCCTATCCGAATAGGATGTATAAACTCTAAGATCTCCAATAGATGCTATCTAAGTAATAGTACATAGATAAAAAGGGGGATAATCATGGTAATGGGTTGTGTTCCTGAACTCTTATCCCTAAGGTAGAATAGAAGTGACCTGATCTATTCCTGGGTTATGCTGCTATTTTATAAGAATTGCTTTTCTAGAATTGTAAAGTGCTGTAAAATGTATGGTTCTTTATAAACAAATATAATAATAATAATAATAATAGTTGTTCTTGTTCTTGTTAATAATAATAAAAATAATTATTATTATTCTAAGATGAATATGATCTTGAACAAATTATTTATGCTGTATCTATAGCTAACAGTCAATGGGGTGGTCCAGTGAAAGACAACTCATCCCCTATCTACAGGCTAGGCTATCTGATCATGGGACCCTTCACAATCTCCAGAATGGGGATTAGAGACAGCCCATCCTACAGACTGCTCCATTAATTTCTGTGGGAGCGCCAAAGATGTCCGAGTGCAGCACTCACTCTCTCTGAAAGCAAGGGCCCCGTTTTGGAGATTGCTGAGTATCCCAGCGGTTGGACCCCTAGTGATCAGACACTTGTCTCTGTTCTATGGATAGGGGGTAAGTTGTCTTTCACCGGACAACCCCTTAAATTGTAGTGTCTCTTTAATATAAGTCAATGATAAAAGAAAAAGCTTTGTTTGCTTATGTTACTAGAGTCAGTTGTCTGCAACCAGACATGGTCCTGTAGAAATGCCTTTTGTATAGTATTTACTGCTTCTGTAGAAAAGCACTATATGAAAGTACAAAGGTGCCTGTACAAGAAACATCCAATAAAGAACAGGCTGTTTACTCCAACTGCAAAAAATAAAAGAAGCTACAAAATGCGTATTATACACCTTACTACAGTCCTCTCCAACTTGTGGTTCTACAGTCGTTGCAAACTACTGCTCTCACTCTGCTCCTTAAAGACCCTGCATGTCTGGACACACTGGGTGTTGGAGTTGGGCACCACCTGGATAGTCACAGGTTGGAGACTCCTGCGTAAAGAATAGGAATTGTGGAAGACTTGTAAAACACTAGGGGGGGAGATTTACTATGTGCAACATTTAGTACACCACATGCAGGTAAAACTCCATGGCTGCCATTGTGCCCAAGGCAAAAATATGCAATACCTATTGAGGTGATGTATATTTTTGCAGCTTTAGATGTCACAATTCGACCCTAAACTTACATGTTAGGAGAACGCACATTGGCACCCCCCTCTCCCCTCCATGCAAGGCTTAAACCCCTTTCCTGTCTCCTTCCCTCCCCCTTGGAGCAAGTGGTGTAAATCCTGAAAAGTCACACATTTTTGTGCAGAAATGTGGGACTTTTCAGCATTCAGGCCGCTGGTCCAGCATAGTAAAGGTCCCCCTAGAACTACAAATAAGGGTTCATCCACATGTGGCATTTACACTGCTAATTTGTATACAGAAAATCTGCAGCATAGACAGTAGCAGCAATGTGGATAAGATATAAGAATTTTACTGACATGCTGTGGAAAGCAATCACACTTTCCAAGTGGAAATTACCATATTGTGCAGATGTAAAATCCACGTCATGTCTATACATGAGGAATGAGGACATGTTTTTTGCAGATATTCTCCATTGAATTCATTGTGGAGGCAAAATCCACATTGCATTCACTGTGTTGCAGATTTAGCTGCAGACATCCTGCACACCTACAGCAAAACTAGTAACTGCGTGTTTTTAAATACGGTACATTGAGGTTTTCTTTTTCATTTTGCAAATTCCACACCGGAATCCACAGCAGAAAATACACAGCGAATCCACCATGTCCGGCCATATCCCTATAGTATGTATTATTGATTGTGCTTTTGATTTACTCCTATTCACCTGCATTTCTCCAGATTTTACTGATTTACAACCCATAATCTGTTGGCTGGTATAATATTAGTTGTAGTTGTGTTTTACAGAAAATAGTTACGTACAATAAAGACTACTGACACTGTTAAATCAAACTTTTTTATTGCATTTTATTTACTATGTGGTAAAAAAATTTACATTGTCAAACGAAAAGCAGTATTAGGGTGGGTTCACACTACGTTTGTAGTGTACGGGTGCTGGATCCGGTTGAGAGGAGCAGCCGCTCCCGTATCTCAGCCGGATCTGGCCTGAACCACATTAATTTCAACGAGCCGACCGGAGTCAAACGCTGACTCCGGTCGGCTCATTTTTGCCCCGTATACAGTTCTCTAACCGGAAATAAAACCATGGCATACCACGGTTTTTGGTCCGGTCAGTGCAATTTCTCAATTTCAACTTCTTTATCTTTGCACTTTATAGTACCTGAGTTCCGTGACCATAAAGTCAAGCTAAATTGTTCCTACTCCAGTACGCATATAGACTGTTCATTGTCTAATAATAATAATCTGTATTATCTGTATACAATGCATTTGTGCTATAACATATTGTACTGAAGGTGTGAAGATAAAAGTTGAAAGGAAAAGTTTCTGAGTTGCCCATAGCAACCAGATTGCTTCTTTCATTTTTGAAAAGGCCTCTGAAAAACGAAAGAAGGTATCTGATTGGTTGCTATGGGCAACTGGTCAACTTTTCCTCTGGACAGATTTTCATGAATCTCCCTTAATGTGTTGTGACTTCGATGCAGTAAAAAGAAAAAACATTGCCATTGGTTTGTATTAAATATTTTGAAGCTTGTTTCTTCTGGAGCTAACATGTATTTCAGTACAGTGGAAGCTGCTTAGTGTTAAAGGGATACTCCGCCCACAGACATCTTATCCCCTATCCAAAGGAAAAGGGGTAAGATGTCTGGTCGTGGGGGTCCTGCCGCTGGGACCCCCTATGATCTCTGTGCACTGCCAGCATTCTAAACAGTAGGAGAGATTTATCAAAACCTGTGCAGAGGAAAAGTTGAATAGTTGTCCATAGCAACCAATTAGATCATTTTTAAAAGGACATCTGAAAAATGAAAGAAGTGATCTGATTGGTTACTATGGGCAACTGGTCAACTTTTCCTCTACACAAGTGTTGATGAATCTCCCTCTGTATGTTTAGAACATTGGGTTCCCGTGGTGGGAGACATGACTTCACGTCACGTCCCCTTGTGATGCGATGTCACACCCACTCCATTCATGTCTATGGAAAGGGGTGTGACAGCCATCATGCCCCCTCCCATAGACATGAATGGAGGGAGTGTGGTGTGACATCACCTTTCCTCCTGCGGGAACCCAGTGTTCTAAACACACTGTTTAGAATGTCGGGGTGAAGCATAAAGATCAGGGAGAGGGTCCCATCGGTGGGACCCCCGCAATCAGACATCTTATCCCCTATCCTTTGGATAGAGGATAAGATGTCTGTGGGTAGAGTACACCCCTTTAAGTGTCAGTCCCATGAGAAAGGCTCTCTGAAAAATCAGACTCGATCCAATTCATTTAAAGAAAAGTGCAAATGAATCACCGACCCCATACAGGCATACAGTATACAGTACTTTCCCCCAGCACAGAATAATGTGAAAAAAAAACACTACTAAATAAAAATGTTTTACCACAAGGTAGATAAAATTCAGTGAAAACAAATTGACTCAAAAGTGTCCTTAGCTTGTGTTCATATAACTTTCCAGTAGATATTTTAGTAGGGGTTTTGCCACAATTGTCATTTTCCCTTTATCAACAGGGAAGGGAATAAGCGTCCCATGATCTTGAGAACAAGCCTTTGAATGGAGCTGTACGTGCTGGACCATCGCGTCATTCATTGTTTGTGAGAATACTAAAGATAGCCAAGCATTGTTCTCAGCTATTTTTGGCACTCCAGAGACAATAAATAGAGCAATGGTTGGGTATGCATAGTAATGCTTCCAATCAGACACCTTTACCTTATTCTTTAGCTCACCCTAACCAGGGTGCCCCCAACTATGACTGGACAGCCAAAGGCGATGCCTGGTTGGGAATCACTGCTCTAGGGAATGCCCATTGCTCTAAATGTCAGTGGTGGCAAAGCCCCTTTAAGCTAAGCATACACACTAAAGCTAAGCATACACATTGGGGAGCCAGCCAATTTTAGTGGGTTTGGCCAACCCCCTAATGTGTATGACAGCATCCTGATTCTCCCCAACATACGTGGATAGATAAGTAGTGAGAAGAAGTGTCTTGCTCCCCATTCAGAAGACATGCATTCTCAGCTGAGCAAAGCATGTACATGTATATGGAGATCAGGAGAGAAGGCTGTTGGCTGATGGAGCTAAGAGCTATCTGAAATATATGGACAACTTTATATACAGACCAATACCTCATATCATAAACCTTTTTTTACTTTATTTTCCCTCATGTTATCTCCATTCTTACTAATGTTATTTCTCTTATCTTCTGCAGGAGAGGCTGTTTCTCAGTATATCAAACTACATATTTACCGCTATCTTTGTGGCAGAGATGACATTGAAGGTTTGTCTATTTATTCAAATCTTAGGAAGTCAAATATTTATTCACATTTGTCCTCTCCATATGGAAATGTTCTGCTTATCTTTTTGTTCCAGTATAATTCATCTCTGCCTCTACTATGTTTTCTTCAGGTGGTTTCTCTGGGACTTTATTTTGGAGACCAGGCATATCTCCGCAGTAGCTGGAATATTCTAGACGGGTTCCTTGTCTTCGTGTCATTAATCGATATTGTGGTTTCTGTGGCGTCTGCTGGTGGAGCAAAGATTCTTGGAGTTTTGAGAGTTCTACGTCTCCTACGAACATTACGACCTCTAAGGTAAATAGAAGTGGTTATGCTCCTGCTTACTAGCAGTAATGTGATAACTGGTAGGGAGTCCCTAGTATGTATGTATGTGTATATATATATATATATATATATATATATATATATATATATATATATATGTATAGTACAGATGTAATGGAGTTAACAGTCAGACTTGGTGGGATAAGATATCTAGAAAATGCACTACAACTTCTTAAAGAAATCTATGCCCGTACAGTTAATAGTCAGACTTGGTAGGTTAACACACCTAGTTAAGATTCTATGGCTCTGATAGTTAACTCTTCTACATCGGTAGTCCATCAGGCAAAGAAACCATTAGTTAACCAGGCCATTGTAAGAGAAGTGATATGTCAGTGATCACTTTCTATCTGGGATCATCAAAGACCTGTAATAAACTGGATTCAAGGAAGTAGTCTCTGAAGTTTGGGCAAAAGTGTCTATGGTTTCAACATAGCTCCTAACTTCTCACATATACTATATCAAAAGGCATCTCTAGGCAGTCATCATTGGAGTTTCACCATTATTGATCTTTGGAGTTTTACCACTATTGGTGTATATCCTGGGTTGGAGCTCACATTCAATGCCAATACATTAAACAGGTGGCACAGCGCTAATACACTGTAGTATTTATACTATATATACCTGTATGTTTTCCTTCAACTCTTGGTCTGTATGTTTCTATAAAGCAGCAATATTGAAGAAGATCTGCTGCCAAATAAAAAAATGAAAAAATAAAATCATCTATATTTTTGTGCCCTCATCCCAATGTTTATTGTCTTGCTATGCCCCCCAGTTTCCACAATATAGGGAATATACTATTTGGTTGACTCTCCGCACTTTTCCTTGAAAAGTCAGATAGATGGAGACTTTATTTTAAAATGGTAGGCTCTGGGGGTGTAAAATAAAGCTAAATCACCTGCAGTACTCACATCTGTGAGATCAGGTTCAGGGCTGCAACACACACACACCAGAACTGGAGTATGGGAGTGACTATATACAGTATATATATTCTCAAAAAGAGAAAAAACAGACATTGTCGTACATCTACATCTTGCACAGTGATCCTAGGCTACTCAGCAAAATGTATTTGTCACGATTCGGCAGGCTGGAGGTGGATCCTCTGTGCCAGAGAGGGATTGGCGTGGACCGTGTTGGTGGACTGGTTCTAAGTTGCTACTGGTATTCACCAGAGCCCGTCGCAAAGCGGGATGGTCTTGCAGCGGCGGTAGCAACCAGGTCATATCCACCGGCAACGGCTCAACCTCTCTGACTGCTGAGATAAGCGCAGTACAAGGGAGTAGACAAGAGCAAGGTCGGACGTAGCAGAAGGTCAGGGCAGGCAGGAAGGATCGTAGTCAGGGGCAACGGCAGGAGGTCTGGAACACAGGCTAGGAACACACAAGGAAACGCTTTCACTGGCACAATGGCAACAAGATCCGGTGAGGGAATGCAGGGGAAGCGAGGTATAAGTAGGGAAGTGCACAGGTGAAGGTACTGATTAAAACCTCATGCGCCAATCAGTGGCGCACCGGCCCTTTAAATCGCAAAGACCCGGCGCGCACGTGCCCTAAGGAGCGGGGCCGCGCGCGCCGGGACAGCACAGAAGGGGAACGGGTCTGGTAAAGGAATCTGGATGCGCATCGCGAGCGGGCGCGTCCCGCATCGCAAATCGCATCCCGGCTGGGAACATTATCGCAGCGCACCCGGTCGGTAGGTCTGACCGGGGCGCTGTGAATAAGAGAACGCTGTGAGCGCTCCGGGGATGAGCGGGGACCCGGAGCGCTCGTCGTAACAGTATTAAACTAACAGGTGGTTAGTGTTCATAAAGTGCAAGACCGCTAGCCACGTCACGGCCACCCACAAGTAGTAGGTCCCTAACATCCCTAGCATAAAATTGTGCTGCCCTGAGCTGCGACCACTACTGCCGCAACACTAGTGCCCACAGAGGGAACAACCCACTGGAAGAGCAGCATCAATGCTGCCCGACCAGACCCTGTACTGCGCCATTCCACAGACACGATACCACGGCAGCAATGGCCACCGCAAAGCACAGCACCATACACCACATATATATATATATATATATATATATATATATATATATATATATACACAGCAACAGAAGAATGCTGGCCAACTTATTCTTTGGTTTTATATGTATGTATGTATATATATATATATATATATATATATATATACACTTACCACATGTCCTCATTAAGAAAAAAATATTAAGGGCTCTATTCTGAAAGTTAACTATACACAAAAACAACTATAAAATTACTCTTACCATGGGACAAGAATATAAACTGTTTGTTTCTTATATTTTTTCTTCATCAGGGTTATCAGCCGAGCTCCGGGACTCAAACTGGTTGTAGAAACCTTAATATCTTCTCTAAAACCAATCGGAAATATTGTCTTGATCTGTTGTGCCTTCTTCATCATCTTTGGGATCCTCGGGGTTCAGGTACAATTATCCCTAATGTATTATATAAAAACTCTATTGATAAAATGTATACCCATCATCTACCCTGTTTGACTTCCACTAAATAAAAAGGATGTGGGTTGGATTTACCTAGATTCCTCCCATGCTGGGGAACCCCCCTGGGCACTTAATCTGGTGGAAAACAAAAAAAAAATTTAAATCAACTGGTGCCAGAAAGTTACATTTTAAATATTTGTAAATTAGAATAATAAACTATTTGGTTTGTGCAGCTCACAAAAAATTAGTCGAGGCTAAATGGAATAGTACTTACACCTCATAAAAGTACAACATTAAAAGAGAAAGGGGAAAAAAAGGGGGGTACCATAAGCCTCCAGACTAATACCAGGTATCCTGATACATGATGACTAGAACTAAATGGAACTGTGCTTCATATTAATGATGAAAAAATATTTTTTTTACTATGCAATAAAAAACTATTTATAATAATAATGACAGCCTCCTTATACAGGGCCCTTGTGGGTAGGTAGTTATAAAGCATGTAGTAAAATACAATAAAATATCTAGTAAAAAGCCGCTAAATGTGCATTAAAGGGTACCTCTCATTAAAAAAACTTTTGATATATTATAGATTAATGTATGCTGAATAACTTTACAATTGCATGTTATTAAAAAATATGCTTCTTTCTATTTAATTTTCCACTTTGAAGAAATGACCACTAGGGGTCTCCCTACCAGTCCTGGCAGCAAGTATTTCAGTCTCATGCTGGAGTCCAAACACTACGAGCTGCCAGTCTGCATTGTTCACAAAGGAGAACACTCAGAGCTGCCAGCCTGCTGTTACGCCTAGCGCTCCGGGTCCCCGCTCCTCCCCGGAGCGCTTACGGCGTCTCTCTCTCCGCAGCGCCCCGGTCGGTCCCGCTGACCGGGAGCGCTGCACTGTCATGGCCGTCGGGGATGCGATTCGCACAGCGGGACGCGCCCGCTCGCGAATCGCATCCCAGGTCACTTACCCGTTCCCGTCCCCTGCTGTCATGTGCTGGCGCGCGCGGCTCCGCTCTCTAGGGCGCGCGCGCGCCAGCTCCCTGAGACTTAAAGGGCCAGTGCACCAATGATTGGTGCCTGGCCCAATTAGCTTAATTGGCTTTCACCGTCTCCCAGACTATATCTGTTCTCTGTCCCTGCACTTCCCTGCCGGATCTTGTTGCCTTAGAGCCTAGTGAAAGCGTTACTGTGTTTGTCCATACTGTGTATTTGACCTCCTGCTTTTCCTTATTGACTACGATTCTTGCTGCCTGCCCCGACCTTCTGGTACGTCCGACCTTGCTTTGTCTACTCCCTTGTACCGCGCCTATCTTCAGCAGTCAGAGAGGTTGAGCCGTTGCTAGTGGATACGACCTGGTCACTACCGCCGCAGCAAGACCATCCCGCTTTGCGGCGGGCTCTGGTGAACACCAGTAGTGACTTAGAACCGGTCCACTAGCACGGTCCACGCCAATCCCTCTCTGGCACAGAGGATCCACCTCCTGCCAGCCGGCATCGTGACAGTAGATCCGGCCATGGATCCCGCTGAAGTTCCTCTGCCAGTTGTCGCCGACCTTACTACACTGGTCGCCCAGCAAGCCCGACAGATCGCCCAACAAGATCACCAGCTGTCGTACTTGACCACCATAACACAGCAACTCCAGTCGCAGCTACAGCAGCTTCAGTCACAGCTACAGCAATTTCAGTCTCAGCTACAGCAGCAACAACCATCTCCTCCGCCAGCTCCTGCACCTCTTCCGCAGCGAGTGGCCACTCCTAGCCTCCGCTTGTCCCTGCCGGACAAATTTGATGGGGACTCTAAGTTTTGCCGTGGCTTTCTTTCGCAATGTTCCCTGCACTTGGAGATGATGTCGGACCAGTTTCCTACTGAAAGGTCTAAGGTGGCTTTCGTAGTCAGCCTTCTGTCTGGAAAAGCCCTGTCATGGGCCACACCGCTCTGGGACCGCGATGACCCCGTCACTGCCTCTGTACACTCCTTCTTCTCGGAAATTCGAAGTGTCTTTGAGGAACCTGCCCGAGCCTCTTCTGCTGAGACTGCCCTGCTGAACCTGGTCCAGGGTAATTCTTCCGTTGGCGAGTACGCCATACAATTCCGTACTCTTGCTTCTGAACTATCCTGGAATAATGAGGCCCTCTGCACGACCTTTAAAAAAGGCCTATCCAGCAACATTAAAGATGTTCTGGCCGCACGAGAAATTCCTGCTAATCTACATGAACTCATTCATCTGGCCACTCGCATTGACATGCGTTTTTCTGAGAGACATCAAGAGCTCCGCCAGGAAAAAGACTTAGATCTCTGGGCACCTCTCCCACAGTCTCCGTTGCAATCTACGCCTAGGCCTCCCGCCGAGGAGGCCATGCAAGTGGATCGGTCTCGCCTGACCCAGGAGGAGAGGAATCGCCGTAGGGAAGAAAATCTTTGTCTGTACTGTGCCAGTACCGAACATTTCTTGGTGGATTGCCCTATCCGTCCTCCACGTCTGGGAAACGCACGCTCGCACCCAGCTCTCGTGGGTGTGGCGTCTCTTGATTTTAAGTCGGCTTCTCCACGTCTCACGGTGCCCGTGCGGATTTCCCCTTCAGCCAACTCCTCCCTCTCAGCCGTGGCCTGCCTGGACTCTGGTGCCTCTGGGAATTTTATTCGGGAGTCCTTGGTGAATAAATTCCGCATCCCGGTGACCCGTCTCGTCAAGTCACTCTACATTTCCGCGGTCAACGGAGCCAGGTTGGATTGCACCGTGCGTTACCGCACGGAGCCCCTCCTAATGTGCATCGGACCTCATCACGAAAAAATTGAGTTTTTGGTCCTCTCCAATTGCACTTCCGAAATTCTCCTTGGACTGCCCTGGCTTCAACACCATTCCCCAACCCTGGATTGGTCCACAGGGGAGATTAAGAGCTGGGGTACCTCTTGTTTCAAGGACTGCCTTAAACCGGTTCCCAGTACTCCCTGCCGTGACCCTGTGGTTCCCCCTGTATCCGGTCTTCCTAAGGTCTTTATGGACTCTGCCTGCCATAAGAAGTGCCTCTCCCCCCCTCCCAGTCCAGTCAGGCAAGCCTCGGTACCTCCTCATGGCCCCCGTCCTGGTGTCACACTGCCCCATGCCAGGCCTCGCCCTCTGCCCTCCCTCCCCATTCCCACTCCTGCTGTACTGCCTGCCGTTGAGGAATCCCTCCATTCTTTCCCGGTGTCCTCATCCCAGGGGAGGCAGTTACCGGACAAAGAGAAGGGGAGACCTAAGGGGGGGGTACTGTTACGCCTAGCGCTCCGGGTCCCCGCTCCTCCCCGGAGCGCTTACGGCGTCTCTCTCTCCGCAGCGCCCCGGTCGGTCCCGCTGACCGGGAGCGCTGCACTGTCATGGCCGTCGGGGATGCGATTCGCACAGCGGGATGCGCCCGCTCGCGAATCGCATCCCAGGTCACTTACCCGTTCCCGTCCCCTGCTGTCATGTGCTGGCGTGCGCGGCTCCGCTCTCTAGGGCGCGCGCGCGCCAGCTCCCTGAGACTTAAAGGGCCAGTGCACCAATGATTGGTGCCTGGCCCAATTAGCTTAATTGGCTTCCTCCGTCTCCCAGACTTTATCTGTTCTCTGTCCCTGCACTTCCCTGCCGGATCTTGTTGCCTTAGAGCCTAGTGAAAGCGTTACTGTGTTTGTCCATACTGTGTATTTGACCTCCTGCTTTTCCTTATTGACTACGATTCTTGCTGCCTGCCCCGACCTTCTGCTACGTCCGACCTTGCTTTGTCTACTCCCTTGTACCGCGCCTATCTTCAGCAGTCAGAGAGGTTGAGCCGTTGCTAGTGGATACGACCTGGTCACTACCGCCGCAGCAAGACCATCCCGCTTTGCGGCGGGCTCTGGTGAACACCAGTAGTGACTTAGAACCGGTCCACTAGCACGGTCCACGCCAATCCCTCTCTGGCACAGAGGATCCACCTCCTGCCAGCCGGCATCGTGACACCTGCTTTGTTCACAGCCTGTTTGGCTGTGAACAAAGCAGGCTGGCAGCTCTGAGTGTTTAGGACTCCAGCATGATTCAGAAATGCTTGCTGACAGGACTGATCGGGAAAAATACAATGGAAAGAAGCATATTTTTCATTAACATGCTATTGGAAAGTTATTCAACATTCATTAATCTAAAATATATCAAAAGTTTATTTTCTGAGAGGTACCCTTTAAGTTCCACTTATCCGGCATCTGAAGGACCGGCAAGGTTCACAATAAGCGATTGTATGTTGCAGTCCGCATAGATATATGATAAATGTCCAAAATGGCACAATAAATCACCGTTTATAGTTACCAGCTAGAGGATAAACAGTTCATGGAGGATGCAGCTTTATGCTGGACGTCCGGGAGGTAGATGAAAAAAAGGCTGTGTTGAAGCGCTGGCATGCGCTGCAGCAGCTGGCCTGCCTGCCACAGGCCTTAGAAAAGCCGCTGGTCTCAGAGATAGTTGGAGTTGCTCTGGAGATGGATACAGCCGAAGACCTCGGCGTCTGACGCCAGCCAGGTAAGATTGGAAGAAACACTGGCAAGGTAGAATACTGGATTAGGTGATTAAAGAACAAGCGGCTGTGTAGTAAAGGATAGTGGTCCTTCGGGGATAGGGGAGTAATGCAGTAGGTTGCGGTACTATTGCGGTAATTCTTTCTTGACGCGTTTCAGGGTACTTAATATAATGACCCTTTCCATAGTAGAAGTATTGTGTTAATGAAGCAACGAGTCCTTTTAAACATGTACCTGTTCAGGTTGCAACAGGGGAAAATCTACTTTGGTATATCACAAAAAACGGGACGGATTAATACAAAAAAAGTCTTGTAACAGAAATACACAGTATTACTTGTAACTTTTGAATAAATAAAATAAACATGATAGATATAATAGATAAATGTAAGAATAGTGAGAATGAGAACAATAGAGACACAAATTATATATAAGGATAAATCCAGTAAAATGATTGACACAGTAAAATAAGAATAGAAAATGAAACAAAATAGTGCACATAGAAAAATGAATACAGTAAAATTAAGCATTAATAGAAATAAAAAAAAATGTAAAGTAAAAGTAAAATAAGAATAGAAATTGTGAGAGAGATGAATAAATAAAATAAAAATAAAATTGAAAAAAAATATGAATAAAAATAGAAATAAAATAAAAATAAAGATAAAAATGAAGATAATATATATTAATAAAAATAGATAAAATATTGATATAAATAAAGATAAAAATAGAGATTAAAAATTAAAATAAATGTAAAAATAAAAAATATATAAAATAAAAATAAAAATGAAATAAAAATAAGGACATAAAATTGGGACACAGAATATAATTACAGTAGAAAATGTCTTGATACGTGGAGAATGCATATAGGGTATGTATTTGTAAATTACTTCTATTTAAAATATTGATCCTTCCAGTACTTATCAGCTGCTGTATGCTACAGAGGAAGTTGTATTTCTTTCTGGAGTTCTTTTCAGTCTGACCACAGTGCTCTCTGCTGACACCTCTGTCCATGTCAGGAACTGTCCAGAGTACAAGCAAATCTCTATAGCAAACCTCACAGTTCCTGATATGGACAGCGGTGTCAGCAGAGAGCACTGTGGTCAGAAAGAAACGAATTCCAGAAAGAAATACAACTTTCTTTGGAGCATACAGCAGCTGATAAGTACTGGAAGGATTAAGATTTTTAAATACATTGTTTTCATTTTAAATACATTGTTTTCCACTGGACTACCCCTTTAATAATATATCTCGGCACTGGAAAGGACTATGGAGGCAAAAAAAGGTATGACTGAAATGCTAATGACTAGCCTATTTATCAATATACTTATTTACACCCCTGTTTTCTTGTTGACAGGTCCGCTTTGAAAACATATTGCTGAACTGTTTTACATGACAAATGCAATTGTATTCTTAATATGTGTAATTCTTCTTGTTCTCAGCTTTTTAAGGGTAAATTTTTCTACTGCCTTGGTGTAGACGTTCGAAACGTCACCAACAGGTCGGATTGTGAAGCTGCCAATTATAAATGGGTTCATCACAAGTACAACTTTGATAACCTGGGACAGGTAAAGCTTTCAACCGTCGTGCTGACAATACCATTGTGTCATTATCCCTTAAAGGTTGTATAGTCCATTAATAATTTACCTATATGTTCCCTTCTTAGGCCTTAATGTCACTGTTTGTTCTGGCATCAAAAGACGGATGGGTTAACATCATGTATAACGGACTAGATGCAGTTGCTGTGGATCAACAGGTAGATGTTCTCAACACTGTCAGAAATGCAATGGGTTCCCAGACAAGGGATGCAGTAGCAGACATTTCTGAATGCCAGGGTTGGAAGATCGAGCTTTTTATGTTATTCGGTATATGTGTATAACAAATAGATAGTGAACATTGTACTGCCAGCATTTTTTTTTTTTTTTGCAAACTGGTCTGATGTCTATACAGAGTAAAATAGCTTTTATAGTAACCAGCTTTAGTGTGAAAAACATGCCAAAAGTTTAGATCAGTGGTCTCCAAACTGTGGACCTCCAGGTGTTGCAAAACTACTACAACTCACAGAATGCCCGGACATTTGGCTGTCATTCTCACATTTGGCTGTCATTCTCACATCCTGCACCCTTAGTATCCTGCTGGCTGGGACTTGTAAATCCTGGGCTCGCTGGGACTTGTAGTATAGCCAACTTTAGTAAAGTCCTTTGTGCCATCTTAGCTGCTGCTGGAGTCGATGCAGATGGTTCCTCCTCCATGGACGATGTTGCTTCCGAAGTCTGGAGCTGCCCCACCGGGCGCACCCCAGCTCCTCCCACACTCTCTGACATACAGGGAATCCCCGCAGTGCCAGCTTTGCCTGTCCACATGGGCTCTGCAGCGGAGGACCGCCCTACGAGCACGCAGACCAAACACTCTCCACCACCAGCACCCTGACACTCCCCCACACTGCCCTGCAGCACCGGTAATGCCCACAGCACTCGGGGAACCGCTCCCCAAGCAGATGGCAGCAAAACTTGCCTCTGGTACTCGGACATGCCTCCCGCCACCCTGGGGCAGTCCCGCAGCACCAGAGCCACCTACCATAAGCCTGACAGGATGGGCTGGCTCTATAGCATCCTCGGCCATCTTGGACACCATGCTGTGCCCCCCTGTCTGGCCCCACTCCACCACAATAATGGGGTCTGGCAATTTGGGGGATCCAATAGCCTGAACTAGCTTCACAGCTGGCCCAGACTGCTGGAAAGGATGAAACACAAAGGACACAGTTTCTTGAACTTTTTTCTTCTTTTTCTTCCTTTTCTTCACCAAATCATCTTTGCCCAGATCCTCACCGAATGCGAAATCCCCCAAGCGGGTAGGTGACTCCTGGTGTATGATAGATCTCAACAAACCCCCACTGGCCGGGTCCTCTTCACAGCTATCCTCACCATCACTAGAAGGTAGCGCCACTTGAGTTGGCTCAGGGTAGCTATCTTGCGTGGGCTGGAGGTTACATGCACAAGGGGGGACATCCCCCTCACTTTCCACAGCTTCACCTGACTCTCTGTCACCTTCCTCCCCTCAATCATCCTCCTCACTGCTGTCTTCATGGCTGTCTGCACCTGCTTGCCTCACTTTAAACCTGTCATCATTAGACAGTTTTTCTTTAAAGATCCCTGCATCCCTGAAAACTGCTGCCTCTTACCTCCAGAGGCATGGTCAGCCTGGTAACGTGAGAACTTCAGGTCTTCCCCCAGGCTCCGAAGTCTTCTGCCCAACTCCTCATATTCCGCCAGCTTGGCCTGGATCCGCGACCCATAGGTCGCCAGAGACTCTCTTGGACCCCGTACCCCCCATTGCTGGGGTTCTGGGGTAGCAGAAGGTTTGCTGCTCTTCCCTGTAGCCTTGCATCCTTCAGATTTGGACGGGGGAGTGGGCTCCACATTTCTGCGGGCCCTGCTGGAACGTCTCAGCTCGACCTTGGAACTGGCTGTAGACACTGCCCCCCCCCCTCTCGCCAACCGGGAACGAGAGGTAGAAGCCCGGGGCTCCATGCAGGAAAACCTTTCCCAGAAGGACACCACATTCCTGGGAAAGGGCTGATGGAACACCTGCTTCTCTCTGCTTCTTGAAGTCTGGAGGAGCTCAAAAAGGGACACACCCAACCACTGCTCACAGTGAACTGCTCTGGGCTGTGTGTAGCAGAGTGAGGCAGGAAGTTCTCCAATGTATGGCTTCAGACTTGCTGGGTAATGCCCCTTACTAGTCTCTGAATCAGACTGAGACTGAGCAGAAAATACAGAGCAATATCAAGGTAGAAAACTAAGAAATAATAAAAAATAAAGGCAGGGGGTGGTTTATCATGATGGGGACAGTGAACTGGGAGGATTATAAAACTTAACAAGATCATGAGAGGTACTCTTTAAGGCCATGATCACACGGCAGAATTTCCATGCAGGATTTGGCATTGGAATCCGGCACAGGAATTCCACTGTAGCAGAGTCACGTTGAATTCAACAGGATTCTGCTGCGCTGTGCACACTGTAGAAGTTCCATGCTAGATGTTTCCTGCATGGAAATTCCATTTTCCATGTCCGCACAAAGAATAAACATGTTCATTCTTTGTGCGGAGTCCACTGTGAATGCATAGCTGACTATGAGACGGTGCATTCCTGCACAGTCCTAGTGCCGGCATAGTATTACTCTTCGGCGTGTGAACATAGTGTGAACATTGCCGAGTGTTCACCTCCCTCCCCATATTTTTCACTGTCAGCAGGCGTTCAATTGAGCGTTGATCCGCAAGGCCAAGCTACATCTTATCAGGCAGGCCAACATGTTACAGCTCAAAGGATAGAGTGACCTGAGACTATCTTTCAGCAAATACCCCTTTGTACACTCTCTTAGAAATGTGCTTGGGGAAAATAAGGGCACTGTGTTTGCTTCAATAGTTTATTTCTACACCTGATGGAAAAGTTTCAGTATGTGTCGTTGAAAGAAACACTTCATATCAACAATACATAATGGGGATGTGTTCTGTGTCACAGCTGATCTGTAGAAACATTGAGTATTATATATGAAAACTGTATAAGAGAATATGTAACCTCCTTGCCAGCAAGTGGTCTCCAGCCTGTGGCCCTTTAGCTTGTTTAGACAAACTTGAATTAGTGATGAAGGCCACTGTGTTTGTCTGGACCCCCAGTCATAGGATGGATAAGGGTGCACATATGTGGATAGATTTATTATACATAATAATTGAAACACCATTTACTAGTTAAACAAGCTCAATTGTCCCGCCTTTGATACATAAGAGAAGTCATACAATTTATTTATTTATACATTTGCCCACCTTAGCACCCTTTGTTGCTCTCTCCCTATGTCCGCTTTACAGTGTAAAGCCCAATATTGCATCCCATATTTACGTTGAGGCCTTACCAGTAACTTATAGAGGCAGTCTTTATTAAAAGGGTACTCCGGTGAAAAAAAAAATATTTTTTTTAATCAAAAAATTCTGGTGCCAGAACGTTAAACAGATTTATAAATGACTTCTATTTAAAAATCATAACCCTTCCAGTACTTTTCAGCTGCTGTATGCTCCACAGGAAGTTCTTTTCTTTTTAAATGTATTTTCTGTCTGACCACAGTGCTCTCTGCTGACACCTCTGTCTGTCTCAGGAACTGTCAAGAGCAGGATAGGTTTGCTCTGGGGATTTACTCCTGCTCTTGACAGTTCCTGAAACAGACAGAGTCTAGGCTTATCTAGGTCTTTCTGTAGGATTTACCAGCCAAGCTGAGTTTTAAGAATACTATGTAGATATCAGAAAAAAGCAAACAAACAAGTAATTATTAAAAGAGTAAAGAAAGAGTAAAAAGAAATGGAATCACTTGAGAACTGTGTGCTACTTTTAACATGAAACCATTTTGTATGTATACTATTTA
Organism: Hyla sarda; assembly: GCF_029499605.1. Taxonomy (NCBI): domain Eukaryota; kingdom Metazoa; phylum Chordata; class Amphibia; order Anura; family Hylidae; genus Hyla; species Hyla sarda. The sequence goes on along the minus strand of NC_079194.1, from coordinate 66,477,440 downwards.
CAACTGCTCTTAGACATACTGTTACTGTAGATTATGTGGTTAGGTTGTAGAATAACATTCATAGATCTATATGAAAAATATTACCAGTTCTAGAAGTGGCTTCTAATAGTTTGTGCTTCTTTTTTTTCTAGCCTGTTACCAACCACAACCCCTGGATGTTGCTTTATTTCATCTCCTTTCTTCTCATCGTCAGTTTCTTTGTATTAAACATGTTTGTGGGTGTCGTAGTAGAAAATTTCCACAAGTGCCGACAGCATCAAGAAGCAGAAGAGGCTCGAAGGCGAGAAGAGAAACGTTTAAGACGCCTGGAAAAAAAACGAAGGAGTAAGAAAAAGCCTAAGTGTTCGGTCGGTTCGTAGGCACTATAACTTCTTCCTATCTTCTTCCTCCTTCCTTCAGTGCCACTATTAGTGTCCATGATCTGCCATGCACATTTAACTTTTAGTTTGTAGACCCCGTTAACCTGAACAAAGGAAGATTCTAGATGTAGAATGGACATGTTTAAACATTTAAGCCAATAAATGTGCTTCATGAAGAAGGTTCTCCATTAGTTGTTCTACATGTCCAATGTAAAATCACCTGTTGTCTGGTAATAAAGAGACAGCAATTTCCCAGTTGACTAATGAAAAGTCAAGTTCTAACTTCATCGAAGAGTAGCACCATCTGGAGTCTTGAAAATTGACATGATAGTTTACTATGAAGCCTGATGGATTCACCAAAGGGTTAAATCCCTTTTAAAAAGAGGTTGTCCGGTGGGATAAAATCAAGAAAAAGAGGGATCTTACTGATACCTGCACTGCTTGTCCAATCCACGTCCTGGTCTCCATTCACATCTGGACACACAGGAAGTGCCCACTTATCCAATCTCTGACCACAGTGGTGACCCACCTTAGCCAGTGACTGAGTGGGCATTTCCTTGGGTCAAGACAAGACCAGAGGGTGATCAGCAGTGTTTTTGTGTTTTTTTTTAAAGTTAATTCTGCTGGACAACCCATTCAAGCAATGGATTCCTTATAATCTATAATTTCCCAAACATTGCTAATAGAACATGGAATATATTCATGTTATAACTTAATTTATCAAGCCAGGGGAGAATAGTGTGAATTCCCCAGGTTTGTTTTGATATGTAAACCCACCATAGCTTGTGTGAGATATTGCTGTTTACCTTTACTAACGTGCCAAGAACAGAACTGCAATACTGCACATAGCCTGGCACTGTTTTTGGAGGAAGTTAGACATTTTTTTTTCATCTTCTGGACAACTAAACCTTTAAAGTTACCTGTTGTCATCTACTAATAAATAACACATCCTAGTATGCTCTATGAGCCTCTTTGAACTGTATTACCAATTACCATATATAAATCAAATTTAGCAGAAATACCATTGCCATACATTAGCGCCCTGATAGGCTTCAATCTGATTTACGTCCATGAAAAAAAATGTAAACCTTTTATCAGAAGAAAAAAGGGGGAGTGAAGAAAGATGGACAAGGGAAGAAGGAGGTGGCTTGTAATCATATGCAAAAACAATCTTGCATATTTTTCTGTTGTATTTTGCCCACCCTTTACCTTTAACCACTTCCTTTCTGGAGGATTTTGCAACTGGCTGCAAACTTCCTCTGGCAGTGAATGGGGTTAACTATCCAAGTTCATTGTCATGTTCATGTGTATTTTCTGTTCACCCACCTCTCACAATACTTTATTTCATTCATGTACTTTTGCATTTGCAAACGCTTTCCTGTTACTTTAATTAAACCAGGAGTTGAAAGACACTTTTAAGCCCCTCAGGGTCTCAAGGTGACTTTTTTTTACTGGTAAAAAAAAAAATAAAGTGAAGAGCTGAACTCTACAAACATTGACTGGAATGTTTAAACTCTTTCTGATCAATCCTATAATTTTATACGACGACTGCCTCAGGCGATGGCACATATTGGGTCAATGTCAGACTATATGACTTTATCGCCCTACAACGTCCTGATACCATGCAATGACTGTTATACACCTACTTTGCATTCTGCATTACACTTTTGCACATGCTTGGCATGTTGACAAAATGTTGTTTGCATTAAGGACAATATTTGTTGTTACTTGTGTTATTGATCAGATCAAAGCCTCCATTTGGTTACCAAAATTGGTAAGATAGACATACGTCCACCCAGTTTATTTTTTATCCAAAAATGTTTATCCAGATGAAGGGAAAAAACCCTTAGGTACCATAGAAGACAATTTTCCTCACCAAATCTAGCATTCTATTAGAATACTTTTTTGGATCAATGACCTTTTTCCATACTATAGTAACTATAAGTTTAAATATTTTTTACACTACAGAGATGTATCCAGGCCCCTTATAACTCTTTTGGAGTGCTCTACATGAGCACTTCCTCTGGCAAAGAGTTCCATAGTTTTACTGCTCTTACAGTAAAGAATCTCCTACTTAGTGTAGAAACCCTCTTTTCTCTAGATGTATGGGATGATTATAAATAGTTGTGACTATAAATAGATCATGGGATCTCTTTATTGACCCTTGATATATGTATGTGTAATTATTAGGTCTCAACTCAGCCCTCTGTTTTCCAAAGATCCCCATTTCTGATAAACCATAGACCATGTCTTCCATAGACCACCTATTCCATTTATTACTCTGGTTGTCCAACTCAAGCTCAAGTATGTTTGGTGCACTGCTACCCAAATTGAAGATGCTCAACAGGAAAAAGTATACCCTATATATAAAAAGGAAATGCCTGCCTTTACAACCATTTTATTATTTCTTCAATGTATCTTAAATTTAAAAAAAAATGTATCAACATTGTAAATAGTCTTTAATTAAAAATGTCCTACAATGAATCGAGAGGCATCCCAGTAGATACTTGATGATAAATTACCATACGGCACATGACTGGTTTAAAGTTCATGTTGTCAGGTATACTTGATTTATAGCAGCAGACATGGGGTGTTCAACTTGTTTTCACAACACCTATTTAGCGTGTTAAGAATGTGGGGGGTCAAAACTGCTGATAGTTTCCCATTTATTATTTGTTGCCCTTATCCACAGAAACATATTGTTAAAGTATTACTGTTGTTATTAAAGAATGGAATACACCCGAACAAGTCATAATGGGTGCTTTGATCTGACATTTGTGTCTTCTCTACTCAACAGGGCATAATGAGAGTGCCAGAATGTCTCCGTATAATGTCACTGCATGACAGGCATGAGTCTAAGCTTTCTCAGGGCACAAAAGCAAATGGATTTACTTGAAATGAGCAGAGAGTTTAAATGTACTGTTTGGTGAAAAATGCCCCCCTTCCCTTTGTGATCCTTTATACCAATGTATTTTCTGTATGTCTTATGCTGTATTGTTTGCTTACACCATATGGTATAAGTGCTGGTCATCTTCACCTATACTCCATGGCCAAAAGTATATAAATGCCCATTCTAATCAATGGACCTGGGCAGTTCAGCTACACCCATAGGTGCGTAAAAATAAAGCCATGCAAACTTAGTAGACAAACTTTGTTAGTATGGTTTGCCATGATGTCAAGTGTTCAATGAGTGAGCTCTGGTGGCCACGCCCCTCGTGACATCACAGCCATGCCCAGGGCTGCCATCAGAAATTTTGGGGCCCCTTACACAGCTAAAGGCCCGCCCCCCCCCCCCCCCCCCCATAGGTAGTAAACAGTAGCCCCCTTATGTAGTAATAGTAAGCAGCCTCCTTAGGTAGTAATCAGTAGCCCCTTTAGGTAATAATAGCCGTAACCCCCTCAGGTATGAATCCAAAGCCCCCTTAGGTATTAATAGTAGTAGCCCCCTTAGATAGCCCCTTCATGTATGAATACAAAGCCCCCTTAGGTAGTAATAGTCAGCAGCCTCCTTAGGTAGTAATCAGTAGCCTATCCAAATTGTGACTGTAATTGTGTGACTTATTTTAATAAACCAAAATATCACAACACCTGTAAATGACCATGCTAGTCCAAAGCCAATCCTAACTAATGGGCTTAATATACTATATGATTTGAGGTGTACACCTGTAGAACTAGTGGTGAGTTATTAGCTCCTGTTTTATATAAGTGTATCTTAGGTTGTATACATGGGAATTGGCAAAGCAATTTGAATTGCTTGCTCTGTCCTAGTACCAGGAGAGAGTGCTTATTGCGGATGTACGTCGGCCCGTCTATCCTGGGGGACCGACGTATTGCTCCATACTTACCACTTAGAGTGTCTATATTAAGCTCATTAGTTAGGATTGGCTTTGGACTAGCATGGTCATTTACAGGTGTTGTGATATTTTGGTTTATTAAAATACGTCACACAATTATAGTCACAATTTGGATAAGTTATTAATTTTAAGGCATACCAATAAAATTATAAGTTTTAAGTATATCTAGTACTTGGGTCCCAAAGGGCTGTTATATAATTTATGACTGACCCTAATGGTTATTTTGTTTGTTCTGCGGTCTTGAGAGTAATCAGTAGCCCCTTTAGGTAATAATAGCAGTAGCCCCCTCAGGTATGAATCCAAAGCCCCCTTAGGTATTAATAGTAGTAGCCCCCTTTGGTAGTAATCGGTAGCCCCCTCATGTATGAATACAAAGCCCCCTTAGGTATAGCCCCCTTATGTAATAATAATAGCAGTAGCCCCCTCAGGTATGAATCCAAAGCCCCCTTAGGTAGTAATCAGCAGCCCCCTTAGGTAGTAATTAGTAGCCCCAATATGTAGTAGTCAGCAGCCTTCACTCTGTCAATCAGCCAAGTCTGAGCGCCACATTAACTATGGGCCCGTCTTTCTATAAGACGCGCTTATAGTTTAATACGTCCTGGACCGCCATCCCTGGAAGCAGGAAACCGCTCTTTAAACAGCAGTCTCCTGCTTCTGTGATGCGGTGGCTGCAGGGGGGGTGCAGCGAGGGCCCGAACCCTTTACTGGAGTACTGGCTGTACCCCCCCTAACGGCGGCCCTGGCCACAGCCTCTCAATGCAAGTTTATGGTAGGGGGTGTGACGGCTGTAATGCCCCTTCCCATAGACTTGCATTGAGGGGCGTGGCCGTGATGTCACAAGGGGTGTGGCTGACCACCGCGGCACGAAAAAGGCGTTAGGAGCATTTACTTCCGAACGCTGGCCAGTGGAGTACCCCTTTAAACAATTCATGTCCTTCCAAAAATGCCCCAGTCATGGAGAAGCTACAGCTCAGCCTTGAAATGGCAGGCCATCTCTAATACTTTCTGTAACAAATTATTTATCCTCTATTGCAATACTCAAAACTGCCTCTGGGAGCACAGTTTCTCTGTAGTTGTACGCATTGCAGTTTTGTAGACCAGCAGCTGCATGTTTGTAAGTGAGCACTACGTCATGGTAACCAAGTTTGGAAACAAATCTCCCCTCCTGTCACCAAACAATTACCCTGTGTACAAAGTGAAGGACATAAAATGATGGCTTATTGAGAGGACCAACTTAACTGTCTTATGTAGAGTCCTGGCCTTAACATGCAAAAAAGATATAGCCATATAGCCTAAAATCTGTAGCCAACCTCTTGTAGTTCAGTGAATACAAAATCTAGTATTAAAAATAGATAAACAAATAAACAAACCAACTCCTTATTAATTCCTATGGTTTTGGAATGAGATGTTCATTGAATGCAATATTCAAGTTTCCGTATAACTTTAGCCATGGAGTGGATCATGGTCCTCTTTAAATTAATTATTCCTTTTCCAGTTTCCCATGGTCTTTCATATGTCTAAAATATATCTCTTTCTACTTATCTTTGCACAGAAGCCCAACGTTTGCCATATTATGCCACCTACTGCCCTGCACGCCTCTTAATTCACACAGTCTGTACAAGCCATTACTTGGATATTTTCATTACAATAATCATTTGCCTTAATGTTGTCACAATGTCACTGGAGCACTACAGTCAACCAAAGGTGAGTTTAATGCTTCACTTCCCACTGCATGAATTTCTGAAAGTCCAACATATTCTTAAAGTTAATTTACCTATTAAAGTTTACCCATTGGAAGTGTTTGTATTTAATAGCATTTTTATAGCACCACCACAAAAGAAATTAGATAGCACACTGGCAATTGAAATCAGTGGATTTTCCACTTAATGCGTAGAAGAATCCTACAAAGAAGAAAAAACATTATTAGTAATCATTACTGTAGTTTAAAGATGAGAGTCCAGGTTCCTCAGATAACTAATAGGGTATTTGGGGATTACAAATTATCACCTATCCACAGGATTGGTAACAAGAGTATGATTGGTGAAAATCCAAAAGCTGAGAACATCACCGACTATGAGAATGGGGGCCTCGAGTGCCGATGTTTGAAGGGTGTGGTGGTCAAGAATGCATATGCCAATCCATTCTAAGGGCCCTTTCAGGAGAGCCGTCATTCTGTACCTGGCGCTGCCTTCGAGACAGGGATGTGACGTCATAACCAGGCCCCCTAGTGAAGTAACGCCACACCCCCTCCATTCATGTCTATGGGAAGGGGCGTGATGGCCATCAATGGAGGGGACGTGGTGCGATGTCACTATGGGACATGGCCGTGACGTCACGTCCCCGTCTCGGAGGAAGCGCACCATGATTGCGGGGGTCCCCATCGGCGGAACCCCTGCGATCATACATCTTATCCCCAATCCTTTGGATAGGGGATAAGATGTGTAAAGCCGGAATACCCCTTTAGAGTCTATTCACACGTAGAGTATTCTGTACAGATTTGATGCGCAGGATTTCAAGCTGCGTTCAGTTTACATTGAAATCTGCAGCAGAAAATCCTGCGCATCAAATCTGCGCATCAAATCAGCACCGAATACTGTACGTGGGAATAGACCATTAACAAGGCTCTAAAAATCATGCAGCTATTTAAACTCTTTATTATCCGTCACACACAGGGCAATGTGCAGTCGATTAACAATGATTTTGTTAGCTGCACAGTAGATGAAATCGGCCGACAACTGTGCGTTTAGTCTTTTGTTGGCTGATCACAGACCCTTTTACATGGGCCAATTTTCAAAAAGTACTTCACTAATGGGAGCAGTGTTCTTGCTGTGGAAAAAGTGCAGGAACTTAGTGCCTGCAGGACTTGAGTCCTGTTTGGCCATTATTTTATTAAAACAGGGCCATTTAGGAGCCACTGTCCCCTATTAATGATCAGTACAGTATAGGGGTACAGTGGTTACGCCCCACCAATGAGATATTTATACTATATTTTGCAAATAGGAGATGAGTTGACATTTTGGGAAATGTGAACAAACTGTTTGTTATGATGATTTTTTTTCTATATAGTCTCTAGAAATTGCCCTGAAGTACTGCAACTACATGTTTACTACAGTATTTGTACTTGAAGCTGTGCTGAAGTTGGTGGCCTTTGGATTTAGAAGATTTTTCAAGGACAGGTAAATGAGCAGTAAGAATGGAACAGTCAAGGTTGTGTGGATTTATGTCCTGATATGTAATGAGGTTGGTGGAGGAGATGATTTCCATGCTAGTAAATTAACTGATGATGAATAAACCTGTTAGGGTAATGATAATGAACTGTAACTAGAATGCCTTAGTATAGGTACATAAATAATGCGTTCCGAAATGTGATCCAAGCCATCACAATTTATAAATATGAAACATTAAAGCGTGAGAGAAAAAAAAAACAAAAAAAAAAAAAAAACAACACATGATCAATCTAGTTTGTCCTTATTTTATAACATTTTTACCTTTGGATGGATATATGTTCATCCCAAGTTATTGCCCCAGATAACTTTACTCCTACCCCCTCCTTGTCCATCTTTATCTTACTGCCTTCCAGTACAGGGTATTGGACAAGATATTTTTTTTTATTATCATGAACATTTTTGGGCAGATTAGTAGGACTTCCAGACCATCAAATCCTACATTGATAATATTTAACAATAAAGAAATGATACCCATATTTGTAAATGACATTAGATCATCATAAGACATTGTCAATCAACTGCAGCCATTCTGAAATATGCTGCTCAAAAAAACTAAGGGAACACTCAAACAACCCAATGTAACTCCAAGTCAATCACATTTCTGTGAAATCACACTGTCCACTCAGGAAGCAACACTGATTGACAATCAATTTCACATGCTGTTGTGCAAATGGAACAAACAACAGGTGGAAATTATAGGCAATTAGCAAGACACCCCCCAATAAAAGAGTGATTCTGCTGTTGGTGACCACAGACCACTTCTCAGTTCCTATGCTTCCTGGCTGATGTTTTAGTGTCACTTTTTAATGCTGGCGGTGCTTTCACTCTAGTGGTAGCATGAGATGGAGTCTAAAACCTACCCAAGTGGCTTAGGTAGTGCCGCTCTTCGAGGATGACACATCAATGCGAGCTGTGACCCTGGGTTCCTCCTAATGCAAGACAATGCTATACTTCATGTGGCTGGAGTGTGTCAGCAGTTCCTGCAAGAGGAAGGCATTGATGCTATGGACTTGTCCGCCTGTTCCCCAGATCTAAGTCCGATTGAGCACATCTGGGACATCATGTCTCACTCCATACACCAACACCACGTTGCACCACAGACTGTCCAGGAGTTGGCTGATGCTTTAGTGCAGGTCTGGGAGGACATCCCTCAGGAGACCATCCGCCACCTCATCAGGAGCATGCCCAGGCATTGTAGGGAGGTCATACGGACACGTGGAGGCCACACACACTACTTAGCCTCATTTTGACTTGTTTCAAGGACATTACATCAAAATTGGATCAGCCTGTAGTGTGGTTTTCCACTTTGATTTTGAGTGTGACTCCATATCCAGACCTCCATGGGTTGATAAATTTGATTTCCATTGATCATTTTTGTGTGATTTTGTTGTCAGCACATTCAACTATGTAAAGACGAAAGTATTTCATGTGATTAGTTAATTCATTCAGATCTAGGACGTGTTATCTTAGTGTTCACTTTATTTTTTTGAGCAGTGTATTTTTACTTAGATGGAAAAATCACAGGACACCATGTTTGCCACATATATCGACATAAAATAAAAATAAGAACAAAACCCAGGGCAGCAACTGCTTTCTTTACTGTAAAACCTCCTTAAGCTTAGAAAAGGTAAATTAGTTCAGTTACCAAGGAAAGATTGTAAAATCTGCGGGAAAGAAGCTAAGGGAATTGTGCTGCTTCTTCATGTGTTTATTCATGTGGAGTCCTCCGATGTGTGAGTCCTCCAAAGTGTGAGTCCTCCGATGTGTAAGTCTTCCGATGTGCGACTCCTCCGATGTGTGAGTCCTATGTATAAATATTCCAATGTGTGAGTCCTCCAATGTGGGAGTCCTCCGATGTATAAATCCTCCGATGTGTGAGTCCTCCAATAAGTGAGTCCTCCCAGTTACCTTCTGCAGTTTACAGTGTTTAATCAGCTGGAAGGTTTACAACAGCACTTTTCCTCCTCCATAACTGGGATTTTGTTACAGTTAATTGCTTGCACTCATACAAGGCTACAGAAGAAAAATAAAATATTTTCTTTGAGTGCAATCTTGAAAATATGTCTGTTGTGGTCATGGAGGGCTGATCTGAGTCCAGGTCCAGAGAAGTTAAAGAGGTATTCCGGTATCGGAAGCTGTAATTATGTAATTAACTATATAGTGTTATCTCAAATTGCACTGGCTTTGGCATGTTTTTGTGTAAATTACCCCTGACAGGAATTTATGTAGTCCTTTTGTTATTAGTGTGATGTTGTCTCAGCAGCTCCCCAGCTCCTACCTCTCTTCTGAGACAAGGTATCATCCTCTGCTGTCTCTGGAAGCTCGACTGGATCTTGTTTTGATCTTTAGCCCCGCTGCTTGAGATTGCAGACAGATGTCACTAGGATACAACATCAAATGGCGCACTGGTAGTGGCAGAAAGGTGGTGGGCTGGTGGCTAACTGATGTTCCTATTGGACAGCATGAGATGGCGGACAGATGTCACTAGAGTACAGAATGAGATGGCCGACAGATGTCACTAGCGTTCAGAATGAGATGGCAGACAGATGTCACTAGCGTACAGCAGGAGATGGCGGACAGATGTCACTAGCGTACAGCATGAGATGGCGGACAGATGTCACTATCATCCAGCAGGGGTGGTGGTAGTACTGCCTAATCAGTGGCATCTGGCACAGGAGGATTAAATTCCTCACTGATCCATGCCTGGTTCATTTTAGTAATAGTCAGTATTTCCAAGCTGCTTGCTGACAGTCTTGTTCGCTTCAGGGTTACCATGCCACCTGCTGCCCTAAACACTCTTTCTGAAGCTACACTAGAGGGTGGACAAGACAGAACACTCATGGCAAACTGGGCAAGTTCTGGCCAGTGGTCTAATCTGGTGAGCCAGAAGTCCATGGGGTCTGGGCTCATGGTGTCTGTCAGTGAAAGGGTACTGCTAAGGTAGGCCTCAGCCTGGTTGGTAAGCTTGTGCTTTATATCCCTTTCATGACTCTTGTCAGGGGAGCATACAGGATGCAGAAACTTCGCCATCATGTGTTCAAACGTCAAGATGCCACCACTACTGCTGCTGATGCTCCTGCCTCTTGCTGGGGTATTGCTGGCAGAGGTAGTGGAGCATTGACTCTGCGGAGAGCGGAGACTAAACCCCTGTTCACCAGGTGTTTATTGCTGGAAAGTCAGGGCAGGCTGGCTGCGTAGCTTCTTCTTATACAAATCCAATTTAGTCTCTGTCTCAGAAGGTATGAAAAAGTCCCCTGTTTTGGGTTTATACCAAGGGTCTGAGTGAGGCTATCCAGTACTCCTTTCTTCCCTTCAAGACCACAATATGCTTGTAATTATGCAGGCAGAAAAGCATACACCTAGCCGTCCTTGCCAGCTTTTCTGAGGGTCCAGCTTGTTCCACCTCCGTCCCATACTGCCAAGGTTGGCCATGCTCCTCCTCCTGCCGCTTGAATCTGAGTATATAATCAATTTTGTATGTATTGATACATATGCATATCTATAGGTGTGTGTGTCTATATATATATATATATATATATATATATATATATATATATATTGTGAGAAGGTGAAAGGCATGGTGGTTGATGGGCAATATGTGTCACCAAGGCTCCTGGCCTTGGTGAAGTAAGAGCCAGTATTTATTCAGTGTATGTGCTGTGATGCAGACTTACACTGTGGCCGTAGTACGGCTGGAAGGACAATCCTGGACGGCTCTTACTAGGAATGGTCAAGTGTAGGGTGGGGATCATTCCCCACAATCCAGGCCTTTTGTTGGCCTTAAAGGCAGCCTGCTTCGCCAGCTGAGGGGGATTTGCTAGTTGCAGCTTACACTGCCAGAGAGAGCTGAGAGTGGAGTTCTTCCCTGAGAGTTTGGAAGCTGGTGAGCAGCCTGCCAGGAAGCTTGGAAAAGACTTGCTTGATGCCTCATGCATGGTCTCAAGTGTGAACAAACACCTAAGGAATTCAGGTGGACTTTTGTTACGTTTTTCTTTGAACTGCATCTAAGACCTTTTTTGCTGTTTGCCAAGTGAATAAAACTCGGAACTTTGATTTGAAAAGTACTGTTTCCTTGCCTCTATACTGATACCGCACCTATCTGCAAGAGTGAGTCATCACAATATAAATATATATATATATATATATATATATATATATATATATATATATGTCAATGTACAGAAATAACAGATAGCACATGATTTATACTATATAGAACTTTTTTAACCTTTTTTTATTAATATTTCTTATCATTATATATCATATTATGCGATTTCCTTATATGGATGTGATATCCTTAGATTTTCTTTGATTCATTATGTGACACTTTTTTTTATATGTTTTTTCCATATGGTATTTTTATCCTGTGATATCGGTTATGAATGTTTGTATTTCTGTCTGGAGTGCCAAAATGAGTAGTCCCTACTGTAAAAAGCAAAAATAAAATATATGTTTTCCTGTGCTAGCCTGTGTCCTTTTTGTGCCCAAGATAGGAGCAGCACCTCCCAGACCAGTTTTTGCTTGTGTTTCTGCCATTTTGTATCAGCTTCTTCCAGGAGTTTAAGTTTGGTCAGAGTGCAGCAGCCATCATATACATTTACTTTACTATCACAAAAGAGTTGCACTCTACGGTGTAACAACTGAACAGGTCAGTATGGTATCACTTTGGTGTGGTGGAGGGTACACACCATTTTATATACGATACCAGGTAGCGCCCCCTGTTTTTGTTTTTCTCTCTCCTAATACTCTCTCTTCCAGAGTTTATCACTAAATCCTCCTGCTCAGGTCCCACTACCTCCTAATTCAACTCTTCCTCCTCAAGGAGAATATCCATTCTGTACTGCTGCCATCAAGATGTGAAGTCTCCTCCATCTCTCCTACCATCATCACCATCAGCGTCTGCTCCAAAAGGGATATCAGAGGCATTACATTGCCAATGCCACTGTTTTCCTTTCTGATGTATTGTGTAGCCTCCTCAAAATGCACGAGCACTCGACAAGTGTCCCTGATTAGCTGCCAATCCCTAAGCTGCAAATCACACTGGCTCCAGAAATCGTTGTGCTGTTGCATGAGAAAGTCGGTCACCGCTTTGCGTTGCTGATAGAGGTGGTCCAACATGTGTAAGGTGAAGTTACGTTTTGGCGCTGTAGGTGAAGCAAGTCATATTTAAAAGCATACGAATGGCTAAACCAAACACAAATTTTCCTGCACATAGGCACCACTGGCTTCACACCTGAACAAGTTGTCAAGAAACATTTGACCACAAGGCTTAGTACATGTGCCAAACAGGGAGATTGTATCGTGCTACCTACACGCAATGCTTTGATGAAGTTGTGCCGTTATAAGCAACGATGTGTCCCAATGTCAGCTCACAACCTGTGTACCAATGTGAAACCTCTTGTTGCAGACAGGGCGGCAGCTCCTCCGCGGTGTGGCTTTTCTCACCCAGGCTCAGCAGGTGTACCACAGAATGGCAGAGCTTGATTTTGCAGCTATGAAAGAAGGAGGGGAAGAGGGAGGAGAATAAGCTGAGATCTTCCGTGTGGAGTGCAAGATGTTCGTGGAAGAGAAGATTAGGCAGGGGTGTCAGCAGTTGAACCTGATCTGCGCAACCATGGAGGTGTGATAATTTCCTGACCTTGTTGCGGTGGAGCCTCATTCTGCAGGATGTGACCCAGTGGGCTGTAAAAGACATGTATGGATACTACTCCACGTATTAAACGTGGCATGCACTGTTTTGCACACAGACAAGTTCATAGAGTGGCCCCATCTGCCACATGATTGTGCAAATCTGGGACGGCTATATTTGCAAAATAATGGTGACTAGGTACGCGCCACCTGGAATTGAGGCATACTACAACAGGGTTATTAGAAGAATACTGTTTTCTGGAGGACATGGATTCCCCAGTGGATAACTGACAGTATCAGGGGGAAGTAGGGCATGACACATCAGGAAAATCCTGAAAATGTGCTGCCTTTGGAAGAGGCCTGGCTGTTAGACAGTTGGGAGGGATCTGGATGATCATCAGTAGCAGCAGCAGCATTTTCCTCACATTTTGGGGCATCTCGATTGTTGCATGTGGCCTTGTAGTGATGTTTCATATGCCTGCGTACAAACGTAGTCCCTATACTCGGACCCTGGCCGACGTCCTGCCCAACACCACATCATTGTCAACATCAAACTCCTCATCGTCCATGCCACTCCTCTCTGCATGGACTTCTTGGGCTCCTTGCACCCCCTCAGCATAACCACCTTGATGCCTTACAGTTTTCGCACCATGCCTACCACCACCAATCCCTCTTATGCTGGGTTTGACCACTGATCACACCTCCACCACTGCGCCAACACAGCTTGGCTGTCCCCACAAAACTCCTACTTGTGGCTATTGTGGCTAGTGCTCTCCTTCTGTGTGTGTGTGTGTGGGGGGGGGAGGCAAAGTCAGAGATGAGGAAGTACAGCGTCTAGGATGGATCTTCCCCACTTCCCCATGTGAGTGTAGACACAAAGGAATCCACTGACCGATGGCTCACCATCATTTTGTCAGTCTTCCTCCTCAGAAGTCGTGCGACAGAAATATTACAGTAACACCGGATCCTCCTGTGAAACCACATAACCTCTCAGACAGTGAGGACTTGGGATGGCTGACATGGCTGCCACTACTACCAAACAACACCTGGCTGCTGTTGCCACTACCTGTACTAGGACTGCAACAAACATTCTTACTGGCAGACAACATGGCGGGGGTCTTCTGCCCTTTACCCTGTCCACCTACTCCTTTTTTGGGGGGGTTACTTTTATTCTTTTTGGGTGATTTTTCACCAATGTACTTGTCAAATATAAGTTTCAATGCTTTGAATGCTTTTTGCATTGCAGAGATGACAGCATAACAAGTACTGAAGGTGTTTGTGGAACAAATGTATTCACACTACAGGCTAGATACGTGTAGCTTTAATGCATTTTTTGACTGGCAGAGATGACAGCACAATGAGTACTGACGGAATTTGTGTAGCAATATGAAATGCAACAGACCAGTATTAACACTAAAGACTACATACATGTAACTTCAACACACTTTTTGACTGGCAGAGATGACAGCACAATGAGTACTGATGGTGTTTGCAGGACAATTTGAAATGCAACAGACCTGTATTAACACTACAGGTTACATATGTGTAACTTCAACACGCTTTTTGACTGCCAGAGATGAAAGCACAATGAGTACTGATGGTGTTTGCGAAACAATATGAAATGCAACATGGGTTATAAAATATACTGTTGTGGTGACCCACGGGTGTATGGCAGGACCACGGGTGTAGCGGTGTGAGTGGTGTGATCAGATGGTATTAGCCACCGGGGCTGGATGGTATTATCCCCTATTGTTCGTGATGCCAGTATGATTTCGGGTTCCGGAACACCACACGCCCAGATTCTCTGTTATCCCAATTGCTAGTAGTGAAATGAGAGTCCACAACCAGTTATGGTCAAATGGAGGTTTTACTGAGTATAAGACAGATGGAATTATCTTCACAGCTAAGGCCAGATTTCCCAGAGAGGTGACCAGGACCTAGAAGGACCTCGCAGCTTGCTGGACCAATGTACTTGTAATTTACTTGAGATTAGACTTGACTTGACTATATGCAGGACTTGACTAGTTTCAGTGACAACAGACATAGACTTGAGACTTACTGGAATGACTGTAGCTTTTTGGGTCTTCCAGATGCTGATCACTTGCACTGAGATATCTGGTGGTTTCTGTGCTCAGTAGCAGATCTCAAAGAGAAGAGAGTGAATTGTAATGGCCGACACTTTATATAGTGGGGGGCTGGACTAAAGCCCATTGATCAAGCTGTAGGTCATAGGTTAAGCTTGTGCTCTCTGGGAGAACATGTGACAACAAATCATGTGACTGCATGACATAACATGTGACAGACTCACAGGTCCTTGAGCCCTCCCACAGGTCCTCTGCTCTATCTACACATTAGGAGACTGTCTAAACATTAAAGTGATTCACACAACATTATGGAACAACTGGGGGAGACCTTGCAGGAGAGCCCTCAGGTCACTGAGGGTCTCAACCTGACATGGCCTATAGGTAGTACAGGACCATGTCCTGTACTGGGATATCACACTGTATATTCAGAAAATAAAAACACTTGGATTAAAAAAATATAGTTATAAATAGTAAAAAATAGTTGATACATTTTCTTTAAATGGTTTTCAGGGCAAATCTAAAGCTTATTTAAATACTTCCCCATGTATTCAAACAATAAAAGAGCACATACTTGCCCCTCTCTCACTTGCTTCTCGCACTTTCTGTCCCCGCTGTACTCCTATTAGCTTCCAATGACATCCCGCTTCCACACACTGTCTGCTTAGCTTTGTGATTGGCTGAACATGAATCGGATGTCATCAGAAACTGATAAAACAAGAGGGCAAAGGGACCGGAAGACCTGATGTGTGAGCAGCAGGGTAATGTTGGAGGAAAGTATGCTCTCTTTTATTGTTTTTAGACAGTTAACTATGTTTTATATTTGCCTGTTAAACCCCTTTAAAGGAAAACTGACAGCAGCATTACCCTCACCAACCCACACTAATAAAAAAAAATTGAAAGTTACCACTGCCCTGTAATACAAGCCCCTTCCAAAATATTTATATTGATTTCTTCAACATGTAGCCAATGCATGCCCTAAGATCAGCATGACAATGTCACCTGTATGGCTAATATACTAAAGCGGCTGCGCTCCTGGCTTCCAGGTAAATCAGGGAAGCGCTGCATGTGCACAAGTGGTACAAGATGTACCCGTTGTCACGCTGCATGCTGAAAAAAATCCATGTTAAAATTTAAGAAGGGGGCTGTATCACAGGGCCAGTGCGGGCAGGTATTACTGTGCACCAAGGTCTAAGGGAACACCCCAAGTGCATCAAAAATTTAACCGACATATTTCTATTATTCTCCATAACTTTGGACCTGGGCCACTGATCGGTAATCAGTAAAAAAGGTAGGTTAGTGTAGGTGACCCTGGTGTTTGTTTCCTAGTATTGATTCCTTGCAGTTTGTAAAGCAGATAATTTTATTAGAAAGAGCATGATGTAGGTACATATATGAGGGTGTGTATGCTTTATTTATCCACAAACAATTGTTTCAACCCTTCTAAGGTGACATATAGAGATGAGCGAATTTTTGAAAAAGCCTCAAAAGGGGTGTAAAACACTTTGCCATGTCATAACACACATAGGAACATGACATGCAGATTACAGGCATCGCTATTAGAATCACTGCCGCAGAGCATCTGGATGTGGCAGCAGGAACGGGAGATCATATGGCGTCACAATTGAAGAGATTAAAGAGATTTTTTAATGTAATTTTTATTTTATTTTATTTGAATCAATTAACATTTTTTTTAAATCCTTTTTTGAGGACCCATTCTGGTGATCATCAAGTAGGGGGTCCGTTACGAGGCGAGCTACCACCTGTTCCAGCCCCTGCCTCTCGGCACCCCCGCCCCCTTCCCGACTGTCTTACTCTGTGTGGAACTGCGAATGTTTCATTCAAAAAGTTATGGTTCATTGTTATCGCTCCAACCTGTTTCATTGGATTATTGTGGTAATTCCAGAGGTAATATATGACGACAACTAGAGAGGAGTGAATTTTCAAAAAATTTGATTAGTCCGATTTGATTAGCTCATCTCTATTGCGGACCCATTGTAGGGAAAGTCTGGTGCAGGCAGCTGCGGTAATTCCAGCTCCAATAGTGTATAATTTCTGCAGTGTAAACTAGGGAAAAGTTCCTAGTTATATCTTAAAATCGAGCTGGCGATCTGCCACGAGGCCAGCTACCGCGTGTCCCAGCCCCTGCCTCTCATCGTACCTCCATGCTCTCAGTGTCCACTTGAAAAGGGAGGGACTGCAGTATCAGCAACTTGGACAGGAGCACATTCAGGGCCATTGGATGAGTGGGCCTATAAAGCTAGAGGTGGCTGCAGTAAAAAAGCTCATACTTGTATCTTAAAATCGAGATGGCGGTCCTCCGCAAGACAAGGTACCACCTGTTCCAACCCCTGCCTCTCAGCGAAAGTGCGAATGTTTCATTTAATCAGTTATGGTTCATTGTTATTGCTCCAACCTGTTTCACTGGATTCTTGTAGTAATTCCACAGATAATATATGACGACGACCATAGGGCCTCACAATTGAAAAGATTGATGAGATTTTTGAAATTTTTTTATTTAAGATTTCGATTAGATTCACAAGTTTAATGTCCCAGGTGCCCGAAGCGTTTACTTTGAACTAATGCTGTATGACCACAATCTAACAAGCAGTCACATGGCGGCACAATGACAGAGCCTAGAGGTTGCAGCAGTCCGACAAGACCATAGGACCTCACAATTGAAAAGATGAAATATATTTTTTTTATTTAAATGAAAGAATTTAACCTATTAAGGGCGTAGCCCATTTTGACCTTAAGGACACAGCCATTTTTTGCAAATCTGACCACCTTCACTTTATGCATTAATAACTCTGGGATGCTTTTACTTATGAATTTGATTCAGAGATTCTTTTTTCGTGACGTATGCACTTATGAGGGGAGTACAATACACTCCACTACACTTAAAACAGTATTTGTCTAGAACAGCAGCAGGTGTGTACTTTTGGCTGGCCCTTCACAGTAACTAGGCCCGTAAAACTTTAACAGGAACAAAATCGTACACCACCTATGTACACACTGGTTACACTTAATAGAGGACAATATACTCTGCCACGCAACCTGTATTAGGCACCAATGGCAGGTAATTATGGCTTTTAGTGCTCACCTCTGCTCTCCCTAACTGGCTGGCTACTATTAGCTTTTCAGTTGTTGTACACACCGGTGCTGCAGCACACAGTCGCTGTGTAGTACACCCAAAATTGCACTTTCTCTCTCAATCTTTCTCCCTTCCCTATCAGTGCTTCTAGGCTGGATTTGGCTTTGAGGTGAATTGCTGCTGTGAAAATGCTTTTTTGTGCAACACACACTGCTCTCTGTCCCTCTCTCTCGCTGAAATAAAATGCTAATGTGACTGGCCGCAAGATGGCTGCCGATTAAATAGGGCCGTGACATCACAGGGGTGGCTGGCTGCTGATAGGCTGCATGCTACATGTGATTCAGGGTCATCCCGCCTACCCATCTTCCCACCTTCCCAGAGTTCCTTGCCACATGTCCTGACATGTGGAGCCGCCATCTTAGATGCCCTGGACCCTGGACTGCATTAAATAGAGTTTAATGAAGCAATTTTTTGCAATTGAATCGCTGCGATATTAGGATTCATTGTGAAGTGAATTTTTCCTGAAATTCGTAACAAATTTGGATTCGTAAGATTCGATTCGCTCATCCCTAGTGACATAGAAGCTGATAAGTTGGGTTTAGACGGTTGGTTTGCAGAAAAAATAAACATTTAAAAAAAAATTTACCTTTTGTATAACTTTTTATTTACCTAACTTTGTTACATTAAAGGGGTTCTCCCTTGCTCATACTGTTTTTTGTTATTATGTTTGTGTATTTTGTGTGTATAAGTATGTGTTTTTTATGTGCGTTGTGATTATGTATTTTCTTACCTTTTGTGAAGATCTGGAAGCTGGCCCCTTTTTCTTCCAGCGGCTTGCTGTGTAACCTCGGCCTCCGCCATGTTGTGTTCAATAAGTGGGATGTCGGGGGGTGTGTTATTGCTTCTGTCCTTCCTATCTTCTGACGTCCGAGGCAAATCTTTTCTTCCTGTTTCTTATGGGCTCAGCGACGAATATGCGGCCTCTTCCGGCGCATGCGCAGATAGTTTTTTTTTTACCAATAATTTTTTTGGTCTAATTGACAAACTGTCTGCGCATGCGCGAGTTCGCAAGTGCTACGCTAACAGCATAGCGTACGTTAGGTCTACGCTAATAGCGTAGCTTCGCGCAAGCGCAGACAGTTTGTCAATGAGACAAAAAAAACGTTATTGGTAAAAAAAACTAAAAAAACTATCCGCGCATGCGCCGGAAGAGGCCGCAGATTCGTCGCTGAGCCACGGAAGAAACAGGAAGAAAAGATTTGCCTCGGACGTCAGAAGATAGGAAGGACAGAAGCAAGAACACACCCCCCGACATCCCACTTACCGAACACAACATGGCGGAGGCCGAGGTTACACAGCAAGCCGCTGGAAGAAAAAGGGGCCAGCTTCTGGATCTTCACAAAAGGTAAGAAAATACATATATACATAATCACAACACACATAAAAAAACACATACTTATACACTCATAACACACAAACATAATAACAAAAAACAGTATAAACAAGGGAGAACCCCTTTAATGGAGTAATTTCAGACTCCAGAATGTCTTTTTGACTTCTTTGTGGATCGATATTTGACACTGCCCTGACCTTCATATCCTTTCTATTGAGGCAATCTAGTGTACTGTGTCAGAGGATACAAAGCTCTCTTAGAGTGCATTAGTGTACTTCTTGTTTTCTGCTTTTACCGACAGAGAACACTTCTCTGCCCCGAAGATGATGGCTGTGTGACCTCTAGAGGTTTTCTTTTCACTTTCATTTTTTTTTATAACTTAATCATAAACCATATAAAACAACACATTTCCCTTAAAGTTCTAACTTCTGAAATGTTTTTCTTATCTCAGATGTTCATCTCTTATAGCTTATTTTTTGCTTATTTGGCTGATCAGTGGTGGTCCTACCGCTGAGACCCTCACCAATGATGAAAACAAAGATTCATTGTCCACTGAGTGAATGGAGCAGTACACATGCCATGCTGGACCACCCCTCCATTCCCTTCGTATGGAACTTTACAGAACTTAGCAATTTTTGGAAGTCCAATAGAGAGTAAATAAAGCAGTGGCCGGCATGCATGCTGCTACTTCCTTCACTTGGGGGACAAGGGGCCTTCATTCTTGTGATTGGTGGGGGTCTCACTGAGCTAGTTGTACTTTGTACTGTGGATAGGGGATAACTATTATTCTTGGGATAAGCTGAGGGTGGTTTAAGAAAAATAAACTAATAACCACTTGTATTGCTACTGCATTTGGTTACCCAATTTCATTCTGACATCCGAGAAATTTGTCCCACCAGATCAGTAATGTGTGCCAAACAGAATGGGCACTATGTAATACTGGACAACAATATCCTTATATTGTCAATGGTCATTTGAAGTCTTATCTTTTATGATTGGTTTGACCTGATGAGAGCACCAGGGACAGAATACTTAGCATGATACTAAGGAGGAAGTGAATCCTTACTCCCCTAACCAAGTTAGAATGGCCAACTCTTGAACCAGGAGCCCAGCATAAAATCAGATTTAACCTTTGTTGGCAAATGTTCCAGCTAACACTACTTAATAAAAATCCACTGTAATAACTATGGGGGAGATTTATCAAAACACGTACAGATGAAAAGTTAACCAGTTGCCCAAACAACCAATTAGATTGCTTATTTTGTTTTTCAGAGGCCATTTGAAAGAAGCTATCTGGATGGTTACTATGGGCAACTGGTCCCCTTTTACTCAGCACAAGTTTTGATAAATCTCCCCCTATGATCTTATTTAGCTGTATCCTAAATATTCTAAATCCATACATTCTGACATATACCTAGGAAACCATCATATCCGCAGTGCACAATACTAAACAGTTATGTGGTTACTAGTAAATTTGGAATGAGGAACAATAAATATTTTTATTCACAACTAAACATTGAAAATTACAGTATATGCTGTAGATATTTAATATTCATCCTTGACAATCCAGTACAATTGGGGATCTCAAAGAATGTAAGGTTAGTTATATTTTGCAATATATTGCACATATCATGAGGGAAGGAGTTTGCTTTTTTTTAGAACAATCCCCACCCACATACCATATTAGAGAGGTCCTACATATACTCTAGATTGGAAATCCACAGCAAAGCAATATAATAGTTTTAACTTAAACCAAAACATTCATTCAAATGGGCAGTATGGTATACATTATTGCAAGCACTGGCATATTCACCCAGTGTTATCACTCAATGAATGACATTTCCAGCAGCAGAAGGACTGTTGCTTAGCCAATTTCTAGGTGAGCTCTGTTAAGAGAGAGGATTGTAACTGTTAGACAACCCTTTTAAGCTATGTGGGGATTTTTGTCAATTAATTTAACCCCTCCCATTTAGGGGTTGAAACATTGCATAGATGCGAGGGCAAGCATGGAAATACCCCCTCCTCCTCAGTGAACTGCATGCAGTGTAAGCAGCATAAACACTGCCATAAAATTATAAAAACAAGGATTTTAATGGACACTGTAATATACAAAAACTTTTTATATGTTTTACATCTTGGCAAAACATTAACCTTTCTAACAAACGTCATAAGAAAATTGAATTTTCTTTTCAATAGAAAGCATGGCTTATAAAATCATGGCTTTGTCCCAGCTGCAGCACAGGCATGGACAAAGTCCAGTAAATAAGGGTAGGCTAGCACTCCTCTGTGCTCTTTCCTGTCTGATAGCATTCCTCTGTGCTCTCTCCTGTCTGATAGTACTCCTCTGTGCTCTCTCCAGCCTGATAGCACTCCTCTGTGCTCTCTCCTGTCTGATAGGACTCATCTGTACTCTCTCTTCTGTATGATAGGACTCCTCTGTGCTCACTTCTGTCCGATAGGACTCTTCTGTGTTCTCTCCTGTCTGATAGCACCCCTCTGTGCTCTCTCGTGTCTGATAGGAATACTCTGTGCTCTCCTCTGTATGATAGTACTCCTCTGTGCTCACTTCTGTCTGATAGGACTCATCTGTGCTCTCTCCTGTCTGATAGCACTCCTCTTTGCTCTCTCCTGTCTGATAGTACTCCTCTGTACTCTCTCTGCTGTATGATAGGACTCCTCTGTGCTCACTTCTGTCCGATAGGATTCTTCTGTGTTCTCTCCTGTCTGATAGCACCCCTCTGTGCTCTCTCGTGTCTGATAGGAATACTCTGTGCTCTCCTCTGTATGATAGTACTCCTCTGTGCTCTCTCCTGTCTGATAATACTCCTCTGTGCTCTCTCCTGTCTGATAATACTCCTCTGTGCTCTCCTCTGTCTGCTAGTACTCCTCTGTGCTCTCTCCTGTCTGATAGTACTCCTCTTTGCTCTCTCCTGTCTGATAGCACTCTTCTGTGCTCTCTCCTGTCTGATAGTACTCATCTGTGTTATCTCCTGTCTGATAGCACTCCTCTTTGCTCTCTCTTGTCTGATAGTACTCCTCTGTACTCTCTACTGAATGATAGGACTCCTCTGTGCTCACCTCTGTCTGATAGGACTCTTCTGTGCTCTCTCCTGTCTGATAGCACCCCTCTGTGCTCTCTCGTGTCTGATAGGAATACTCTGTGCTCTCCTCTGTATGATAGTACTCCTCTGTGCTCTCTCCTGTCTGATAATACTCCTCTGTGCTCTCTCCTGTCTGATATTACTCCTATGTGCTCTCCTCTGTCTGATAGTTCTCCTCTGTGCTCTCTTCTGTCTGATAGTACTCCTCTTTGCTCTCTTCTGTTGGATAGCACTCCTCTGTGCTCTCTCCTGTCTGATAGTACTCATCTGTCTTCTCTCCTGTCTGTTAGCACTCTTCTGTGCTCTCCACTGTTTGATTGCACTCCTCTATGCTCTCGACTGTCTGATAGCACTCCTCTGTGCTCTCTCCTGTCTGATAGTAATCCTCTGTGCTCTCTCCTGTCTGATAGTACTTCTCTGTGCTCTCTCCTGTCTGATACCACTTTTCTGTGCTCTCTCCTGTCTGATAGCACTCCTCTGTGCTCTCTCCTGTCTGATAGTACTCCTCTGTTCTCTCTCCTGTCTGATAGCACTCCTCTGTGCTCTCTCCTGTCTGATAGTACTTCTCTGTGCTCTCTCCTGTCTAATAGCACTCTTCTGTACTATCTCCTGTCTGATAGTACTCCTCTGTGCTCTCTCCTATCTGATAGTATTCCTCTGTGCTCTCTTCTGTCTGATAGGACTCCTCTGTGCTCTCTCCTTTCTGATAGCACTCCTCTGTGCTCTCTCCTGTCTGATAGCATTCCTCTGTGGTCTCCTCTGTCTGATAGCACTCCTCGATGCTCTCTCCTGTATGATAGTACTCCTCTGTGCTCTCTCCTGTCTCATAAGACTCCTCTGTGCTCTCTCCTGTCTGATAGCACTCCTCTGTGCTCTCTCCTGTCTGATAGCACTCCTCTGTACTCTATCCTGTCTGATAGTACTCCTCTGTGCTCTCCCCTGTCTGATAGTACTCCTCTGTGCTCTCTCCTGTATGATAGTACTCCTTTGTGCTCTCTCCTGTCCTGACAGATAGGAGAGAGCACAGAGGAAAGCTAGCCCACCCTCACTTACTGGACATTGTCCATGCCTGTGCTTCAGCTAGGACAAAGCCATGATTTTATAAGCCATGATTTATATAAAAAGGAAATCAAATTTTCTTATTAAGTATATTTGAATGGACAGCATCAGCATCAGTTAAAAAGTAAATCACTCTAACCTCCTATGTGGAGCTGTAAATTTATATTCACCATCATCATAAATTGCTTAAACATATAGAAATATAGCATAGTGTGGTGATGGGTATGGAAGGGCAGATGCTATTAACCCTTTGTGATCGTGACGCCAGGGCGTGGTTTACCTATTTCACCACCCGAGGTATAGCCTATTATTCCTAGGCCAGGCACGGGGAAAATAATCTTTCCGACTAAATGTTATGAAAAAATGGCTCTTTACTGAGGCAGGCAAGGTGTTACAGTCTATACAACTAAGTTCAGTACCAAGGAGATGCAGGGTGAACTTAGGGAAGCTTATCGGCTTGCTGGGACTTGTAGTTGTAATTGACTTGACTGGGGCAGCCATGCTTGAATTAAGTAATTGACAGGGTTGATTCTGACTGACTACTTGGACTTCTGTAGTTTCCCCACTAGTTTAGTTCCTACCTTGCAGCTTTGACTTACAGGTGCAGGGGTTATTTTGCAGTAGAAGCATGGTTGCAGTACTAGGCCTCAAGCCTGCTTCTGGATCACACAGACTCCTCAGATCCTCACTTCACTGTACCTCAGCATGCACTAAGAGCAGGAGCTCAAGAGAGGGAGCTGAACCCTGACCTCACTATACTGGATAAGGGGGGCAGTTTAGAGAGTTCCCATTGCTCACTGATAAGCCACTTGTTCACCTTGCATACTCCCCTTGACATCAGGATTATTAATGTGGTGTCCCGGTACCGTATTACATACAGTACCTTGGTAGGGGTCCCCAAAGTCAGAGTTCCTAGGAACCGTGGGGTCCTCAGGTCTAGTCTTCCCCTAGTCACCCCTTAAATAATTAATATATTACTCAGGTAAATGTAAATAAATGTATATAGAAAGTGTACTTACCTTGTGCTTGCGTCGCAAGACCTGCAGGTCATGTGACGAGGCGCTAGTCTCTATGGTAGTTGAAAAGAACCTTTGGAGGTTCATAAGACATGTGATACCCACCATGCTTTATGAAGCTGATTGACAGATGACGTGGACCAATCGTAATACGGCCAGCCCCTGCCCCTATAAGGGAGCTGCAGCCAATGATCTCTCTCTTGTTCCTGTGCTGCCAAGCAAGCAGCATCTCTTGGGTTGCTGTCACTGAATGAGGTAGGACCTCCATAACTTTCAACAACAATTACTGGGCCAAAGCCTTGCGACCTCGGCTGAATTACAGAGTGAGTTCTTCTAAATTCCCCACAATTATTGGCAAGGACCCTGGACCTAAACATTACCCTAAATCCAGCGGATCTGCGCATACTAAATCCCTACAAGCTAAAGAACTTACTAAAAGTCCCAACCAACGGTCAATCTAAGCTAAGCTGTTCATAGACTCTGTTACAAAGACTGTTCTTATGTTCGCATGTTACAGAAAATCTTCAGTAAAGTTTTAGCAAGTTTTCAGCAAAGCTCTGGTAGTGGACAATACTTTATTCTGCAAACACCTACCGTCCTTGGGAAGGGTGGTGATAGGCCAAGTCATAAAGCATTTAACCATCACCCTGGCATCACGACTGACAAGGGTTTACAGCACCCTTTATAACCTGCACAGCAACATCCCGATCACCATTCACACCCACAAGGCACCACACTAAGAACATTATTTAAAGTGACAAACACCTCAAAAAATTAACCAACATTTAACCTTCGATTTTATAGTCCTTAGGAGGGATGTGGGCCCAGGGGGACACTGGAATAGAAGCCACCAAACAGGACAGGCAGGTGTACAGAATAACAGATTCTGCACTGGGCCACCACAATAGGTTTTCTCATTGTGGAAGTCATAATATAGGCTTAAAATTAACTCGTCACCATGAAAATGCAGGTAAATTCTATCATCAAAATGTTATAGAGCAGGAGAAACTGGACTGATTGATATAAAGTTATGTGGAAAAGATTCAGAATAACTGGTAATCTCTTCATTAAAATTTCTGTTCATTCAGAGCATAGGAGTCCAGTGGGCGGTGCTGATTAGTAAATTACAGTTATTTCTGCATGTACACTGATACAGAGATAGCTTACAATCACTGAGTAGGACCACTCACTTGACTCCTAAGCCAAAATGAACAGACATTTTAGTCTAAATCTTTATCCCAAAAAACTATATATAAATAAGTTAAGCTCTTCCTGCTCTGTAACCTGCCGCCAATGCATTAAACAGCCTTTCCATGGTGACAGGTTCCCTTTAAGGCCCTTCTCACACTACCATTATGACCCGGTAGTGTGACGGCCTTCAGGACCATCGGTAAGAATAGCGGGAGATAAAATAGTGCTTGCACTGTCTTTCTTTTCGCTATTCTCTCTGAAAATAGCGTCGCCCGACAGACCCAATTGACTATAATGGGGTCCATCGGGACCTGTTATTACCATTTGGACCCTCTCAAACTCAAAAAAAAAAAAAAGAGTTTGATGGCTGTTATTGACGGGCATAACAGTAGTGTAAACGAAGCCTAACTGATATTTCTAAAAGTAAAGGAATGCTGAACCGCAAGAGATTGTGTTAAATAAAACCTAAATCCAGATTGTTGGAAAGTTCTACTTACGATGACTATTAACAAGCTGTTTGGCCATTGTAGTAAATGTAGTCCATTAGGACGTTTCTTCACCCATTCTCCTCAGTCCATAACAGAACGATGTCACATTTTTTACTCTAATTACTTTCATAAGCCAACTGGGTGTTTTTCGTGATGAAGTTATCTAGTCCCAGCATATTTTATTCATATCATCATTAGGCTTTTATTGGCTTTATTGACAGCGCGTAGTCATTGCCTTTCGCTAACTCACTGGAACTGGGGATTCTGATAGCAGATACTGAAGGAAGAGTAATTAAGTTGGAGTCATGTGCGTTCCTGATCAGCGGGGCGTACATGGGGTAGTGGAAGACATTACTTTGCAGACGCCTTTAATGATGCCCCAATCTGAGTGAATAGTGTAATTAGCTGAGGTGTATACGCACGGAGTGCAGCTGAGTGAAGAGCCTCAGGCTTGTCTGATGAGCTCAGCATGTTCTATGTAAGGATTGTGAAGGAGCTGTCCTGCCTGCCGAGCTTCACACACCATCAGGACAATCTGTGACACGATATTGCACATTTGCACTCGACCTGGACAGATATCACTTGGTTAATTAAAGGATTCAACACAATGTCCAATACAGAAGTGGGAAGATATAGCTATCGCTGAAGACATTCTGTTCAGTGTACACCATGTATAATATATATATATATATATATATATATATATATATATATATATATATATTTACTTTAAATCGTTTTCTGTCTTAAAGGGGTACTCCACTACCTCAGCGTTCAGAACATTTTGTTCCGAATGGTGGGTGCAGGCTGCGGGGGTCGTGATGTCACACTAGACAGCTAGACTTGCATTGAAGGGGCATGGCGTGAAATCATGAGGGGTGTGGCCGTGACATCACGACCCCCGCAGCCCGCACCCACCGTTCAGAACAAAATCTTCTGAACGCTGAGGTAGTGGAGTACCCCTTTAAGGAAACATGAAAAGGTTTCTCGTTCATAGATTGATACTAGTGTTGCTCGCGAATATTCGCAATGCGAATTTTATTCGCGAATATCGCATATTCGCGAATTCGCGAATATTCGCGAATATAGCACTATATATTCGTAATTACGAATATTCGTATTTTTTTTTCTTTTCACAGTACACATCACAGTGATCACCCCTCTCTGCTTCCAGCTTGTGTGGTGTAAAGAAGGCTCTAATACTACTGTGTGAGACTGGTGTGCGAATTTTCGCATATGCGAAAATTAACATATGCAAATTTCGTATATGCGAATTTTTGCATATGTTAATTTTGCGTGCGCAAATTTTCGCATATGTTAATTTTCGTATATGCGAAAATAAAACGGAAATATTGCGAATATGCGAATATTCCCGAATATATGACAAATATTCGTCCATATATTCGCGAATATTCGCGAATTCGAATATGGCCTATGCCGCTCAACACTAATTGATACTGACATAAATTTTAATGCTCTGCTATATAATGTTAAATGGTCCTGATGTTGTGCAGTCCTATAATTTTGCGGCTACGTTTAATAAATAGTATCAGGGCAATTTCTAAATTCTATTAAAAACTGTTTCCTGATCCCAAAAAAAAATAATCATCTCACTTAAAGTGTGCCGCCTTTCTTCCAACCTTAGTTTGTTTTTGCTCTACACCCTGTTCCAAATTATTATGCAAATGCTATTTTCTCATTTACCTAAATAATTGATGTAAATAACAGTCTATTAAGAGTACATTTAACATTTTATTGAACAAACCTCCTAATGATAACAGTATTTTTAAAAATAAAAAAACTTACAATGCACTGTTCCAAATTATTACGCACAGTAAGTTTCCAAAACACTTTATAGGTTGTAAAGAACTGAAAATTGTAATTTGTTGTGTTTGCAGCATATTTACTGAAATTAAAAGCTATTTCAAACTTTTAACAACATTTTAACACTTTAAACATTTTAACAGGTCACGTTACATTTTATTTGATAGCAGCTTCACAAGTCTTGCATCCATTGAATTTGTGAATTTTTGGACAGTTTCTGCTTGAATTTGTTTGCAAAATGTCAGAATAGCCTCCCAGAGCTGCTGTTTGGATGTAAACTGCCTCCCACCCTCATAGATCTTTTGCTTGAGGATGCTCCAAAAGTTCTCAATAGGATTGAGGTCAGGAGAGGATGGAGGCCACACAATGACTTTTATCCCCATAGCAGCCATTGATGCTGTATGATGAGGTATTCTTTGCAGCATGAGATTGTGCATTGTCATGCATGAAGATGGTTTTATTACGAAAAGCATGGTTCTTCCTTCTGTACCAGGGAAGAAAGTGGTCAGTAAGAAACTCCACATACTTTGCAGAGGTCATCATTACACCTCCGGGGACCCTAAAGGGGCCGACCAGTTCTCTTCCCATGATTCTGGCCCAAAACATGACTCCAACACCACCTTGCTGATGTCGCAGCCTTGTTGGAACAGGGTGGCCATCCACCAACCATCCACTTCTCGATCCATCTGGACCATCCAGGGTTACACGGCACTCATCAGTGAACAGGACTGTTTGAAAATTAGTCTTCATGTATTTTTCTGCCCAATGCAGCCATTTCTGCTTGTGAGCATTGGTTAGTGGTGGCCGAATAAAAGGTTTATGCACAGTTGCAAGACTCTGGAGGACTCTACACCTTGGTGTCCCTGGGACTCCAGAGGCACCAGCAGCTTCAAATATTTGTTTTCTGCTATGTAATGGTATTTTAGCAGCTGCTCTCTTCATCCGATGCAGGGATCTGGCATAAATCTTCCTCAATGTGCCTTAATCTGCATTAACCTGTCTGTGCTCTGAATCAGCCACAAGTCTCTTAATAGTGTGATGATCATGCTTAAGTTTTCGTAAAATATCTAATGTTTTCATACCTTGTCCAAGGCATTGAACTATTTCACTCTTTTCGGCAACAGAGAGATCCTTTTTCTCCCCCATATTGCTTGAAAATGGTGCTCTGCTTAAAGTGGTACGCCACTCTCCGGCATTCAAAACATTTAGTTCCGAATGCTTGATCAGGATTCGGCGGGTCGCCATGTCCCCTTGTGATGTCACGCCCCACCCCTCATGATGTCGCACCTTGCCCCCTCTAAGTAAGACTATTGGAGAGGGTGTGACATCACACCCCCTCCCATAGACTTGCATTGAGGGGGTGGGGCATGATATCACAAGAGGCGAGGCGTGACATTACGAGGGGCGGAGCGTGATGTTATGAGGGGGCATGGCGACCCCCGAAGCCCGCACCAACATTCAGAACTCAATGTTCCAAATGTTGGGGAGTGGAGTACCCCTTTAATAATGTGGAACACCCACCTTTAGTAGTTTTTCTTTAAATTGCGCTCACCTGGCAATCTAATTATCACAGGTGTCTGAGATTGTTTTCAGTGATCAAAAGAGTCGAGACACAATGCCATCCATGAGATAAACTGAAAAACAAAATATTTTATCTTATTGAAACTTAAATAGAATTTGCATAATAATTCGGAACAGTTTATTTTTCTCAGTATTTGAGTAACATTAACCATTGTCGGCCATTTTAGCTCTCAAAAAGCTTTTTGCAAGTATTCGCTTTCATCTGGTCATCAAAGATTCCTTTTTTTTTTCCGGGTTCCTCAGGATTTAACCCCTAGAAGACATGGGGCGTGCTAGGAGCTGCGCTCACTTCATAGACAGTGATCCTACCACTGCCTATAATTAACAGTTTAGGTGCTGTGATCAATCGCATCTAAACAAGGGGCAGATGTGTTAATGCTGCTCATTTGACCCCACAGCACAATTGTGGGAGTCCAATAAATTAAAATGGTGGCGTAGGTCCTCTTACCAGCCTCCTGCCATTGGATCTGCACTCTAATAGTGCATCTTGATCGGTAGGGAACCGGTCTTACTGTTTAATGTTATTCAATTGCATAACATTATACAGTGAATGCAATCTAATGATTTCATATATATAAGTCCACAATGAGGGGGAAAATAAAAGTGTATTTATATTTTTTTTTTAATCATACAAAAAAAACATTTTCTAATAAAAATTAAATCACCCTCCTTTTCCCAGTTTTAAAAAAAATCTAAAAATAAACAAACATATTTAGTATTGCTGCGTGCAGAAATTTCTAAACTATTAAAGTATAATGTTTATGATACCACATTGTGAACAATGTTAACATAGAAAAATACCAAACACCAGACAAGCTGATTTTTGGTCACATCATATACCAGAAACAACTGAATAAAAAGTGATCAAAAAGTCCTATCAAAACAAAAATGGTGCAGATAAAAACTACATATAATGATGCAAAAAAAATTACTCTCATTCAGCCCCGTATGTGAAAAAATAAGAAAGTTATAAGGGTCAGAAAGGACAACTTTAAGCATACTAATTTTCTTGCAAAAAGTTCTAATTTAAGTTGCTGTTTTCTGTCTAACTGCTTTCCGATGACTCACGTCCCAGGAGCTGTGCAGTTCCTATGGGGATATTCTCCCGTCATGCACAGCTCCCGGGACATGACATCATCATTGAGCAGTTAGACAGAAAACTTCAGAAGCTAATAACTATTGGAAGGATTAAGATTTTTAATAGAAGTAATTTACAAATCTGTTTAACTTTCTGGAGCCAGTTGATATATAAAAAAAAGTTTTTGCCTGGAATACCCCTTTAAAGCTTTGTCATTAAAGGGTTAAACTGTGTTTATGTTTATTTACATATTTGTTCCTTTTATAGTCATAATTGAAGCCATTATATACAGCCTTTGGCGGTCCGGGCATGATGGGTGTTTTGCAAAAGCTGGAAGCATTTTGTTTGGCGAACACGGAATTATATTGTGCCATATCTGCTGTATGATGAATTCCATCAGTGTGCAAAAGACCCTCTTTTATTATTCTATTTCCTTTTGAAGCCAATAATAGTGTTTCATCATGCTCCACTAGATCATAATTGTGATTTATTTCATGAATTTGTGTTTTCTCTTATTCTACCAAGGTGGAACCAGTTGGATCTGGCCATCGTGCTCCTGTCTGTAATGGGAATCACTTTAGAAGAGATTGAAATTAATGCTGCTTTGCCTATTAATCCCACCATTATCCGTATCATGAGAGTACTACGCATTACTAGAGGTAATAATAAAAAACAAAACATATAGAAAAACAATGGTAAATTAATACAATATCATTAATTTTCTTAAAGGGGTACTCCGTTACCACACCTTTATGGTTATCTAGCGTGTTTGTAGCGAGTTGAGCACTTTTGTAATTCACATGTTATACATCTGTCCACAGCATGTCTGTTTTTTACTGACCTCTTTTCTGTGACGGACGTTTAGTAGTTTTTCTGGTTGCTTTTGATTGTCCTCCACACTCGCGGCCATGTTTGTTCACTGTTGTGGACAAGACGTCTGTGCTGCAGGCGTTGCTGTTTTTTTTTTCTCCTGAAATGGTTTCACCCCTTTTCCATACCCCCGTAATGAATATTCATTGAATTGTTGTTGTCCCGTGATTGGTTGGGAGTACCGTTTCTCTCCCTTCCTTTTTCGCACAGTACAAGATGACAGCGGGAGGATGGATTTCTCCTCCCACTGTCAGCCAGCCCTGCACCCGCGGCTCACACTGTACTGAGTACCCTGTATCAGCGCTGCGGCTGACATGTAAGCCCTTCCCCGCCATGGGGACCATGCGCCCATGGAGGGAATCAGTGTATCAGCACAGTGCGGGGGGAATCAGGATAATCTGCTATCATGATTCCCCCCGCAGGTGCACGGTCCCAATGGCGGGGGGAATTAGTAACATGTCAGCCGCAACGCTATCATGATTCCCCCCACGGGGCACACTGTCAGTTTCTCACCCCGCAGTCCCCACATCAGGGATTAATTAATTGTCAACCGTAGCCCATGTTCCCACATCGGGGAACTAAGCATGGTAACCAAGCATGGTAACAGACGCTGACTGGCCAACATCCTGGTCACGTGTTATGGACCCAGATGATTGGGCTGACAATGTGCTTAGCTCATAACCAATGCTAAGCACACATCCAGACTAGATAGAGAAAAAAAAAGAGGCAAAGTATACTAATGAGCAGGGCAGGGAAAGGGCGTGCTAAAGGGGAAAAAAGCCGGTCAGAAACAGGGCTGGGCGGCAACGCAAAACAAGTTGGGCAAGGCACTGAAAGAGGAGACAGGCTACGAGGTATGCTGGGACCTGTAGTTTCTAAAATAAAGGCAAAAGAGAAATAGATGCTACACTACATGCACACACTGTGCAAAGAAGGGAAAGGAAAGACAAACAAAGAGCAAGCATGAGACCAGAGATAACAAGAAAACTCACCTGCAAGGGTAAGTAGAAACTGAAAAAACACATTGGCCACCGGAGTACCCCTCTAAATATCAGAATTTTTATCATACATGATGTCGTTCCTTTGTTAACCCCCTCGGTGACATTGTGTTCTCAAATGACTCTAATTTACAGTGTTAAAGCTGCTGAAAATGGCAACAGGGATGAGAGCGCTGCTAGACACTGTCGTCCAAGCTCTGCCACAGGTAATGAAAGGCTAAAACTCTCGTCTTGGTTGTTGTATCATTAATGTCTTTGATTTTTTATTATTTATAATTTTTTTTATCTAGAAATTATACAGTGGGAGTTTTTGTTTCTATAATTTACATAATTTTTTGCATTGTTTATTATTCTTACAGTTATATTGGTTTTCCCTTTTGTGCTAGAAAATGCTGTATAAATAAACCTTAAATTTATAATATAAATATATGAATATTATTTGTGTTACTGGTAAAAAAACAAACAAACAAAAAAAACACCACCGAAGCAAAAATCCCGACGTGTTTCGACCATCAAGGTCTTAAAGGGAACCAAGCACAAAATGTTACCATGTATAATGCTTGGCAAGGCGTTATGTAGGTAAAATCTTTATCCTCACCATCCCTGGGGGATGTTTCTGCTCCCAGGGATGATGGATATGAAGTTATTAAGTCTCCCCCACCGCCCCATAAGTAGTACCCTGGGCGGGAAACTATACTTACCAGGTCCCGGCTAAGGCTCTAGTGACGACCCTCTTGGCTTGATTGACAGTCCGTGTCACCACTCTGCTCCTTCTGCTTAGGTAGCAGAGCGATGACATGGACCATCAATCAAGCCAAGGGGGCATCATTACAGCCGGAGTGACAGGACCTGGTAAGTATAGCATCCCGCCCAGGGGACTACTTAAAGGGTGGTAGGGTAGACTTTGCTTTGACACCACTTGAGTTAATCTTTCAAAACTCCTTAAGATTAAATCAAATTTGCAAATGTAGTAGCTGATTTATCAATGGCGACAATTTAAAATTTTTGCTAATAATCACTTCAAATATCCAAACAATGATAAACTCCCACCATACGTACAGTATATGTGAATATAGCATATTTCTTTAGAGACAAAAACTGAAAAATAGTGGGGGAGATTTATCTAAACCTGTCCAGAGGAAAAGTTGACCTGTTGCCCATAGCAACCAATCAGATTGCTTCTTTCATATTGAAAAGGGCCTCTAAAAAAAATGAAAGAAGCGATCTGATTCAGCTAATCAGATTTCAGCTTTGGTTTTTAAAAAGGCCTAAAAAATTAAATCTTATTGGTTGCTATGGGCAACTGCCCTACTGTTCCTCTGCATAAGTTTTCATAAATCCTCCAAACACTCTTCATAATCAACATAATTTAGGTATAGAAGCGTCTATCCGGCCACAGAGAATCTGTAACATAGTGTTAATAAATGTAATGTATACCCCTGAAGGAAGTTACATAATGAATCACAATGTGTAAGGAGATGATATGGGAGTTCTGCAGAGCGTGTCACAATGAATTTCTCAGTATAGATTATGTATTCTTACTCTTCTGGCTAGCGATAGTGTTTACTTGTGTTGATATGCGAAACATAATCATATGATACAGAACATAGAAAGTAATAAATGAGTGCAGCCTGCGGGTCCCAGAGTTTGCTATTATTGTGCTACTGTGGATGGATACGGTTGCTGAGCAGCCATTCTATATATATTGGCTGCTGTGGGAAAATCACACTATTTTTTTTCTCTCACAGTTTGATAAACCTGCGCCATAAAGTTCCTCATACAGTTATAGATTTCCTTACACAGTTCTGGAATTCCTAACAGAGTTATAGAATTTTTCACACTGTTATAAAGTTCAAACACCTTAATCTCCCTTTGGGACCACACACAGTCATATTGCCCCCATACAATAATGAGGGCAGATGTTGTTACCCAAGGGGCAGATGGCATTAAGCCCTTGTATTCGTGATGCCAGGGCGTGGTTTAGCCTATAACCACCCAAAGGTATATCGCTGGATCCTGGGCTAGGCACGGGGGCAATAAAGACTCTGACGTCAAGTTACGAACAACGGTAGCTTTACTGAGGGTAGACAGATGGTAAAGTCTATACAGTTCAGCCAGGGCCCAAGGAGGTGATCAATGACTCAGAGACCTTAAGGGCTTGCTGGGACTTGTAGTAGGACTAGGCAATTTAGTGCACGCCACGCTACTTGACAATTTGACAAAGACTGACTTGACTGATGACGGACAATGCTGTTGACTGGGGCTGCAGGACTTGACTTGAGGCCTCCAATCCTCTGGACACACACACTAGGCACGACTGACCTCAGCAAAGACTTGGTGCAAAAGAGAAAGAGCTAGCTCCACCCAGGGCTTATATGGAGGACACTAGCAGGGAGCCCATATGTCACTCTTGGGATCACCTGGTCACTGGTACCTCCTCGGTAACAACCACATGGTATAACTCTTAAAGAGATAACACATTTTATACAGTACAACATATTTACAATGGGAAAACAAATGCAGGGGGCCCTGGGGACACTGAAGGAAGCTGCCTGACAGGGCAGTGAAAGTACGGGGTAGCACCTCCCATACTGGGCCACCACAAACACTCCCTCTTAATTAAAGTCATCCTCAATGCCTAGTCCTGGAGGGCAGAGGACTGAAGTGGCCAATGGGGCCTAGTGACAGTTCCTGGGGCATTTATGCACAATGTCCTTCTCAGGTCTGGATTACAAAACAAGGTAATGATGAGTCCATGTGGCATGTTGAATGTCCACACATGCTCTGGTATTTTAAGATAGTAACATGTGGGGTTGATGAACCTTGTAACTGCATTAGCAACTCACTCTTAAGACGATATTATATACAAATTGTGCACTGGGTTGCCTGAGGCTCTCTGCCCAGCAGCCTTGGCTGCTGGGGTCCCTCGGTATTAAAACTATTCTCCCCCAGAACTCTACACATTTTTACACCATACAACAGTGTTACCTTTACTTTCAGCAATCTTGTCACTCTACGTGCATTATCTAGACTTCAGGTGAACCCTCTGGCCAGTAAAGTATGCTGTGCATGCGGACAGAAAAAATGTTAGACGGCTATATACTCTAGACATGGGTGGACTGGAAAATATACAAGGCTTCAGTCCTAATCTAGACATTGACATTTGACTAGACTAAATTAGTAATAAGTATACTTACTATACTGGACTATAGGTGACATAACTTTTATACGTGGTACTACAGCTTAATCTTTGTACCTTTCTGGTAGTTGTCACGGCGGTAAGGCAATGACTACGCTTTTCCTGACTGGGTCAGGGTACCTCCCATATATATTGCCATGACTAAAAACACTTTGCACTTTAGTCATTTCTGTACAAACATATTATACACATTTTATTACGGCACACCAACATAAGTATTTACTCGTGCAAAAATTATAGGCAAAAATATATTGCTCTAATGATATATAAACAGATTTTCATTGTACGGCTCTACAGTTCAGGTACATTTACAGTTCAGGTACATTTTGAGCTAAAAGCCGGGCAGGAACACTTACGCATGTGGTTACAAGTAAACTTCTTGACAAGTTCGTCAGGTACTTCTTCTTGAACGTTGCAGGAACCTATAAACAACAACAATGCTTTTGCATGAAACACAGTCTCACGACTCAATAGTAGTAAACATCTTGCAATCTTCAAACACTATGGCCTGGCAACTTTCCATCCCAACCTCAATGGTCACCTTGCTTTCTAGGCTGGGACACGACACATGGGACAATCTGGAATCACAGATGGTCAGGCTTACTGTGACCACCACTTGTACAGCAGCATCTTGCGCCACTGGGGGGGTCAAGTGTAGGTGCCTATTGGGTCAGCCAAACCTCCTCCTCAGCAGGAGTAGGCCGAGGCACTTTGGTTGCTGCCCGTTGGTAAGGCCAAACCTACTCGACCGCAGGAGCAGGCCTGGGCACATCTGTCGACGACCCTCGACGCAGATACTTGCGGTCCATGACAGGTGACTCAGAAATCCATTCTTCTTGGACGACTTGCCCCTTGACGCTTGGTGGCAGAAGACCAAATGGATCTGAATCCCAATCTTCAGAGGGGAAGTAGGCGAAGGGAATTTGTGTTGGATTCTTGGGCCTAGTGACGGCTGCTTCCCATTCCCCTTGCTGGCTCTGTACCAGGGTATACTCTACAATCTCCCCACTCTCTAGGGAGTGTAAAGGTGGAGGGAGGTAATCTCTCTTCACCGCTCTCCTGTTGACCAGAATAGTACCACCATGGTGACAGTCCATTAGTGTGCCATACCCCCTCACTCTGTCGAATGACTGTGGCCCTCCGCTGTTCTAGGGGTGGCTCTCCCTCTCCAGGTTGTTCTTGCCTTCTTATGTACAAGGCCTCAAGACTCTTAGTGTCCTGCTGCTGGACTTGACGGACTTCATAAGGTATGACTTTAGGGCCATACTCCTTTCTGTTCCCTTAGCTCTTCCATGATGGTAGCCAATTCGGCCTCCCATTTGGCCTTCTCGGCCTGGGCAGTTAGGACAAGAGGATGAGACTTCCCTGGCAGGGGTAGCAGATGGTTCCTCATGAAATGAATAAGTGCCATCTCATCGCCAAATAGCCACTTGGGTAGCGGTGGTGACTGGCAACGTGCTGGGGGTTGCTGGACTTGGGGAACTGGCTCTGGACTGGGGGTAGATAGAGAGGTAGAAAACTTCTGACTCATCTGTGTAGATCCCCAGGTCCTGTGGTGGGGTGACAGCCTCACCAGCGACGGCTCTCGTGAAGACTTTGTTGTATGTTCCGCCGGGGTTGCAGGCCAGTCTCAGTCATCCTCGGGCAGCGGGACTTGATAGCAGGCCTCCTCGGCCCCGAAGGAGATCTTCTGGAGAGGGCACCATCTTGGGACTCTCTGCACGTGTAGTCTGCTGCGCATCCGCCATCTTCCTACTCTCACCAGGAACTTAAGCAAGACTGAAGAGGTCTGGCTCCGCTTCTTATACTGGTCTCCAGCAAAGTGGCTGCCGCCCGGAAATTTGTCATCAGCAGGGCCTGGGACCAGAAGTGACTCAGCGGTGCATCCTCTTCTTCGGCAACAAGGGGTGGACCCTGAGTTCCACTTAGGACTAGGAACTGCGACTTGGCTTCACGCCCAGGAGCGGAACGCTGGCTCTGGCGGGATCCTTTCTTGTGATTTTCCTCCAACAGATTAACCCTTTCAGGTATGGCGGCAGACATCTTGGCACGTAACATTTCTTCAGTATGGATTTTGCAAATAGTGTTCACGACTTTAGGGTTATTCTCAATAGCAGATTAAAGGCTTTTCTTCACCTCCCCCTCTATTTCACAAGCACCTCGGGTAAAACATTTTCCACTGACAAAGTCCCATACACTTTCTGGCATCGGCATGCAATTTTCTGACAATACTGTGGCTGCAAGACTTGACTTGAGGCCTCTGGACACACACACTAGGCACGAGTGACTTCAGCAAAGACTTGTAACAATTACATGGTATATCTCTTAAAGTGATAACACATTTTATACAGTACAACATATTTACAATGGGGAAACTAATGCAGGGGGCCCTGGGGACATTGAACGATGCTGCCTGACAGGGCAGTGAAGGTATGGGGTAACACCTCCCATACTGGGCCACCACAAAGTGTCTCCACTTTGAGCCTCCATACAGTAGCAATGTTTACCTTTGAGACTGTATATACTGATGCACTGGACCCCAATTAATAGTGCCTTCTGTGTCTAAATGAAAACGAAAGAAAACACCTCAAACTCATCTTACCCTGTTTCCACAACAGGTGTCTTTGTTCTCTTCCTTCTGTCTGCTGTCCATACTCTGGTGCAGGGTATGTGATGCCATGATATAGGGGGAGATTTAGCAAAACCAGTGTAGAAGAAAAGCTGACCAGTTGCCCATAGCTACCGATCAGATCACTTTTATAATTTTTAGAGGCCTTTTTCAAAAATTAAAGAAGCAATCTGATTGGTTGTTTTGGGCAACTGCACCACTGTTCTCTTACACAGATTTTGATTAATATCACCCCTAGTACACCGTGTCAAGGGTTTAAGTTCAGTTTATGTTCACTGTTTTAGTGGCAATTGTGGCATATGTGAAGCATGTGGGCAATGTTGTAAGTGGCTTGTGTCACAAGATGTCACAGGACATGGATATAATAGCAGAAAAGGATTGTACATAGGGTTACCATTTTTTATTTTACTGGTGCAGCTGGTATTTCCATCTTCCTGCCAGTAATTTTGCATGTAAAATACAGGCCCGGCCAGAAGCAGATCAGCCCAGGGATTGACGGGTTGGGCACTGCCCAAGGGACCGGGATAGAGATGGGGCCGCTACCAGCGTGTTCTTTTTTTTTAACACTTACTAGGCATGGCTGCTACAAGGCAGAAAGACAAAAATAACTGGTGACCAGAAAGGAGCGCGAAGGAGAAGTTTCTCTGCCTCTTCCCCCTCTGTTGTGATCTCCATTGTCAGGAGTCAGCTCATTTGCATAATTTACTGAAACTTCTGGTCCCTGGCTGCTCCAGCACACAGGCTTCTCAGTGTGTGAATCCTCCGCTGTGCTGTGATCCCCCTCTTACACATACCCCTTATACCTGGACCCAATATATGCTCCTGGCTGAGCCTGGTACCGCAGGGAGCTGTGTGTAGAGCAGTGGTCTCCAACCTGTGGACCTCCAGATGTTGCAAAACTACAACTGCCAGCATGCCCGGACAGCCAGGGAGCAGCATGAGGAAGTCCTGTCGCACTGCAGCAGGTCTGCAGTCCCATGGGTGAGTGTACAAAGATGGGAGTGTACAAAGAGTGTACAAAGAGCACACATGTGTTCTTGTGTCCTGCTATAGTCCCCTCATGTGTCCTGCTGTAACCCCCCATATCTGCCCTGCTGTACTCCCCCATATGAGTCCAGCTGTAACCCATTATATCTGCCCTGTACTCCCCCAAATGAGTCCTGCTGTAAACATGGATGGGCACACAGGGGGACACATGGACCCTTTTAACCCGTTGCCATCTAAGGAAGTAGCCGACATGTGGCGATCGCCGTGGCCGGCTATTAACCTTTTAGATCACCGCTGTCTAAAGGGACATTTAAACCATTCCTGGTGGTCCAGGGGGCTTTATCAATCGAGCACACAGATCTATGTAGTTCTATGGAACCACATTAATTTGTATGAGGAATCTAATGATTCCTCCTAAAAGTCCCCTAAAAGTGTAAAAAAAAAAAGTTTAATAAAAAGCTTAACCCCTTAAGGAGATGCGCCGTAAATGTACGGCACTGCATAGATTCACTTAGCGCACAGTGCCGTACATTTACGACGCTGCTGTGACGCGTGCGCAGGAGCTGCGCTCACTTCATTCCCGGTGGGTCCCAGTGGCTGTCAGCAGTCATGGACCCACTGGTAATGGCAGATATCAGCGATCGTGCTGATGTCTGCCATTAACCCCTCAGATGCCGTCATCAATACAGATCACGGCATCTGCGGCAGTGCGGCACTTAAAATGGCTGATCTAATCAGGGGGAACAGATCAGCCAAAATGGCGGATGGAGGTCCCCTCACCTGCCTCCGTCCGTCTCCTGGGGTCTTCTGCACTGATCTGCCTTCCAGCAGACCAGAGCAGACGATTGCCGATAATACTGATCAGCACTGAACAGTATTAGCAATCTAATGATTGCTATAAATAGTCCCCTATGTGGACTGTAAAAGTGTAAAATAAATGTAAAAAAAAAGTGAAAAAGCCCCTCCACCCCAATAAAGTTTTAAATCACCCCTTTTTCCCTATATTAATACACAAAAGCGCAAAAAAAAGAAATCATATTTGGTATCATGCGTAAATGTCCGCACTATAAAAATATAATGTTAATGATCCCCCTACGGTTTGTCACATCAAAGCGATCAAAAAGTCACATGCGCAAACATGGTAATAAAAAAAACTACAGATCATGGTGCAAAAAGCCCTCACACATCCCTGAATATGGAAAAAAAAGAAAGTTAGAGTTGGTCAAAATAGGGAAATTTTAAACGTACTGATTTTGTAAAAAAAAAAAAAGTTTGAGATTTTTTAAAAGCATTACAATAATAGAAATGTATGTAAACCATGGGTATCATTTTAATCATATTGACCCAGAGAATAAAGAAAATATGTAATTTTTACTGTAAAGTGTACATCGTGAAAACGAACGCCCTCAAATCTTCAAAATTATGATTTTCGCTTAAATTTCCTTACACAGAAAATATTTTTTTGGGTTTACCATACATTTTAGGGTAAAATGAGTGATGTCATTACAAAGTGCAACTGGTCACGCAAAAAACAAGCCCTCATATGGGTCTGTGAATGGAAATATAAAAGAGTTATGAATTTTAGAAGGCAAGGAGGAAAAAACAAAAAACACAAAAAAAAAATTCTGTGTCCTTAACCCCTTAAGGACCCAGCCCAAATATACCTTAAGGACCCGGCCATTTTTTGAACATCTGACCACTGTCACTTCAAGCATTAATAACTCTGGGATGCTTTTACCTTTCATTTTGATTCCGAGATTGTTTTTTCGTGACATATTCTACTTTATGTTAGTGGTAAAATTTTGTCGATACTTGCATCATTTCTTGGTGAAAAATTCCAAAATTTGATGAAAAAATTGAAAATTTTGCATTTTTTTTACTTTGAAGCTCACTGCTTGTAAGGAAAATGGATATTCCAAATAAATTATACATTGATTCACATATACAATATGTCTACTTTATGTTTGCATCATAAAATTGACGAGTTTTTACTTTTGGAAGACATCAGAGGGCTTCAAAGTTCAG
Source organism: Hyla sarda (assembly GCF_029499605.1). NCBI lineage: Eukaryota > Metazoa > Chordata > Amphibia > Anura > Hylidae > Hyla > Hyla sarda. Next base: position 66,435,758 of record NC_079194.1, on the reverse strand, counting down.
CAGCAATTTTCCAATTTTTCACAAAATTTTCAAAATCGTAATTTTTCAGGGACCAGTTCAGGTTTGAAGTGGATTTGAAGGGTCTTCATATTAGAAATACCCCACAAATGACCCCATTATAAAAACTGCACCCATCAAAGTATTCAAAATGACATTCAGTAAGTGTGTTAACCCTTTAGTTGTTTCACAGGAATAGCAGCAAAGCGAAGGAGAAAATTCAAAATCTTCATTTTTTACACTCGCATGATCTTGTAGACCCAGTTTTTGAATTTTTACAAGGGGTAATGGATGAAAAATCACCCCAAAATTTGTAATCCAATTTCTCTTGAGTAAGGAAATACCTCATATGTGTATGTCAAGTGTTCGGCGGGTGGACTAGAGGGCTCAGAAGGGAATGAGCGACAATAGGATTTTGGAGAGGGAATTTTGCTGAAATTTGTAGTGTAATTTCTCTCGAGTACGGAGATACCCCATATGTGGCCCTAAACTGTTTCCTTGAAATACGACAGGGCTCCAAAGTAAGAGAGCACCATGAGCATTTGAGGACTAAATTAGGGATTGCATAGGGGGTGGACATAGGGGTATTCTACGCCAGTGATTCCCAAACAGGGTGCCTCCAGCTGTTGCTAAACTCCCAGCATGCCTGGACAGTCAGTGGCTGTCCAGAAATGCTGGGAGTTGTTGTTTTGCAACAGCTGGAGGCTCCGTTTTGGAAACCCTGCCGTACAAGACGTTTTAAATTGTTTATTGAGGGGGGGGGGGGGAGAGTGTAAGGGGTGTTTATGTAGTGTTTTACCCTTTATTAGGTGTTAGTGTAGTGTAGTATTTTTAGGGTACATTCACACTGGCGGGTTACGGTGAATTTCCCGCTAGGAGTTTGCACTGCGGCAAAAAATTTGCCACAGCCCAAACTTGAAGCAGGAAATTTACTGTAAACCCGCCTATGTGAAAGTACCCTGTACGTTCACATGGGGGGGCAAACCTCCAGCTGTTTCAAAACTACAACTCCCAGCATGTACTGACAGACCGTGCATGCTGGGAGTTGTAGTTTTGCAATAGCTGGAGGCACACTGGTTGGAAAACCTTCAGTTAGGTTCTGTTACCTAACTTAATATTTTCCAACCAGTGTGCCTCCAGCTGTTGCAAAACTACAACTCCCAGCATGTACTAATCACCGAAGGGCATGCTGGGAGATGTAGTTATGCAATAGCTGGAGGTACCCAACTACAACTCCCAGCATGCCGAGACAGCTGTTTGCTTTCTGGGCATGCTGGGAATTGCAGTTTTGCAACATCTGGAGAGCTACAGTTTTTAGACCACTGCACAGTGATCTCCAAACTGTGGACCTCCAGATGTTGCAAAACTACATATTCCAGCATGCCCAAACAGCTGTCTGGGCATGGTTGGAGTTGTAGTTTTGCAACATCTGGAGGGCTACAGTTAGAGACCACGGTCTCAGACTGTAGCCCTCCAGATCTACTTACCGGCTTCCATAGGATCCCGGCAGCCGTCCTCTTCAGACGCACGTGACGCCGCCCGCCGATCATCGTCGCCGCAGCCTCCGGACGGGTAAGTGGACGTCGGCGCCCGGTCCCCTTCGGTTCCCCGTTCTGCCCCGTCTATTGTGGGTGGGCAGGACGGGGAAAACAAAAGTTAACCCCCCCGCCCCCGGTCTGCTATTGGTCTTCGCCTCTGACGATCAATAGCAGACCAATAGCAGGGATAGGAGGGGTGGCAACCCTGCCACCTCACTCCTATGCCTACAGGGGGATCGTGGGTGTCTTAGACAACCGCGATCCCCCTTCTATTCCGGGTCACCGGGTCACAATAGACCCGTATGACCCGGAATCGGCACAAATCGCAAGTGTGAATTCACTTGCGATTTGCGCCGATCGCCGACGGGGGGGGGATCTGATGACCCCCCTGGGCATTTGCACGGGGTGCCTGCTGATTGATATCAGCAGTCACCCCGGCCCGGTCCCCGCCCGGCGAGCGGTGGGGACCGAAATTCCCACGGGCGTATGGATACGCCCTGGGTCCTTAAGTACCAGGACGTCAAGGCGTATCCATACGCCCTAGGTCCTTAAGTGGTTAAAGGAGTATTCCGGCGCTAAAATACGGGGACCCCCGTGATCTTCCACGCCGCACCCCGTTAGAATCAGTCCCCGGAGAGTGTTCGCTCCAGAACTGATTACTGGCGATCACAAGAACGGAGCATAGTGATGTCATGGCTCCGCCCACCATGCTGCACCCACCTTTAGCGGCTTCCGGTACCACTGGAGGTCCTCAGGCCACGAGGATGGAGCATAGTGACGTCACGCTCCGCCCCCTCAATGCAGCTGTCATGCCCCTACAATAGACTTGCATTGAGGGGGCGGAGTGTGACGTCACACGGGGCGGAGCCATGACATCACTATGCTCCATCCTCGTGGTCGAGATAGACTTAGCCTGAGGACCTCCAGTGGTACCGGAAGCCGCTAAAGGTGGGTGCAGCATGGTAGATCCCGGGGGACCCCAGCGGCGGGACCCCTGCAATCTGACATCTTATCCCCTATCCTTTGGATAGGGGATAAGATGTCTAGGGGTGGAGTACCCCTTTAAGGTCAAAATGGGCTGTGTCCTTAAAGGAGATATCCAGTGCTGAAAAACTTATCCCCTATCTTCAGGATAGGGGACAAGTTTCTGATTGCAGGGGTCCGACCGCTGGGGCCCCCTGTGATCTCCTGTACGGGGCCCCGGCAGCCCGTAGGAAGGGGGCGTGTTGACCACCGCACGAAGCAGCGGCTGACACCCCCCCTCAATACAACTCTATGGCACAGCCGGAGCGCTGCCTTTGGCAATTTCTGGCTCTAACATAGCGATGTATTGAGGGGGCGTGTTTGCTGCCGCTTCGTGCGGTGGTCGACACCCGCTATCTGGCCAGCGAGCCGGGGCCCCGTACAGGAGATTGCGGGGGGGGGGCCCAGAGGTCGGACTTAGGATAGGGGATACGTTTTTCAGCACTGCACTATCCCTTAAAGGGATTAAAGAAACACACCAATTAACCCCCTTCCATATTAAAAGTTTGAATCACCCTCCTTTTCCCAAATATACAGGGTGGGCCATTTATATGGATACACCTTAATAAAATGGGTATGGTTGGTGATATTAACTTCCTGTTTGTGGCACATTAGTATATGTGAGGGGGGAAACTTTTCAAGATGGTTGGTAACCATGGCGGCCATTTTGAAGTCGGCCATTTTGAATCCAACTTTTGTTTTTTCAATAGGAAGAGGGTCATGTGACACATCAAACTTATTGGGAATTTTACAAGAAAAACAATGATGTTCTTGGCTTTAACGTAACTTTATTCTTTCATAAGTTATTAACAAGTTTCTGACTAGTGTTGCTTGCGAATATTCACAATTCGAATTTTATTCACGAATATTGCATATTCGCGAATTCGCGAATATTCGCGAATATAGCCCTATATATTCGCCATTACGAATATTCAGGTTTGTTTTTTTTATAAAAAAAAATTTTCACAGTACACATCACAGTGATCATCCCTCTCTGCTTCCAGTTTGTGTGGTGTAAAGAAGGCTCTAATACTACTGTGTTAGACTGGTGTGCACATTTTTCCATATGTGCAAATTCGCATGTGCAAATTTTCGAATATTCGAATTTTCGCATATGTTTATTTTTGTTTATGCTAATTATCCCATATGCTAATTTTAGCATATGCGAATTTTCGCGTATGCGAAAATATACTGCGAATATTACGAATATGCAAATTTAGGGAATATATGACGAATATTTGTCCATATATTCGCGAAATATCGCGAAAATGGCCTATGCTGCGCAACACTATTTCTGACCACTCATAAAATGTGTTCAATGTGCTGCCCATTGTGTTGGATTGTCAATGCAACCCTCTTCTCCCACTCTTCACACACTGATAGCAACACCGCAGGAGAAATGCTAGTACAGGCTTCCAGTATCCGTAGTTTCAGGTGTTGCAGAATGGGCAAAACATAAATTGGAACAGGACCCTCAGTTTACGCAGAAGATTTTGTTCAGTGATGAGGCAAACTTTTATGTGAATGGTGAAGCTAACAAACAAAACCACCGCTATTGGTCTGACACTAACCCACATTGGATAGATCCCTCCAAGACTGTTGGAACACAAAAATTGATGGTATGGTGTGGTATATGGGGTACAAAGATAGTGGAGCCATTCTTTATCAATGGAAACCTCAAGGCCACTAGATATGAGAAATTGCCACATGATGATGTGTTTCCCTCTTTATGCACTGAAGCTGCACGTTCCCTGAGTTTTTCCAGCAAGATGGCGACCACCACATTATGGGTGTCAGGTCCGAGCATTCCTAGATGAACAGTTTTCTGGAAAGTGGATTGGTCGTCGTGAGCCAGTTGAATGGCCCCAAGGTCTCCCGATCTGACCCCCTTAGACTTTTATCTTTGGGGTTATCTGAAGGCAATTGTCTATGCTGTGAAGATACGAGATGTGCAGCACCTGAAACTACGGATACTGGAAGCCTGTGCTAGCATTTCTCTTGCGGTGTTGCTATCAGTGTGTGAAGAGTGGGAGAAGAGGGTTGCATTGGCAATCCAACACAATGGGCAGCACATTGAACACATTTTATAAGTGGTCAGAAACTTGTAAATAACTCATGAAAGAATAAAGTTACGTTAAAACCAAGCACATCATTGTTTTTCTTGTGAAATTCCCAATAAGTATGATGTGTCACATGACCCTCTTCCTATTGAAAAAACAAAAGTTCGATTCAAAATGTCCGACTTCAAAATGGCCACCATGGTCACCACCCATCTTGAAAAGTTTCCCCCCACACAAACAGGAAATTAATATCACCAACCATTCCAATATTATTATTAAGTTTTATCCATATAAATGGCCCACCCTGTATAATAAAAATAAACATATGTGGTCACCGCATGTGTTAATGTCTGAACTATAAAAATATGTTGACACAGTGAGACACAGAATGAAAGGCACTGCTACTTCCAGGTGTGTGGTGATGCGGGATCCCTATTGCGAGACTACGGCCATATCACAACGAAGCAGGTAATGAAAGAGGGCAACTCACCAAGTTGTAGTTAGAAACAAACAGCTTTATTCTTTAGACATCGGTGCAGGTATGCGGCAGCACTTCGCCTCGCAGGGCGGACGCCAGCCTTGTTCAGGAAGAAGGTGGTAACAATTGCTTTGCGCGTGTGCGCTTCAACAGTCCATCTCACCTGTCCCGTGAGAGTCAGCTATATACGTGAAGTTCTGCTGACGTAATCCACTGGGAGGTGCTTCAACAAAAGTAAGTGTGATAAAAATATATAGTTTATTAAACCGCATGGTCAATTGCATACACGTAAAAAAAATTCCAAAGCCCAATATTGTGTATTTTGGTCACTTTGAATACCCTAAAAAAATTTTATAAAAAGTGAGCAAAAAGTCCCATCAAAACAAAAATGGTACCGATAAAAACTTCAGATCATAGCTCAAAAAAGTTATAGGGGTCAGAAGATTACAATTTTACACACACTTATTTTGGTGCATGTAGTTATAATTTTTTTAAGTAGTAAAATAAAATAAAACATGTATAAATAAGGTATCCTTGTAACCGTATGGACTTACAGAATACAGATATGGTATTTTTACGAAAAGTGCACTGTGTAGAAAGGGAAGCCCCCAAAATCCCCTTCCAATTTAGCCCCACAAATATTTTTTTTCTCGTTTTGTCGTAAATTTTGAGGTGAAATTATTTATGTCATTATAAAGTACAATTGGTGGCGCAAAAAAAAAAAGCCCTCATATGGGTCTGTATGTGCAAAACTGAAAGCGTTATGATTTTTAGAAGGTGATGAGGAAAAAACAAAAGTGCAAAAACTGAAAAACCCTGTGGCCTTAAGGGGTTAATCAGTGAGCTGCGGCGGTGGCTGTTGGTACATACAAGTGACACCCCTGACTTTGCAGCAAGAAACCATCCAGTGCTGCCCGCCCAGATCTGCCGGCACCAATAGAAGCTGCCTGCACCTGAACCTGGAGAAATACAGGCCAGGTAGATACAGCACCAGGCCGTCAGCTGGGAATCAGAAGAGGGGATCAAAAGACTCATAATGCATATGGCTGGGGAATCAGGGGGGGGGGGGGTGATCAGTTGAAATGGCCCTGCCTCTGATCCCCCCTGTACCATTTAAATCCTCCCCCTCTGATCCCCCCTGTGCCATTTCAATTTCCCCTCTGATCCTCCCTGTGCCATTTCAACCCCCCCCCCCCTCTGATCCCCACTTCCGGTGACATCATGCAAATATAATTAGTTATGCAAATTAGCATGACCGGTATTTTTTCCAAGAAAGTTGTCAACCCTAATTGTACAGGAAAACTTGTATGGGACATGCACAACTTAATGTCACACAACAGACATAATATCAGAGAACAGGGACAATAAACATATTGATGTCCGTGTACAGTGATGTCATGTGTAATAAGCAGCAGTGATAATATAGACAGCTGCACACAGTGATGTCATATGTAATGAGCAGCAGTGATAATATAGACAGCTGCACACAGTGATGTCATATGTAATGAGCAGCAGTGATAATATAGACAGCTGCACACAGTGATGTCATATGTAATGAGCAGCAGTGATACTATAGACAGCTGCACACAGTGATGTTATATGTAATGAGCAGCAGTGATACTATAGACAGCTGCACACAGTGATGTTATATGTAATAAGCAGCAATGATACTATAGACAGCTGCACACAGTGATGTCATGTGTAATAAGCAGCAGTGATACTATAGACAGCTGCACACAGTGATGTTATATGTAATGAGCAGCAGTGATACTATAGACAGCTGCACACAGTGATGTTATATGTAATAAGCAGCAGTGATAATATAGACAGCTGCACACAGTGATGTTATATGTAATAAGCAGCAGTGATAATATAGACAGCTGCACACAGTGATGTTATATGTAATAAGCAGCAGCGATAATATAGACAGCTGCACACAGTGATGTCATATGTAATGAGCAGCAGTGATAATATAGACAGCTGCACACAGTGATGTCATATGTAATGAGCAGCAGTGATACTATAGACAGCTGCACACAGTGATGTTATATGTAATGAGCAGCAGTGATACTATAGACAGCTGCACACAGTGATGTCATGTGTAATAAGCAGCAGTGATAATATAGACAGCTGCACACAGTGATGTCATATGTAAGCAGCAGTGATACTATAGACAGCTGCACACAGTGATGTCATATGTAATGAGCAGCAGTGATAATATAGACAGCTGCACACAGTGATGTCATATGTAATGAGCAGCAGTCATAATATAGACAGCTGCACACAGTGATGTTATGTAATGAGCAGCAGTGATAATATAGACAGCTGCACACAGTGATGTTATGTAATGAGCAGCAGTGATAATATAGACAGCTGCACACAGTGATGTCATATGTAATGAGCAGCAGTGATACTATAGACAGCTGCACACAGTGATGTTATATGTAATGAGCAGCAGTGATACTATAGACAGCTGCACACAGTGATGTCATGTTTAATAAGCAGCAGTGATAATATAGACAGCTGCACACAGTGATGTCATATGTAAGCAGCAGTGATACTATAGACAGCTGCACACAGTGATGTCATATGTAATGAGCAGCAGTGATAATATAGACAGCTGCACACAGTGATGTCATGTGTGATGAGCAGCAGTGATACTATAGACAGCTGCACATAGTGATGTCATATGTAATGAGCAGCAGTGATAATATAGACAGCTGCACACATTGATGTCATACTGTATGTAATAGGCAGCAATCATAATATAGACAGCTGCACACAGTGATGTTATATGTAATGAGCAGCAGAGATACTATAGACAGCTGCACACAGTGATGTCATATGTAATGAGCAGCAGGGATAATATAGACAGCTGCACACAGTGATGTTTTATGTAATGAGCAGCAGAGATACTATAGACAGCTGCACAAAGTGATGTCATATGTAATGAGCAGCAGTGATAATATAGACAGCTGCACACAGTGATGTCATATGTAATGAGCAGCAGTGATACTATAGACAGCTGCACACAGTGATGTCATATGTAATGAGCAGCAGTGATAATACAGACAGCTGCACACAGTGATGTCATATGTAAGCAGCAGTGATACTATAGACAGCTGCAAACAGTGATGTCATATGTAATGAGCAGCAGTCATGATATAGACAGCTGCACACAGTGATGTCTTATGTAATGAGCAGCAGTGATAATATAGACAGCAGCACACAGTGATGTCATATGTAATGAGCAGCAGTGATAATATACACAGCTGCACACAGTGGCCCTCATTTACTTAGAAAATAGTGTTGTAAGTCTATGTTGCTTTCTTACCCGATTGCTTTTTTCCCCTGGTAATTATTATTATGTTGCATCCTGTTTGTCGCATGTGCGTCTTTATGGCTTGGTTTCCAACTCTTCTGAGGTGTTGGGAAAAAAATCCACAACAATTGAACAAATTCGGGTTGGAAACCTTTATAAATACGTGGGAAAGCTCAGAAATGTTGGGTTACACCCCTTTTTCGGGTTTAGGAAAATCCACATCGGGTCCGTCGGGAAAAAATGTTGCATCGTGTCGCAGACTGGCGTACGATGTATGCGCAAAAAAAACCTGACAAAACAGGTCAGGTTTAGAATAGTAAATGAGGGCCAGTGATGTTATATGTAATGAGCAGCAGTGATACTATAGACAGCTGCACACAGTGATGTCATATGTAATGAGCAGCAGTGATAATATACACAGCTTCACACAGTGATGTTATATGTAATGAGCAGCAGTGATACTAAAGACAGCTGCACACAGTGATGTTATATGTAATGAGCAGCAGTGATAATATACACAGCTGCACACAGTGATGTCACATGTAAGCAGCAGTTATACTATAGACAGCTGCACACAGTGATGTTATATGTAAGCAGCAATGATACTATAGACAGCTGCACACAGTGATGTCATATGTAAGCAGCAGTGATACTATAGACAGCTGCAAACAGTGATGTCATATGTAATGAGCAGCAGTGATACTAAAGACAGTTGCACACAGTGATGTTATATGTAATGAGCAGCAGTGATAATATACACAGCTGCACACAGTGATGTCACATGTAAGCAGCAGTGATACTATAGACAGCTGCACACAGTGATGTTATATGTAAGCAGCAATGATACTATAGACAGCTGCACACAGTGATGTCATATGTAAGCAGCAGTGATACTATAGACAGCTGCACACAGTGATGTCATATGTAAGCAGCAGTGATACTATAGACAGCTGCACACAGTGATGTCATATGTAATGAGCAGCAGTGATAATATAGACAGCTGCACACAGTGATGTCATGTGTAAGCAGCAGTGATAATATAGACAGCTGCACACAGGGATGTGCCTTATAATAGGGCGTACTGGTCTTTTACTGCTGTTCATTTTGCATTTAGCACTGACTGTACTGACCGCAATTCTTTGTGAGCCCCTTTTAGTTTTTTTTCCCTCTTCTTTGTCTTTCCCTTTTCCTCCTTCAGCTGTGTCATCATAGAGGAGATCCCAACTATAAGATCAATACTCCTCTTCATCTACTATTGATTACTTCCAGTCGTCCATACCCTTACCCCTAAGGGAACAGGGCTCCCCACACCAGCAGAATGGGCAATGAAAACTCCAGATGCATTTCATTTTAAAGAGTTGGGGATGACAGAACGTGTAATGAGATTTATGTCAGTCTCCTGATGGATGAGTTGGCCCCGAGTGAGCCTTACTCCTGTGAATCTTAGGCAGGTGATCATTACGGAGAGAACAAGAAAAAGACAACAAAGATATTGATTTCAGATCAGATGACTGCTCCTCCAGCGGCCGGCTGATTTTACTTCATATTCTTGCTCCTGAATTAGATAAATCTCCTGAGGCCTTCAGTACACACTGGTGCATTTACCAATTTATAGACCTATTTCCGCTCTTCCTCCTCCCGTCCTATTTACCATGTGTTCATGTAAAGTCACTAATGTCTGCAGAAGCTGCATGGCCGAGGTCTGTATTCCCAACAGCTTTAGGGTCTATGACAGATGATGATTTGCCTGTCTGATCGCATTTTCAAGATGCTGCACAATATTGAAACATGTCATGTGTCTGATTCTATTGTGAGATCGCCCAAGCTATGACAGATTTATCCCTTCTCAGGCTTGTTAAACTTTCTGCCAGCATTCTGAACTAACATTAAATGTATTCGGCATTAAAATGATATCCCTCACATTACTGTTCGGCTAAGTCTCTAAGTTTTTTGCAAAATTAGCAATCAATCGGGAATTTGAATTTCCGCAGTGGAATTTTCTGCCATGTGCACAGTGCAGCAGAATTCTGTTGAAGACAATGGGAAGTTGCTGCACCAGAATTTCTGTGATAATTTCTCCACTAGAAAATTCTTTAGTGTTATTGTAGCCTATGGCCGAGTTCACACTTTGGAATTTCCGCACAGAATTCTGCTCAGGATTTTGGGTTGGAAATTCCGCTGCTTTAAGGTAACATGCAGATGAATGGGTTTTCTGTTAACTCATTCACACTGTGGAATTTTCTGGGTGGAATTTCCATCAGAAAATTCTGATCAAAAAATTCCACCAGATCATTAAATCTGCTCTGTGTTCTGACTGAATCTGCGTCATAGACATTGCCTCCTATAGGGATGGCAATGTCTGTGGGGTCCTAGCGCCGAATGATTCAGTCAGCGCTGGCCACATTCGGAATCTCCAGCCGGATTTTGTCCTGCCGAAAATTCCAAAATGTTAACCCGGCCTAAGGGTCACATCGTCATGGAATTCTTGAAACAGGCATTCCTCTTGTCTTAAAGTACAGGTAGTGCTATAGTGGGACCCATAGACAGTGGATATTCTCCCACATGATTATAGCTGCTACAGGAAAGCTGAGAGGTACAACCACGTGCGCTGTACCAGCCACAAGATTTAGCAACTGCTGCCACACCTAGGAAACTGTTGTCTTAGAAGGCTTGTGCTTCTTCTTCTGAGCCTACTACGATTGCCAATAAAATTTGAACCTACGCTCATGTTTTCCTCATTTACTTGGGGTACACTAAGTAACAATACAGCTATGGAGCAGTACAACCAGGTGAATCCTGTTTGGGGTGTGTCATGCACTATAGTACATGTTGGGGAGCGGAAATGCAGCCATTATAAGGGGTGGACCCAAAGGAAGAGAAAAGTAATAGCCTTTGCTTTCCAACCTTCTCCCCTCCACTCCTGTGCACAGTACTACCTAGAGGTGTTGACAAATGTCGCGCATAAAACTGCCGAACTTGCTTTTTATTGCTATAACAGCTCTACTGTGATGTCTACTCATCATTGAGTGTTGCATGTCTGTTTTGTTTGTTTCAGGTGGGAAACTTGGGTCTGCTCTTCATGCTTCTCTTCTTTATCTATGCAGCTCTGGGAGTGGAGCTGTTTGGAAAACTTGGTAAGTAAGACATAAAAAAAGTTTCCAAGCCTAAACCAGGAATGATCAAACTCTAGAGTAACATGCACACCTTGTTGGTCCCAATACAGTATGCAACGACGATCACCCGTGTGAAGGAATGAGCCGACATGCTACTTTTGAAAACTTTGGAATGGCTTTTTTGACTCTTTTCCAAGTTTCTACAGGAGATAACTGGAATGGAATAATGAAGGTAATACATCCCTTTCTAAACCGAATCTTGTATTTTACCATACATTTGTGTTGTCCACATAGACTTTGGGCAGGAGCATATAAAAAATATATTGGCTGTCGGGGCCGAAAACATCACACTGCCGCTCAGCCTATCGCTGGCCGAGTCGGGACTTTGCTGCGGCCGGTGATTGGCTGAGCACAGTATGACTCACCGACCACTGGCAACCAGAGGATCGCGGCGGAGGCCGGAGCCGGTTACCAGAGGCACCGGGGGAGAGAAGGAAGGTATGTACGTGTTTATTTTTTTTTACTGCCGGCAGTATGGACGGTAATTTTCCTATTCCGGAGTTCTCCTTTAAACAATCTTCTAAGCTGTCCTCTACATAGACAGTGATTTACAGCTCCCAGCAGATCTTTCTTACTTTTATAAGAAAGAAATTGCTTTATCTGTATTGGTAATCCACTTATTTTTATTTAATCCTGTTTTTCCTATTTTTATATGACATTTTGGGTCTTTAGAACCAATTACCAGGTGTCCATAGATTTCTAGTCTCAACATACAATGGTCGTCCTGGAACCAATTCATATTGAAACTTGAGGGACAACAGTCCAAACAATATTTTCTTTCCTTACTGGTTTAAATTCTATGTGTCATGTAAATAGGTATATACCTGGCAGTAATATATCTTAAACTGATTGTTTTATATATTTGTAATAATGAATTACTGAGAATCTCAAATACTCCTTGTGATCTGCCTACAGGATACACTACGTGACTGCACCAATGATGACCGCAGCTGCTTGAGCAACCTCCAATTCATCTCTCCTCTGTACTTTGTAAGCTTTGTGCTCACAGCTCAGTTTGTTCTAATAAATGTGGTGGTTGCGGTATTAATGAAGCACCTGGATGACAGCAATAAAGAAGCGCAGGAGGATGCGGAGCTGGATGCTGAAATTGAAATGGAATTGGCTCATGGCCTTTGTTCTCAGACATCACCTGTTTCTGCTCTTGATAATGGAGGACGGGGAGGAAGACCAGCTACAGAGGGACATCGTAACTTGAGGTGCTTCTCTCCAGCTCAGGTAATTGGCGCAGCATTAAATTTGATAAGGCTGAGTTCACAAGTAGTGGATTAGGTACAGATTATAAATACCAGATATCCGAGCTGGAGACACTACAATGCATGTGAATGGCACTTTAAAAATCCAGTTCACATTCAAGGATTAAAAAAGTTATTTCTCCAGAGTCTCAGATCTGTAAAGTTCAGTTCTGAATTATCAATTTTTTTTTATTTCAATCCCTAGGCAAAAAAAAAAAGTCATAAGGATTATGGTTTCACAATCCGCACATTTGTTAAAAAAAAATTCTGCAACTGTCCTGTGTTCTATTCATCTCTTTAGCCAACAAAGAAAAAAGTAAGCGGCACTCACCTGTGGATAAAAGATCCAATCTTTATTTTAGAGTACAAAACACAAAAGGGGGTGCTTCTAGCGCAGCACTGTGTGAGGTTTCCTATAGATGCTCCAAAGTGTATAGATGAACACTAATCTTGTAAGGTTGCACTAAACTGTAGGCAAAACTCTAATAACAGTGTATCACCAATTCTTACAATCACTTCTACGGGGTTACTCTGTAGTCCTCTTCACAGAGGACCAGGCAATCAGCAAACATAAAGAACACGACCAAGAGCAGGTTGGGAAACAAGGATCAATCAGGCAATCTGTATCTTAATTCCATAAAAATGTGTCAGGAAGCAATGTTGCAATGGTCAGTGCGTCTTTGCTTATTCCAAAGGCTCTGCAATGTTCAGAAGTTCAATAGAGAGTGAGCGGAGACCAAAAACTACTGCACAATATACAGTATATCTACACCCAAATCACACTCGCCACATTTACCACACATTGTCATATAATTTCAAGTCAATGAGGGACTACTCTTGTCAAGTGCTGCCTTGGTCTTGGGTTAACCCAAGATTAAAAGTTATCTTCTATTCCCAGGATAGGGGATAATAAGCTGACCACTTGGACCCTGACCAAACACAGAAGAGAGGTCAGATGTCTACTTACCTAAAGAGACATGGTATTCTTTTATCTTTCATGGACCAAAGAAGACGTTCGGGAGGAGGACAGGAGTTCACAATAACACCTTGCTAATGCTTACACATGAGTACAGACCATGATAAAGAGCAGTGAATTGCTGTGTTTTTCCAGTGTATCTGACGTCAGCTACAAATAACACAATAAACACGTAGCCTCCTATCTGAGTTCTATATGGAATTGTCTGCAAAGTCTATGATGAATTAGCTTTTACAAACAAAATGCTACTAGTGATCTGTCCCCCTAGTAGCCCTATGAGTAATTCATGAGAAAGCTTTTAGTGGCAAGTCCTATTAAAATATTGCCACTTGATGTCTATAGGTCTACATTGTTTCTTTGAACCTAATTCCCAGTAAACTTAAGAAATAACGAGGAGGACTCCACTTCATAGCTGTGACTTTAGTTCTATCTCTATTTTTGCACTATGTTCCTATTTGGTTCTGGTTTTTTGTTTCTATTAAAGGGGTACTCTGGGGGAAAAAAATGGGAACTGTCCAGAGCAGGAGAGGTTTGCTATGGGGATTTTCTATTACTCTCGACAGTTCCTGACACAGACAGAGGTGGCAGCAGAGAGCCTGTGGTTAGGCTGGAAAGAACTACACAACTTCCTCTGGAGCATACAGCAGCCAATAAGTACAGAGAATTTCTCAGGCTGGGCGAACCGAACATTTCAAAAGCTCACTCAACTCTAATCCTGATAATGAAGCTGTTGCAGTGCTGATTCACCACTTTTAGAAGTCGGACCCCTACCCATCACATGGGGATGTCATCTCCTAGCAATATGCCATCTATATATCCTACCCCTTTAGAAAAGAAGGATAAAAACGCTATGTGTAAACCAAGCCTAGCAAAGACATCCAAAGGCAGATTATTCATGTTGTACATGTAGTTTTATATTTTTGGATGTTTAATGACAATAACACTACTTTTTTTTTGCAATTTTAGACACTTCCTATTATAATGATATATTTGTTTACTGAAAATATCACAGCCTATGATCTTTACCATTCCTAGGAGAACTTGTGGCTGGACAGTGTTTCTTTAATAATCAAGGATTCATTTGAAGGAGAATTAATGATCATTGATAACCTCTCCGGGTCCGTATTTCATCACTACTCCTCCCCAGCAGTGTGCGAAAAGTGTAACCATGATAAGCAAGAGGTAAACGTTGTCTTTTGTTACTTTTCTAACTTTTAATAAGAAATCATTAGTAATACATGAAGAACGCTATGTCCAGAGCAGCAATATGTAGCTTAATACTTTGGTTATTGATAAATGCATTTTTCCACTTGCATGCCAGTCTGTAAAAAATATCCCTGCTTGGAGTCAGGTAACCAGTCACACTGCCTTAATTGTTCTGCACTGTAAGGGCAAGGTCACTTGGTGTATCCACAGCATATTTAATGCGGCAGATGCGCTGATGGCAGTCAGAGGGTGACTGCAGAGCGAGCTCCCAACTGCGGCTCTGTAGTGTCCGCTTGTAGTGGCAGATTTCTAAAGCTGCAGATGCCCGTGTGTGACCCTGCCCCAATACCAGAATTATATTTTTAATGAGAAACTGACAGTTTACCCACACTAAACCCAGTATACTGGGTTATAGTGCAGATGAACCGCTTTATTTTATGATTGGTCACTCACTTAGCTCTGTTCGGGAGGTGCAGAGTTATGATGGTAAATATTTTTATTCCAAATGTGCCCCAGTGCGCATTGAAGGCTGGTAGCCAGCTGGCAAAGCTCTCCTGTCTCCTCCATATTCCCCTGTGAGCCCGTCCCTTAATTATTATGCTAATGAAGGATGAGGGTGAGTGCTCTGCTCTCTGTGGACTCACCCACGGCCCTCATTAGCATAATAATGAAGGGGACAGGCCTGACAGTGAATATGGAGGAGACAGGGGAGCTTTGCCAGCCAGCTCCCCGCCTTCAATGCGCACTGGGTCACATTAGGAATAAAGAAATTTACCAACATAACTCTGCACCTCCCAAACGGATTTCAGTGAGTCATCCATCATTTTAAAGTGGGGCTTAGTGTGGGTGAATTATCTGTAAGTTTATCTTTAAGTATGTTTTTACCTTTCAGTAACATTGTACAATTTATTTAGAAGAAACCTGTCATCACTTTCATGCTGCCAGGACCTTGAGTCACTGTAGAGGTCCCCAGTAACTTCTGCCTACTCGTCAGTCTTGATTGATAGATCTCTCCTTCAAAGCTAGTGGGACAGGAAGAAGATAATTGTGCATTGTGCAAAAGCCCAGAGCTGCGGTCACAATTCTGCAGATTTCAGAGCTATGATCTCTTAGTATTCCCTTCTGGCGACTGTACTGAGCTGTAAGTCAGTTAAGTGATTGGAAGATCTAGAGCAGTTTGCGGCAAAAAACACCCTTTTTCCTGCTGAACAAGGGGCCCAGCTTACCAGAAAAGTGCAGCTTTTTGCTGCTTTTATTATAATAGATGGTACAAGCTCTGACTTCTATTATAATGGTACAAGATGGTACAAGCTCAAGCTCAGACTAGACATAAAAATGTGCCAGATTTTTAAACAGTCTTTGAAAATCTGTCTAGTCTAGGTTTACACTGTCTAAAAATAAGACAGTTATGAATACTCTCCCCTAATATATTTACATTGTTAGTCTATTTTTTTGTATATAAATTATACATATAGTCCCTGATTTATCAATCAGCCTAAAACCCCAATTGTCGGGTTTTTCCCACAGCAACCAATCACAGCTTAGCTTTCATATCTTAGTGAGCTCTTGTAAAGTGAAAGTTGATCTGTGATTGGTTGCTTTGTGGTAAAAAAGAGACAATTAGGGTTTCAGGCTGTTTGATAAATCAGGTCCATAGTGTTACAGAGGGTTAGACACCTTGGCCACTGCAGGGTTAGTCATGGCAAGAACTATTCTTTGTTAATGATCTGGTTAACAAAAGGGGTCCCAAGATGAGGCCGCATCTATATGAAATTAATATCCTTTAATGGGGCATAGAGAGAGGATTTGTCTTTATGGGACTAATATAAAGATATATACTAATAAATTAGGTGAGCTACATTTTGTTGAGCACCATCAAACCTTTATTGTGATGCAACCAAATATCATTTATAGTATTGTTAAAATAAGATTAGAATTGAGTAATAGAAATGTAATTACACTATATATTTTTTTAAATCAGACATTTTTATTAAACATTATTTATATAAAACAAACAGCACACAAAAAAAACCATACATAGACCCAGAACCCCCCATACACACTCACACACACACATCCCACCCTCACATAAACACCCTCCCCCCAGCCCCCATGTCCTTTCTTCACAGTAGGGAAAACCAGAACAATATCATGGGAAATAATGTGCAATACAATAAATCATCCCATATAGAAGAAGCATGGTCAAGGAAAAAGGCATAAAATACTGTATAAGCTTTACATGGGAGCAAGTGTAATATCAAATAACACTAAAGAGGGGGCAACAACAAGTAGCAACCCGTACATAGAAAACCGAAAATTAGACAGACACAAAAGGACAATGTAGATGAAACAAGAAGAGGTCACAAACAGAACTTAGACAGTATTAGTGGTTAGACCTCCCTAATTTCCCCAAAATCACCTCCTTAAGAGTTCTCTGTAAATAAGTGGATGGAAAACAAGGGGTATCGATCCAAGGTCCCCAAATGGACTCAAATTAATGTAAGGCTTTTCTTTTAAGATATACACCTTTTTCCAGTCTAATAATAAGATTTAATGTTATAGTCAACTCAGAAATAGTAGGTGGGGAGGCTTGCAACCAATGCTGTGCAATTAATTTACGAGCTTGGTATAAAATCCTACTAATACCAATGTACAAGCAACCATCCTCATCCAGCCCATCTAAATATGTCAAGGTCGACAAACTGAACGGACAACCATACACTCTCCTAATCAACTGTCCCACATCATGGCAAAATTGTATAAGATGAGTACAGTCCCACATCACATGAAGAAAATGACTCGCATTGGGCATGGAACAATGGGGACAGCAGGTATCTGGCTGCACCCCAATCCTATTGTCACGATGCCGGCTGGCAGGTAGTGGACCCTCTGTGCCAGAGAGGGATTGGCGTGGACCGTGCTAGTGGACCGGTTCTAAGCCACTACTGGTTTTCACCAGAGCCCGCCGCAAAGCGGGATGGTCTTGCTGCGGCGGTAGTGACCAGGTCGTATCCACTAGCAACGGCTCACCTCTCTGGCTGCTGAAGATAGGCGCGGTACAAGGGAGTAGGCAGAAGCAAGGTCGGACGTAGCAGAAGGTCGGGGCAGGCAGCAAGGATCGTAGTCAGGGGCAACGGCAGAAGGTCTGGAAACACAGGCAAGGAACACACAAGGAACGCTTTCACTGGCACTAAGGCAACAAGATCCGGCAAGGGAGTGCAAGGGAAGTGAGGTAATATAGGGAAGTGCACAGGTGAAAACCCTAATTGGAACCACTGCGCCAATCAGCGGCGCAGTGGCCCTTTAAATCGCAGAGACCCGGCGCGCGCGCGCCCTAGGGAGCGGGGCCGCGCGCGCCGGGACAGAACAGACGGGGAGCGAGTCAGGTAGGGGAGCCGGGGTGCGCATCGCGAGCGGGCGCTACCCGCATCGCGAATCGCATCCCGGCTGGCAGCAGGATCGCAGCGCCCCGGGTCAGAGGACGTGACCGGAGCGCTGCAGCGGAGGGAGTGAAGCGAGCGCTCCGGGGAGGAGCGGGGACCCGGAGCGCTCGGCGTAACAGTACCCCCCCCCTTGGGTCTCCCCCTCTTCTTGGAGCCTGAGAACCTGAGGAGCAGACTTTTGTCAAGGATGTTGTCCTCAGGTTCCCAGGATCTCTCTTCAGGACCACAACCCTCCCAGTCTACTAAAAAAAAATTTTTCCCTCTGACCTTTTTGGCAGCCAAAATTTCCTTGACCGAGAAGACGTCCGAGGAGCCGGAAACAGGAGTGGGAGGAACAGATTTGGGAGAAAAACGGTTGAGGATGAGTGGTTTGAGAAGAGAGACGTGAAAGGCATTAGGGATACGAAGAGAAGGAGGAAGAAGAAGTTTATAAGAGACAGGATTAATTTGACACAAAATTTTGAAAGGACCAAGATAGCGTGGTCCCAACTTGTAGCTAGGGACACGGAAGCGGACATATTTAGCGGAGAGCCATACCTTGTCTCCAGGGGAAAAAACGGGGGGAGCTCTTCTTTTCTTATCCGCGAACCTCTTCATGCGTGAAGAAGCCTGTAAGAGAGAATTTTGGGTCTCTCTCCATATAATGGAAAGGTCACGAGAAATTTCATCCACAGCGGGCAGACCAGAGGGCAAGGGGGTAGGGAGGGGGGGAAGAGGGTGACGGCCGTACACCACGAAAAATGGGGATTTGGAGGAAGATTCAGAGACCCTGAAGTTATACGAAAATTCGGCCCATGGAAGGAGATCTGCCCAGTCATCCTGGCGGGAGGAAACAAAATGTCGCAAATAATCACCCAGGATCTGGTTAATTCTTTCTACTTGTCCATTGGACTGGGGATGATATGCAGAGGAAAAATTTAATTTAATCTTGAGTTGTTTACAGAGAGCCCTCCAGAATTTAGACACGAATTGGACCCCTCTATCCGAGACAATCTGCGTAGGCAACCCGTGAAGACGAAAAATGTGTACAAAAAATTGTTTAGCCAACTGAGGCGCAGAAGGAAGACCAGGAAGAGGGATGAAATGTGCCATTTTGGAGAATCGATCAACGACCACCCAAATAACGGTGTTGCCACGGGAAGGGGGTAAATCAGTAATAAAATCCATACCAATCAGAGACCAAGGCTGTTCGGGGACAGGCAGAGGATGAAGAAAACCAGCGGGCTTCTGGCGAGGAGTCTTATCCCGGGCACAGATAGTGCAGGCTCGCACAAAGTCCCCAACATCCGTCTCCAGAGTCGGCCACCAATAGAAGCGGGAGATGAGTTGCACAGATTTCTTGATGCCCGCATGACCTGCGAGATGGGAGGAGTGACCCCATTTGAGGATTCCGAGGCGTTGGCGTGGAGAAACAAAGGTCTTTCCTGGAGGAGTCTGCCTGATGGAGGCAGGAGAAGTGGAGATCAGGCAGTCAGGTGGAATGATGTGTTGCGGAGGGAGATCAACTTCTGAGGCATCCGAGGAACGAGAGAGAGCATCGGCCCTAATGTTCTTATCGGCAGGACGAAAGTGAATCTCAAAATTAAATCGGGCAAAGAACAGAGACCACCGGGCCTGGCGAGGATTCAGCCGTTGGGCCGACTGGAGGTAGGAGAGGTTCTTGTGGTCGGTGTAGATAATAACAGGAAATCTTGATCCCTCCAGCAGATGCCTCCATTCCTCAAGTGCTAATTTAATGGCTAGAAGCTCTCGATCCCCGATGGAGTAGTTCCTCTCCGCTGGAGAGAAGGTCCTAGAGAAAAAACCACAAGTGACAGCATGCCCGGAAGGATTTTTTTGTAGAAGAACAGCTCCAGCTCCTACTGAGGAGGCATCAACCTCCAATAGGAAGGGTTTGGAAGGGTCAGGTCTGGAGAGCACGGGAGCCGAAGAAAAGGCAGACTTGAGTCGTTTAAAGGAGTCTTCTGCTTGAGGAGGCCAGGACTTGGGATCAGCATTTTTCTTGGTTAAAGCCACGATAGGAGCCACAATGGTAGAAAAATGTGGAATAAATTGCCTGTAATAATTGGCGAACCCCAAAAAGCGTTGGATAGCACGGAGTCCGGAGGGGCGTGGCCAATTTAAGACGGCAGAGAGTTTGTCTGGATCCATCTGTAGTCCCTGGCCAGAGACCAAATATCCTAGAAAAGGAAGAGATTGGCATTCAAACAGACATTTCTCAATTTTGGCATAGAGTTGGTTGTCACGAAGTCTCTGAAGAACCATACGGACATGCTGGCGGTGTTCTTCTAGATTGGCAGAAAAAATTAGGATATCGTCCAGATATACCACAACACAGGAGTATAACAGATCACGAAAAATTTCATTGACAAAGTCTTGGAAGACGGCAGGGGCATTGCACAGTCCAAAGGGCATGACCAGATACTCAAAGTGTCCATCTCTGGTGTTAAATGCCGTTTTCCACTCGTCCCCCTCTCTGATGCGGATGAGGTTATAGGCGCCTCTTAAGTCCAATTTAGTGAAGATGTGGGCACCTTGGAGGCGATCAAAGAGTTCAGAGATGAGGGGTAAGGGGTAGCGGTTCTTAACCGTGATTTTATTAAGACCGCGGTAGTCAATGCAAGGACGTAGGGAGCCATCTTTTTTGGACACAAAGAAAAATCCGGCTCCGGCAGGAGAGGAGGATTTACGGATAAAGCCCTTTTTTAGATTCTCCTGGACGTATTCGGACATGGCAAGAGTCTCTGGGGCAGAGAGAGGATAAATTCTGCCCCGGGGTGGAGTAGTACCCGGGAGGAGGTCGATAGGGCAATCATAAGGCCTGTGAGGAGGTAGAGTCTCAGCTTGTTTTTTGCAGAAAACATCCGCGAAGTCCATATAGGCCTTAGGGAGACCGGTTACTGGAGGAACCACAGAGTTACGGCAAGGGTTACTGGGAACCGGTTTTAGACAGTTCTTGGAACAAGAGGACCCCCAACTCTTGATCTCCCCAGTGGACCAATCCAGGGTTGGGGAATGAAGTTGAAGCCAGGGAAGTCCAAGGAGAATCTCCGAGGTGCAATTGGGGAGGACCAAAAGTTCAATCCTCTCATGATGAGATCCGATGCTCATAAGAAGGGGCTCCGTGCGGAAACGTATGGTACAGTCCAATCTTTCATTATTTACACAATTGATGTAGAGGGGTCTGGCGAGACTGGTCACTGGGATGTTGAACCTGTTGACGAGAGAGGCCAAAATAAAATTTCCTGCAGATCCAGAGTCCAAGAAGGCCACTGTAGAGAAGGAGAAGGCAGAGGCAGACATCCGCACAGGCACAGTAAGACGTGGAGAAGCAGAGTAGACATCAAGGACTGTCTCACCTTTGTGCGGAGTCAGCGTACGTCTTTCCAGGCGGGGAGGACGGATAGGACAATCCCTCAGGAAGTGTTCGGTACTAGCACAGTACAGGCAGAGGTTCTCCATACGGCGTCGTGTCCTCTCTTGAGGTGTCAGGCGAGACCGGTCGACCTGCATAGCCTCCACGGCGGGAGGCACAGGAACAGATTGCAGGGGACCAGAGGAGAGAGGAGCCGAGGAGACGAAACGCCTCGTGCGAACAGAGTCCATATCTTGGCGGAGTTCCTGACGCCTTTCAGAAAAACGCATGTCAATGCGAGTGGCTAGGTGAATAAGTTCATGTAGATTAGCAGGAATTTCTCGTGCGGCCAGAACATCTTTAATGTTGCTGGATAGGCCTTTTTTGAAGGTCGCGCAGAGGGCCTCATTATTCCAGGACAATTCTGAAGCAAGTGTACGGAATTGTACGGCATACTCGCCAACGGAAGAATTACCCTGGACCAGGTTCAACAGGGCAGTCTCAGCAGAAGAGGCTCGGGCAGGTTCCTCAAAGACACTTCGGATTTCCGAGAAGAAGGAGTGTACAGAGGCAGTGACGGGGTCATTGCGGTCCCAGAGCGGTGTGGCCCATGACAGGGCTTTTCCGGACAGAAGACTGACTACGAAAGCCACCTTAGACCTTTCAGTGGGAAACAGGTCCGACATCATCTCCAGATGCAGGGAACATTGGGAAAGAAAGCCACGGCAAAACTTAGAGTCCCCATCAAATTTATCCGGCAAGGATAAGCGTATCCCAGGAGCGGCCACTCGCTGCGGAGGAGGTGCAGGAGCTGGCGGAGGAGATGACTGCTGAAGCTGTGGTAGCAACTGTTGTAGCATAACGGTCAGTTGAGACAGCTGTTGGCCTTGTTGCGCTATCTGTTGTGACTGCTGGGCGACCACCGTGGTGAGGTCAGCGACAACTGGCAGAGGAACTTCAGCGGGATCCATGGCCGGATCTACTGTCACGATGCCGGCTGGCAGGTAGTGGACCCTCTGTGCCAGAGAGGGATTGGCGTGGACCGTGCTAGTGGACCGGTTCTAAGCCACTACTGGTTTTCACCAGAGCCCGCCGCAAAGCGGGATGGTCTTGCTGCGGCGGTAGTGACCAGGTCGTATCCACTAGCAACGGCTCACCTCTCTGGCTGCTGAAGATAGGCGCGGTACAAGGGAGTAGGCAGAAGCAAGGTCGGACGTAGCAGAAGGTCGGGGCAGGCAGCAAGGATCGTAGTCAGGGGCAACGGCAGAAGGTCTGGAAACACAGGCAAGGAACACACAAGGAACGCTTTCACTGGCACTAAGGCAACAAGATCCGGCAAGGGAGTGCAAGGGAAGTGAGGTAATATAGGGAAGTGCACAGGTGAAAACCCTAATTGGAACCACTGCGCCAATCAGCGGCGCAGTGGCCCTTTAAATCGCAGAGACCCGGCGCGCGCGCGCCCTAGGGAGCGGGGCCGCGCGCGCCGGGACAGAACAGACGGGGAGCGAGTCAGGTAGGGGAGCCGGGGTGCGCATCGCGAGCGGGCGCTACCCGCATCGCGAATCGCATCCCGGCTGGCAGCAGGATCGCAGCGCCCCGGGTCAGAGGACGTGACCGGAGCGCTGCAGCGGAGGGAGTGAAGCGAGCGCTCCGGGGAGGAGCGGGGACCCGGAGCGCTCGGCGTAACACCTATGCAGAGACGTGGGAGTATAATACACCCGATGTGGCAGAAAAACTTGGGAAACCAAGTGGGCCTTTGACACGGCAAGCAGTGGAGTCATAGTTAAAATCTGTGTCCACTGCTCATTCGATATGGGACCCATATCCACCTCCCATTTATCCTTTATACTCAATGGATAGGCCACATGATACAAGGACAACAATTCCCTATACAGCACAGAGATCGCACCTTTGGTAGAGATCTGAGTGAACATATCATTTACCACTACAAATGAGTTGGCAGTCAAATCACAAGCCCCAGACTGCGCATCAAGGGCATGTCGCAATTGTAGGTAACAATAAAAAAAAATTAGTTAGGTAAAATGAATTCCTCCAGCAGTTGAGCAAATGATTTCAAAATCGGCCCAAATGAGATACAAAATCCCATGAGTAATCCAAAGTGGGATATCAGGTAACAAACACAGTTCAGATAGACCAGGATTATGCCAAAGAGGAGAATAGGTAACAAAAAAAGGATAGTGCATAAGAGTCTTAAATTTCATCCATACCTTACGGATAAGGAGAAAAATAGGAGGGAGGTTTGGGGGACGAGTCTGTGCAACCATTTCCAGCAGATATATAGGGGTCACTTTACCAATGTGCCTGGAGACTAAATCTCCCGTATGTCCCATAGTAGCAAATTGTGCCCACCCCTTCAACTGTTAAATCTGTGACACTAAAAAGTATAGCCAAGGATTTGGAATAGACAAACCACTTTGCCATGCTGCAATGGCCTCTTTGCCATGCTGCAATGTTACAAGATGGGTCCTAGCCGGCTTGCCATTCTTAATGAGCTCCCTAAACAAGGACTGAATCCTAAAAAAATATTTCATAGGAATCCAGACAGGGGGGTTAAGTAAAATATATAAAAACTGGGGCATAAGAACCAAGTTAGATCTACCGATCATGGAGAGGGGAAGTTTACACCAAGTATCTACTTTACGAGAACTAAGGTCTAGCAGCTGAACAAAATTGAGAGCAATATATTCAGAGGGGAGGGCAGTGACATACACACCCAGATATTTAAATTGTGAAACTACAGGGAGGCCGACCCTAGCAATAACTGGTATAGAAAGGAGGGGGTCAAGGGGAAGAATCGTGGATTTGTCCAAATTAATAGATAGGCCGGAGTAACTACTGTATAATTCTATAAGGGCCATCAAAGGGGGTAAGGAGTGCCCCACATCTCCAAGGAAGAGAAGCATGTCATCTGTATAAAGGGCAATACGTTCTTCCATGTCCCCATATGGAAGCCTTTAAATTCAGTGGATGCCCTGATTAGTACTGCCATGGGCTCTATTTCTATGGCAAATAGGAATGGGGACAGGTCTAACTGGCGTATATCACGACCCAGGGGAAAGGAGTGAGAAAGCAAGCCATTAGCCTGAATTCTAGCACAAGGGGCAGCATACAACAATTGTACCTACATCAAAAACTTAGGCCCAAATCCCATGTGGTGCATAACACTCCACAGGAAGTTCCACTCGACGCTGTCAAAAGCTTTGGCAGCGTCAAGTGAAAGTACAGCCCTACAAACAGCATCCTCAGGCTGCAGCTGGAGATTCAGAAAGAGCCTCCTGATATTATTGGCCGTCAATTTCCCTGGCATACACCCATCTGATCCCCATGCACCAAAGTAGTAATGACCCTTAAGAGACGGTTGGCCAAGACCTTCACTATTAACTTAACATCAGAGCACAGCAGGGATATTGGTCTGTATGAGCCCGCCAAAAGTGGATCTTTACCGGGCTTTAAGCTACTGTATATATATATATATATATATATATATATATATATATATATATATAAAACTCAATGTCTGTGTGTGTGTGTATGTTCCAGCATCACGTCCAAACGGCTAAAAATGTTAACATGAAACTTGGCACACATGTTACTTATATGTCAACAACAAACATAGGATAGGTAATTTAACCCTTACCCACCCCCATTTGCCAGGGTTGAGGTTTTTCTTTAAAGTCCCATACAAGTCTATATATGTTACTGCATAACTACCAAACAGATATTTCGATAATACTTGGTCACATGTTACTTATATGTCCACTTAAAATATAGGATAGTTAATTTAACCCTTAAAGTGGTAGTCCGGCGCGCACTTTTCTCATTTAATCCCGTCCGGGCTGCAAAATAAAAGAAAACAAACTTTCTCTTATCTGCCAACGAGCCCCCGGAGCTCTGGTACACTCCGATACAGGTGTTCGGTCCCGGGGCTGTATTCTTCTTACTTCCTGTTAGCCCGGCATGTCACACGGAGCTTCAGCCTATCACCAGCCGAGGCGGGACATCGCTGCGGCCGGTGATAGGCTGAAGCTCCGTGTGACCGGGGACCGAACATCTGTACCGGAGTGTACCGGAGCTCCGGGGGCTCTTTGGCAGGTAAGAGAAAGTTTGTTTTCTTTTATTTTGCAGCCCTGAGGGGATAAAATGAGAAAAGTGTGTGCCGGAGTACTCCTTTAACTACTCCCATTTGTGAGGGTTGGGGTTTTTGTGCAAATCAATGGGAAATGTATGTTCCCACATAACTTCCGTATGGCTTGAGATATTTCAATAATACCTGGTACACATGTTGCTTATATGTCAAATAAAAAGATATGATAGTTAAATTAACCCTTAACTACACCCTTATATAAAAGATGGGTTTTTGTTTAAAGTCCCATGCAAGTATATGGGGCTTCCAGTACCTTACTCCACAAGCTCCGCTCTGCATCTACTGGTGAATGTGTCAATCCGGCTGGCAAGCCACACCCCATCTCACAAAGACATGCCCACATTTAAGCCCCACCCCTTTTATTATCTACCCTTTTTGTGCATCGGTCTGGCTTGCAAATCACACCCAGTCCCACAAAGCCACGTCCCCTTCTATTTTCAGCTTACAATATCTTCATCACAAATCAGTCCCACCTGAGGACAGGATATGAGGATGGGACATAAGGACGGGATATGAGGACAGGATATGAGGACGGGATATGAGGACAGGGATATGAGGTCGGGATATGAGGACGGGATATGAGGTCGGGATATGAGGATGGGCTATGAGGACAGAATATGAGGAAGGGATATGAGGTCGAAATATGAGGACAGAATATGAGGATAGGATAGGAGTTCAGTATAGGAGGCCTAGATATGAGGATGGGATATGAGGTCGGGATATGAGGACGGAATATGAGGACAGGATATGAGGGCGGGATATGAGGACGAGATATGAGGACGGGATATGAGGTCGGGATATGAGGACGGGATATGAGGTCGGGATATGAGGACGGGATTGAGGAAGCCCCTTGGCAGGCAGATGGCACTCCAGAAGAGAAAGAGTTAAGCTCAGACTGACCTGAAATGGCATGACGTTCAGGCCCACTCAGCACAGTGGAGGGGTTCACAGCCGCAGAAAAGACCAAAGCCCTGGCCGGCCAGTCAGTCCTATCCTGCTCCTTGCTTCTGTCATCCACCGGAGGCCGCACCGGTGGCTCAGTGACCCGTGCGAAGCACGGCAGTCACTCCGCAACTCCCGACACCTCTGCACAAGATGGCGCCGCCCCCACCCCTATGCATCTCAGCCTCACAATTTTCCGGTGCTCCCTGTGTCTTCCTATTATGTCTCCACCCAGCCATCCCGGGATCAAAATGCTCCAGGCACCTTCCCCCACAGGTAGGCGATTAGAAAAAGCTGAATTCTAGACAAATGTCCAGGATAAAGGAAGGATACTCAGGGGAGCTCCAGACCGCGCGTCTGCTCACATGCCACGCTAAGCCATACACCATAATTACAATAATTACAAGGAACAGAAATAACATTCAATATAGAGTAAAAATAAGAATAGGTAAAGTAGTAGAAAAACATTACTAAATACATTATAAAACTCCAAGAGTTCTCTAATATAATAAAACCTAGATTAGCGTCTTGTAGTATAATATGTAATTAATAAAAAAAATGTTTGTTTTTTAACCTCATACCAAAAGTAGATTCAACAGTAAAAAAAAATATGCAGAAAACATTTGACCTGATTCCAAACCCTATGTTGAGCTGGTGAAAATAGCACCCAAACTTTTGTAGGCTTGGCACACAATGACATGGAACAAGAACATGTGGTACAGATGAACGAATTGATTTGGAACAAATAAAATTCTAACCAAATTTCACAAAAATGTTGGGATTCCTTAAAATCCAAACTTTTTGTAATTCCTTTCTGATTTGTTTGGTCCATGCTCCTGTACATTGAGCAGCATGGAGGTAAATGGCAATGCCGTGTGTAACACAGCTTTTACTTAGTAAACTTGCAAAGTCGGAAACTCTGCATATATCCCAGCTGCTCAGTGTAATTTCCTCTTTTTGAGAGGAGTCCCTGCTCCTGTACATACTTTTTGTGGGAAATTGCAGGGCAATCAGGGGGCTCTTAAATCAGAAAAAAAAATTGGGGAAATTTGTTCATTTCTCATTTCTGGTGTCCAATGCCACCAAGGGCAATGAGGGCAAAAAGGAACTAAAATTCAGTGGCCACATATCAATTTTAGGAGTACTTTCAAGTTTCAACAGAAGAGGTGGTTATGCCATTTATGTCGAGTTGTATCCCCTTACTGGGGCTTGAATCTTCCTGTGCTAATAACTGTGAAAAATTCCTAGACCAACAGTGCACGTGTATTTCCCTTGTACTGTAAAAAGAAGAGGAAAAGGTTGTAAAGAGCTTGTTCACATTGCTGTTGTGCTCCAGTAAAGGGAGCTTCGTCAGCCAGGAGGACGCAAGTCGATTGAAGAAAAAAAAATACATGTTCTATTTTTTTTCTTTGTCCAACTCCTGTAAAATACCAGATCCCCCCCCAAAAAAACATTCAAGTCAATGGCATTCGTCAGGACCTGGCGGTGTCAGTTGTGCTCTGACTTATTCTGGGTCCGTTTGACCCCAGTATGGAGCGCAACAGCTAAAGGCATCCAGCTTGGGAAACACTGGTCTAAATGTTAGACTACTTTTAAATAGCCCTCATCTTGCAACAAGCTGCAATGTTAGTGAATCATAATGTTTTACATAGATTTTAGAAGCTAATTAGAGATAATTTGTTCTTCTGCAATTTAGGTAGGTAAGATAATGTCAGTTATCACATAGCTCCAGTATTTGTGCCAGAGAGGAATCATATTTCTCTGCCTCAAAATGAGAAGAATGAGGAATACCAAGAAAAATACCCCGAATAAGTTGATACATCTGATTATAGAAACTGCATGCAGAAGTTCTGGTATTTGTCTTCTGAGACGCGCAGAGCAAGGTCATAACCGTACTTACCTGAAGTGACATTTTTATGGCAAGTGACTTAACGGCGCTATTTTCTTTATTACTCTGCCCAGATTTTCACATTTTTCTGTCGAAATCACGTCTCTTATCATGGCTCATTTACATATATTTCACCGAGCCCTGCATAGTCTTCTCATCTCCATTTATAGGCTGCATTTCCCACCATCATGTATGCAGAAAACAAGGCAACAGGAAAATCTTGTTTAAGAGAAGCATTTTTGAGAATATTTATGTAAATGAAGCCTTGAAACTCAAAAAACCTTAGTATACTGAAAGTGCTCCATTTAGCTATGGGTTCTTTCTTTCTTTGTCCCTTAGGTCAATTTCTTAAAGGGGTACTCCGTCCTTAGACATCTTAGGGGTTAAGATGTCTGATCACGGGCTTCCCACCATTGGGGACCCCCGCAATCTCCCTGCTGCACCTGGCATTCGTTTAGAGGGATGGGTGCAGCGACAAAGCTCCGGAGGCTTGTGACATCACCGCCACGCCACGCTCGTGATGTCACGACCACCCCCCCCCCCTCAATGCAAGTCTATGGGAGGGGGCGTGACGGCTGTGACCTCACGAGCGTGGTGTCACGATCCTCCACCCTGTATCGTCAGTCATTCGACTTGGAGCGAAGTTCACTCCATGCCCCGGATGTCTGGGGTGCCGCAGCCAAGATTGCGGGGGTCTCTAGCAACTCCGCCCTTAGACATCCTATCCCCTATCCAAAGGCGGAGTACCCCTTTAACCTATGGTAGACAATACAATTCTTATGTAGTGGGTAGTCCAGCACAGGCTCTCACCATTTTTTTAGCAGAGAGGATGTGACCAGCCAAAAATGGTTCATATTCACTTGGCTCCTGGTGTAAAGCTTAGATACATATAGCTTTTAGGTGAAAAATTTGATTTGGCCAATTCGTCGAATCTTCCCCAAAAATGTGTTTCGGTCTGAATTTATTTGCGGCAAAGTGCTATTAAAAATGGCTATTTCTGGCCTACAGAGAGCCTCAATAGGAGTGTAGAAAATTTTGCCTTGCTGTAACACGCATAGGATGTGTGCTGGGTTAGTGAAATAATACTGTTATTCAGTATGACTTGCAGATCAGAGGCGTCGTTATTAGAATCACTCTCGCAGAGCGGCACAATGACAGAGCCTGGAGGTGGCATCAGCATGAGGAGATCATATAGTGGCTGAATGACACAGTCTGGAGGTGGCATAACCATTAGAAGACCATATAGTGGCTTAATGACACAGCCTGTGGATGGCGGCAGCATGAGGAGAACATATAGTGGCTGAATTACACAGCCTGGAGGTGGGGGAAGCATGAGTAGACCATATAGTGGCTGAATGACACAGCGCGGAGGTTGCGGCAGCATGAGGAGACCATATAGTGGCTGAATGACCCATTGTGGAGGTGGTGGCAGCATGAGGAGAACATATGGTGGCAGAATGAGACAGCCTGGAGCTGGCATCAGCATAAGGAGAACATATGGTGGCAGAATGAGACAGCCTGGAGGTAGAAGCAGTCCTGAAGGTGACCTGGTGACAGAGTGGTGCAGTGGGTGGCAATACCAGTACCCAGTGATGAAAGTGGGTGAAAAAAGTAAAACTTGGCATCAGATGTGTGGCATCAGGCGGGTGGCAGGATCAGAATAGTAGCTGAGGCAGGTAGGCAAAAGGAAACAGTCTCTTTTGTAAAAGTGTTAGTGTGCACATGTAAGCATTGAGGATATGCCTTACGTAAAACTTAACTTTTAATAATATGCTTTGGATAAAATATATAGACCCAAATTATTATTTTTTAAATCAAACAAAAGGAAAGGTGTGCAAAAAACACCATGTGCCACCTACACCACCAAGTACTGATGTGATGCAAAGACCTCTAAAAGGTGGAAGGGAACAACGTATGGTCCATCGTTACCGGTGGGATTAAAACTTCCCTTTGTAAGGCCCTACTCTCGCATTATTAATTCCCTTCTTGGCAAGTGTTACTCACCCTTAAAAGGGCGGCCCCACACAAGAACCTCTCCCTATTTCCACCTACAAACATTTCCATTTCCCAGGGTTTTTAGATGGAAATAGGGATTGGTTACTGTGTGGGGCCTTACAGTAAGAGCATGCTGGGATTTGTAGTCATGCGGCACAGGTGACAAACGCTCCTCTCCCCAGCCGGCTACCATGAATATGAAACTACGGCACTGTAGTTTCATATTTCCCTCATGAAGCTGTGATTGGCCAAGACCCCTCGGCCAATCACAGCTCCAGACGGGGAATATGAAATGACAATGCTGTAATATTATATTCATGGTTCCCAGCCGGCTCCGCTCCTGACCGCCCGCCCGCCTCTATCACCCGCTGCCCCCCGTATACACTCACTGCTCGCAGTATGCCACCACACACCCCCCATTTACCACCCGCCGCCCGCATTTAACACCCGCCAGCTAGCTACTGCAAGACTACAACTCCCAACATGTCCTCACTGTAAGGGCATGCTGGGAGTTGTAGTCTTACAACAGCGGGCGGTATGTGCGGGCAGCCAGTATTAGTTGCGGGCGGCGGGTATTAGATGCGGGGTGTTAGATGTGGGCGGGACTTTACAGAACTTTTTCTAAGCCAACTTTTTTTTTGTGTAGATTTGAGACTTTTTAGGCCGCTTGCTAGACTTGTTTTGAGACTTGTTTTATAAAATTCTCTAACAGAGGATTTTATAAAACAAATGCATATCCCTGATTCACCAATGCACAATACAATATTAAGGTTTATTAAATTCCCACACATCCAGATCCATCATTCTGCACTCTACAGGAGGTTGAAGCATGCAATCTTTTAGGGCTGGGATTCTGTAAACAAGTGTCATTTAGGCTGTTTGTTTTTTGACAAGTAAATGGAGACAGATACTCACCCAGGGATCGATGATTTGTGTCAAAATACTCCATGGCAGTATATAATGGAGTCTCAGCAAACCATCTGACAGAAGTCAGACATGCTC
Organism: Hyla sarda; assembly: GCF_029499605.1. Classification (NCBI taxonomy): domain Eukaryota; kingdom Metazoa; phylum Chordata; class Amphibia; order Anura; family Hylidae; genus Hyla; species Hyla sarda. The sequence continues at coordinate 66,403,942 of NC_079194.1, read as the reverse complement.
TACTTTTCCTCATTCATTTGTAACTATAAGTCTGGCTTCATAAATTGCAGCTTTATTTGGTGTCCGTCCTTTAGGACAGTGGTCTCAAACTGTGAGTCCTTCAGATGTTGCAAAACTTCAACAACCAGCATGCCTTTCGCTGTCCGGGCATGCTGGGAGTTGAAGTTTTGCAACATCTGGAGGGCCACCGTTTGAGACCTCTTCTTTAGGACCTTCAACTATTATAAAGTGCACATAAAAACAATAAAGAGCATCTCTCACTTATAAGGGCCTAGGACTACTATGCATTACATGCCTTGATATAAATGGATATTGTGTTGGGGGTCTGACTGTTTCAGACCCGACCGATCAGTAGAATGAGCACAGAAAGAAGCCCACTGTCACCCGAGACCACCATGGTCACTTAAAGGAGTACTCCGGAACGCACTTTTTTCCTTTTATCCCGTCCGGGCTGCAAAATAAAAGAAAACACACTTTATCTTACCTGCATACGCTCCCCCAGTGCTCCGGTACAGGTGTTCGGTCCCCGGACAGTATTCTTCTTACTTCCTGTTAGCCCGGCACGTCACACGGAGCTTCAGCCTATCACCGGCCGCAGCGATGTCCCACCTTGGCCAGTGATAGGCTGAAGCTCCGTGTGACGTGCCGGGCTAAAAGGAAGTAAGAAGAATACAGCCCGGGGACCGAACACCTGTACCGGAGTGTACCGGAGCTCCGGGGGCTCGTTGGCAGGTAAGAGAAAGTGTGTTTTCTTTTATTTTGCAGCCCGGACGGGATAAAAGGAAAAAAGTGCGCGCCGGAGTACTCCTTTAACACAGAGCTGGGAGAGAACAAGCTAAGCACAGACTTCTCCTGGCTTGTTCTAGTTACCCCTCAGGCCCCAACTGATCAAAATCTTTGAATTTTTTTAAATAACAGTGCCCATTTAAAGCATACCTGTCAGATCCCACAAAAAAAAAAATGTTACTAAGGATCTCTAACACTGTGAGCTAATGAAAATATGTATTTTTTTTTTAAAATAAATATAAGTGATAGAGGCATAAAATTAGATGTATATGGTCAGGATTAGTCCTGACCATGTACATCTAATTTTATGCTTCTGTCACCAATATTTATTATAAAAATCCCTCTTTTCATTAGCTCACAGTGTTAGAAATCCCCTCAGGGGAAGGGGGCGTGTCCCTCCTTGTGGTGGTGGTGGGAGGTGATTGGTCTGTCTGCTCATGCAGCCTTGTCTATCAGTCATCTCTTGTTCATGACTCATGGACAAGCCTGATGCTGCTGCAGGACTGGTTAGTGTCCCAGTAGGTATGGGAACCCCTAGTGGTGGGATTTTCATCAGCAGTTTTCTTTATTAAATAGTCAAAAAAAAATGTAAAAAACTACCGTGTTTCTCCGAAAATAAGACCGGGTCTTATATTAATTTTAGTCACAAAAAAAACACTAGGGCAGTAGGGCTTATTTATTTACGGTACGGTATGTACATTGAACAACATGGCGGTTCCACAGTATTTAACTGTATTTACACCCCCCTATTATCATCATGTGATGGGCGCAGCTCTGCCCCCCAATGTCCCCCCCCCCACCGGTTTATCAGCCCAGCGCTGCACCCCACATCGGGGGACTAATCGTATGTCACCCGCGAGTGCAGCTTCTCTCCCCCCTGCCAAATAATTATCAGCCGCTGCGCTGTACTTTGTATTCCTGTTCCCAGGCTGCAAATATTAAAAAACAAACTTTAGCTTACCTTTGTCCTCCGTTCCCCCGTTGCCAAGGAACCAGCCTCACTGTCCTCCCCTGTTCTTGCTGCTTCCAGGTGTTGGGACGTCACAGAGCCTTCAGCCTATCACCGGCCGCAGCGATGTCCCGCCTCGGCCGATGATAGGCTGAGCCGACTGTCATGTAAGAACCCGGCTGGCTTCTTACATCTATAAAGCCGAGCGCTCCGGGTCCCGCCGTCCCTCTGGAGCGCTCGCGACGTTCTGCTGTCAGCAGCGCTCCGGTCTCTGTCTCCGAACACGAGCGCTGCTGTGTCCGTGCCAGTGGGGACGCGATCCGTGTGGCGGGTTATGTCCGCTCGCGGATCGCGACCCGCTCCACTCACCCTCCTGGGCCACACCGCTGTGGGACCGCATCGATCCTGCCACTGCTTCAGTCCTTTTTCTCCGAAGTATGCAGCGTCTTCGAGGAACCGCCCCGGACCTCCTCTGCCGAGACGGCTCTTCTGAATCTCGTCCAAGGGAGCTCTTCTGTGGGCGAATATGCTATCCAGTTTTGCACCCTCGCCTCTGAGCTAGCTTGGAACAACGAGGTTCTCTGCGCAACCTTCAAGAAAGGTTTATCCAGGCACATCAAAGATGTACTGGCCGCATGAGAAATTCCCGCTACCTTGCCTGAACTCATCCAGTTGCCACCCGCATAGACATGCGTTTCACGGAAAGAAAAGGATCTTGCTCACACCAGGCGGTTTCCTCACTCGGCACCTCTCTTCCCGAGTTCTCTGCAACCTACCCCTGTGCCCCGAGGAGGCTATCCAAGTAGACCGGTCTCGCCTGACCCAAGAAGAGAGGTCTCGCCGCAGAAATGGAAATCTGTGCTTGTACTGTGCCAGTACTGAACATTTCCTTGAAGACTGCCCTATTCGTCCTCCACATCAGGGAAACGCACGCACCTAGTTAACGTGGGAGATGCTTTACTAGGTGTGAATTTCTCCTCTTCACGCCTGACTATTCCTGTGTGGATTTCTCCATCCGCTAACTCCTCCTTTTCTGCGGTGGCCTTCCTGGACTCTGGTTCTGCAGGAAACTTTATTGAAGCCTCATTCATCAAGAGATTTAACATTCCAGTTACCCGTCTTATTAAACCCTTCTTTATCTCATCTCACGGAGAGAATCTGGACTGCACCGTGCGTTACCGCACAGAACCCTTACTCATGACCGTTGGAGTTCTCCATCAAGAAAAGATTGAATTCTTTTTTTTGCCGAATTGTACCTCGGACATTTTGCTTGGCTTACCCTGGCTCCAGCTTCACACTCCTACCCTCGACTGGACCACTGGGGACATAAAGTCTTGGGGCGCCTCCTGCCACAAACATTGCCTTAAGTCAGTACCAATCAGCCAAGTCCCCATCACTACTCCATTGCCCGGCCTTCCTAAGGCCTACCAGGACTATGCTGACGTCTAAAAAGCAAGCAGAGTTCTTGCCACCACATAGACCCTACGACTGTCCTATTGATTTGCTCCCTGGTACCGCACCGCCACATGGCAGAATTTATCCTCTCTCCGCTCCAGAAACCAAGGCCATGTCTGAATACATTCAGGAAAATCTTAAGAAAGGTTTTATTAGGAAGTCTTCTTCGCCAGCCGGAGCGGGGTTCTTCCTCGTTGCCAAAAAGGATGGTTCACTATGCCCCTGCATAGAGTATCGTGGCCTCAATAAAATTACGGTAAAAAAACGCTACCCTTTGCCTCTCATCTCTGAGCTCTTTGACCGTCTGCGCGGAGCAAAAGTTTTTACAAAGCTTGACCTCAGGGGCGCCTATAACCTCATCAGAATTCGTGAAGGAGATGAGTGGGAAACCGCTTTTAACACCCGTGATGGCCACCTTGAATATCTTGTCATGCCATTTGGACTTTGCAATGCCCCTGCAGTCTTTCAAGATTTTGTCAACAAAATCTTTCGGGACTTACTGTACACCTGCGTAGTTGTCTATCTAGGTGACATCCTTATTTTTTCCTCCAACCTTGAGGAACACCGGCTCCATGTCCGTCAAGTGCTCCAGCGCCTTCGTGTGAACCATCTTTACGCCAAATTAGAAAAATGCCTGTTTGAACGCAGCTGTCTTCCTTTCCTGGGATACCTGGTCTCTGGACGGGGTCTTCAAATGGATCCTGCCAAGCTCTCTGCGGTCTTGGATTGGCCACGCCCCTCCGGTCTTCGTGCTATCCAGCGCTTCCTCGGATTCGCCAACTACTATCGTCAGTTCATTCCCCACTTCTCCACCATCGTTGCTCCTATTGTGGCACTGACGAAGAAAAACGCGAATCCGAGGTCCTGGCCTTCCCAAGCGGATGAAGCTTTTACTCGCCTTAAGGCCGCCTTCGCTTCTGCACCAGTCTTGTCTAGGCCAGATCCACTGAAGCCTTTCTTCCTTGAGGTTGACACCTCCTCTGTAGGAGGCGGGGCCGTCCTTCTTCAAACCACCAAGGGTAAAAACATCACTTGCGGTTTCTTCTCCAAAACCTTTTCTCCTGAAAAAACTATTCCATAGGAGACCGTGAACTGTTGGCCATCAAGTTGGCACTTGAAGAGTGGAGACATCTCCTGGAAGGGTCCCTTTACCCTATCACCATCTACACTGACCATAAAAATCTGTCCTATCTTCAGTCCGCCCAGCGTTTAAATCCTCGCCAGGCCAGGTGGTCGTTGTTCTTTGCCCGCTTCAATTTTCAAATTCATTTTCGTCCTGCTAACAGGAATGTCAGGGCTGATGCCTTATCACGTTGAACCGATGCCTGCGAAGCCGAGACCCTTCCACAGCACATCATGCCTCGTGAGTGCCTGATCTCTCCAGTTCCTCCAGGAAAAACGTATGTTCCTCCACGTCTTCGCCTCCAGACTCTTAAATGGGGTCATTCCTCCCACCTTGCTGGTCACGCTGGAATTAAAAGAATCCATTCAGTTGATTTCCAGACACTACTGGTGGTCTTCCCTGGAAAAAGATGTGACTGATTTTGTACGGGCCTGTACAGTATGTGCACGTGATAAAACTCCACGTCAGAAGCCTGCAGGTCTTCTCCATCCCTTGCCGGTGCCTGAACAGCCATGGTCCCACATAGCCATGGACTTCATCACGGACCTTCCTTCTTCTCATGGCAACACTGTCATTTGGGTGGTCGTTGATCGTTTTTCCAAAATGGCTCATTTCGTCCCGCTTCCTGGCCTTCCTTCTGCGCACAATTGGCGAAGCATTTTTTTCTGCAGATTTTTCGTCTCCACGAGCTTCCCACGCATATCGTCTCGGATAGAGGTGTTCAATTTATCTCAAAATTTTGGAGAGCACTCTGCACTCAATTAAAGATAAAATTGAATTTCTCGTCCGACTATCACCCTCAATCCAATGGACAAGTGGAGAGAGTGAACCAAATTCTTGGTGACTACCTGCAACATTTTGTCTCCTCCCGTCAAGATGATTGGGTTGACCTGCTGCCCTGGGCCGAATTCTAGTACAATTTCAAGAATTCTGAGTCTTCCGCCAAATCTCAATTTTTTGTAGTGTACGGCCGTCATCCGCTGCCCCCCCTCCCCATTCCCACTTCATCTGGAGTTCCTGCCGTAGATGAATTAACTCAGGACTTCTCATCTATCTGGAAGGAGACTCAAAAGTCGCTCTCACTGGCCTCGTCTCGCATGAAGAGACATGCGGACAAGAAGAAAAGAACTCCTCCTGTTTTTGCTCCTGGTGACAAAGTATGGCTCTCTGCCAAATACATTCGGTTCCGGGTCCCTAGCTACAAGTTGGCTCCTCGTTAACTCGGGCCTTTTAAAATTAATAATCAAATAAATTCTGTCTTCTACAAGCTCCATCTTCCACCCTCCCTTCGTGTTCCTAACTCTTTCCATGTCTCCCTTCTCAAACCCCTTATACTTAACCGTTATTCTCCCAAGGTCACCGCCCCTGCTCCTGTTTCTGGGTCCTCTGATGTCTTCTCTGTGAAAGAGATCCTCGCCTCCAAGGTAATCCTAGGTAAAAAAAAATGTCTTATTGATTGGGAGAATTGTGGTCCCGAGGAGAGGTCATGGGAACCCGAGGCCAATATTCTCGACAAAATGCTAATTCATAAATTTCTGGCTTTCAAAAAGAGGGGGAGACCTAAGGGGGGGGGGGTACTGTAACGCCGAGCACTCCGGGTCCCGCCGTCCCTCCGGAGCGCTCGCGGCGTTCTGCTGTCAGCAGTGCTCCGGTCTCTGTCTCCGACTGCGAGCACTGCTGTGTCCGTGCCGATGGGGACGCGATCCGCGTGGCGGGTTATGTCCGCTCGCGGATCGCGCCCCGCTCCACTCTAAGATTTAAAGGGCAAGTTCACCGTTAATTGGTGCCTGGCCCAATCAGTGTAATAACCACCAAACACTACATAAACCCACTTCCGCTTCCTGTTCACGCCGCAGCAAGTCCATCATAACTTTGCGGCGGGCTCTGGTGAACACCAGTAACTACTTAGAACCGATCCCCCAGTACGACCCGCGCCATCGCCTCTCTGGTCCAGAGGATCCACCTCCAGAGTCCTCACCAGCCGCCAGTTCGGATCCTGACAACATCACAGTGGGCTCAGCCTATCATCGGCCGAGGCGGGACATCGCTGCGGCCGGTGATAGGCTAAAGGCTCTGTGACGTTCCCATCCCCAGGACCGCAGCGAGAACAGCGGAGGACAATGAGGCCGGTTTCTTAGCAACGGGGGAACGGAGGACGAAAGTAAGTTAAAGTTTTGTTTTTTTATATTTGCAGCCCGGGCATTGCCTAGGTCAGTGGTCTTCAACCTGTGGACCTCCAGATGTTGCAAACATTTGCAAAATCTGGAGGTCCGCAAGTTGGAGAACACTGGTCTAGGTCTTATTTCGGGGTAGGGCTTACAAATGGTCTTTAAATTTCATCAGTAACAACATATAAAAAGTTTTTTGATCTGACGGTGCCAATTTAAATGTTCTATTTGTCCCCTGGAACTTTCAAATAACTTTTTTAGCTTATTAAATTCAGAATCAGTATGATCTGGTCACCTAAATCCTGTAGGCAGATCACCCGATGACTACACACTCTTGTCACTGGATTAGTCTGTAGTGAGACGATAAAAAACCTAGAGGAGTTAGAATATTTCCCTATCCTTTCCCCCACTATCAGAGTCATAAGTTTAAGAAGCCTAATATGTCAATGTGTGTATACACTGTCAACTGGGCAGTCGGTGTCACTCAGTTCTCAATGGGTAGAGCGCTCAGACACACTGAGAACTGAGCAGAAATGTCTATGGACATGGTAACAGTCTATGGGCAGTCACCACTGGTCAGATCTTAGGGGAGTATGAACCTGCACACTCTCCACATTGAGGCCTCAGATATCTTATTTTGGACAGTATTTTTGCTAAAGGTGCAAATCTTTGCATCACAGATATTCTCTGTATCAGTTCCACTTCTGGCTTTGACAAAAGTAATGACCCAATAATTCACTGTGCGTGAATCAAGCCTAATAGTGATTGCTTATTTAACTGTTTAGATCTTAATTGACTTAAAACACTTATCCACTATTTACAGTGTAAGATCACTGGGGTGTCTGACCACTGGGACCACCCATCATTTTGAAAACAGGGACCCAAATTTTCTTTTGGGAATGAAGCAGTGGGCCACACATGCACAAAGCTTCTCCATCCACTCGCTATTGGATTGGCAGAGATAGACAAGTGCAGAGCTTGGCTATTTCAGGTGCTCCTATAGGCAATGAATGGAATGATGGTGTGCATGCATGACTCACTACTACATTCCCCGGTTCAAGTTGGGTCCCTGTCCTCAATATCCCAGGGGGGGGTTATGCTCCCCCCCCCCCCTTTTTTTCATCCTTTTATGTCATTGATAACTAGGGCCACATTTAAGTTAATGGCAGATGCAGGTGCTGCACTCATATAAGCGCCAACCAAGGCACTGGACCTCAGTTGACTATGATGAAAAAATTGGCCTGTTGATAGCAAGGCAGCAACACAAATCTGTAAAGTGTCAGCTAAAAAATTCTTGTAAACTTTTTTTTTTTTGACATATGACAGATGTAAAAAGGGAACATTACTTTCTATGACAAATTCCAATTATTTCTATAGGATACATAGAATTCAGGTTTTCGGGTCTTTGAAAGTAGCAAATGACTGTGTAATGACTCCTTGCATAGCAGCCTATCTAGAGCCAAGGTCAGGTTAGTACTCTGCCCTATGACCTCTGGGAAGCCATTCTCAAAGCTTTCTTTGGGAAAGTGTTCCCTGATTTCCCAGGAGAGGGTTTGGCCTTGTTCTTATTGTTAAATATACTTTTCCCACATGAAAGAGTTATAGTTTGGGTGTTTCAGAGTTGGCACCTGATCTATTTAACTATTAGACTAATTGTTCCCTTAGGAAGAAGCATACAACCCCTTTATACCCCTTTATACCGCTGAACCTTGCAATACAAATTGAAATCTCATCTATATATGGCAGCATATAAACACAGAGGGTGGGAATGTCCAGTCATCTCTGATCTCAGCCTCCACTGTGAACATGCAGCTATTTTCTGTCTAGCCATTGTAGGGTTATACTTTTGTTGCCTATATTAAGAAAACCAGAGAGAATCCTGTTGGACCTATACGTTTTCTTTTTATGTTTTTTTGTTGTTGTTTGTTATTTTACAGTTTTAAGTAAAGTTAAATCATTTTGCAATAACACATTCTGCAACTTCCTAGTATGCTTTATGTTTCAGTTCCTTGCCATTTGAAAGATCTCTGTTTGCTGTTAGTGAATTGAAACACTCTTAACATCCAGATTTTATACATTTCTTCTGACACCTGAATGGTGGTTTTGAAAGTGTGAACCTCTTGTTGCTCTCTTTAAGACCTAGACCTGCACCTAAACCTCCACTAATACTATCCTCTAAGACAGTAGTCTCTAAACTGTGGAGCTCAGGATGTTGCAAACCTACAAGTCCTAGAATGTCGCACTGTGCACACGGCAACATTTCTGCACCTGAAACATCTGGCGTGAAAATTTTTATTCAGACCTCCACTAAAAGAATTGACAAAAAAAATGTTCATTTACATTTAGCATGTAAATTTCCTATTTTTAGCGCTCAAAAACATCCCAAAATGGTTATATTGAACTCAGTGAAAAGATTGCTAGTAATTCCCAAAATGTTATGCCTCATAATTCATTGCAAAGCACCCCTTTTTGGTTAATTATGGCTTAAAAGAACTTCAGTTTTTGGAACATTTTTCTTTGACCAGTTTTCATCCTAAAAATGGCTACATAATACATAATAGCAATTTCTTTAAAAAAAAAAAAGACTAAAACATTTTAAAAATGTAACCGCTAATAGAAAACCAAACCTAATGGCATATAAATGGTTACAATTTCCAGCTGTTTTGCATGAAAAACTGAATTACAGATAAAATACAGATAAAAACTGACAGCATGCACATACAGGCCAACAGCTTTTAGTCTCTGCAGGTAAACAAAGCAAACAGATCTGTACAATGTTGAAGGACTGAATTATAAACTATGTTACAACGTTAAATGAAGATTGGCCACTACTCTAAGTTCTAAATAAATTTTTTTTTATATTGTTTAAAATCCATAGAAGGAGCTTGTAATAAAGGCAAAGCATTACACATTAAAGTGACTGTCATTTTAAAATACTTTTGATATGTCATATATTTGATTGGTCATCGTTACCATTTACTTGACACATCCTGCTGCATGTGTCATAAACCAAAAAGAGGTGCATACAGGAGTATTTCAAGGGCACTCCAGAAAAAAAAAAAAAAAAAATATATATATATATATATATATATATATATATGCCACATGTCCTGGATATGTTCTCTGTTAACATCCTGCCTGATATGCATGGATCCTGTGGCCTCTGTTGTCTTTTTTGGCTGCTTGATATTCTTTGACCATCTTCCCCTCCCCTTACCTACAACTTCCAGCAACCATTGCAGCTCTGCTATGCCAGCCCCCTCCCTCCTACTCCGAGCAGCAGAGAGAAGTTCAGTGTCTGATTGGCTGAGGTTGCACACCTCCCAGTTCTAAGCACTAAAGAGAGCATGACTCATCAGTGCAGAACAGAAACAATATGGTCTGTGTCTCCAAGGAGGGTGGGGGCTGCTTTCAGAGAGGGATTTGGACAGAGATAGAGTGGATGGCTGGATGATGTCATTCCTTCACTTCATGCATGACAACCAAAAAAAGGTAAAAAATGCCCTATATATAGTGAAGTAATGATATTTAGGCAATAAAATAGGTTGATGAGGGGGAAAGGATGGGTTTATGGGTTTAGTTCCCCAGGGTACCTCATTAAGGCAGTGTTTCCCAACCAGAGGGCTTCCAGCTGTTGTATTTTTGCAACAGCTGGAGCCACCCCTATTGGGAAACACTGATTTAAGGGAATGCAAACAATGCTTATACAGTCAATTCAGCACCAAATTGGTTTATTGAGCCTTCACTTTTGTGGAATAGAAAGGGTCCATTTTTATTGGGAAGAGTTTTTTTGTGTGTATATTGGTTTTGTATTTGAGTGTTACATTTTTGTCATACTTGTATGTGTTTTTGTAATGGATGCTATCAAATCTGGGTGGGATTATTTATAGCTGAATGCTATTTCGATTAAATGGTGGCCATGCCTAAGGCCATTCCAAAGCTCGTGGGTTTGCCTGTTTTTCCAACCTAATGGTATTCAATGTATAATGCTTTACAAGCTCATTTTATGGATTTTAAAGACTATCGATAAAGGACTATCAAGAAGGGTCAATCTTCATTTATCGGTTGCCTTGGGCCAATGGCAGCTTTGGTTGAGCTGCTGTGCTACACTGCCTATGGTCTTTTATGTAAAAAGTATAATTGCAAAGATACATAATACTGGAAACTTAAACAGCTAAGGTTTATAGCAGTGTTTCCCAACCAGGGTGCCTCTAGCTGTTGCAAAACTACAGCTCCCAGCATGCCCAGACAGCCAAAGGCTGTCTGGGCATGCTGGGAGTTGTAGTTTTGCAACAGCTGGAGGCACCCTGGTTGGGAAACACTGATTTACAGTATAGGCTGTGCCATTTCTCTTCATTCCTCATAGAACATTAGATTGAATGCCGTTCTACTAAAGCAAAAAAAGAGAAAAAAATCCCTGTGTGCACTTAGCCAAACATAACTAATATGCAGAAATGCCTGTAAACCATGGCAACCTCAGATACCGCGGACCAGCGCTCTGCTTTGTGACCTATTACACAAAAAACTATTCAATATTGATACTATGACTGTACAACATGTTTTATACAATTACAGAACACATCTGCTTTCTTTTAATAAAAATGGAAACTTTCATAAAACATTAATTCGATAACATATTATAGTCAGATATAAACAACCTGCATCACAGTTTTTTGCAGCTTTCTCTGCCAGCAACCACATTGGCTGTAGGCTATTTCCCGTCTATGGTCAGTCATGTATAGATACATAACAGTACACTACTCCACCAACCAAGGTGCCTCCAGCTGTTGCTAAACTACAACTCAGCATGCTCGTACAGCCTTCTGCTGTACAGAGCACTGGTGAGACCTCACTGGGGTTATTGGGGGGAGATTTCTCAAAACCTGTCCAGAGGAAAAGTTGTCCAGTTGCCCATAGCAACCAATCAGATTGCTTCTTTCATTTTTAACAAAATGAAAGAAGCGATCTGATTGGTTGCTATGGGCAACTGGGCAACTTTTACTTTGCACAGGTTTTGATAAATCCTCCCCCATTGTGCGCAGTACTGGAGACGATGGGGGAGATTTATCAAAACCTGTGTAGAGGAAGAGTGGGGCAGTTGCCTATGGCAACCAATAAGATCGCTTCTTTCATTTTGAAAGAGGCCTGTAAAAAATTAAAAAAACAATCTAATTGGTTGCTATGGACAACTGCACCGCTCTTCCTCTACACAGGTTTTGATAAATCTCCCCTCATATCTCCAGAAAGTTAAACAGATTTGTAAATTACTACTATTAAAAAATCTTAATCCTTCCAGTACTTATCAGATGCTGTATGCTCCAGGGGAAGTTGTGTGGTTCATTTCAGTCTGACCACAGTGCTCTCTGCTGACACCTCTGTCCATATAAGGAACTGTCCAGAGTAGAAGCAAATCCCCATAGCAAACCTCCTCTGCTCCAGACAGTTCCTGGCATGGACAGAGGTGTCAGCAGAGAGCACTGTGGTCACACAGAAAAGAACAATTCAACTTCCTCTGTAGTATACAGCAGCTGATAAGTACTGGAAGGATTACGATTTGTGAATAGAAGTAATTTACAAACTTCTCTGGCACCAGTTGATTTGAAAAAATAAAAATTCCACCAGAGTACCTCTTAAACATGTATAGAGAAAAGAGGAAACTGAGGGGATATGATAGAAACTTTTTATATGCATAAAGGAAATTAACACGGTAAAGGAGGAGAGGAGGTTTAAAAGAAGAGTTTTATAATAGAGTGGCAAAGATTTCTGCATTAATATCAGGATGGAGATCAGGATGGGTATCAGGGACATTTGAGCAAGTACAAGTACGCCGATATCTGTATCAGTATTGGGATGCCCATAATTAACAACCCCCCTTTATATACACATATACAATGAGGTTGTCAATAACTGATAAGACTGCCTACTGGACACCTAAGACTAGAATGGGCAGTCACTTAAATTAATAAAGTTACTTTAAATTCGAAGGGAACCAAACAGCAGATTTTACCATATATTACACTTGGTAACGTGTATATATATATATATATATATGTTAAAATCTGTATCCTCAACATCCGCGGGGGAACTTTTTGCATTGTGGGATGGTGAGGATATGAAGTCCAGTCGGGTCCAGTCACTTCAGCTGTGGTCCCGTCCCCTCGGCTTGATTGGTGGTGTTATCACTCTGCTCCCTAAGCAGACGGAGCAGAGCAGGGACATAAGCCGAGGGGGCAGACCACAGCTGGGGCGATGGGACTTGGTAAGTATAGCTCCCCACCCAGGGTTTCCAAGGTTTCCAAGCATTATATATGGTAAAATCTATTGCTTGGTTTAATTTAACTTGATAAAAGTTTTACCAATATCTTTTCCCATAAAACTATATAGCAATCTGTTCAGCTCATCCTGTTCCATAATACGATATCTACAACTCAGACAACATATTTAACATGGTTCCCTTTAACAGGTTCCCTTTAATATACAGTAGACTGGCCTAATAGCAGTCAGCTTAGACATATCGTCCAAATATTTTTTATTTTCCCTTGAACTTAAAGTGCAAGGGTTGGATCTTTGGCTGCTGAGCAGAAAGTACCCGCATTATTGCTTGGTATCTAGGTGCAGGAATTTAGCAGCCGATCCAGTCTGGTAATTGGCACTGTCCCAATAGGCATGTTGCACAGGTGTTAAATTTCTAATTGGCCACATTTAGTCCTGTCGTCTTGAAACGCAATAGCGCGGTTTGATTAATGATGTCCATTGAAGAAACACCACAGCAATGTGGAAAGTGAAGGAATAATTGCAATTAACGTTGCAGCAATGTTTATTGATTAGTCCAGCTCCTAGTTCCTAAACATTCGCAGCCACTACGCTCTCCCGGAGATAAACAGTGCTGCAGGTACCAGAATGGGTTTATCTACAAATAACACTACTGGCTTCCATGCATTACTTATGAGTTGTATTGACTTTGTGCACCCTGGGATTAACATATTGGATTAACATAAAATACCTGCTCTCCCATAGACAAAACAGTCGGGGGTGATTTAACTAAAGCTTCTGGAAGCTTAAAGGAGTATTCCAGGAAAACATTTTTTTTTTAAATATATATCAATAGGCTTCAGAAATTTAAACAGATATGTAAATTGCTTCTATTAAAAAATCTTAATCCTTCCAATAATTATCAGCTGCTGAAGTTGAGTTGTTCTTCTGTCTGGCAACAGTGCTCTCTGCTGACATCTCTGCTTGTCTCGGGCACTGCACAGAGTAGAAGAGGTTTGCTATGGGGATTTGCTTCTACTCTGACAGTTCCCGAGACAGGTGTCATCAGAGAGCACTTAGACAGAAAAGAACAACTCAACTTCAGCAGCTCATAAGTACTGAAAGGATTAAGATTTTTTAATAGGAGTAATTACAAATCTGTTTAACTTTCAGGAGCTAGTTGATATATTAAAAAAAAAAAAAGTTTTTTCCTGGAAAACCCCTTTAATTCTCCAATCAGAGAATGTATGCTAAGCAGGACTCAACAAGTGAAATGTATGAATTGGACAACTCAAAAATCCATATCACTAATAATGGTTTTGCTTAGGTCCAGCTGGCAGAAATGGAGGCCTTTTCTTTAACCTCTGACAAGTCCTCTTCAGTATTGACTGATGATCTCAGTTCAGAAGAACAAGGTGTCACAAGTCAGTTAAAGGAAATGAAGGTAAAAGCATATTTTGTTGTAAATGGAATTCTAAGCAGAGAAGATTTGATTTTTTTTCCCATATCCACATAGATAATCTTAGGACCATCAGCACCATCTAGATACCAGCTCATTGTATGTGTTCATTGTATGACTTCATGACATTAATAAATAGATGTTCTTAGAATGGTGCTTCACAGCAGATCAGGACCATTACTGTATAAATGCATGATTTTTATCACTTTATTTAATACTAAAGGGGGTATCTGGCACAGCAAAAATGCAAGGGCTTAAGCTGGCTAAAAAGTAATCAAAATAAGCCACACTCAGCTGCTCGATCCTCCGCTACTTTGAAGGTGCCCAGGCCATCGCTGATTTCTACTTCCTGGTCCCTGTCTCAATACAAGTAAATGCCCACTGAGCCAATTACTGGATGATGTGGTCACTGATCTGATTGGCTAGGTGATAATTAAAGACATGCACCAGAAAATGCAGGAGGTATCGGGCACCACTGGAATGGCAGCAGCGTGGGATCGACCAGGTAAGTATGGCTACTTTTTTATTTGTGCCAGACAACCAATTTAAAAATGTTTTTCATACTATTCATCTAAACTGTTTCTAATGAAGTATACATACGGAATAATACTGTGCCCAACTAGAAAATGTTGTATGGTTTAACTAAAGTCAAATGTGTATGAAGATATTCCAAAGGTCATCCAGCGACACAAGGATAAAGCCTGAGACAGTATGACCATACCGAACGAGAAATGATGACCATTTCCAATGTCATCAATGAAGTATACCTATAGCAAACATCATATTTATTTAATTTTAGATATATTTAAAAAGCAAGAATGCAGAAGATACATTTCATACATTTTTTTTATTTTCAAAAATGTCTACATAGAAAGTAACAGACAGTGTAAGCTTTATACCTTCTTCAATGGGAGTTAATAGTAAAAAGTTAATAGACTAATACAGTCTGTAGGAAGTTATAGAGCAGGAAGTTATAGAGTTGTCCATAGACCAGGTAGTGACAGTGACATATAGAGTATTATCTGTGTGTGTGCAGTGTTGCTTTCCTGCCTATCTTGACCTCTGGCAGCACAAAACAGCTGTCATCTCTGATTAATTTACCCACCCTCTAATGATAAAGAGAAGACTCTGTTGACAATACCAAGTCTACGCAGCAAAGCTGACAAGTGAAGAGCACATGACAGAAATGTCAAACTATTGCACATGCTCTAGTGCCAGTGTAAAAACTGAATTATTATTTTTATATTTGTGGCCAAACAATGTAATGAGAAAATACCATAAAAAATTATTTTGATTAGTAATGTACATTCCCTTTAAAGCCAATACATTTAAGGCTGTTTTAAGTGATATTTACATTGTTGTGTTTTCATGTATTCTACCATAGTGCAGTCATTTACAATGTTCCTTACTGTATACTAATGATACATGCATTATATCTGCAAATAACAGAATACCATCACATTGTGAAATGTCACGTACATCTGACCTTGATTGAGTAAATACATAAAGGTAGACTCATACAGTGCCTTCCATGAGTATTAACTCTATTCCTGTCAAAACTGATATTAATTTAGATTTTATGTATTGACTGTCACGATGCCGGCTGGCAGGAGGTGGATCCTCTGTGCCAGAGAGGGATAGCGAGGACCGTGCTAGTGGACCGGTTCTAAGACACTACAGGTTTTCACCAGAGCCCGCCGCAAAGCGGGATGGTCTTGCTGCGGCGGTAGTGACCAGGTCGTATCCACTAGCAACGGCTCACCTCTCTGGCTGCTGAAGATAGGCGAGGTACAAGGGAGTAGGCAGAAGCAAAGTCGGACGTAGCAGAAGGTCGGGGGCAGGCGGCAAGGTTCGTAGTCAGGGGAGATAGCAAAGTTCTGGTACACAGGGTATAAACACACAAAAACGCTTTCACTAGGCTCTAGGGCAACAAGATCCGGCAAGGAAGTGCAAGGGAGGAGACTAGATATAGCCAGGAAACAGATGGGAACCAATTAAGCTAATTGGGCCAGGCACCAATCATTGGTGCACTGGCCCTTTAAGTCTCAGGGAGCTGGCGCGCGCGCGCCCTAGAGAGCGGAGCCGCGCGCGCCAGCACATGACCGCAGGAGACGGGAACGGGTAAGTGACCTGGGATGCGATTCGCGAGCGGGCGCGTCCCGCTGTGCGAATCGCATCCCCAACGGCCATGACAGGGCAGCGCTCCCGGTCAGCGCTGACCGGGGAGCTGCAGGGAGAAAGGCGCCGTGAGCGCTCCGGGGAGGAGCGGGGACCCGGAGCGCTAGGCGTAACAGTACCCCCCCCCTTAGGTCTCCCCTTCTCTTTATCGGGTAACTGCCTCCCCTGGGATGAGGACACCGGGAAAGGAAGGAGGGATTCCTCAACGGCAGGCAGAACCGCAGGAGTAGGAATGGGGAGAGAGGGCAGAGGGCGAGACCTGGCACGGGGCAGTGTGACACCAGGACGGGGGCCATGGGGTGGCACAGAGGCTTGCCTGACGGGACTGGGAGGGGGGGAGGGGCATTTCCTGTGGCAGGCAGAGTCCTTAATGACCTTAGGGGGACCGGAAACAGGAGGAACCACAGGGTCACGGCAGGGAGTACTGGGAACCGGTTTTAGACAGTTCTTGGAACAAGAGGACCCCCAACTCCTGATCTCCCCAGTGGACCAATCCAGGGTAGGGGAATGAAGTTGAAGCCAGGGAAGTCCAAGGAGAATTTCCGAGGTGCAATTGGGGAGGACCAAAAGTTCAATCCTCTCATGATGAGATCCGATGCTCATAAGAAGGGGCTCCGTGCGGAAACGTATGGTGCAATCCAACTTGGCTCCGTTGACCGCGGAAACGTGGAGTGGCTTGACAAGACGGGTCACCGGAATGCGAAATTTATTCACTAGGGACTCTCGAATAAAATTTCCAGAAGCTCCAGAGTCCAGGCAGGCCACGGCTGAGAGAGAAGAGCTGGCTGAAGCAGAAATCCGCACGGGTACCGTGAGACGTGGAGGAGCAGACTTGGAACCAAGAGACGCCACACCCACGTGAGCTGGGTGCGTGCGTGCGTTTCCCAGGCGTGGAGGACGGATAGGGCAATCCACCAAGAAATGCTCGGTACTGGCACAGTACAGACAAAGATTCTCTTCCTTACGGCGATTCCTCTCTTCCTGGGTCAGGCGAGACTTATCCACTTGCATGGCCTCCTCGGCGGGAGGCCCAGGCGTAGATTGCAACAGATACTGTGGGAGAGGTGCCCAGAGATCTAAGTCTTTTTCCTGGCGGAGCTCTTGGTGTCGCTCAGAAAAACGCATGTCAATGCGGGTAGCTAGATGGATGAGTTCTTGCAGATTGGCAGGAATCTCTCGTGCGGCCAGCACATCCTTGATGCGACTGGATAGGCCTTTTTTGAAGGTCGCGCAGAGTGCCTCATTATTCCAGGATAATTCTGAAGCAAGGGTACGGAACTGTACGGCATACTCGCCAACGGAAGAATTACCCTGGACCAGGTTCAACAGGGCAGTCTCAGCAGAAGAGGCTCGGGCAGGTTCCTCAAAGACACTTCGGATTTCCGAGAAGAAGGAGTGTACGGAGGCAGTGACGGGGTCATTGCGGTCCCAGAGCGGTGTGGCCCAAGACAGAGCTTTTCCAGACAGAAGGCTGACTACGAAAGCCACCTTAGACCTTTCAGTGGGAAACAGGTCCGACATCATCTCCAGGTGCAATGAACATTGCGAAAGAAAGCCACGGCAAAACTTAGAGTCCCCATTAAATTTGTCCGGCAAGGACAGGTGGAGGCTAGGAGTGGCCACTCGCAGCGGAGGAGGTGCAGGAGCTGGCGAAGGAGATGATTGCTGAAGAAGTTGCGAATGTTGGCGCACAATGGTGGACACTTCCGACAGCTGGTGGGTTAGATGGGCGATCTGTCGGGCGATATCAGAGACAACTGGCAGGGGAACCTCAGCGGGATCCATGGCCGGATCTACTGTCACGATGCCGGCTGGCAGGAGGTGGATCCTCTGTGCCAGAGAGGGATAGCGAGGACCGTGCTAGTGGACCGGTTCTAAGACACTACAGGTTTTCACCAGAGCCCGCCGCAAAGCGGGATGGTCTTGCTGCGGCGGTAGTGACCAGGTCGTATCCACTAGCAACGGCTCACCTCTCTGGCTGCTGAAGATAGGCGAGGTACAAGGGAGTAGGCAGAAGCAAAGTCGGACGTAGCAGAAGGTCGGGGGCAGGCGGCAAGGTTCGTAGTCAGGGGAGATAGCAAAGTTCTGGTACACAGGGTATAAACACACAAAAACGCTTTCACTAGGCTCTAGGGCAACAAGATCCGGCAAGGAAGTGCAAGGGAGGAGACTAGATATAGCCAGGAAACAGATGGGAACCAATTAAGCTAATTGGGCCAGGCACCAATCATTGGTGCACTGGCCCTTTAAGTCTCAGGGAGCTGGCGCGCGCGCGCCCTAGAGAGCGGAGCCGCGCGCGCCAGCACATGACCGCAGGAGACGGGAACGGGTAAGTGACCTGGGATGCGATTCGCGAGCGGGCGCGTCCCGCTGTGCGAATCGCATCCCCAACGGCCATGACAGGGCAGCGCTCCCGGTCAGCGCTGACCGGGGAGCTGCAGGGAGAAAGGCGCCGTGAGCGCTCCGGGGAGGAGCGGGGACCCGGAGCGCTAGGCGTAACATTGACCTTGCCATAAATAAGACCCATAAATATAGTCTGGTCAAACCATTTAACTTCTGAAATTACCAAATAAGTTGAATAAGTTCCCCCTGTGTGCAATACACCTGAAAGCCCCCCAAGCTGGCAACATTGCCAAGACAAAGGAGCGGAACAAACAGTACAGAGACAGAGCTGTGAAGCAATATAGATTCTATTCGGAAAAAAAAGCAACAACATATACTGTAGATTGGATTATAAAAGGCTCCCAAACTTTAAACATTCTAAGAAGCACCATTTTATCCACTGAGACAAAATGGAAGAATATGACACAACTACAAATTTGATATGAGAAGATGTCCACCAGAACCTACAGAGTGGGCAATGATTGTGTTATCCAGAGATTCCACAAATATATCAACAATCACACTGAAGAAGCTCCAAAGATCCTGAGTGGAGTTGGAAGTATCTGTCCATAGGACAACAATGTGTCGTACAGCTCACAGAAAGGGGCTTTAATGAAGAGTGTCCAGAAAAAAGCCATTGCTTAAAGGCAAAACATAAGAAAACTTGTTGGAAATTCACCAAACATCAGATGGTGACACTTTCCAATACCTCTACAACACTATTCCATCACAGTGAGGCATGATGTTGAAAGCAACATGCTGTCGGGATGCTTTTCATGAACTCCTTCCCCGTTCAGCAGGATAGGCGGTTTAAGGGGAAATTTTTCAATGTCATGGAATTGCCTGGTCGAAGCTTAGACCGCAGTCCAATTGAGAGTCTGTGACGTGACTTATAGACTGCCAACGCTCATCATATAACTGGAAAGAGTTGGAGTAATTCTGCTTGGAAAAGTTGGCAAAAAACCCCAGTGTCTAGATGTGCTTAGTGAAACAGACAGCAGGTGTGGACCCACCATGTCATCATGACTTTGGGCTAAGACCTTGGTTGTCACCCCTTTACCCCCTCCTATGACTATCTGGACTTGACTGCAAAGGACTACCAGGTTGCTACCTCTGGCCCAGTAGACCAAGAGATGCCAGTGTGAGCCAAAGGCTGTTCAGGCAATAGATGGAGGCACCCTGGTTGGGAAATACTGCAGTAAGCCAATTCAGATATACCCCAAGAGACTTGCATTTATACCTGCAGCAAAAGGTGACTGTACAAAGTATTAAAGGAAAACGGTCATCTGTTCACCCACACTAAGCCCAATTCCAGGTTGTAATGCAGCATAACAAGATATAAAAGCCATGGGGGCCCTGATTTGTGGTGGTTAAGACAGAGGGATAAACTTTTGTTTCCATTTTACATCTTATTCTTGCACATTTATAACACATTTATTTAGGCGCAGTCATTTTCAATCATTTATTCTGTACAGAAAATAAAAATGAAACATATTAGACATGGAAGAATAAAGGGAAGGCAGTATAAAGAAGGAAAGGATAACATATAACTCCGTGGCGAATGACTGGCGATGCGGGGCGGAGGCTCGTGATGCCATGGCCACGCCCTGCTCGTGACGTCACAGCCATGCCCCCTTAATGCAAGTCTATGGGAGGGGGCGTGATGGCTTTCACGCCCCCACCCATAGACTTGCATTTAGGGGGCGTGGCCGTGACGTCATGAGCTTCCAGTGCTGCACCTGACGCTCTAAACCAGGCATAGGCAACCTTTGGCACTGCAGATGTTTTGGACTATATTTCCCATGATGCCTTTACAGCCAAAATGCTGACAAAGCATCATGAGAATTGTAGTCCAAAAATCTGCAGTGCCGGAGGTTGCCTATGCCTGCTCTAAACGAATGCTGGGTGCAGCAGGGAGATCGCAGGGGTCCTATCCTTTGGATAGAGGATAAGATGTCTAGGGGTGGCGGAGTACCGCTTTAATTCAAAATTATAGACTAGGTTGCTTCCTTAAATGGGGTTTCCCAGTTCCAACATTATTTACCACTCCATAAGAATGGCTGTAGATGACAGATTTGCCACGAGCAATCCGTGTGTATGTTTGGTGCTAGTGTGTTATTTTTCTAACCATCACAATCAATGTAAGATTAACACAGTTCACAATTATGGCAAAGGTCGACCGTAACTGAAGGTCATAAGTAATTCACATTTCCAAAAGAACAATCCTTCACTTATTATAAAGAAAATAGGTAATATAGATTTTGTTTCCAGAGAAATATTACATTAGGGTACGAGTCCTGCAGAGCCTGTGTTGTCACAAGATGCAATGTCTGTTCTTAGAAATGTTAAATCATTTATCTTGGGGGATTTTTATTGACAAAGCATTACCAGCTCAATACATGCATAAAACGTATTCCAACAACTGATGGTAGTAAAAGTGTTCCATCCAATCTGTAATTACATCATAATTACAGGCCCATTTTAGGCCTAAATATACTCGTACTGATCGGTTTAGTTAATCTCCCTCCACTTTAAATAACGTCCTTAATCTGTAAACTCTGTGGAAATGTGGGAGAATTTTAACATGAAAAAGCATTATCTTATAATTCAATTTACATCAGTCATTTTTCTAAACACCCAGTGATCTG
This sequence comes from Hyla sarda, assembly GCF_029499605.1. NCBI lineage: Eukaryota > Metazoa > Chordata > Amphibia > Anura > Hylidae > Hyla > Hyla sarda. The sequence continues at coordinate 66,382,542 of NC_079194.1, read as the reverse complement.
GAAATTAACATTCAGCCCGCCGCATTGTTCTCTGCTTTAATTGTTGAATACAGCTAAAAATAAACCCCTGTGAGAGATCAAAAAGGTTTCCCCCCCCCCCCTTTCAATCTCCACCAACAATAGTAATCTAGACATTTTATATCACAGGTTTAAAACACTCTAGGAGTCTCCGGCAAATGAGCTGAGCAATGCAAATTTCGTGAGCGATCAGCTTACGTTGCTCCCTGCCGACACCCATCGTTCTGAACATTATGAACGCCATAGACATGACACATCACGAGGGGGTGTGGCGTGACGTCATGACCACATCCGTCCGAACCCAGCATTCTGAACACAATGTTTAGAACTTCATGTGTCTGAAAGGAGCAATGGAGTACCCTTTTAGGATCATACACAGAGCTCAGGTTTAAAGGGGTACTCCGCTCCCCAGCGTCTGGAACATTTAGTTCCGAACGCTGGGTGTGGGCTTCCGTGGTCATCCCGCCCCCTCATAATGTCACGCCCCGCCCTGTGACATCATGCCCCGCCCCCTCAATGCAAGCCTATGGAAGGGGGCGTGACGGCCGCCATGCCCCCTTCCCATAGACTTGCATTGAGGGGAGGGGGCGGGGCATGACCTCACAGTGGTGGGACATGATGTCACGAGGGGGCGGGGTGACCACAGAAGCCCACACCCAGCATTCGGAACTAAATGTTCCAGATGGTGGGGAGCGGAGTACCGTTTTAAAGGAGGCAGTGCTGAGCTGCAGCGTGCATGCCTCCTCCATAGAGGTGTAACTTGTAGGTTCTGGGCCCCGCCGATGCAAAATCCGCAACAAGATCCTCATCTGCCAAATATAATACTGGTTTCTTATAGGGCAGATGTGCTCTGGGGTGGTGGTGAGGCAGATTATAATAAAAGTGAGTGGCGTTGTGTAGGTTGGCAGCACCCATAGCAAGGCAAAGTATTTTCAAGAGTTGGGGTTTAAAAACTTCCATAAATAATACTTCCACACCAGAATGACCTATCACTACTGCAAATAATACCATTATACTGTTATAAAAAAAACTGATCAATATCACCAATAATAACAATATACAAGAATAAATAACTGCGACCCGCCATGACTACTGCCATACCACCACATAGTGACTGGATATTACCACCATACTGATGCTGAATAAAAGCCACTGTGCACAGACCAATATGCCTCCATACAGTGGTAACCCCAGCTCTATACAGGCACTGCAGAACATATAAGAGATTATAGTGCAGTTACATCCTGTGATTTACAGTTGGCATCTTCTTGGCATCATTCTCTTTCCTTTTCTTCTTCTTTATCTGGCTCAGACCCCTCTAAAGACTTCTTCCAACCAAAAATTGTCTCTGTAGAATCTGCTAGACAAATACGTTACATTCCACACCTTTTCAGGACATGCCCAACCGTTTTCAGCACATGCCCAACCCTTTTCAGGACATGCCCAACCGTTCCCCTGCCCTCAGTCCCCCAAATAATGCCACCCTAGGTGCCTTACATAGCACAAGTGAGTAGGAAAGTGGGTTGGTGGGAAAGGGCATTCACTGGCGGCAGGTAGATAATCCCCCCCTCCCCCCTCCCTATTAGGTAGATTCTCTCAGTTGGTAGATAAGTAGGAAATTCCCCCTAATGAGGTAGATGCTCTCAGTAAGTAGGTGGGAGTTTACCTTTCACCTATTAGGTAAAAGCCACCACTAGATAGCTAGGTAGGTAGAAGCCCCCAGTAGGTAGGTAGGTAATTGCCCTCTCCCCTGTGAGGTAGAGGCCCCCAGCAGATATGCAGGCAATTCCCCCATTAGGTAGATGCCCATCAAATAGTTTCCACCAATAAAAATCACACTAACCTTCCATTCTCCCTCATGCTAAGGCCAACCTGCAGGCTCCATCACCTGGAGGGGCAAAGAACTTTCTCCTGAAGGATGTGCGCGATTAATTGACATTATATTGCGTGGCCTGCAGTATTAGCCCTGCACTGCTGTGGTACAGTACAGGAGCAGGAAGTCCTGTTTACCACCAGACTAACTTCTCCTGTACAATTCTGAGTGGCCATGTGCATACCACTTACTTTACATTTAGGCGGCTGTGAGGCCTTAGGCCGCTGATTATCTCAGCTAATTAGAGAGCCCCCTCTGCTCCTCCCTCCATGTCTTGACTAATTGACATATAGGGCTCAGTGCTGTAAAGTACTGTATGCCCAATCAGTGAAGGCAGGGAGGGTGGGGGAAGAAGTAAGCATACATCCTGCAGGCCAGCACTGCCTTCTTGACCCATGAGCCCTGTGCATGATATAAAGCTGACAGATTGCCTTAGGGAGAAGCCATCAATATCAGACCAGCGGGTGTGCTGATACCCGGAGTCTGCCTAAGGGTATGTTCACACTGGCGAAAAATTGGCAAGAAATTCTTGCTTAAAAATTCAGCTGTGGAATTTCAGTTTTTTTTTCGAATAGAATTTGTGTGAAATTCACGCGGAATTCCACACAGATTTTCCTCATGGAATATAGGAGGAAACCGTTTTTTTTTTTTTTTTTTGCTGGACAACCACCAAATAGAATACTACATATATAATTTATTTCTTCTCCTGTACAGTCTGCTGGGGATGATAGTATTCTGGTTCCTCTATCCACACTCCTGTCATTCTTAGGCAGCTTGTACTGTACATGCTGAGATCTCACAGTGATAGAAATGTGCTATTTGACGGCCAGAAGGGAATCGCAATTCTGGCACTACCTGTCTCATTTACGCACACTTATGGGGAAGGTGGTGTCGGCACAGCCAGGGTTCGGCCACCACCCCCTCCCGATGGCACCTGCGGCAGAGAGCCCCTGCCCCTTTTCTAAGAATGATAGGAGTGTGAATACAGTAATCACACTACAATCACCCTCAGACCACCGATGTAGGTCTGGAGGTGACTGCAGTAAAGCACAGCAGAATAGTGACTACAGCTCTCGAGGTGACTAGAGCATAAGAAATTATGCAAAAGCAAAATAGTGAGTTCAGCTCTGGAGGTGACAGGAGGAGAAGATATAATGTACCAACATACTAGTGACTACATCTCTGGAGGTGACAGGAGGAGAAGATATGATGTAACAGCATACTAGTGACTACATCTCTGGAGGTGACAGGAGGAGAAGATATAATGTAACAACATACTAGTGACTACATCTCTGGAGGTGACAGAAGGAGACGATATGATGTAACAGCATACTAGTGACTACATCTCTGGAGGTGACAGGAGGAGACGATATGATGTAACAGCATACTAGTGACTAATTCTCTGGAGGTGACAGGAGGAGAAGATATAATGTAACAGCATACTAGTGACTACATCTCTGGAGGTGACAGGAGGAGAAGATATAATGTAACAGCATACTAGTTGTTACGCCGAGCGCTCCGGGTCCCCGCTCCTCCCCGGAGCGCTCGCTTCACTCTCCCCGCTGCAGCGCTCCGGTCACATCCTCTGACCCGGGGCGCTGCGATTCCGCTGCCAGCCGGGATGCGATTCGCGATGCGGGTAGCGCCCGCTCGCGATGCGCACCCCGGCTCCCGTACCTGACTCGCTCTCCGTCTGTTCTGTCCCGGCGCGCGCGGCCCCGCTCCCTAGGGCGCGCGCGCGCCGGGTCTCTGCGATTTAAAGGGCCACTGCGCCGCTGATTGGCGCAGTGGTTCCAATTAGTGTGTTCACCTGTGCACTTTCCTATATCACCTCACTTCCCCTGCACTCCCTTGCCGGATCTTGTTGCCATTGTGCCAGTGAAAGCGTTCCTTGTGTGTTCCTAGCCTGTGTTCCAGACCTTCTGCCGTTGCCCCTGACTACGATCCTTGCTGCCTGCCCCGACCTTCTGCTACGTCCGACCTTGCTTCTGCCTACTCCCTTGTACCGCGCCTATCTTCAGCAGCCAGAGAGGTGAGCCGTTGCTAGTGGATACGACCTGGTCACTACCGCCGCAGCAAGACCATCCCGCTTTGCGGCGGGCTCTGGTGAAAACCAGTAGTGGCTTAGAACCGGTCCACTAGCACGGTCCACGCCAATCCCTCTCTGGCACAGAGGATCCACTACCTGCCAGCCGGCATCGTGACAGTAGATCCGGCCATGGATCCCGCTGAAGTTCCTCTGCCAGTTGTCGCTGACCTCACCACGGTGGTCGCCCAGCAGTCACAACAGATAGCGCAACAAGGCCAACAGCTGTCTCAACTGACCGTTATGCTACAACAGTTACTACCACAGCTTCAGCAGTCATCTCCTCCGCCAGCTCCTGCACCTCCTCCGCAGCGAGTGGCCGCTCCTGGGCTACGCCTATCCTTGCCGGATAAATTTGATGGGGACTCTAAGTTTTGCCGTGGCTTTCTTTCCCAATGTTCCCTGCATCTGGAGATGATGTCGGACCTGTTTCCCACTGAAAGGTCTAAGGTGGCTTTCGTAGTCAGCCTTCTGTCCGGAAAAGCCCTGTCATGGGCCACACCGCTCTGGGACCGCAATGACCCCGTCACTGCCTCTGTACACTCCTTCTTCTCGGAAATCCGAAGTGTCTTTGAGGAACCTGCCCGAGCCTCTTCTGCTGAGACTGCCCTGTTGAACCTGGTCCAGGGTAATTCTTCCGTTGGCGAGTATGCCGTACAATTCCGTACTCTTGCTTCAGAATTGTCCTGGAATAATGAGGCCCTCTGCGCGACCTTCAAAAAAGGCCTATCCAGCAACATTAAAGATGTTCTGGCCGCACGAGAAATTCCTGCTAATCTACATGAACTTATTCACCTAGCCACTCGCATTGACATGCGTTTTTCCGAAAGGCGTCAGGAACTCCGCCAAGATATGGACTCTGTTCGCACGAGGCGTTTCTTCTCCTCGGCTCCTCTCTCCTCTGGTCCCCTGCAATCTGTTCCTGTGCCTCCCGCCGTGGAGGCTATGCAGGTCGACCGGTCTCGCCTGACACCTCAAGAGAGGACACGACGCCGTATGGAGAACCTCTGCCTGTACTGTGCTAGTACCGAACACTTCCTGAGGGATTGTCCTATCCGTCCTCCCCGCCTGGAAAGACGTACGCTGACTCCGCACAAAGGGGAGACATTCCTTGATGTCTACTCTGCTTCTCCACGTCTTACTGTGCCTGTGCGGATGTCTGCCTCTGCCTTCTCCTTCTCTACTGTGGCCTTCTTGGACTCTGGATCTGCAGGAAATTTTATTTTGGCCTCTCTCGTCAACAGGTTCAACATCCCGGTGACCAGTCTCGCCAGACCCCTCTACATCAATTGTGTAAATAATGAAAGATTGGACTGTACCATACGTTTCCGCACGGAGCCCCTTCTTATGAGCATCGGATCTCATCACGAGAGGATTGAACTTTTGGTCCTCCCCAATTGCACCTCGGAAATTCTCCTTGGACTTCCCTGGCTTCAACTTCATTCCCCAACCCTGGATTGGTCCACTGGGGAGATCAAGAGTTGGGGGTCCTCTTGTTCCAAGAACTGTCTAAAACCGGTTCCCAGTAACCCTTGCCGTAACTCTGTGGTTCCTCCAGTAACCGGTCTCCCTAAGGCCTATATGGACTTCGCGGATGTTTTCTGCAAAAAACAAGCTGAGACTCTACCTCCTCACAGGCCTTATGATTGTCCTATCGACCTCCTCCCGGGCACTACTCCACCCCGGGGCAGAATTTATCCTCTCTCTGCCCCAGAGACTCTTGCCATGTCTGAATACGTCCAGGAGAATCTAAAAAAGGGCTTTATCCGTAAATCCTCCTCTCCTGCCGGAGCCGGATTTTTCTTTGTGTCCAAAAAAGATGGCTCCCTACGTCCTTGCATTGACTACCGCGGTCTTAATAAAATCACGGTTAAGAACCGCTACCCCTTACCCCTCATCTCTGAACTCTTTGATCGCCTCCAAGGTGCCCACATCTTTACTAAATTGGACTTAAGAGGCGCCTATAACCTCATCCGCATCAGAGAGGGGGATGAGTGGAAAACGGCATTTAACACCAGAGATGGACACTTTGAGTATCTGGTCATGCCCTTTGGCCTGTGCAACGCCCCTGCCGTCTTCCAAGACTTTGTCAATGAAATTTTTCGTGATCTGTTATACTCCTGTGTTGTTGTATATCTGGACGATATCCTAATTTTTTCTGCCAATCTAGAAGAACACCGCCAGCATGTCCGTATGGTTCTTCAGAGACTTCGTGACAATCAACTCTATGCCAAAATTGAGAAATGTCTGTTTGAATGCCAATCTCTTCCTTTTCTAGGATATTTGGTCTCTGGCCAGGGACTACAGATGGATCCAGACAAACTCTCTGCCGTCTTAGATTGGCCACGCCCCTCCGGACTCCGTGCTATCCAACGCTTTTTGGGGTTCGCCAATTATTACAGGCAATTTATTCCACATTTTTCTACCATTGTGGCTCCTATCGTGGCGTTAACCAAAAAAAATGCTGATCCCAAGTCCTGGTCTCCTCAAGCAGAAGACGCCTTTAAACGACTCAAGTCTGCCTTTTCTTCGGCTCCCGTCCTCTCCAGACCTGACCCTTCCAAACCCTTCCTATTGGAGGTTGATGCCTCCTCAGTGGGAGCTGGAGCTGTTCTTCTACAAAAAAATTCTTCCGGGCATGCTGTCACTTGTGGTTTTTTCTCTAGGACCTTCTCTCCAGCGGAGAGGAACTACTCCATCGGGGATCGAGAGCTTCTAGCCATTAAATTAGCACTTGAGGAATGGAGGCATCTGCTGGAGGGATCAAGTTTTCCTGTTATTATCTACACCGACCACAAGAACCTCTCCTACCTCCAGTCTGCCCAACGGCTGAATCCTCGCCAGGCCCGGTGGTCTCTGTTCTTTGCCCGATTTAATTTTGAGATTCACTTTCGTCCTGCCGATAAGAACATTAGGGCCGATGCTCTCTCTCGTTCCTCGGATGCCTCAGAAGTTGAACTCTCTCCGCAACACATCATTCCACCTGACTGCCTGATCTCCACTTCTCCTGCCTCCATCAGGCAGACTCCTCCAGGAAAGACCTTTGTTTCTCCACGCCAACGCCTCGGAATCCTCAAATGGGGTCACTCCTCCCATCTCGCAGGTCATGCGGGCATCAAGAAATCTGTGCAACTCATCTCCCGCTTCTATTGGTGGCCGACTCTGGAGACGGATGTTGTGGACTTTGTGCGAGCCTGCACTATCTGTGCCCGGGATAAGACTCCTCGCCAGAAGCCCGCTGGTTTTCTTCATCCTCTGCCTGTCCCCGAACAGCCTTGGTCTCTGATTGGTATGGATTTTATTACTGATTTACCCCCTTCCCGTGGCAACACTGTTATTTGGGTGGTCGTTGATCGATTCTCCAAAATGGCACATTTCATCCCTCTTCCTGGTCTTCCTTCTGCGCCTCAGTTGGCTAAACAATTTTTTGTACACATTTTTCGTCTTCACGGGTTGCCTACGCAGATTGTCTCGGATAGAGGCGTCCAATTCGTGTCTAAATTCTGGAGGGCTCTCTGTAAACAACTCAAGATTAAATTAAATTTTTCTTCTGCATATCATCCCCAGTCCAATGGACAAGTAGAAAGAATTAACCAGATCTTGGGTGATTATTTGCGACATTTTGTTTCCTCCCGCCAGGATGACTGGGCAGATCTCCTCCCATGGGCCGAATTCTCGTATAATTTCAGGGTCTCTGAATCTTCCTCCAAATCCCCATTTTTCGTGGTGTACGGCCGTCACCCTCTTCCCCCCCTCCCTACTCCCTTGCCCTCTGGTCTGCCCGCTGTGGATGAAATTTCTCGTGACCTTTCCATCATATGGAGAGAGACCCAAAATTCTCTCTTACAGGCTTCATCACGCATGAAGAAGTTCGCGGATAAGAAAAGAAGAGCTCCTCCCGTTTTTTCCCCTGGAGACAAGGTATGGCTCTCCGCTAAATATGTCCGCTTCCGTGTCCCTAGCTACAAGTTGGGACCACGCTATCTTGGTCCTTTCAAAATTTTGTGTCAAATTAATCCTGTCTCTTATAAACTTCTTCTTCCTCCTTCTCTTCGTATCCCTAATGCCTTTCACGTCTCTCTTCTCAAACCACTCATCCTCAACCGTTTTTCTCCCAAATCTGTTCCTCCCACTCCTGTTTCCGGCTCCTCGGACATCTTCTCTGTCAAAGAGATCTTAGCTTCCAAAAAGGTCAGAGGGAAAACTTTTTTTTTAGTGGACTGGGAGGGTTGTGGTCCTGAAGAGAGATCCTGGGAACCTGAGGACAACATCCTAGACAAAAGTCTGCTCCTCAGGTTCTCAGGCTCTAAGAAGAGGGGGAGACCCAAGGGGGGGGGTACTGTTACGCCGAGCGCTCCGGGTCCCCGCTCCTCCCCGGAGCGCTCGCTTCACTCTCCCCGCTGCAGCGCTCCGGTCACATCCTCTGACCCGGGGCGCTGCGATTCCGCTGCCAGCCGGGATGCGATTCGCGATGCGGGTAGCGCCCGCTCGCGATGCGCACCCCGGCTCCCGTACCTGACTCGCTCTCCGTCTGTTCTGTCCCGGCGCGCGCGGCCCCGCTCCCTAGGGCGCGCGCGCGCCGGGTCTCTGCGATTTAAAGGGCCACTGCGCCGCTGATTGGCGCAGTGGTTCCAATTAGTGTGTTCACCTGTGCACTTTCCTATATCACCTCACTTCCCCTGCACTCCCTTGCCGGATCTTGTTGCCATTGTGCCAGTGAAAGCGTTCCTTGTGTGTTCCTAGCCTGTGTTCCAGACCTTCTGCCGTTGCCCCTGACTACGATCCTTGCTGCCTGCCCCGACCTTCTGCTACGTCCGACCTTGCTTCTGCCTACTCCCTTGTACCGCGCCTATCTTCAGCAGCCAGAGAGGTGAGCCGTTGCTAGTGGATACGACCTGGTCACTACCGCCGCAGCAAGACCATCCCGCTTTGCGGCGGGCTCTGGTGAAAACCAGTAGTGGCTTAGAACCGGTCCACTAGCACGGTCCACGCCAATCCCTCTCTGGCACAGAGGATCCACTACCTGCCAGCCGGCATCGTGACACTAGTGACTACATCTCTGGAGGTGACTAGAGCATAAGAGCTGATGCAAAAGCAAAATAGTGATTACAGTTCATGGCGGTGACTGAAGGATAAGACACAATGTAATAGCAGAATAGGGAGTGCAGCTTTGGAGGTGACTGAAGGATAAGGCATGGTGTAACAACAGAATAATTAGTGCAGCTTTGAAGGTGATTGTAGGTTAACACATGGTGTAACAGCAGAATAGTGACCACACACAGACCAACACACGCACCTCTTACTTCTCTTCTACCTCTATGGAGTCATGTGACTCAGGTCTTTAAGCTGTCTCCAACACAGATCTTGAAGGGGAGAAGTTTCTGCACTCTAGAAAGATAAAATACCCCCTCCCTTCCATCCTATCTGCCCCTAGAAACATGTCCCTCCCCCTCCCCCCTTGCTTTCTTCCTGCATTCGATGTTAAAAGATCAGGGCGGATCACGCATGCTGGAGGTCTGTATAAATCCAGCTTGCATGCTCCCTGATCTTGAAGAACTCTTGCTGTGAGCGGGCCCCCTCTACCCTGGGCCCTCGGGCAGTGCCTGACTGCCCGACCTGTCAGGTCCCCCATGTATCAGATGTAACCTGTGGAGAGACTAAGATTTTTCTGCACTGTCTGCAGTAGGAGACAAAAAAAATTAACCCCTTAAGGACCAAGGGCGTACAGGTACGCCTTTGCACCCTGGTACTTAAGGACCAAGGGCGTACATGTACGCCCGTGGGAATTTCGGTCCCCGCCGCGCACCGGGCGGTGACCGGGCCGGGGTGACTGCTGATATCTATCAGCAGGCACCCCACGCAAATGCCCAGGGGAGTCATTAGACCCCCCCATGTCGGCGATCAGCGCAAATCGCAAGTGAATTCACACTTGCGATTTGCGCCGATTCCGGGTCATTCCGGGTCTATGGTGACCCGGTGACCCGGAATAGAAGGGGGATCGCGGGTGTCCTAGACACCCACGATCCCCCTGTAGCGATAGGAGTGAGGTGGCAGGGTTGCCACCCCTTCCATCTCTGCTATTGGTGGTCTAGACGCGACCACCAATAGCAGATCGGGGGCGGAGGGGTTTACTTTCGGTTTCCCCGTTCTGCCCACCCACAATAGGCGAGGCAGGACGGAGAAACCGACAGGGATCGGTGTGAGGTGGTTTTTTGCGCCCCTGTAGATCCATGCGTCCGCTCCTCCCCCAGCTCTCCGAACATTTGCGAAGCTAGAGCTGGGGCAAGGGGAGGAAGGAGGTACACGCCCCCTCCCTGAGCTCGGCTGGACGCAGATCTCCCTGGCACGCCCCCTCCCTGAGGACATAGATCTCCACGGCAGGTCCCCTCCCTCATCTCCCCGAGCTGAGGACGTAAATCTCCACGGCAGGTCCCCTGCATCATCTCCCCTCCCTGAGTACGTAAATCTCCACGGCAGGTCCTCTCCCTCATCTCCCCTCCCTGAGGACGTAGAGCAGTGCTCCCAATGAGCTCTATGTGTAAAGGGGGGCATACTGCATGGGCTCTTTAGCCCATGCAGTATGTCCTCCTTTAGCCTGTACAGTATGTCCCCCTTTAGCCCGTGCAGTATGTCCCCCTTTACACATAGAGCTCATTGGGAGCACTGCTCCACGTCCTAAGCTCGGGGAGATGAGGGAGGGGACTTGCCGTGGAGATCTATGTCCTCAGGGAGGGGGCGTGCCGTAGAGATCTGCGTCCAGCCGAGCTCAGAGAGGGGAGATGAGGGAGGGGGCGTGAACCTCCTCCCTCCCCTTGCTCTGCCCTCCCCCAGTTCTAGCTTCGGAAATGTTCGGAGAGCTGGGGGAGGAGCGGACGCATGGATCTACGGGGGCGCAAAAAACCACCTCACACCGGCGCCGAAGATCCACTTACCCATTGGCGACGGCAGCGTGCGACGATCAGCGGCGGCAGCGGGCGACGATCGGCGGAAGAAGAGGACCGCGACGCAGCTCCCTGGATCCGACGGAAGCTGGTGAGTTACTTAGCAACATCTGGAGGGCTACAGTCTGAGACCACTATAGTGGTCTCTAAACTGTAACCCTCCAGATGTTGCAAAACTACAACTCCCAGCATGCCCAGAGAGCTGTTCAGGCTTGCTGGGAGTTACAGTTTTGCAACAGCTGGAGGTCTACAGTTTGAGACCACTGCAAAGTGATCTCTATACTGTGCACCTCCAGATCTTGCAAAACTACAACTCTCAGCATGCCTTTCGGCGATCAGTACATGCTGGGAGTTGAAGTTTTGCAACAGCTGGAGGCACACTGGTTGGAAAATACTGAGTTAGGTAACAGAACCTAACTGAAGATTTTCCAACCAGTGTGCCTCCAGCTGTTGCAAAAGTACAACTCCCAGCATGCACGGTCTGTCAGTACATGCTGGGAGTTGTAGTTTTGAAACAGCTGGAGGTTTGCCCCCCCCCCCCCCATGTGAACGTACAGGGTACATTCACACTGGTGGGTTTACAGTAAGTTTTCTGCTTCAAGTATGAGCTGCGGCAAATTTTTCACCGAATCGCAAACTCCTAGCGGTAAATTCACTGTAAACCCGCCAGTGTGAACGTACCCTAAAAACACTACACTACACTAACACATAATAAAGGGTAAAACACTACATATACACCCCTTACACTGTCCCCCTAAAAAAAAAAAAAAAAAACGTATTGTACGGCAGTGTTTCCAAAACAGAGCCTCCAGCTGTTACAAATCATCAACTCACAGCATTTCCGGACAGCCACTAACTGTCCAGGCATGCTGGGAGTTTAGCAACAGCTGGAGGTACCCTGTTTGGAAATCACTGGCGTAGAATACCCCTATGTCCACCCCTGTGCAATCCCTAATTTAGTCCTCAAATGTGCATAGCGCTCTCTCACTTCAGAGCCCTGTCGTATTTCAAGGAAACAGTTTAGTACCACATATGGTTTATCGCCGTACTCGGGAGAAATTGCACTACTAATTTTGGGGGCTTTTTTTCCTTTTACCCCTTATGAAAAAGAAAAGTTGGGGTCTACACTAGCCTGTTAGTGTAAAAAAAATTTTTTTTTTACACTAACATGCTGGTGTTGTCCTTTACTTTTTATTTTCACGGGAGGTAAAAGGAAAAAAAGACCCCCAAAATTTGTAACGCAATTTCTCCTGAGTACGGAAATACCCCATATGTAGGCGTAAAATGCTCTGCGGACGCACAACAAGGCTCAGGAGTGAGAGCGCACCATGTACATTTGAGGCCTAAATTGGTGATTTGCACAGGGGTGGCTGATTTTACAGCGGTTCTGACATAAACCCCAAAAAATAAATACCCAGATGTGACCCCATTTTGGAAATGACACCCCTCACAAAATGTAACAAGGGGTATAGTGAGCCTGAACACCCCACAGGTGTTTGACAAATTTTCATTAAAGTTGGATGGGAAAATGAAGAAAAAAATTTTGTTCACTAAAATGCTGGTGTCACCCTAAATTTTTCCTTTTCACAAGGGAAAATAAAAAAATGCCCCCCAAAATTTGTAACCCAATTTCTTCTGAGTAAGAGCATACCCCATATGTGGATGTAAAATGCTCTATGGGTGCATTACAATGCTCAGAAGAGAAGGAGCGCCATTGGGATTTTGAAGAGAAAATTTGTCCGGAATTGAAGGCCACTTGTGTTTACAAAGCCCCCATGGTACCAGAACAATGGACCCCCCCCATATGTGACCCCATTTTGGAAACTACACCCCTCATGTAATGTAATAAGTGGTATAGTGAGCATTTACGCCCAACAGGTGTCTGACAGATTTTTGGAACAGTGATCCGTGAAAATGAAAAATTTAATTTTCCATTTACACAGCCCACTGTTCCAAAGATCTGTCAAACGCCAGTGGGGTGTAAATGCTCACTGCACCACTTATTAAATTCTGTGAGGGGTGTAGTTTCCAAAATAGGGTCACATGTGGGGGGGGGTCCACAGTTCTGGCACCACGGGGGGCTTTGTAAATGCACATGGCCCCTGACTATCATTCCAAATGAATTCTCTTTCCAAAAGCTCAATGGTGCTCCTCCTCTTCTGAGCATTGTAGTTCGCCCGTAGTGCACTTCAGGTCCACTTATGGGGTACCTCCATACTCAGAAGAGATGGGTTTACAAATTTTGGGGGGTATTTTCTGCTATTAACCCTTGCAAAAATGTGAAATTTGGAGGGAAACACACATTTTAGGGGGAAAAAATATTTTTTTTACATATGCAAAAGTCGTGAAACCCGTGTGGGGTATTAAGGCTCACTTTATTCCTTGTTACGCTCCCCAAGGGGTCTAGTTTCCAAAATGGTATTCCATGTGGGTTATTTTTGCTGTTCTGGCACCATAGGGGCTTCCTAAATGCAACATGCCCCCCAAAAACCATTTCTGAAAAACGTACTCTCCAAAATCCCCTTGTCGCTCCTTCGCTTCTGAGCCCTCTACTGCGCCCGCCGAACACTTTACATAGACATATGAGGTATGTGCTTACTCGAGAGAAATTGGGCTACAAATATAATTATACATTTTCTCCTTTTACCCCTTGTAAAAATTCAAAAATTGGGTTTACAAGAACATGCTAGTGTAAAAAATAAAGATTGTGAATTTTCTCCTTCACTTTGCTGCTATTCCTGTGAAACACCTAAAGGGTTAAAACACTTACTGATTGTCATTTTGAATACTTTGGGGGGTGTAGTTTTTATAATGGGGTCACTTGTGGGGTATTTCTAATGGGAAGACCCTTCAAATCCACTTCAAACCTGAGTTGGCCTCTGAAAAAAGCGTGGTTCAAAATTTTGTGAAAAATTGGAATATTGCTGCTGAACTTTGAAGCGCTCTGGTGTCTTCCAAAAGTAAAAACACGTCAATTTTATGATGCAAACATAAAGTAGACATATTGTATATGTGAATAAAAAAAAAAAATTTTTGAATATACATTTTCCTTACAAGCAGAAAGCTTCAAAGTTAGAAAAATGCTAAATTTTCAAATTTTTCATCAAATGTTACCACTATGTTAAAGTAGAATATGTCACGAAAAAACTATCTCGGAATCAGATTGATAACTAAAAGCATTCCAGAGTTATTAATGTTTAAAGTGAGAGTGGTCAGATGTGCAAAAAACGCTCTGGTCCTAAAGTGTAAAATGGCCTGGTCCTTAAGGGGTTAAAGAGTATATGCCTATTGCCCATCTATCCCTAATCCCCTCCCGGACTTAAATTTTATTTTTTTTTTTACTATCTTAGAAATGGCTTTTTGTCTACCTGGTAGTGTGCTCACTTATCAGGCAGACTTCCCCCGCAGGTGCAACGACACTGATGTCTGCAGGGGGCCGACTTCCACCCTTAGCTCATCTATACAAGGTGCCTCCAGCTGTTTCACCACTACAACTCCCAGCTTGCCCTGACAATCTCAGGGCATGCTGGGAGTTGTAATGGTGAAACAACTGGAGGCACCCTGTGTTGAAAACAATATCTTTGTTTCGACCGCTCAACCTGCTACCCCGCAACCCGCTACCACGAACCCCGCAACTTGCTACCCAATTTGCAACTCGCTCCGCCAAACCCCGCCGTGCAACACCCTCCCTCCACCCCAAAAAAGACATACCCAAGTGCACGAATGGAGTGCAGGACTTAGCATCAGGGCCGCGTGTATGAAGGGAGGCGGGGCCAGAGTGAGAGCCAATGCCGCATCCTCTGTGTTCTCAGCGCTTGCTCCCGCCTGTCTGATTGTCTGAATTAGGACTGATTGCTCGGCTGGCATCGGTCCTAATTCAGTCGTGACATCACGACAGGCTGCAGCCGGCTACTAGGAGGTAGACTCCTAGTGGCCGGTTTTCAAATGTAAAATAAACTATAAAAAAAAATATATATATATAGTTTGAAAAAGATCCTGGAGAGGATCGAAACGTTGCTGCTGTTTTGCACATTGTTTTGATGGAATAAATTTAACCTTTTTTCACGTTATTGGAGTGCTGCCCTGATCTTTCTTTTTTATATTTGGATGGATCGTTGGACTTGATCCTTTTACAGGTTGCCTGCACCTTCCCTTTTATATCTTTCGGATTTTAGAGTGCTGTTGCTCCTTTGCTTTATATATATATATATATATATATATATATATATATATATATATATATTATGAAACTATTAGAGATATGTTGTAGTACATAAGTACTACAACATATAAAAAGAAAGAAAAGGTTGGTGACAGTGGCTATTTAAAGCCGCCTGTCTGCTATACCGCACTGACAATATATCCAAAAGAAAATAGAAGAGATAAGAAGGAGATGATGTCCTGTGTTCTCTGCTTGATTTCTATATACTAAAAATCCTACAGACATGTTTATTTCCTTTTTACTTTTAGCATTCATTTCTAAGTGTAATGTTGTCCAAGAATGAAGACACTGTATTTCTAGTAACCATCATGATATATGGGGATTTCTGAAACTTTTGTGGCTCATGCTTTAAGAAGTGTCTGAATATACCAAAACTTGAGTGCATTTGCTATGCTGGTTCTCTGCAGCGAAGCCAGCAAACGTTAACTGATTGGCAAGATATTCAATGTATGCCTTGCCACTAAGTACAGTCAGGAGCAAGGACACAGGCTAATACAGTTGCTATCCTTGCTCTGAACCTGGCCCAGCATGTCTACCACTAAATCCAAATTGGCCATTGATCTAAATTCAATTAAAAACCAATTTGCAGTGAAACCTCCTGGAACGAATTTTGGGAAGTTTGCTCATCTAATCCCAACCTTTTTTTGGTCAAAATCGAGAAGGAGATTAACCCCTTAAGAACGTAAAAATGTAAGTCCTAATTAATAAAAATTAATAAACATATTTGGTATCAGTCTGTGTGTAATTGTCTGAACTAACAGTTAACGGCGTAAACGTAAAAAAAAGACAGAAATTGCTGCTTTTTTTGTCCCATCACATTCCAGAAAATTGAAATAAAAAGTGATTAAGAAGTCACATAAATGCAAAAGTCATACCAATTAAATCTACAGATCACGGTGCAAAAAATGAGCCCTGAATATGGAAAAATAAGAGAGTTAGAGGGGTTAGAATAGGGCACATATTAATTTTGTTTAAAAAGTAAGATTTTTGTTTTAAAGTAGTACAATAATATTAAAGCATGTAAACATGGGTATCATTTTAATCGTATCGACCCACAGAATTAGTAAAACATGTTAAATGTTAATTTAACTGTAAAGTGCACTGCATAAAAACGAAACCCTTGAAAAGTTGCAAAATTTGTGTGGGCAATGTGTACACTGAAGTGCATGTGTATTGTTTGTGTTGTGTGTTATGTACTGTATTTGTGTGTGTGTGTGTGTGTAGTTAGCATAGAGTATTTGTTCACGGCAAACAAGCGTAGAGAACCAAGCGAACGTTACCCTATGCATGGAGTGAAGCGGCTTGATTTGTGCCATAGTTGCCATGGTAAATATTTCTAATGGGGGTATAACCCTGAGAAAGGATAAGTATAAAATAAGATGAATGATGAACACTACGATGAACATCACGTGTAAGCTCTGAGATCCTGCGGCACTTAAGAGAGAATAGTTGCCCTTCCCACAAATACAGCTGATTAATCAGCTTTCATACATATATATCTATAATTTTTAAGAATTTAGGAAATGCCACTTTTTGACTTTTTTTTTCACAATACAAAGCTGTAAAAAATCTTTTACTAAAAAAGATTAAATGCACCGCGAGTAGTATGCTGACTATGGGCTGATAAGCATATAGAATTAATTATAAAGGAGCTTGTCTAGTGTAAATGAATGGAGATCGCAGCGAACCGGGATTGAAACACATAACCAGGTGTTTCTCCCCTCTACTCATAATGATCAGTGGGATCTCAGCAGTGGGGTCTCTGTGACATGTCCAGCGTTTTTCCAAGTGACAGGAACACTTTAAAGGGATTGTGTCATCAGAAAAAAAAACGTTTGCACAAATAAAGTTTTTATGTTAAAGATATTTTATTTTTTTTATTCAAAAGGTTACTACTTATATTGTGAAATAATAGTGAAATCTCTGCATGGGTCACAGTGTATGTCTAGAAAATTCTCCCACAAATGTGAAGAGGATTCAGACTTTTGTCGCTTATGTCCATGGCAGTTGCTGTAAAGCGTATCTCCCCCATAAGAATGCACGAAAAATGTAAAATTACAAGGCAGCTCAACCTGTATGGTCATTTACTGTATTCTTAGCTTTATACCAACTGACCCAAAGACACCATTTTAAGAGATTAAAACCTTTCCAGGGAACTTTACCTACTCGGATTACACTTTCACAAGCTGGATTTCATTAAAGATTTCATCCAAGCCCTCCAAAATAATATTTTCCTGCCAAATTAGGGAGACATTTTCCTTCTTAACCTTTTCAAATTATTATTTAATCTCTGGAGTGCCATTACATGCCCCTCTTACCCCTGCCGCTGACCCCCTTTTGTTAGGAATAATAAAATAGGACAGACAGGCAAATTTTCTCCTGCACAATTATGGAATGGCCCCTCTCACCTTTGCCCTGACCTAAAATCCATTCCTAACCCCTCCTGGCAATGTGACCTCCCTAAAAACTTAACCATTGCCTGCCCCACTGCCTAGTTGCTTTTCATCCTCCCAAGTTTCTTCTCTAGTGCATGCTCAGTCAATAAAGACAAGGAAATAACCATAAAATTATTATAATGCAAAAATGTTGCAGGGGACAAGAAGGCTGCATGCCAGGGGGGAGGTTTATCAAAACCTGTCTAACGGAAAAGTTGCTGAGTTTCCCATTGCAACCAATAAGATTTCTTCTTTCATTTAAAAAAAAAAAAAAAAAGGCCTCTTAAAAATGAAAGAAGCGAGATGATTGGTTCCTATGGGCAACTCAGCAACTTTTCCTCTGGGCAGGTTTTGATAAATCTCCCTCCAGGTCTTTTGAGTCTCAGAGACCCACTCTTTCTTGCGAAAATACAAAGGTTTATCTTGCATATTTTTTATGTAGTTGAAATGACAAAGTTTCTAAAAACAGTGTGGAAAAAGACAGAACAGTGTCAGGTTGTCTTTAATTTATAACCAGGAAACCAATGTAGATGAAATCAGGACAAAGCGTTATTATCATGAACTCATCATGAGCAGCGAGAAACCCCAAGAAACCTCTAGCATTGGTGATCACATATATTCTGCTACCCTCTGGCAGTGAAAAGATTAACCGCGAATGTGGCTTACCATGGTTCTTGTATTCACTAAGACTTAAACTGCTTAAAGTCTAAACCATAAACTGCTTACACTGCTTTGTCCTTATTTCCCTAAAGTCAGACATTCACCGATGTTTGTCCCAGTGAACTAGATATTTGTCCGGCCCACAGAATGCGCAGCAGTTCCCATAGCGTAAGCTCTGGCTGTTGAGAAGGTTTCTGGGGATTTTGACATTTGCCATTTTGACATATATCTTCTTACTGCTGTGAAAATGCAGCTTACTCATAAGAACACATGGTTTCCTAACAGATGTGGCCACATCAACCACAGCATTTTTTTTTTTCCGTAACTGTGCCAAAAGGCAAAATCGCATTCATTGTTTTACAAGACATACAGGACATTTATTTAAATAGTAAGTGCTAAAATGCTGAATCAAATTATAAAAAAGATCCCCTAAATATAGCAAAGTGCTATAATTGAACTCAAAGCATTATGGTCATTTAGAACAACTTTTGACATGTTGCCCAGGCATGTTAAAAGTTGAGATTGCACCAGGTCTCAGTTCTAAGACCGAGTGTGATCATAGATTACAGCCAGGTGGAGTACGTGGCACTTCCCAGCTGCCGCAAAATCTAATGCTTTCACTCCAAAGACTTGTACAGTAAAAAGGTTGGATTTGATTGACAGCCAGAGAGTGAGGCATGCGCTGCCACATACTTCTCCCGGCTGTAACTTACAATTGCCTCAGGTCTCAGAACTGAGACTTGGTTCAATCTCAACATTTGACATGTCTGTGCAACATGTCATAAGTTGTTCTAAATTACATGACACTTTAATGCTTTTAATGCATATTTATGTTAAACTATAGGTCAGCCCACTGCTTTGCTCAGCTTGCTAAGTATTGTAATGTGATAGCTTTTATGGGCTTGTTCTGTGGTGATTCTGCTGGGATTTGTAGTGCACCAACTAAACACAGTAATGCAAGTGACAGAAGGTCACTGTCTGATGTCAGCCCACAGCTCCTTGCTTTGCTCTGCTTGTAATGTGATAGCTGTTGTGTGCTCATTCTGCAATGACAATGCTGGCTGGGATTTGTAGTGCACTAACTGGACTAGATTGCAGGTACACAGCACACTCTCTACCTCTTGCACATAGCTGTAGCTAAGCCCAACCCCCACTTTCTGGATTCTATCTTGCTGTCTCTGTTACTAGAGATGGATTTACCTTAACAACAGGCAGTGAACGGTAGATTTCAGAGAAGTGAGAAACATGGTGTCCAAGACATTAGAGATGTTTTTTTTTTCTGGGACAATTAGTCATTTTTGGTAAATTAAGTGAATTATAAATATGTTACAGATCACATAGGCCATGAAATGGAGGGAAGCAGGTTGAGATGACAGTGACCATTTAGGTAACTTGATTCTATGTTCTATGATTTGTTTCTCATACTCAGGATCCGAAGTCCATAGATCAGGTTAATCATTTATCTATTTTATTCAATCTAAATGAAAAGAAGTGGACAGCATCCACCGTCTGAACACATATTCATCCACAGTTGACATAGCAACATTTCAGCTTAATAAGAAACCTTTTTAAGCAAGATACAAATAAATCTACAAGGCTATTTTCCTTTGCTTCAGGTACACAGTTCAGAGTTCACTCTAAACATATGGCTGGATTTTCTGCTTGTGAAAATCTAATAGCCCTAAACACTTTCAGGGTGGTCAGTCCATTATTCTTCAGCATCTCATTTGTTTGATAAAATGTATGTATTGTCTCTTGTCAAATGTATTGTCTATTACCTTTTCAGAAAAGTAGTTGGTCAACTAATAAAAACCACTACCACTTTTTCGTGATAACTTTTTGGATAGGAAGCCACAGTCTACTGTGGTTATCAAAAAAGATATGCCTATGCATTCCACCTCAACCGGGGTTAAAAGGACACCCTTTTGGACTGCATCGGGTGAATGGAGACCTATGGTGCATACACCCAATGGGGGACATTTATCAATGTTTGCTTATGTATTCCTTTTTTTAGTTATTTTTTTCTTACTATTTTTTTGCTTATGTGCGACTTATTTATCAACTGCTTTCAGCCTGTTGATACATTTCTTTCACTTAAGCACTTTTTCTTTTTTTTTTTTGCTTTGCTTTGTTAGTGGCTTTTTCTGCTCCATGTCTGAGCTGGAGTAAATTTAGTAGGTTTTTTTCATGCGATGCGACTTTTTTGCGATTTTCGCACTTGATAAATCTCTGACCACTGCAAGTCAAAAATCCCTTTTTTCTTTGGTAAGCAAGATTTTTATTTTTTGCTTAGGACACTGAATTGCTTAGGACACTGAACATGCAAAAAGTCGCAGAAAAAAGAGCGTAGTCGCACGTGCGACGTTTTTGAGACAATTTTAAGCAAGAAAAAAACTACTAAATGCTTTGATAAATGTCCCCCAATATGTTCACAATACCTTTTTCATAAAATAACATTTCCTAAAATGTAAATTAATAATCTTTTATTCAATATTCCATCAATTTTAGATTTGAAAAAAAAAACGCTTAACAATAAAGGAGCATTTAATTAGTTGTTTGTGTAAACATTTGTTGTTTTTTGTTGAGATAAACATAATATCATTGACACCTGAAGGGACACATTGGCCCAGAATACTGTCTAATTCTTAGCTCACAGTGCCAAGGCTAATTGACCAACTTGGCCCATCTGTAGACTTCCTATGTCTAAGTTTACACTTAGTTTAGATCAACCTTTATTGACTTACCCTAAACCAAAACAGTGCGCAAAATTTTAGGCCAAACCTCTTTTTGCGCATACTACTCCTATTTTCTGATACACTTTTCCCTTGTTGTGAGGTACAGTTTATGCTCTTTTTGAGACACTTTGCTTAACAAATGTTTCCTAATTGCCATGTGAGACAATTCTGGTGCATTTAAGAACAAAATTCTAGTACAGCAGCCTTAGTAAATGTGGGTCACAGTGTTGGGAGGACACAGCTGTACGTTATTAGTTTGAAGATAAAGAGTTAATAAGGGAGTCACGAGCATGTCAGCTGCGAATATATTATACAGTTGAAGGAGCTGTATGTACTTAAAATGTACCTGTCATTAGCTAAAACATTTTATATAATGTAGAAAATAACATTAATCAGCCAGAAACCCTAATTGTCTGTTTTTTTTCCCACAGCAACCACAGTTCAGCTATTAAATCTTAACGAGCTCCTGTAACGTGAAAGTTGAGCTGTGATTGGTTATTTTGGTTCCAGACAAGTAGAGTTTCAGGTTGATTGATAAATATGGGCCTATATGTATAGTTGTAATATACATTGGTTTACAAAATGTGTATATTTTTGTCCCTACAGCTATTGACTGTGTGTCTCTGTGAGGATACCAAATACAGATCGTCACACGCCCTCCCATATACATCAATGGAGGGGTGTGGCATAATTATAAAACACACGTAGTAGCAAAGTCTGCCTGAATTCACACAGTATCGTGTAGGAGCTCCACTCCTCCCTTTAGACCAGGATAAGGCCTCTTTCACACTATGAAATAGTTCCGTTTAGGAACTTCCGTCACAAGTTCCGTCACTATATCGGGGAAAATCGGCCGTTACAAAACCCCTGACGGTCGTGACTAAATCGCATTGCAGCCTATGGGGTTTTGTAACTGGCCGTTTGCACCCAAATATGCCCATAATTAATTACGGACATTATACAGTGACGGGACATCGTGGTGGAAAAATTACTGCATGCAGTAATTTTTCCGCCACGATGTCCCGTCACTGTATAACGTCAGAAGTATAACTGTATAACTTGTGACGGAAGTTCCTAAACAGAACTATTTTATAGTGTGAAAGAGGCCTAAGGTAACACACAGTGGGCTAAGACAATGGCCCTGATTTACTAAGAGTGGAGTATAGGTTTCTTTGTGGGTTTTAATTACCTACAATTTATTTTCCACCGTATTTACTAAGCTTTCCCAAATTTTCCACTTTCCCTACACTTTGCTTTTTTTTTTTTACACATGCTCTAATTTGTCGGGTTTTCCTCATCTCAAATCCACCACATTTTATGTGGAAACCTTAGTAAATATGTTGGGTTTTTGTGAAAATGTCGGGAGCACGCCCCTTTTCGGAGACCATGCCCCCGGGTTTTCTTAGCAAAATGAAGAGTTAGTCAGGGATTTTTCAATTCTGGCGCAAATTCTGGAGCAAAATCTGGCGCGGACAGAATTTATGGAGCAATGCGACAGAATCTGGCGCACAACCCGACAAAACATGTCGGGTTTGCAATAGTAAATGAGGGCCTATGTATTTAAGCAATGTCCATAATTTTTAGAGACCCAGCAGGGTAATAACGCTCGTTTCAGAAGTTTTCAGAGGCTTTTTATTTTCATTACTTGGTCTTGGACTCCTCCAAGGTGTCGAGCAGATGTAAGATCATAGCTCCTATTTGTCCGTTTACCAGCTTTGCTCCACTTTGTAAGAAGTAATGAAAATAAAAAGCCTCTGAAAACTTCTGAAACGAGCTTCAAAATCGTGAGTTATTACCCTGCTTAGCCCACTGTGTGTTACCTTATCGGGGTGTGGCATGATGTCATGAGGGGGCATGGTATGACATCACAAGGGGGCGTGGCATGATGTCACATCTCCTGTCTCTAAAACACAGAGGTTTCCGAGACTGGAAACTAGAATGCAGGTGCTGCACGGAGATCGTAGGGAATCCTAGCGGCGGGCCCCCCGAAATCAGACATCTTATCCCCTATCCTTTGGATAGGGGATAAGATGTCTTTGGCTGGAATACCCCTTTAAAGTGGTTTAAATTTTTTTCACAATCCAAGTGATTTTTGAAATTGTTAAACAAATGAAAACCACCAACGTTTTACGACATGTTTAAAAACATTCATGCATATGAGGATAAAATATCTAAATAAATAACAATTCACTATGAAAAGGGAAAAAAAGGGGGAAACACAGTACAGGAAGCCCATTGTGTTTCCAATGGTCTTCTCATCATTTCCAGTGACCTGCTGTGCAGTAATGGTCCTGTAGACGGAGGCCATTACTACTGCTTCATAATGGGGTGTATTCTACTCTCTCAAGGAAAAACCACCTGATATTGTTAAAAAATATAATATATGGAGTGCAATGGGATAAAAAAAGAAGAAAGAAAGAAATCGCATTTGTGATCATATGCTGTTTAACTATTGACAAGCCTCTAGAATATAATGTGTCATCCTGAAGTCTCATTTTTTTGTGTTTTCTTAACAGGAAGGCCAAGACAGCCCAGATTCTTTAGGGATTGGAGTATTTGGGGAAAACCTGTTCCCCCTTGCTAGTATTCCCGGTTCCCCTATACCTGATCACTACTTGTGTGAGATTGACAAAGTCTCTCTGACCACAGCCGAGTCGTGGGAGAGCTGGCTGAAAGAAGAAAGCAACCCAGGTGAATGTTTCTTTTAGAAGAAAATACCATTTTTAAATGCTGGTTTCTACATCATTTCTATGGGGAAAAAAAAGTCCTGACGGCTCGTTTCAGGCAAATTGTAGAACTAACACAATTGGTGTAGAGTGGCACTGACCTTTAGATAACAATGTTTCTCTACAAACGTAATGTTCTAGCATTTTGTCCACCAAACATACAATAACTCGGGTTTCATCCTTTCAGGCTTTTTCTCTGGGATTCTAAATGAATACACTGCAGTCACTGAAACACAATGGTTTATTTCCAGAATAAATTGGGTTATTTGTAATAGGATTTTTTTTCTTTCAACACTGAGACTACAAACCGAAAAAAATTACAGATATATATATAATGAAGTTCTTAATAAAGCTTTTAGATATTCTACACTCACTGGCCACTTTATAAGGTGCATCTTGCCAGTACCGGGTTGGACCTTTTGCCTTTACTCTTCATGGCATTTAAAGGGGTATTCTGGCTTTATATATCTTATCCCCTATCCAAAGGATAGGGGATAAGATGTATGAACACAGGGGTTCCGCCACTGGGGACCCCCGCAATCTCTGTGCAGCCCACGGCATTCTGAGCCGGGCGCTGCCTCGGAGACGTGACATCACGGCCACACACCCTAGTGATGTCACGCCACACCCCTTCCATTCATGTCTATGGGAGGGGGCGTGATGGCTACTACATAGCCATCACGCCTCCTCCCATAGACATGAATGGAGGGGTCATGGTGACTATAGTCGCCAGTCATCCGGCACAGAGCCGAATGCACGGATGACTAGGGTGCCGCACCGGAGATTGCGAGGGTCCCCAATGGCAGGACCCCTGTGATCACACATCTTATCCTCTATCCTTTGGATAGGGGATAAGATGTATAACGCCATAATACCTCTTTAATTCTACAAGGTGTTAGAAACATTCCTCAGGGATCTTTTTTTGTTCATGTAGACATGAAGTCCATATGCACAATCGCAGTGGTCCAATGGATGAAGATGGTCGCTTGAGGACTTTTACTCTGCTCCATGCCGCTCTCTGGGACCTTTCTTGTATAGTCTCTTGTTAGGTGCCACAGTTTATTTTGACATTTTAGCTATTTATTTGCCAACCTAAGGCAAAGCTAATCATTCCTTATACTTATACCCACTCATAGAATAAAAGGTTGAATAGCTTGCTTAGCATCGTCACTTTCTCCAAATGGCAGTTCGGTAATTCAGGAGAAGCGAACACAAATCCACAGCTTACCGAGCTACAAGGAGGGCACTGCCACCTGTTCCACCTGAATAGGCAGAATAAAATTACCCAATGAGTTAGCAGTTTAGAAGAGATTTCAGTAAAGACTGGTGTTATCTTACCTCCCCTTCTATGCCGCAATGTAGAACGTTCTTTTTTCATTTCTACCAAATGCAAGAGTCAATAGACAGATGTGATCATATATACATTTCTTCCATCTGCAATAGGATTACCCACCAAAATGCAGTGCATGTTTATAAAGGAATTCCCATTTGTAAATCAATTCACATTTTTTATAATTTTTGTGAGAACATGGTCAAATATGTTGAAGATGTTGATGCGTTATTACAACATGGCTATCGTACACCTTGTTGTATACATATTCTCAGTGCTATGTCATAATTAAAATTTTTGTCATGAAAGTGAAAACCTGTTCTATTTACTAATAATTTATATCAATAATAATATAACTTTGCATTCATTTTGATTGTAAACTAAGAAATGAACGTGTCATGTTCTTTATAGTAACCGTATGTTTTCTCCCTTTTCTATTCCCAATTTTTGCCATTCCTCCAGTTACTTCTCAGCCATGTCCGACAGACTCATTGATTCCCCTTTTGCCAGCCCCTGCTAAGTTCTTCCATCCATCTATACCTACCGCAGATACTGACACAGAGGATCAAGCACTCAAGAAAAGTCTCCCTAAACTTTCTCCTCCAGAGTCTTGGGCAACGCTACATTCACCTGATGTCAACTGCTCACTTCTTAGGCAGGTAAGTTTTGTTCTAAAATAAAGAATTGTGCTTGAATGAATGTACAGTGTGATGTCAGTAAATTGATGATATTACTGTTATCTCAGACAACAGAAAGCAATTCATCCATGGAAAGTGGAAGCCCAACCTCTGAAGACAGCCTACAGACAACTCTTGAGGATAGTTTAAATCTAAGTGACTCTCCCCAATGCACCTTGGACCTTCCTGACCTCCGTGTAGTTCCTACATCACATCGTACCACCCTTCCCATCTCTTCAATTTCCTTGGTACAGAGGAGAAGCAACCGTCCTAACTTTGCACTTCAAAAAGTTCGCAGGCATCAGCGGAGCCATAGCAGTGGCGGTAGCACGAGTCCTGGATGTACTCTTCATGACTCTATGGACCCTTCAGATGAAGAGGGGGCTGGAGGAAGCCTAAGAGGAACAAGTGAGCCCTCAGAGACTTTTAGTAGTTTATCCCTCACATCCCTCTTTTCACCACCTCCCTCCTTAACACCACCTGGTGGTGTAATGAAAAAATGCAGCAGCGTAAATAGTCTGTCTGTTGCTTCCTCTAGGGTAAGAGGAGCAAAGCAATTTTACGCAGTCGATCCACAGGGCTTCCTTTCCATGCCATCATGGGTGATGGATTTTTACCAAACTTCTGCTCCCTCAGAAAACAAAGAGAGCTGTAGCAGTACCACAAAATTACCGGCTGCGGAAAGAGGGATCCCTACCAGTAGTGTCTCAGGAAATGTGGATTTTGGCAATAATAGTCGAAGAAACAGATGAGATTTTTTTTTATGTTTGTGTGTTTCGTTTTTTGGGTGGGTGGCAGGTCAGTTTCCTGAAGGATGATTTCCTCTGTTATGGGGGGGAATAGCCTTACGGCTCCCAAACAGACCAGCAGGAAACACTACATTACCTCACTGTGTGAGCCAGCCAAGCAATGCAACTGGAGAGATGAGAGGTAACGTTGGCTGAGCTCTCAGGCTCTGAAGTGGAAGAACCGCTGTACTGTAACCGGCCTCTCGGGCTATCACATATAGTATATAATACATATATATATTATTTTATTTATTTATATATATATATATATTTTATTTTTACTCTTGCTTGGGACTTCTTGAAAGTTTGTATTATAAAAGGTATCTTTATGTGGCAATACAAACCTTTGGTGGAGGAGAGGTAATGACCCTGTTTATGGTTAACATTGATGTTCTTTTTTGTGACTCCCTTGCATACAATCAGATTGTATTGCTTTGGGGTGGGAATACGTTTAGGGACATCCCATCTGTTGATCAGTCTCTTAAGCAACGTAATAGAATTATTGACAATCTCTTGCAAATTCATATCCATAACATAAATCATGGTGTTTTTTACTGTGCCCTGAAGAAATGATGATAAAGAAGGAAATATAGCTGCTAAGTACTAATGTGCTATATAGCACAACATTACAGCATAAACGTTTTATTCTAATTAGAATGCAAATTCCGGAACCCAATGGGAGCGAGGAGTAAGTCTTCTACAAAATGCTATAAAATGCAATGATACATTTTTACCTTTGGTGTTATGTAGTATGCCGGTTTTGCTCACATTTGTACAATCAGATATGTAAATGTTATTGTTTAGTGTCTGAAGGTAGTAGATGAAGGCAGCAATTACACCTCTGATCAGTGGTGCTGGATACAATAGGGGGTTATACTTCATGAAGTTATTTAAGATATAGTTATCAAGTTACACCCATTGTCTCCAGCATTTGGTTTTTCAGTGCAATCCCAAAAATACTCCAAGGTACATTGACTATATTTAGGTAACATTGATATAGTAGACTAAGAATTATAGTCAAAAAATTAATTTAATCTATATAATTTTTTTGTTGTGACAGATTTTATACTACAAAGGTGCAGTTTATACAAGTGAGCATATTTACAAACAAAATGGAACATATTGTATGAAGTTATGACTATGACATACTATAGCATCCTCATATACAAATGGTTACTTTAACAGGGTTTTCTGAAAAATACATTTATGGAATACATGTGTGAACAACAGGATAAGCAGAATAAAGGGGCACGGCTCTTTGGCATTCTCCAATGGCTTTTGTCTGCACCCACAGCCTTGACTGATATATCTTTCCCTGTTTATAGAGAAAGACCTATCAATCCCTGGAGAAGCTACCAGGGATCTTACCAATGACTCGTTTTGGTCAGCATGGAAGTGATGACAGGTTCCATTTAAAGTGTACCTGTCACTTCTAAAAACTTTTTAGACACATGTCAACATTTTTTATTGCTCAGGGTCTTGTTCTGAGACCCCCACCAATCGGGAGAACGAGCAGGGAGGAACACGTGGTAGCTCTCAGCAACCTTTAGTGGCAGCGAGACAGAAATCACTGAGAGTAGGGAAGTAAACTTGTTCTTCTGATCAGTGGGGATCTCAGCTCTGAGACCCTAATCAATCAAAACTTTTGACTTTATGACAGGCCCGCTTTAAACCCTATTTACTGAAATGGGGCCTAGCCAAAGTAGCAACAGCTACACATATATGTAATAATAATTTTTCATTTTTATAGTACCAGCATATTCCAAAGTTCTGTTACGTCACTCCCTGCCCACTTATAAATTCTCACAATCTAAATTCACTTATTAGTATGTATTTGAAGTGCGGAAGAAAACCCAAACAATGTGAGAACATACAAAATCCTTCTCAGATTTTTCTTGGTGGGATTTGAACCTAGGACCACAGCACTGAAAGGCAATAGTGCAAACCACCATTCTGCCTGTAAACCCAACAAAGAAACCACAGCACTCACTGGAGCATGTCTCATTCTCATGGCTGATCATTGGAAGATCCCGGGTTTTGGATGTATTTTCTAATGATAGACCATCAATAGATTTTTCTGGGAAAACCACATTTACAATAAAAATATTATATATCTATAGCATTCTGCAAGGCTATGTCACAATTTTATGATCATGGGCGGTCCCAGAGATTCTGAGACTGAAGGGGCCATATGATTGATATAGTACTGCATCCTCTATTAAGTTTTCCATGCATGACAGTGATCCTGCCCCTGTTTAGGGGAGTAAAGGTGGCTGTATTAACTAAAATGGTATCCTCAGCAGATAGATAAAGGGCATCAGGACCAAGAAGGTCCAAGAACAAAGACCCTCACAGATCATAAAGTTATAGCATATCTTGGCAATGTGCTGTGACATACTTACGCATTATAGGAATACCCCCTTTAAAGAGGTTTTAGACAAAAATGTTATATAGTTATTGTGCATATTCCATCTAAGGCATGGAGTTACTTCACAAAAGTAACAGGCGGGCACAAGGTTGGGTGCAGAAATGTTGTGCTGAAAATAACCAGACGCAGATTTTACTAACATGAGCACAAACTTACAAATATTGATAGCGCCTTACTTAGATAGACACTAAGAGGGATATTTATCAAAACCTGTGCAAAGGAAAAGTTGTCCAGTTACCCATAGCAACCAATTTGATTGCTTCTTTCATTTTGAAGAGGCCTTGTTAAAGGAAAACTATCAGCCCGTTCACCCACACTAAACCTTATAAACTGGCTTATAGTGTGGGTGAACAGGAGTCCAACAAGGGGTCACAAACTAAATATGTCCAGATATGTCCCCCAGATGATCCACTGCTGAATTCAGTGGATCACCCAGTGGGGGATGGGGCTTCACAGGGAGTGGGGCTTCAAAGGCTTAATTTACATATTCATTGTTTGTGACTCCACATCCTATTGAAGTGGAGTCACTAAGCTCCGCCTACTGTAAAGCCCCACCCCACTGCACGAGTCACTGAATTCAGCAGAGGATCTTCTGGGGGACATATCTCAGGACCTACTGGACATATTTAAAGGAGTACTCCGGTGCACACTTTTTTCATGTTATCCCGTCCGGGCTGCAAAATAAAAGAAAACGCACTTTATCTTACCTGCCAACGAGCCCCCGGAGCTCCAGTACAGGTGTTCGGTCCCCGGGCTGTATTCTTCTTACTTCCGGTTAGCCCGGCACGTCGCACGGAGCTTCAGCCTATCACTGGCCGCAGCGATGTCCCGCCTCGGCCAGTGATAGGCTGAAGCTCTGTGTGATGTGCCGGGCTAACCGGAAGTAAGAAGAATACAGCCCGGGGACCGAACACCTGTACCGGAGCTCCGGGGGCTCGTTGGCAGGTAAGATAAAGTGCGTTTTCTTTTATTTTGCAGCCCGGACGGGATAACATGAAAAAAGTGTGCACCGGAGTACTCCTTTAAGTAATTGACCCCTCGTTGGACTCCTGTTCACCCATACTATAACCCAGTGTATAAGGTTTTCCTTTAAAAATAAAAGGAGCGAGCTGATTGGTTGCTATGGGCAACTGGGCAACTTTTCCTCTGGACAGTTTTTGATGAATAAATCCCCCCCCCCCAAGGGCCTAGGCACACGGCAGAATTTCCGCTTGCGGATTTCTGCCTCAAATTAAAGCCCAATAGACTTCTATGGGATTCCGCACTCCCATTCACACTTCTGAATTTCTGCTTGCGGAATTCCGCAAGTGGAAATTCAGAAGTGTGAATGGGAGTGCTGAATCCTATAGAAGTCTATTGGGCTGTCATTTGAGGCAGAATTCCTGCCTTGTGTATTGACCATTACACATCTCATATTGTAGAAGATGATCATCCTGAGATCTGAACCAGAACACACAGGAATGCATTCTATCAATGAACTGCTATGAACATTGTCATAACATTGGTTCCGGTCACAGTATGACAGCCTAAAAATACACATGTACTTAATAGCATGAAACATAAAAAAATAAGAGTTTTATAGTTGGAAATATTACACCAATGTGCAGTCTTGAACTAGATTTAACAAAGATCTGATTGGTATTGTTACTTATAGGATAGCTTCCCTTGGCACTTTGGTCTTACATGGCTATGGGCCTTTGAGTAACCAAATATAATAATTCTTGAATTAAATAATTGTAATTTCAAATAAATAAAATTTGATTAGATTTGTGATAGGATTTCAGTCAATGTCCAATTGTCACTAAAGCTGGATATTGGTTAATGGGGTTAGAACAATACGAATTGTGTTCTGACCGAGGTGATGTTCTATTTGCATTCAATATCTGTAGATGAATCACTGTTAAGAAAAACGTTTCACTCAAGCACATGTTATAAACTGATGTTCCTGCCGTTGTATTTTAATGGGTGAAGACTCCTCACTTCAGATTTTTGATCATTTTAAAAAATGACGTCCATATGCCTAGTCTGTAAACTCTCTGATCCATCACTCAGCGGTTCTTTAATAAAGGGCTTTGAACAACCTGGTTCTCAAATGGTAAATAACTTTCAGCTAACCTTCTCCTCCTTTTCCTCCCCCGACACCATGGAACGCAGGTTCCCTGCAGATCCAGATAAAAACAGAAGCCAACAGGACACATACACAGGCCTTTAAACCTTTGTTTAAAAAGGAACTTTAAATGACACGTTTACCATGTCGAAAAAGGAGCAATTTCACCATAACATCTCTAGTGATTTCTGAATTGCAGTGTCCGAGG
Source organism: Hyla sarda (assembly GCF_029499605.1). Classification (NCBI taxonomy): domain Eukaryota; kingdom Metazoa; phylum Chordata; class Amphibia; order Anura; family Hylidae; genus Hyla; species Hyla sarda. Next base: position 66,351,308 of record NC_079194.1, on the reverse strand, counting down.
TGTTATCATTTTTCCATCGAGGATACTGGATTTTCACCATCAGATCAAAATCGGAATAAATAAAAAATGTTTTTCTATGAGTTATTTTTGGTCTTTGTCAGAATAAAATGTTTCACGTATATCTATGTGTAGTGTACTGAAGGTAGTCAGTACAATGTTTTTAAGTCTGTGTTCACACAAAGCTAGGTTATTTCATCAGAACTAGGCTCCAACTATAGCAGTTAACCTTCCTGAGACCTAACTCAGATACCACAAGGACTTACAGTAGAAACCATTAACCCCTACACAGAGCCTTTTCCTCAGGGGCCTCCAGGTTGCTATGTATGTGTTTAGGACTGGCAAAGTTTAGGCATAGTCAGTGGGCAGGCAGGCAATAGTTCATGGTGGGTAGCATAGCTTAAGTGATGGAGAGTAGACCAAGGTCACACATGGGTATACAGAAGAGTAAATAAAAACAGAGACAAGGTAACAAGATCCCCAACTTGGTATCCGACCTTGTCTGTGTTCGCTGTCCTTTTCACCAAAAACATTAATGGATCAACAAAAAAATAGAAGACCCTTGAAGGACACCAGCAAACTGCAAACCTAACTACTCAGGCAAGGTGTTAGTTCTGCCTACCAAATCTGGTGTTGAAGATTGGCTGGGGAAGGATCCGGGTACACATGCTGGCCCTTTAAGATAAAAGAAGAGAACGAGCACACTCTACAAACAGACCTAGAAACAGCAAGTGCACTGTAGCAAAAACGATTGTGGACAGCACAACGTAGGGCAAAGGTAACACTGTGACTATGCCTGCTGGAATGTGGACTACATTGTGGATACAGACCAATGATGTTTGAATGACACAAATGAATGATAATTATACCAGTCAGGAATGGAGTAAAAGATAATAAAAACAGAAATACATAGCTTCACCATAGCTTACTGTCCCTAATCTTCAACTAGACCTACCTCGGAACCCTAAACTATCACCATATAAACTAAACCTTATTGCCGCTGCAATGTCCCCATAGAAACTCTAGACTAACTCATCTTAACAGAAACAACAGGACTACTATAATTAGAGATGAACGAACTTTTCAAAAATTCGATTCGGCCGATTCGCCGAATTTTCCGAAAAAGTTTGTTTCGATCCAAATTTTTTTGCGGAGAATCTATATTAAAAAAGGCTATTTCTAGCCTACATACATCCTCTATAGGGGTAGAGAACACTTTGCTGTGTTCTAAAATGCATACGGAGTGTGCTGGGTTAGTGAAATAATACTGTTATTCAGAATAGCATGCAGATTACCAGCATCGCTTTTAGAATCACTGCCGCACAGCAGCACAATTACAGAGCCTGGTGGTGGCATCACAGTGTCAGGAGACCCTATAGTGATTGAATGACATAGCGTGGAGGTGTTGGCAGCATGAGGAGACCATTTAGTGGCTGAATGGCACAGTGTGGAGGTGTTGGCAGCATGAGGACACCATGTAGTGGCTGAATGACACAGCTTGGATGAGGCTGAAGCATGAGGACACCATATAGTGGCTGAAGGACACAGCATGGAGGTGTTGGCAGCATGAGGAGACCATATAGTGGCTGAATGGCACAGCGTGGAGGTGTTGGCAGCATGAGGACACCATATAGTGGCTGAATGGCACAGTTTGGAGGTGTTGGCAGCATGAGGACACCATAGAGTGGCTGAATGGCACAGTGTGGAGGTGTTGGCAGCATGAGGACACCATATAGTGGCTGAATGACACAGCTTGGATGAGGCTGAAGCATGAGGACACCATATATTGCCTGAATGACACAGCCTGGAGTGGGCTGATGCACGAGTACACAGCAGGACTTCATAACCCCCCCAAAAAACACCACAATTTTATAAATTTTTGAAAAAGATTTTGGATAGCGGGTGCTACCTATGAGAAAATTTGAAATTTCCAGACCCAGGCCCCACAGCGGCATCAGTAACCCATATATTGCCTGAATGACACAGCCTGGAGTTGGCTGATGCACGAGTAAACAGCAGGGCTTCACAATCCCCCCCAAAAAACACAACAATTTTATAAATTTTTGAAAAAGATTTTGGATAGCGGGTGCTACCTATGAGAAAATTTGAAATGACCAGACCCAGGCCCAGCAGCGCCATCATTTTTTTTATTTGAAAATTAAAACAAACTTTGAGTGTCCCGGACCCCATCGTGTGGGTACGAAGGACCAAATCCAACAAGCCCCCACAGCAACATCAGTAAAGCATATATTGCCTGAATGACACAGCCTGGAGTTGGCTGATTCACAAGTACACACCAGGGCTTCACAATCCCCCCAAAAAACACCACCATTTTAGAAATTTTTGAAAAAGATTTTGGATAGCGGGTGCTACCTATGAGAAAATTTGAAATTCTCAGACCCAGCCCCCCCAGCGGCATCAGTAACCCATATATTGCCTGAATGACACAGCCTGGAGTTGGCTGATGCACGAGTACACAGCAGGGCTTCACAATCCCCCCCCAAAAAACACCACAATTTTAGAAATTTTTGAAAAAGATTTTGGATAGCGGGTGCTATCTATGAGAAAATTTGAAATTCCCAGACCCAGGCCCCACAGCGGCATCAGTAACCCATCTATTGCCTGAATGACACAGCCTGGAGTTGGCTGATGCACGAGTACACATCAGGGCTTCACAACCCCCCCCAAAAAAAAAAACACCACAATTTTAGAAATTTTTGAAAAATATTTTGGATAGCGGGTGCTACCTATGAGAAAATTTGAAATTCCCAGACCCAGGCCCCACAGCGGCATCAGTAACCCATATATTGCCTGAATGACACAGCCTGGAGTTGGCTGATGCATGAGTACCCAGCAGGGCTTCACAATCCCCCCCAAAAAACACAACAATTTTATAAATTTTTGAAAAAGATTTTGGATAGCGGGTGCTACCTATGAGAAATTTGAAATGACCAGACCCAGGCCCAGCAGCGCCATCATTTTTTTTTATTTGAAAATTAAAACAAGCTTTGAGTGTCCCGGACCCCATTGTGTGGGTACGAAGGACCAAATCCAACAAGCCCCCACAGCAACATCAGTAAAGCATATATTGCCTGAATGACACAGCCTGGAGTTGGCTGATTCACGAGTACACAGCAGGGCTTCACAATTCCCCCCAAAAACACCACAATTTTTGAAATTTTTGAAAAAGATTCTGGATAGCGGGTGCTACCTATGAGAAAATTTGAAATTCCCAGACCCAGGCCCCACAGCGGCATCAGTAACCCATATATTGCCTGAATGACACAGCCTGGAGTTGGCTGATGCACGAGTACACACCAGGGCTTCACAATCCCCCCCAAAAACACCACAATTTTAGAAATTTTTGAAAAAGATTTTGGATAGTGGGTGCTACCTATGAGAAAATTTGAAATTCTCAGACCCAGGCCCCACAGCGTCATCAGTAACCCATATATTGCCTGAATGACACAGCCTGGAGTTGGCTGATGCACGAGTACACACCAGGGCTTCACAATCCCCCCAAAAAACACCACAATTTTTGAAATTTTTGAAAAAGATTTTGGATAGCGGGTGCTACCTATAAAAAAATTTGAAATTCTCAGACCCAGGCCCCACAGCGGCATCAGTAACCCATATATTGCCTGAATGACACAGCCTAGAGTTGGCTGATGCACGAGTACACAGCAGGGCTTCACAATCCCACCCAAAAACACCACAATTTTAGAAATTTTTGAAAAAGATTTTGGATAGCGGGTGCTACCTATGAGAAAATTTGAAATTCCCAGATACAGGCCCCACAGCGGCATCAGTAACCCATATATTGCCTGAATGACACAGCCTGGAGTTGGCTGATGCACGAGTACACAGCAGGGCTTCACAATCCACCCCATCATTTTCTGATTTGAAATTTAAAACAACCTTTGCGTGTCCAGGACCCCAGCGTGTGGGTACGAAGGACCAAATCCAGCAAGCCCCCACAGGGCTCATGTGGCCGTGAGATTTAGGCGCAACATCTCCATTACCCTGACTGGCCATTGTTTCCAAGACTTCTCGCCAAGGCAAACCATGTGAAGAACAGCGTGACACCGCCGTGACCTGCACACATGGTATGCTGAAGATCCACTGAGACTTGTCCGGGCAGTGGAGGCTTATGACACAGTGGGGGATGTGGAGGCGGAGTAGCACACTGTCACAGGACCAACGGGCTGCCAGATTGTAGCAGGAAGCAGCATTGAGTACACACCAGGGCTTCAGAATCCCAAAGAAAAAACAACCTTTTTTTAAAAAAAATTAAGAATATTTAGGACAGCGGGTGCTACCTATATATTGCCTGAATGACACAACCTGGAGTTGGCTGATGCATGAGTACACACTAGGGCTTCACAATTAGTGTTGCTTGCGAATATAGCACTTTATATTCGCAATTACGAATATTCTTTTTTTTTTTTTTTTTTTCACAGTTCACATCACAATGATCATCCCTCTCTGCTTCCAGCTTGTGTGGTGTAAAGAAGACTCTAAAACTACTGTGTGAGACCGCCGGGCGAATTTTCGTATATGCGAAAATCTGCATATGCAAATATCCGTATATGCGAAAATTTGCATATACAAATTTTCGCATATGCAAATTTTTCGCAAATGCGAAAATAAATCACGAATATTACGAATATGCGAATTTAGCGAATATGTGACGAATATTCGTCAATATATTCGCGAAATATCGCGAATTCGAATATGGCCTATGCTGCTCAACACTATTCACAATCCCTCCAAAAAAACACAACAATTGTAGAAATTTATGAAGAAGAATTTTGGATAGCAGGTGCTACCTATGAGAAAATTTGAAATTCCCAGACCCAGGCCCAGCAGCGCCATCAGTAAACCATATATTGCCTGAATGACACAGGCTGAAGTTGGCTGATGCATGAGTACGCACCAAAGCTTCACAATCCCTATTAAAAACGACATACATTTTTGACGAAAAATGTTAGCGAAAAGCGAGTGCTCTCTATATATTACCAGAATGACGCAGCCTGGTGTTGGCTGCAGCATGAGGAGACCATTGAAATGTGTGATTTTTTTATTTGAAATTTAAATCAAAATTTGTGTCTCGGACCCCGCCATGTGGGTACAAAGGACCTAATCTCACAAGCACCCACAGGGCTCATGTGGCCGTAAGATGTAGGCACAACGTCTCCATAGCCCTGACTGGCCATTTTAGTTTTTTGTACCTTTGTTTAAGAACAAGCGCATATCGAAGAGTCCAGAAGACTCTATAAAGCAGGAAGGTGGACCACCAAAAGACATTCTTCTATAAAATAATTTTTTATGAAATAAAGAAGCAAAGTTCATCCCTCTGCGTATTTTTTTTGAAAATGTTACTTACAAAATCACACGCAACAATCGTTCAATGGTGTAATGGTTATTATTGTGGAAAATTCAAGTTTATTACTGTGATAATTATCAGAAAATTTGAAAAAAACACTCCCCAAGAGTGTTTAATAACCCCATACATTGCACCATAAATGTTGAAATTTAAATTAAGCATGTATGTATGTATTTCAAAAATCCTAAAATTAAAGGCCCAAGTCCAGAAGCATCATGAAGTCAAGTAGTTCCTGAAAGACACAGGAGCAGTCAGGAGTAGGCATCAGCAGTACCCAAGAGGCTTTAATAACCCCTTAAATTGCATGATCACTCGCGAGATCGAGCAATAACAGGTGTGTTATGCCATCAGATGTCCGGGGCTGCACGCGCGCTACACTGAACGGACCAGCGTGTGTCTATCTTTCACCGACAGGTGTGGGTAACCCGCTGAACCCCGTTCGCGATAGGGACCAGGGACTGCAATTATTTGCCAGGAAAGAAGAATCACAACTAAGCGCGGATCATAAGCTCGGGTTCATTAAGTCCCTGCCCTTTGTACACACCCAGTGGCGTAGCGTGGGTTGTCAGCACCGGGGCAAGGCAAGTAATTTGCGCCCCCTAACCCGTGGATTTTAGCACTCGAGTTTCTTCCACTAGATTAGTTAAAGAAACCCTTACCCCCTAAGCACATGTATTGTTTGTTATGAAAATACTGATGTAATTAAAGTAAAATGCATCTAAATACAAGTTTATTTTCAAACACTTTATTGAGTGCGAACATGCATTACACATTCTCCACATTTTCATCAGGTCTATGAATACAAATCTACAAATGTAGTAACCTAGCATGGGCCATGCTATTATATGACATCTCACAACCATCGTAAACGATAAAAAATATCAAGAACAAAAACTTAACATCAAAATGGAACCATACCCTGGAGATGATCCAAGGCACATGACCTTCGGTATTATAAGTAAGCGGCAAATTTCAGGGGGGCATTATATGTGCATTATATGGGCACATGACAGGGGGCCCCTGTCATGTGCCCCCACATATATTGCCCCCTGACATGTGTCCCTCACATATAGTGCCCCCCTGTCATGTGCCCCCACATATAATGCCCCCCTGACATGTGACCCTGACTTATAATGTCCCCTGTCCTGTGCCCCTCACATATAATGCCCCATGTCCTGTGCCCCTCACATATAATGCCCCCCTGACATGTGCCCCTCACATATAATGCCCCCTGAGGGGGGAAGACAGGGGGCATTATATGTTAGGGGCACAGGACATGGGGTATTATATATGAGGGGCACATGACAGGGGGGGGGTCCTGTCATGTGCCCCCACATATAATGCCCCCCTGACATGTGCCCCTTATTCATCATTTGCCCCTCTCACTTATAATTTGCTCCCCCCCTCCCCTTTCTCACGCCCGTCACCATTCTCCCACGCTGCGGCTGCTCCATTCCTGAAGTTAGTGAGAGCCGCGGGGACGAGATCTCCGGGCGCCGGCGTGATGATGTGATGTCATCACGCCGGCCTGCCGTGATTGGCTCTCACTTACTCACAGGCTTGAGAAAGGGGTGGTGGAGCGGGACAGCCGACAGCTCCCGCTCCACCATGCGATAGTTCAGGAGGAGGGGCAACAATCTCAGGGGGGGGGGGGGCAATTGCCCCGTTGCCCCCCCTGGATCTGCCACTGCCTCCACAGTGGGCGGCGACCCGGCGGCTCGGATCGGATTCGCACAGCCAGCACTGCAGAGAGAGTGAGTGAGCCAGGCAGGGGCAGAGAGCTGCAAGCGCGTCCCCCTCAGATGTTGCGCCCGGTGCGGCCAGCCCCCCCTGCACCCCCCACGCAACACCTCTGTACACACTGCATGTCTCTACTACCGATTGGATGATTTAGTGAGGTCCTCGGATCGACCCCGGCGGGGTAGGAGAAGGCCCTGGCAGAGCGCCGAGAATTTAAAGATCATTGTTGAAATTTGCATTAAGCATGTATTAGCTACTGCTAAACTTCCAAAAATTGAAGGCCCAAGGCCTGAGGCATCAGGGAGGCAATTATTTCCTGAAAGACACAGAATGAGTCAGAAGCAGTCATTCGCAGTACCCAAGAGGGTTTCATAACCCCTTACATTTAAAGATCAATGTTGAAATTTGCATTAAGCATGTATTAAGCTATTGCTAAACATCCAAAAATTGAAGGCCTGAGGCATCAGGGAGGCAAGTAGTTCCTGAAAGAAACAGAATGAGTCAGGAGCAGTCATTCGCAGTACCCAAGAGGGTTTCATAACCAACCCCTTACATTTAAAGATCAATGTTGAAATTTGCATTAAGCATGTATTTAGCTACTGCTAAACATCCAAAAATTGAAGGCCCAAGGACTGAGGCATCAGGGAGGCAAGTAGTTCCCAAAAGACACAGAATGAGTCAGGAACAGTCATTCGCAGTTGTTACGCCTAGCGCTCCGGGTCCCCGCTCCTCCCCGGAGCGCGTACGGCGTCTCTCTCTCCGCAGCGCCCCGGTCGGTCCCGCTGACCGGGAGCGCTGCACTGTCATGGCCGTCGGGGATGCGATTCGCACAGCGGGACGCGCCCGCTCGCGAATCGCATCCCAGGTCTCTTACCCGTTCCCGTCCCCTGCTGTCATCTGCTGGCGCGCGCGGCTCCGCTCTCTAGGGCGCGCGCGCGCCAGCTCCCTGAGACTTAAAGGGCCAGTGCACCAATGATTGGTGCCTGGCCCAATTAGCTTAATTGGCTTCCACCTGCTCCCAGACTATATCTGATCTCTGCCCCTGCACTCCCCTGCCGGATCTTGTTGCCCTTGTGCCTAGTGAAAGCGTTACTGTGTTTGTCCATACTGTGTACTTGACCTCCTGCTATTACCTTATTGACTACGATCCTTGCTGCCTGCCCCGACCTTCTGCTAAGTCCGACCCTGCTTCTGTCTACTCCCTTGTACCGCGCCTATCTACAGCAGTCAGAGAGGTTGAGCCGTTGCTAGTGGATACGACCTGGTCACTACCGCCGCAGCAAGACCATCCCGCTTTGCGGCGGGCTCTGGTGAAAACCTGTAGTGACTTAGAACCGGTCCACTAGCACGGTCCACGCCAATCCCTCTCTGGCACAGAGGATCCACCTCCTGCCAGCCGGCGTCGTGACAGCAGTACCCAAGAGGGTTTCATAACCAACCCCTTACATTTAAAGATCAATGTTGAAATTTGCATTAAGCATGTATTTAGCTACTGCTAAACATCCAAAAATTGAAGGCCCAAGGCTGGAGGCATCAGGGCGGCAAGTAGTTCTTGAAAGACACAGAATTAGTCAGGAGCAGACATTCGCAGTACCCAAGAGGGTTTCATAAACCCTTACATTTAAAGATCAATGTTGAAATTTGCATTAAGCATGTATTTAGCTACTGCTAAACATCCAAAAATTGAAGGCCCAAGGCCAGAAGCATCAGTGAGGCAAGTAGTTTCTGAAAGACACAGGATGAGCCAGGAGCAGGCAATCACAGTACCAAAGAGGGTTTCATAACCCTAATTGATAACCCAGGAGGGTTTCATAACCAACCATAATTGGGAAATGTTGGTGTAGCAGCATGGTCAATCTACTCTGAAGCATCTGGCATTGGTGGCTGGAAATCCTGGCTGATCCATCCCTGATTCATCTTCACAAACGTCAGTCTCTCCACATTTTTAGTGGACAGACGAGTTCGCCTTGGAGTGACTTTGGCCCAGGCCGCACTAAACACCCGCTCTGATGGCACACTACTGGCCGGGCAGGACAGCTTTTCCAGGGCAAACTCTGCTAGTTGTGGCCAGAAATCAAGTTTGGCTGCCCAGAAGTCCAGCGGATCTTCAATGGTTGTTGGCATGGCCATGTCAAGGTATGCCACCATCTGCTGGTTCAGGTCCTGCTCCATGTCTACCTGCTGCTGATGAGTTGCTTCACTATGCAGGTTAAGAAAGCTACTCATCAGCGACTGTAGACTCAGGCTGCTGTTGATTGAGCTGGTACTGCTCCTGCCACCCCTCCCCTCCCCAGCAGCCATGGCAGTGGAAGGTGAGCGCAGAGGGCCCCTCGAGTCAGACCTGTGAGTGGATGGACCATGTGGCCGATAGGTATCAGCCAACTGACTACGTAGAATCTCTCTGTAGTAAGTCCTCCCGCTCAGTGGGTGTAAAAAAGGCCCCCATTTTGGGACGGTAGTGAGGGTCTTATAACGTGGAGATTCAGAAGTCATCCCGCTGATGAATTTTGACAATTCGGGGGTCACTACACAAGCAACTGAGCATGCATCGTGCCATTTGCGCCAGTGACTCGGAGGGTCTACCTGCCTCCATCTCCACTGCATACTGCCACGGTGTGTCTGGGTCCTCTGTCTCAACTTCCTTATAACCCTCCAGCTCCTCTGGCTGCTCCTGCTCCTCCTCTCCTGTCCGATGACTATAAACACCGGCCATCTCATCCAACCTAAACTGTGCTCTGCTCTGCCCCTCATCATCCTCCTCTTCCAGTTCAGCCCCCACAGGGCTCATGTAGCCTTGAGATGTAGGCGCAACGTCTCCATTGCCGTGACCAGCCATGGTTTCAATCATTTGTTGTAGGAAATGTAGGAGTGGTGTCACGTATGAGCTGCCACTCGCTCACATTGAAGTTACACAGGGGAGTACTCCTATCTGCTTGGATCATCAAGAAATCGGTGATGGCTTTTCTTTGTTCATATAGACTGTCCAACATATGGAGGGTGGAATTCCAACGTGTGGCAACGTCACAAATAAGACTATGTTGTGGGATACCGTTCTGACGCTGCAGCTGAAGGAAGGTGTGCTTGGCAGTGTACGAGTGGCTTAAGTGCATGCACAGTTTCCTTGCCATTTTCAGGATGTTTTGCAAATGGGGTGAAGACTTGAGGAAGTGCTTGACAATCAGATTCAACACGTGTGCCATGCCGGACGCATGTTTCACACTTCCTTGTCGCATGGCGGACACAATGTTCTTCCCGTTGTCGGTCACCATGGTTCCTATTTCCAGATTTCGTGGAGTAAGCCATATTCGGATTTCTTTACGAATTAACTTTAGCAGTTCCTCCCCGGTGTGAGTCCGTTCGCCAAGGCAAACCATGTGAAGAACAGCTTGACACCGCCGTGCCCTACACACATGGTACAATGAAGGGCCACCGAGATTTGGACGTGCAGTGGAGGCCGAGGACACGGTGGAGGATGAGGAGGCGGCGTCGCACACTGTAACAGGACCAACTGCCTGGGAGCGAGAGCGTGGAATAGGAAGCGGTGTGACCTGTCCAAGTTGCTGTTGTGGCTGTGCAGGAACCACATTTACCCCGTGGGCCGTAAAAGACAAGTATTGTCCCTGCCCATAGTTACAGCTCCACACGTCGGCGCTGCGGTGCACTTTTGAACACACCAACAGGCTCAAGGACTGGCCCACCTTCTCTTGTACAAACTTTTACAGGGCTGGTACTGCCTTCTTCGCAAAGAAATGACGGCTTGGGACTCTCCACCTCGGCTCGGCACAAGCCATCAATTCTCTGAAAGGTGCAGAGTCCACCACTTGAAAAGGGAGGGACTGCAACACCAGCAACTTGGACAGGAGCACATTCAACTTCTGCGCCATTGGATGAGTGGGCGCATACTGTTGTCTCTTGGACATGGCTTCGCCGATGGATTGTTGGCGGAATGGCTGACTAAAAGCGGGAGAAGCAGAAGCGACAGAAGGAGGTTTTGACACACAGCTCCCTTTGGCTGAGGTGGTGGAGCCTTGGCTGGATGAAGGAGGGAGCGGATGGCCACTGGGTGATGCAGCAGTCTGGACCACTACATCGGACCCACGGTTCTCCCAGGCCGCTTTATGGTGGCAAAGCATGTGTTGACGCAGGGCCGTGGTGCCGACATTGGGACCCTGGCCACGCTTCACCTTCTGCCGACAGATCTTGCATGTGGCTACGTGAACCTCCTCCGGATGCCTTATGAAAAACTTCCACACCGCCGAGTACCTGATTTTCCCACCCGCAGTCCGCACTAATTGACTGCTATTGGCGCCGTCTCCAGGAACCCCTGTTCCACTACCTCCCGGAAAGGTAGGCTGCAGCGAAGTAGGTGGTCTTCCCCGGGCACGTTTGGCTCTTGAATTTCCACTACTGCCACCACGCTGACTGCCAACCGTGCTACCGCCTTGCTGCCTCAAGGGCAACCTGCAACTCTCTTCTCCTGATCATGATGAAGCCCCTTCTGCACTCGGCTCCCAATTGCGATCGGCTTCACCATCATCCACAGGTGTGTGCACGTCACTGATGTCCTCCTCAGGTTCCCCAACAATGTCTGTTTCAGGACCCTGAACCCTTGCAACACCGCCACCCACGTCACTCTCCGCATCACTACTTGGCCGCCTAGCGGAGCAAGCGGCGCATGTCTCCTCCCCTTCTTGGCTGTCCAGTAGCTGCTGACTGTCTGGAGCTGAACCCACAGCATAAGATACTTCTTTAGGAGAGGGAACAGCATAGGACAAAGGCAATGGGAGGACAGGGACTGCTCCCGGGCCATGCCAACTGAGGGTTGTGTCTGAGGAACCCACCGACTGTTGATTGGGGAATTCAGATGTCACTTGTGATGATGTGGATGAGCGTGTTAACCAATCGACGACGGCAGATGGGTTGCTGGTGGAGACACGACCGCTGGCTGATAATGGGAGCTCAGGCCTCTCACTGCAACTCCTGCTGCCACTCGCCCCAAGTCTGCTGCCAACTCTGCCTGAAGTATTTAGGCCTCTGCCACTCCTCTGTGCATGTCCTGGCACTTCTCTGCCTGACATACTTAGTGCATTTATGAGGGTATTACAATACGCTACACTACTCTTTAAACAGTATTTGTCTAGAACAGCAGCAGGTGATTACTTACGGCTGTCCTTTCACAGTATATAGGCCCTTGACAGATTAACAGGTACTAAATGGTACAATACTTGGATGTACCTATGCGATATGCACTGATGAGGGCAGTAATATGCCTAACTATACGCAGAAAAAAATCTGTATTTTTTTAACCCCTTAAGGACCAGGCCATTTTACACCTTAGGACCAGAGCGTTTTTTGCACATCTGACCACTGTCACTTTAAACATTAATAACTCTGGAATGCTTTTAGTTATCAATCTGATTCCGAGATTGTTTTTTCGTTACATATTCTACTTTAACATAGTGAAAAATTTTGTGGTAACTTGCATCCTTTCTTGGTGAAAAATCCCAAAATTTTATGAAAATTTTGAAAATTTTGCATTTTTCTAACTTTGAAGCTTTCTGCTTGTAAGGAAAATGGATATTCAAAATATATTTTTTTAATTCACATTTCCAATATGTCTACTTTATGTTTGTATCATAAAATTGATGTGTTTTTACTTTTGGAAGACACCAGAGGGTTTCAAAGTTCAGCAGCAATTTTCCAATTTTTCACAAAATTTTGAACCTCGCTTTTTTTCAGAGACCAGATCAGGTTTGAAGTGGATTTGAAGGGTCTTCCCATTAGAAATACCCCCCAAATGACCCCATTATAAAAACTACTACCCCCAAAGTATTCAAAATTACAATCAGTAAGTGTTTTAACCCTTTAGGTGTTTCACAGGAATAGCAGCAAAGTGAAGGAGAAAATTCACAATCTTTATTTTTTACACTTGCATGTTCTTGTAAACCCAATTTTTGAATTTTTACAAGGGGTAAAAGGAGAAAATGTATACTTATATTTGTAGCCCAATTTCTCTCGAGTAAGCACATACCTCATATGTCTATGTAAAGTGTTCGGCGGGCGCAGTAGAAAGCTCAGAAGCGAAGGAGCGACAAGGGGATTTTGGAGAGTACGTTTTTCAGAAATGGTTTTTGGGGGGCATGTTGCATTTAGAAAGCCCCTATGGTGCCAGAACAGCAAAAATAACCCACATGGCATACCATTTTGGAAACTAGACCCCCTTGGGGAACGTAACAAGGAATAAAGTGAGCCTTAATACCCACAGGTGTTTCACGACTTTTGCATATGTAAAAAAAAAATATTTTTTTTTCACTAAAATGTGTGTTTCCCCCCAAATTTCACATTTTTGCAAGGGTTAATAGCAGAAAATACCCCCCAAAATTTGTAACCCCATCTCTTCTGAGAATGGAGGCACCCCATAAGTTGTCATGAAGTGCATTACGGGCGAACTACTATGCTCAGAAGAGAAGGAGTGATATTTGACTTTTTGAGAGCAAATTTTGCTCGGGGGGCATGTCGCATTTAGGAAGCCCCTATGGTGCCAGAACAGCAAAAATAACCCACATGGCATACCATTTTGGAAACTAGACCCCTTGAGGAACGTAACAAGGAGTAAAGTGAGCCTTAATACCCCACACGGGTTTCACGACTTTTGCATATGTAAAAAAATATATATATTTTTTTTCACTAAAATGTGTGTTTCCCCCCAAATTTCACATTTTTGCAAGTGTTAATAGCAGAAAATACCACCCAAAATTTGTAACCCCATCTCTTCTGAGTATGTAGGTACCCCATAAGAGGACCTGAAGTGCACTACGGGCGAACTACAATGCTCAGAAGAGGAGGAGCACTATTGAGCTTTTGGAAAGAGAATTCGTTTGGAATGGTAGTCAGGGGCCATGTGCATTTACAAAGCCCCCCGTGGTGCCAGAACAGTGGACCCCCCCCCCCCACATGTGACCCTATTTTGGAAACTACACCCCTCACAGAATTTAATAAGTGGTGCAGTGAGCATTTACACCCCACTGGCGTTTGACAGATCTTTGGAACAGTGGGCTGTGCAAATGGAAAATTACATTTTTCATTTTCACGGATCACTGTTCCAAAAATCTGTCAGACACCTGTGGGGCGTAAATGCTCACTGTACTCCTTATTACATTACATGAGGGGTGTAGTTTCCAAAATGGGGTCACATATGGGGGGGTCCATTGTTCTGGTACCATGGGGGCTTTGTAAACACAAGTGGCCTTCAATTCCAGACAAATTTTCTCTTCAAAATCCCAATGGCGCTCCTTCTCTTCCGAGCATTGTAGTGCACCCATAGAGCACTTTACATCCACATATGGGGTATGCACTTACTCAGAAGAAATTGGGTTACAAATTTTGGGGGGCATTTTTTTATTTTCCCTTGTGAAAAGGAAAAATTTAGGGTGACACCAGCATTTTAGTGAAAAAATTTTTTTTTTCATTTTCCCATCCAACTTTAATGAAAATTTGTCAAACACCTGTGGGGTGTTCAGGCTCACTATACCCCTTGTTACGTTCCGTGAGGGGTGTCGTTTCCAAAATGGGGTCACATGTGGGTATTTATTTTTTGGGGTTTATGTCAGAACCGCTGTAAAATCAGCCACCCCTGTGCAAATCACCAATTTAGGCCTCAAATGTACATGGTGCGCTCTCACTCCTGAGCCTTGTTGTGCGTCCGCAGAGCATTTTACGCCCACATATGGGGTTTTTCCGTACTCAGGAGAAAATGCGTTACAAATTTTGGAGGTCTTTTTTTCCTTTTACCTCTCGTGAAAATAAAAAGTAAAGGACAACACCAGCATGTTAGTGTAAAAAAAAAATTATTTTTTTACACTAACAGGCTGGTGTAGACCCCAACTTTTCTTTTTCATAAGGGGTAAAAGGAAAAGAAAAGCCCCCAAAATTAGTAGTGCAATTTCTCCTGAGTACGGAGATACCCCATATGTGGCACTAAACTGTTTCCTTGAAATACGACAGGGCTCTGAAGTGAAAGAGCGCCATGCACATTTGAGGACTAAATTAGGGATTGCACAGGGGTGGACATAGGGGTATTCTATGCCAGTGATTCCCAAACAGGGTGCCTCCAGCTGTTGCTAAACTCCCAGCATGCCTGGACAGTTAGTGGCTGTCCGGAAATACTGGGAGTTGTTGTTTTGCAACAGCTGGAGGCTCTGTTTTGGAAACACTGCCGTACAATACGTTTTTTATTTTTATTAGGGGGACAGTGTAAGGGGGTGTATATGTAGTGTTTTACTCTTTATTATGTGTTAGTGTGGTGTAGTGTTTTTAGGGTACGTTCACACTGGCGGGTTTACAGTGAATTTACCACTAGGAGTTTGCGCTGCGGTGAAAAATTTGCCGCAGCTCATACTTGAAGCAGAAAACTTACTGTAAACCCGCCAGTGTGAATGTACCCTGTACGTTCACATGGGTGGGGGGGCAAACCTCCAGCTGTTTCAAAACTACAACTCCCAGCATGTACTGACAGACCGTGCATGCTGGGAGTTGTACTTTTGCAACAGCTGGAGGCACACTGGTTGGAAAATCTTCAGTTAGGTTCTGTTACCTAACTCAGTATTTTACAACCAGTGTGCCTCCAGCTGTTGCAAAACTTCAACTCCCAGCATGTACTGATCGCCGAAAGGCATGCTGGGAGATGTAGTTATGCAACAGCTGGAGGGATCGCAACTACAACTCCCAGCATGCAGAGACTGCACAGTGGTCTCCAAACTGTGGACCTCCAGATGTTGCAAAACTACAACTCCCAGCATGCCCAGACAGCAAACTGCTGTCTGGGCATGCTGGGAGTTGTAGTTTTGCAAGATCTGGAGGTGCACAGTATAGAGATCACTTTGCAGTGGTCTCAAACTGTAGACCTCCAGCTGTTGAAAAACTGCAACTTCCAGCAAGCCTAAACAGCTCTCTGGGCATGCTGGGAGTTGTAGTTTTGCAACATCTGGAGGGTTACAGTTTAGAGACCCCCTATAGTGGTCTCAGACTGTAGCCCTCCAGATGCTGCTAAGTAACTCACCAGCTTCCGATGGATCCAGGAAGCTGCGTCGCGGTCCTCTTCTTCCGCCGATCATCGCCCGCTGCCGCCGCTGATCGTCGCCCGCTGCCGTCGCCGATGGGTAAGTGGATCTTCGGCGCCGGTCCCTGTCGTTTTCCCCATCCTGCCCCGCCTATTGTGGGTGGGCAGGACGGGGAAACCGAAAGTAAACCCCTCCGCCCCCGATCTACTATTGATGGTCGCGTCTAGACCACCAATAGCAGAGATAGGAGGGGTGGCAACCCTGCCACCTCACTCCTATCGCTACAGGTGGATCGTGGGTGTCTAGGACACCCGCGATCCCCCTTCTATTCCGGGTCACCGGGTCACCATAGACCCGTAATGACCCGGAATAGGCGCAAATCACAAGTGTGAATTCACTTGCGATTTGCGCCGATCGCCCACATGGGGGGTCTAATGACCCCCCCTGGGCATTTGCGCGGGGTGCCTGCTGATAGATATCAGCAGTCACCCCGGCCCGATCCCTGCCCGGCTCGCGGGGGGGACCGAAATTCCTGCGGGCGTACAGGTACGCCATTGGTCCTTAAGTACCAGGGAGCAAAGGCGTACCTGTACGCCCTTGGTCCTTAAGGGGTTAAAACACCAGCCGGTGGATACTAATGTTTGGACTTTGACGGTATGGAGCACCTTGACAGCTTAACAGGTACTAAATGATACAATACTTGGATGTACCTATGCGGTATGCACTGATGAGGGCAGTAATATGCGTAACTATACGCAGAAAAAACTCTGTATTTTTGTAAAACACCAGCCGGTGGATACTATTGTTTGGACTTTGACTGTATGGAGCACCTTGACAGCTTAACAGGTACTAAATGGTACAATACTTGGATGTACCTATGTGGTATGCACTGAGGAGGGCAGTAATATGCCTAACTATACGCAGAAAATAATCTGTATTTTTGTAAAACACCAGCCGGTGGATACTAATGTTTGGACTTTGACGGTATGGAGCAACTTGACAGCTTAACAGGTACTAAATGATACAATACTTGGATGTACCTATGCGGTATGCACTGATGAGGGCAGTAATATGCGTAACTATACGCAGAAAAAACTCTGTATTTTTGTAAAACACCAGCCGGTGAAGACTATTGTTTGGACTTTGACGGTTTGGAGCACCTTGACAGATTAACAGGTACTAAATGGTACAATACTTGGATGTACCTATGCGGTATGCACTGATGAGGGCAGTAATATGCCTAACTATATGCAGAAAAAACTATTTAAAAAAAAAAAAAACGGCCGGTGAATACTATTGTTTGGACTTGCACAGTATGTAGCCCCTTGACAGATTAACAGGTACAAAATGGTACAAATGCACTACAGTCCACTGAACAATCACGTATTTCTGAACAGCAGCAGGACCCAACAGTGCAGCACCACAAAAAAAATCCAGGGATTAAACCCCAAATTGCACTCTGTCACACAATTCTGAGCAGCAGAAGATTTGTGGAGCAAATAAAAATAAACTCAATTGGGCTGAATAATGAGGAGATAAGATGCTTCAGAAAGTTCAGGCAGCTTGGAGATCTGTATGAGGCAGCTGACAGCTATCTGCCCCTCTCTGCTGCAATGCTCAATAACGTGAATAGGAGGTTTAGCTATCAATGATCCTTCTCAGAGTAACAGCAAAGTACTCTGCACTCCTGCCTTTCCCTAATGCTGATGTGACTAGCAGTTGCAGTGTAACGCTGTGGTATGAGCTATTTACACACACGCAGTCCCGTTCTCTCCATCTGAGTGCATAGATGAAATGAAGAGAGGCAAGATGGCCGCCGATTATATAGGGGCTGTGACATCACAGGGGTCAGTGAACACTGATAGGCTGCATCTCACATGTGATTCAGGGTCAGCCCGCCTACATTCATTCCCGCCGCTGTTACCCGCCCTCCCATAATCCCCTGACCCATGTACTCACATGTGGATCCGCTATCTTAGGTCTCCAATAGCCTGGATGCTGTAAAATGGAGTTTAATTAAGCGATTTGCGCAATAGAATCGCGGCAATATTCATATTTGTTGCAAATTGAATTTTTCATGAAATTCGTAACGAATTCAGGTTCGTCTACTTCGATTCGCTCATCTCTAACTATAATACCAAGAGAAAACATGAAACACTGACCCTTACAACAGTACAAACTAAGCAAAACAGCAGCAATATAATTTTCTTGGTTACACAAGGTAGGACCAAGAACTAAAAACAAGAAAATGAACCAAAGGGCTAGAGAGATAGATACAAGAAACACAAGAGACAAACTCAAAAAGCATAAGCTATAACATGTACAGAATTGCACAAAACATATATTCATGACATTCATGAAAGCACAATAATGTATCAAAATATATATATATTTATATATTTACCACCATAGTCACATAAATACCTCTTTTTCTTTTGATATATTATTTTACTTTTATGAATTTTATGAAATTTTTTTAATTGTCTATCCTTCCATTCATGTATCTATTTTTTTTTTTGTTTATGTTCATATCAAGCATGTGAGTTGACATGTAGCATTGTAGTGGGTCAATTGTTTCCTGCTTAGATGTAATTTTTATGTTATGTCATAACATATCTGACGAAGAGGACTGTCACGATTCGGCTAGCTGGATGTGGATCCTCTGTGTCAGCGAGGGATTGGCGTGGACCGTGTCGGTGGACCGGTTCTAAGATGCTACTGGTATTCACCAGAGCCCGCCGCAAAGCGGGATGGTCTTGCTGCGGCGGTAGCAACCAGGTCGTATCCACTTGCATAGCCTCCTCGGCGGGAGGCACAGGGGTAGATTGCAAAGGATACCGTGGGAGAGGTGCCCAGAGATCAAGGTCTTTTTCCTGGCGGAGCTCCTGGTGTCTCTCAGAAAAACGCATGTCAATGCGGGTGGCCAAAAGGATAAGTTCTTGCAGGTTGGCAGGAATCTCTCGTGCGGCCAGCACATCCTTGATGTTACTGGATAGGCCTTTTTTAAAGAGAGCCTCGTTATTCCAAGATAATTCGGAAGCGAGAGTATGAAATTGGATGGCGTACTCGCCTACTGAAGAATTACCCTGGACCAGGTTCAACAGGGCAGTCTCGGCAGAAGAAGCTCGGGCTGGTTCTTCGAAGACACTACGGACTTCAGCGAAGAAGGACTGGACTGTGGCTGTGGCAGGATCATTGCGGTCCCAGAGCGGTGTGGCCCAAGACAAGGCCTTTCCAGCAAGAAGACTCACTACGAACGCCACCTTAGACCGTTCTGTAGAAATTGGTCCGACAGATCTCGATATGTAGGGAACATTGAGACAAGAAGCCACGGCAGAGTCTAGAGTCCCCATCAAATTTGTCCGGCAGGGACAAGCGGAGGCTAGAAGCGGCCACTCGCTGCGGAGGAGGTGCAGGAGCTGGCGGAGGAGATGGTTGCTGCTGTAGCAGTGGCAGAAGTTGCTGTAACGTGGCGGTCAACTGCGACAGCTGCTGTCCTTGTTGGGCAATTTGCTGCGATTGCTGGGCGACCACCGTGGGTAGGTCAGCGAGACTTGGCAGCGGCACCTCAGCGGGATCCATGGCCGGATCTACTGTCACAATTCGGCTAGCTGGATGTGGATCCTCTGTGTCAGCGAGGGATTGGCGTGGACCGTGTCGGTGGACCGGTTCTAAGATGCTACTGGTATTCACCAGAGCCCACCGCAAAGCGGGATGGTCTTGCTGCGGCGGTAGCAACCAGGTCGTATCCACCAGCAACGGCTCAACCTCGCTGACTCCTGAGAAGGCGTGGGATAGAAGGACTAGGCAGAGGCAAGGTCAGACGTAGCAGAAGGTCGGGGCAGGCGGCAAGGTTCGTAGTCAAATGGAATAGCAGAAGGTCGGGGCAGGCGGCAAGGTTCGTAGTCAAATGGAATAGCAGAAGGTCTGGAACACAGGCATTGGACAACACTAAACGCTTTCTCTGGCACAAGGCAACAAGATCCGGCAAGGAAGTGCAGGGGAAGTGAGGTAATATAGCCAGGGAGCAGGTGGAAGCTAATTAGGCTGATTGGGCCAGGCACCAATCATTGGTGCACTGGCCCTTTAAATCTTAGAGAGCTGGCGCATGCGCGCTCTAAGGAGCGGAGCCGCGCGCGCCAGGACATGACAGCCGGGGGCCGGGACAGGTGAGTGACTTGGGATGCGATTCGCGAGCGGGCGCGTCCCGCTATGCGAATCGCATCCCCGCCGGCAGTGTCAGTGTAGCGCTCCCGGTCAGCGGGTCTGACCGGGGCGCTGCAGAGAGAGGAACGCCTCAAGCGCTCCGGGGAGGAGCAGGGACCCGGAGCGCTCGGCGTAACAAGGACGAAGCTGTCCATCCCAAAAAATATTTATTTTTTATTTTCTTAAAACTTTTTCCAATCTTTCGCATATAGATATAGGATTCAAGGACTCCTCTACCATATAAGAAGAGAACATTATTATAAATGGCATTTGGTAGGTGGAGGCCCTATGAAAGATTGGGGCTCAGAAATGCCTCTGGTGTCTAATGTATAGTGCATTTTAGCTGGGTCAAAGAGGGAGTGATAATAATTTAGCTTAAAAAGAAGGTACCAAGCAGGAGTGAAAGTTCTAAGTCAGTATATCAGCTGGAGTCTAGTAGACTGTGCAGTTATTGCTATTCCTTTTTCTATATTTGTAACTATTCTGTTAATACATAGACCCTAGATGGTTCTAAACAGTTTATGTTAATGCAGATTTCAAGCTGCCATAAACTCACTTAATAAACAGAAGTAATTCCAATGATCTAGGAAAAGAGAAGCAGGGAAATGAGAATCTCTGCTAATGCACTCCGCCTGCTCATAAAGGTAACAATTTGGATAACAGACATTATGCATTGTGCAGCTTTACTTTAGGCTCAATAAATTTCCCTGAAAGTGATTTACATTAGCCAACCCTATGCTTAGACAACCCCCCATAAATATGCCCTTTTTCCTGCTTGGGACTCCCCTTCCCAACACAAGTTCACACAAACATAATCCACTTGCAGAATTTCCACTGCAGCGGAATACATACATGTGAATTTACGCTAGGGGATTATCCAAACTAGACAACCTCTTTAACCCCTTCCTACATCAACGTACTATAACTTTTAGTTTACAGTTACTGCATGACCTGTGCATTCACCATCTACAGTATGTTTCGTTTGGGATATCTAGCAGCTGCTATAGCTGGGACCACTGAGACAACTCAAATTCTGGCAACTTAAACATACATACTGGCTGTCACCGGGCACAGATGGCAACCTCAGGACTGCCATGGTTGTAAATAGAGTCCAGTGTGGGACTGTTTTCTAATCCCACTCCCGCTAGATTTCTGACCATTACCACCCACTCCTGCCCACTCCTGCCCACTCCTGCTACATGCGTGTCCAATCCAGCCCACTCCCACTAACATGTGCCAGTCCCACTCTCTCCCACTAAACCCCCCCGATCCTTCCTGTGCCAATTAAAATCCTCCCTCCCCCTGTGCCATTTTAACTCTCCCCCTGTGCCATTTTATCCTCCCACCCCATTCCCCCTCCCTCTGATCCCCTTGCTGTTTCTTACCGGTTCTGTGTCCTTCAGTGGGCTCCTGCAGGCTCAGGTTCTAGGTCTGAACAGGTCCAACATCCTCTTTCTCTGCGATGTCAGGGGGATCACTTGTCAGTGCCAACAGCTGAAACGGCTCACTGAATTAAAGTGGCCGTCGCCCATGCTGCAGAATAGAGATGAGCGAAATGAAGCTGACAAACCCAAATTCGTTATGAATTTAATGAAATATTCGATTTGCAATGAATGCGAATATCGCCACAATTCTATCGCGCAAATCACTTCATTAAACTCCATTTACTGCGGTCCAGGCTCCAGGGCATCTAAAATGGCAGATCCACATGTCAGTACATGGGGCAAGAAACGCTGGGAAGGCAATTCGGGAAGGGAAGTAGGCGTGATGACCCTGAATCACATGCAGGATGCGGCCTATCAGCAGCCAGTCACCCCTGTGATGTCACAGCCCTATATATAAAGTAGCCATTTTTCATTACAGCAGCATTTCACATCCTAGTCACATCAGCATTCTGGTGGACAGAGAGCAGTGTTTTTTCACTGAAAAGGATTTTTTACTGCAGCCATAAACCTCCTAGTCACTTTCTTCAGCAGTGTATTACAGAGAGGGGCAGAGAGCTGTGTGTTGCCTCATACATTTCAACAAGCTGTCTCAACTTAATAAACCTTTGCAAAGGAAGCAAGAATAATTTTTCAGTGCAATTCTGTGTCTTTGTTCCACAACAAATCATCTGCTGGTTATACTAGTCTGTAGACGGTATAATACCCAGCAGTCCATTCCTAATAGTCTGTGACAGAGTGAAATGTTGTGTTGTGTATACAGCTTTTTTGTGCTGCAGCACTGTTGATGTTCTGATGGTGTTGTGCAAAAATATTTTTCTTTTTAAGCTTACTGTACCACATTTTTCTGCCCTCATAAGTGCATACCACATACCTACATCTAAGTAGTGTACTATTTTGTACCTGTTAATCTGACAAGGGCCTACATACTGTGAAAGGACAGCCAAAAGTAATCACCGGCTGGTGTTTTACTCCAATACATTTATTAAGCGTACTATAGAGCATTTTTATGCCCTCTTAAGTGCATACCACATACCTACCTCTAAGTATCTATATTCATTTTTTCATGATATAAAAAGTGACCAAAAATACGCTACTTTGGACTTTGGAATTTTTTTGCGCATATGCTTTGACTGTGCGGTTTAAATAACCATATATTTTTATAGGTCAGACTTTTTTTTTTTATGGGAAAAGGGGGGTGATACTTACTTTTATTAGGGAAGTTGTTAATCCTTTATTAACTTTTTTTTTCACACTTTTTTTTTATACAGTGTTATAGCTCCCCCCCCCCCCCCGCCCCCCTTAGTGGCTATTACACTGCACACACTGATTTAAGGCTTGGAGCAATCAATCGCCGATCGGATGCGACGGAGGCAGGTAATGGGGATCTCTTCTCACGTTCTAGCTGATCGGGACATCGCGATTTCCCCACGATGGTCCCGATCACCCCGACTGAGCGTAGTGTACTATTTTGTATCTGTTAATCTGTCAAGGGCCTACATACTGTAATCAAAAGTAATCACCGGCTGGTGTTTTACTCCAATACGTTTATTAAGCGTACTGTAGTGCATTTTTCTGCCCTCATAAGTGCATATCACATACCTACCACTAAGTAGTGTACTATTTTAAACCTGTTAATCTGTCAAGGGCCTAGATACTGTGAAAGTCCAGGCAAAAGTACCACTGAATGGTGTTGTACCCAGATACTTTTTTTAAGTGTACTGTAGTGCATTTTTCTGCCCTCATAAGTGCATACCACATATTTACATCTAAGTAGTGTACTATTTTGTACATGTTAATCTGTCAGGGGCTTAGATACTGTGAAAGTCCAGGCAAAAGTACACAGCTGTTCTAGACAAGTACTGTTTTAAGCGTAGTGAAGCGTATTGTAGTCCCCTCATATATGCACTAAGTATGTCAGGCAGAGAAGTGCCAGGACGTGCACAGAGGAGTGGCAGAGGCCTAAATTCATCAGGCAGAGGTCGCAGCAGACTAGGAGCAAGTGGCAGCAGGAGTCAGGCAAAAGGCCTGAGCTCCTGGTATCAGCTAGCATTGGTGTTTCGATCAGCAACCCATCTGCCATCATCAATTGGTTAACACAGTCATCCACTTCATCACAAGTGACATCTGATACACCCAGTCAACAGTCGGTGCGTTGCTCAGGCATAACCCTCAGTTGGCATGGCATGGGAGCAGTCCCTGTCCTCCCATTGCCCCTGTCCTATGCTGTTCCCTCGCCTACAGAAGTATCTTATGCTGTGGGTTCAGCTCCACTATTCACTGAGGACGATCTAATAGAGGATAGTCAGCAGCTACTGCCCAGCCAAGAAGTGGAGTAGACATCCGTCACTTCCTCCGCTAGGTGGGCAAGTAGTGATGAGGAGAGTGACGTGGGAGGCTTTGTTGCCAGGGTTCAGGGTCCTGAAGCAGACACTGTTGAGGAACCTGAGGAGGACATCAGTGACGTGCAAACACTTGTTGATGATGATGATCGCAATTGTGAGCCGGATGCAGAAGGGGTTCATCATCATCAGGAGAAGAGATTTTCAGGTTGCCAGTTGTCAGCATGGTGGCAAAGGTGGAAATTCTGGAGCCAAACTTGCCTGGAGGAGCCTACTTTCCCAGGAGGTCGTGGAACAGGGGTTCCTTGAGACGGCTGAAGTAGCAGTCGAGTAGTGAGGACTGTTGGTGGGAAAATCAGCTACTCGGCGGAGTGGCAGTTTTTCATCAAGCATCCGGAGGTGGTCCACATAGCCACATGCAAGATATGTAAGCAGAAGGTGAAGGTGGCACCACGGCCCTGCATCAACATATGCTTCGCCACCATAAAGCGGCCAGGGAGAACCGTGGCTCCGATGTAGTGGTCCAGCCTGCTGCATCATGCAGTGGCATGTCGCTCCCTCTTTAAGTCAGCCAAGGCTCCACCACCTCAGCTGAAGGGAGCTGTGTGTCATACCCTCCTTCTGTCGCTCCAGAAGCTCTGGCTCCTCCTACTTTTAGTCAGTCATTCTGCCAAAAAACCATCGGCAAAACCATTCTCAAGAGACAACAGTATGTGCCCACTCATCCAATGGCGCAGAAGCTGGATCTGCTCCTGTCCAAGTTGCTGGTGCTGCAGTCCCTCCCTTTTCAAGCAGTGGACTCTGTACCTTTCAGAGAACTTATGGCTTGTGCCGAGCCGAGGTGGAGTGTGACAAGCTGTAATTTCTTTGTGAAGAAGGCAGTACCAGCCCTGCACAATTTTGTGGAGGAGAAGGTAGTCCAGTCCTTGAGCCTGTCGGTGTGTACCAAAGTGCACGGCAGCGCCGACGTCTGGAGCGTAACTATGGTCAGGGACAATGCATGTCCTTCACGGCTCACTGGGTGAATGTCGTTCCTGCACAGCCACAACACCAACTTGGACAGGTCACGCCGCTTCCTCCTCCACGCTCTCAGGCCGTCGGTCCTGTGACAGTGTGCTACTCCGCCTCCTCACTCTCCACCATTTCCTCAGCCTCCACTGCTCAGACGAGTCTCAGTGGCCTTCAGCATACCATGTGTGCAGGGCACGGTGGTGTCACGCTGTTCTTCACATAGTTTGCCTTGGCTAACGGAGTCACACAGGAAGGAACTGCTATGCAGTGGAGCACAGTTTAGGTTTCGCCAAATGGGCAGTTTTTCTAGTAATCTGACAGGAGAGGAGGAGCAGGAGCAGCTAGAGGAGCTAGAGGGTTAGGAGGAAGTCGAGACAGAGGACCCAGACACATTATGGCAGAATGCAGTAGAGATGGAGGCAGGGAGTCCCTCTGAGTCACTTGCACAAATAGCATGATGCATGCTCACTTGCTTGTGTAGTGACAGCCGAATTGTCACCATTCGGCAGCAGGATGACTTCTGGCTCTCCTCCTTATTGGACCCTCACTACTGTCACAAAATAGGGGCCTTTTTTACACCCACTATGAGGGAGGACAAAGTGACCTACTACAGAGGCATCCTATGTAGTTAGTTGGTCGATGCCTATCGGCGCCATCAACCATCCTCTCACAGGTCTGAATCGGGGGGGGGCCCCCTGCACTCACCTTCCACTGCCATGGCTGCTCGGGAGGGGTGGGGTGGCAGGAGCAGTACCAGCTTCATCGGCAGCAGCCTGAGTCTACAGTCGCTGATGAGTAGCTTCCTTCACCCGCATAGTGAAGAAACTCATCAGCAGCAGGTAGACCTGGAGCAGGACCTGAACCAGCAGGTGGTGGTATACCTTGACATGCCTTGAAGATCTGCTGGACTTCTGGGCAGCCAAACATGATTTGTGGCAGTAACTAGCAGAGTTTTCCCTTGAAAAGCCGTCCTATCCGGCCAGTAGTGTGCCATCAGAGCAGGTGTTTAGTGCCGCGAGGGTCATAGTCACCCCAAGCAGAACTCATCTGTCTGCGAAAAATGTGGAGAGACTGACCTTTGTGAAGAAAAATCAGGCATGGATCAGCCAGGATTTCCAACCACCAATGTCTGATGCATTAGAGTAGATTGACTATGGTGCCACACCAACACTTCACAAATGTGGATAGTGCCAAACAGATTTCAGGCGCTGCTCCCAAGTTACAAACATTTCTCCGCATCAGAACTTTTTTCACCCACCTTTGTCACCGGTTACTGATATTGCCACCCACCGTAGGACTCCTGATGTTGCTGCTGCCACCTCCATGTTGTCTCATTCAGCCACTACATGGTCTCTTTTCATGCTTCAGCCAACTCCAGGCTCCAGGCTGTGTCATTCAGCCCCTATATGGTCTCCTCATGCTTCAGCCACCTCCAGGCTGTGCCATTCATCCAATATATAGTTTACTGATGCTCCAGCCAGCTCCAGTCTGTGTCATTCAGCAACTACATTGTTTAGTGATGCTGCTGGGACATTACCTATATATGTTTATGGTTTTTTATTCTTTGAGAATGTGAGGCCCTATTGTCTCCTCATCTGCTGCCAACTCCAGGCTGTGCCATTCAGTCACTGTATGGTCTCTTCATGCTGCCACAAGCTCCAGGCTGTGCCATTCAACCACTATATGGTCTCCTCATACTTCTGCCGCCTCCAGGTTGTGCCATTCAGACACTATATGGTCTCTCCATGCTGCCAGAAACTCCAGGCAGTCATTCAGCCACTATATGGTCTCCTCATGCTTCAGCCACCTCCAAGCTGTGCCATTCAGACACTAAATGTTCTTCCCATGCTGCCAGAAACTCCAGGCAGTCATTCAGACACTATATGGTCTCCTCATACTGATGCCACCTCCAGGCTTTCACATTCAGCCACTACATGGTCTCTTCTCATGCTTCAACCAACTCCAGGTTGTGCCATTCAGCCACAATATGTTCTCCTCATACTGATGCCACATCCAGGCTCTGTCATTGTGCTGCCATGTGACATATGACTCCTTGTTAGATTTGGTTCTTTGTACCCACACGCTGGGGTCTGGGACAAAAAGAGATGCCTGTAATCTGCATGTCATTCTGAATAACAGTATTATTTCATTACCTCAGCACACTCCATATGCGTGTTCTAACAAAGCAAAGTGTTTTACACCCCTATTGAGGCTCTCTGTAGGCCAGAAATAGCCGCTTTTAATATAGATTTGGCGTGAATAAATTTGGATCGGACCACATTTTTTAGAAAAATGTGGCTAATCGGCCATTTTTCAAATCTACGCTCTCATCTCTACTGCCGATTCTGAACAGACTGCTAGCACCGCGGCCACTTTAAATCAGTGCTAGCACCAAATTTTGCAGAGGCTAAGTATGTGGTGCAGAATTTGTGGGTCCCGCTTGCAGCAGCCTCATTCCCACCTTTGTGCATTTTTTTCATTGGGTCCGGTGGAATTACTATCCCAATGCCCTCTAAATGTATGCCTATTAGGTCATGCAGAAAAGGTCCCAAAGGCAGGAAAGGGTATCCGGCTCTCAGAATTTTTTTTTTTTTTAAAGTCCAACATTTTAATTAATCCATTTAAAAAGAAGCAATAGAAATGAAGAAAAAAAACACCAAGTGAAATAAAATCACAATTCCGACGCGTTTCGAACCATTAGGTCCTTAGTCATGGCATGAAAAAGACTGTCAACTGTCCTTTTATATTCTATGTCTTCACATGTGTTACAAAGGAATATCCACCTCCCACCTGAAAGTTTGGCGTCTGTCGTCACTTCCTGGGAGGGATCCCGGATGCAATTCGAAATCCAGCAGTATTAACCCATTCTTGTATTTCATTGCAAAATGTCAACATACACATCCATACATATTAGGTCATGCCTTTACATTGTCTGTGTGTTTACTACTGACAGTAATTCTTTGCTATACTGAGTATACTAAAGCATTATAAAAGCAACTAAAAGAACACATTGAGTCATTGGTTTCGCTATAATCAAAGATGAGCAAAACCAGGGCTGGTACAAGGATTTTTGCCACCCTAGGAGAAAGCTAATTTTACTGCCCCTTGACCCTGCCCTTTGACACGCCCCACCTTACTACTTGGGTGACACACTGTAACAAACCTCCTCCTCATGTTATCACCTTACTAGGGTTACACACTGTAATAATCCTCCTCCTCATGTCATTACCTTAGTACTGGGATGACACACTGAAACAAACCTCCTCCTCAGGTAATTACTTTACCACTGGAGTGACACAGTGGTGCTGGCTGGGTGGGTGCTTTGGGTCAGCGGGGCAAAGGGATGCTAGCTGGCTACTAACTTTCTTCCAGTGTGCAGAGTGGCGCCCCCATCAAGAAGGCGCTCTAGGCGGCTGCCTATTTTGCCTCTAGACAGAACCGGACCTGAGAAAAAATTAACTATGTTTCTACAAACTAAAAAATTAAGCAACAGCTGTCCAGGTATGCTGGGAGTTGTTGTTTTGCAACAGCTGGAGGACTGTTTGGAGACCAATGATCTTCATCCCCATGTCTAGTTATGTAGCTCAGTCCTATTAAAGTGGATGGAGTTGAGTTGCAGTACAAAACAAAACTCACAGACATGCTCAGTCCAGCTTTCTTCTGACTGGTTGAGGTTAGTGTTATATCCTTTTTTTTAAAGAAATCCTTTTACACAATACATTCATATATAGAAATGTATCTACAAAATAACAGTAAATATTAGCTTACTATCCAATTATTATTATTATTTTTTTTTTTGTAAGTGCTAAATAAGAATTTTTTATTTAGTGTTTACAATATTATCTGGTGCTGCAGAAACATTATAAAGATCTGATATCCCACTATTAGTCTCAATTTAACCCCTTAAGGACTCCGTTTTTACATTTTCATTTTTTCCTCATTACCTTCTAAAAATCATAACGCTTAAAATTTTGCACATAAAATTCCATATAATGGCTTATTTTTTGCGCCACCAATTCTACTTTGCAGTGACATTAGTCATTTTACCAAAAAATCCACTGCGAAATGGAAAAAATTAATTGTGTGACAAAATTGAAGAAAAAATTTCATTTTGTAACTTTTGGGGGCTTCCCTTTCTACTAAAATGTAAAAATGACACCTTCTCTTTATTCTGTAGTTCCATATGGTTAAAATGATATCCTACTTATGTAGGTTTGATTTTGTCGTACTTCTGAAAAAAATCATAACTACATTCAGGAAAATGTATGCGTTTATAATTGTCATCTTCTGACCCCTATAACTTTTTTATTTTTTTCCACAGACGGGCAGGTATGAGGGCTAATTTTTTGCGCCATGTTCTGAAGTTTTTATCGGTATCATTTTTGCATTGATCGGACTTTATGATCGCTTTTTATTCATTTTTTTATGATATAAAAAGGGACCAAAAATACGCTATTTTGGACTTTGGAATTTTTTTGCACCTACCCCATTGACCGTG
The DNA here is from genome assembly GCF_029499605.1 of Hyla sarda. Lineage (NCBI taxonomy): Eukaryota > Metazoa > Chordata > Amphibia > Anura > Hylidae > Hyla > Hyla sarda. The sequence goes on along the minus strand of NC_079194.1, from coordinate 66,321,627 downwards.
CGGTTTAATTAATTATATATTTTTATAATTCGGACATTTACGCACGTGGCGATACCACATATGTTTATTTTTATTTACACAGTTTTTTTATGGGAAAAGGGGGGTGATTCAAACTTTTATTGGGGAATGGGTTAAATGATCTTTATTAAAGGGGTACTCTGGTGAAAAACTTTTTTTTTAAATCAACTGGTGCCAGAAAGTTAAACAGATTTGTAAATTACTTCAATTAAAAAATCTTAATCCTTCCTGTACTTAGCTGGTGAATACTACAGCGGAAATTATTTTCTTTTTGAAACACAGAGCTCTCTGCTGACATCATGAGCGCAGTGGTCTCTGCTGACATCTCTGTTCATTTTAGGCACTGTCCAGAACAGCATATGTTTGCTATGGGGATTTCCTTTTACGGTGGCAGTTCCTAAAATGGACAGAGATGTCAGCAGAGAGCACTGTGCTCATGATGTCAGCAGACAGCTCTGTTTTTCAAAAAGAAAAGAATTTCCGCTGTAGTATTCACCAGCTAATAAGTACAGGAAGGATTAAGATTTTTTAATAGAAGTAATTTACAAATCTGTTTAACTTTCTGGCACCAATTGATTAAAAAAAATAAAGTTTTTCACCGGAGTACCCCTTTAACTTTTTTTTTTCACTTTTTTTGCAGTGTTATAGCTCCCATAGGGGGCTATAACACTGCACACACTGATCCTTTACCCTGATCCCGGTAAAGCCATACCTTTGCATGGATCAGCGTAATAGGAGGTTGATTGCTCAAGCCTGTAGCTCAGGCTTAGAGCAATCAAACGCCGATCGGACACGACGCTGCAAGGTAAGGGGGCCTCCACTTGAGTCCTAGCTGATCGGGAAATTGTGATTTCATAGCGATAGTCCCGATCAGCCTGACTGAGCTGCCGGGAAGCTTTTACTTTTGTTTTCGACGCGGCAATCGACTTTGATTGCCGCGTCTGAAGGGTTAATAGCGCGCGGCACAACAATCTGTCCTGGCTATCATTAGCAGCCGGGACCGACCCGGTGTGATGCGAGGTCATGGTGTGACCCCGTTTTAAACACTGGAACCGGGCGCAGGGCGTACAGGTATGTCCAACGTCCTAAAGAGGTTAAAGCAATAGTAGACAAAATATATTTTTCCTATTGTTGTTTTCCCCGCCGGGAGCCCTGAATAGCCGGTACTGAAAAATACAAAAAATATATTTCCTATTGTTGTTTTCCCCGCCGGGAGCCCTGAATAGCCGGTACTGAAAAATACAAAAAATATATTTCCTATTGTTGTTTTCCCCGCCGGGAGCCCTGAATAGCCGGTACTGAAAAATACAAAAAATATATTTCCTATTGTTGTTTCCACAAAACTTTTTCTTAGTGTTGTTATCAAGAAATATTTTCATATTGGTGTTTACAAAAAATAATTTCCGTAGTGTTGTTTAAAAAAAAAAAATAGTATTGCAGTGTTGTTTGCAAAAATATTCATGATAGTTCTTTACAAAAAAATCAGTAGTGTTCATTACAAAAAAAATTCACATTTGCGTCCATCGATGCATTTGCTGCCCATTGTAAATTGCAATACACTTCCATGCTTTGTGCGATATATGGATTTCCACGGGTAGAAGAGGACTCTCTGACCGCTATGACTTCTATTCACAACAATATATTTTTAAGCCTGCCATCTGCCATTGTAGCTTTACGACTGAGAGTAATATACTGAAACACGATTCGGAGCGTTACAGGTCAGTTAGAAATTAATTACAAAAACTTTATGGTAGCAAAAGAATACTCAAGGGAATCACAATGGTAAAAGCAAAGTACAAAAGATAAGTAAAGGTTCAATGTACAGAGACAGACAATAAACTATTAATAAATGGGTGACTTACAGGCATTCTGCATGGGTTAAAGGTGCCACCAAAGGTACAATATGAGCTCTTTTCATTCTAATAGGAGCCTCCAAAGTTATTAACTTTGGCCGATGTTGTAGGAGAAGATCAGTACTATGTTTGAGCACAATTTCATGTTGAAATGTTCTTATATTCTTTGTAAAATATGAGTTTAATCTCATGGGCATGCCTGTACTAGGGCTCTTATAACAAATCTATGTGTCCATTGTATGTTTGTCTCTAGTTACATATTTCTTACAGCAATATAGGATTTTTTTTTATTCCTTCATAGAACATTCTGTAACTGCTGTTGTAAGGTGGATCCACTGACCTGTGGGGATAATGCACACCAGGGAGGGGAGTCTAAGGTGCCGCTGGTTTTCACCAGACCCTGCCGCAAAGTGGGATGGTCGCTACCCCTGATATGACTCGTCCCCTCAGCCGAGGAATAACGTGGCACAGAAAGGCAGAGGCACAGGCATAGTCAGGACTGGCAGGAGGTCAGGGCAGGTGGCAAAGAAGCAAGGTCTGGTCACGTAGCAAGAAGGTCAGAAGACAGGTGGCACAGGAGCAAGGTCAGAATACGTAGCAAGGATCAGATACACGACGAGGCAAGAGACAGGAAAATGCTTCCTCTTAGGCAACTGGGCAACAAAGATCTGGCAGGGATCAAGGGGAATTGAGAATTACTTATGGGGTCAGGAAAAGCTGCTGAGTTGCTCATAGCAATCAATCAGATCGCTTCTTTCATTTTGCAGAGGCCTTGGGAAAAATGAAAGAAGCAACTGGGCAACTCAGCAGGTTTTCCTGGAAACTAAAGTTTAACCATAACACTATAACACTCCATACCACCCCAGGACTCAAACCACCACCAGGGTCTCCCATCCACTGTACTTCCAAGAACCTCATTCTTATCTTACAGTTTTACATACCATGAGATCCCCATAGACCACAATGGGCCTATTGGTTTTAACAGGCAAAAAATCAGAGTTAATGCACTAGCCCACTAGTTCTCTATACCATTAACGAAGGGAGGGCTCAATATTTGTGAATATTCGCGCGCCGGTCTCACACAGTAGTATTAGAGCATTCTTTAGACCACACAAGCTGGAAGCAGAGAGGGATGATCAGTGATCACTGTGATGTGTACTGTGACAAAAAAAGCAAATATTAGTAATAGCGAATATATAGTGCAATATTCGCAAATTTGCAAATATACGATATTCATGATTAAAATGCGCATTGCGAATATTCACGAGCAACACTACTGTTAACCTGTCAAGGTCCTAGATACTGTGAAAGTCCACGCAAAAGTAATAACCAGCTGGTGTTTTACTAAAATACGTTTTCTTAAGCGTACTGTACCGCATTTTTGCCTTCATAAGTGCATAGCACATATGTATATCTAAGTATTGTACTATTGTGTACCTGTTAATCTGTCAAGGGCCGAGATACTGTGAACGTCCAGGCAAAAGTAATCACCGGCTGGTGTTTTACTATAATATAAATATTTTTCTAGCGTACTGTACTGCATTTTTCTACCCTCATAAGTGCATACCTGATACCACATACCTACATCTAAGTAGTGTACTATTTTGTACCTGATAATCTGTCAAGGGCCTACATACTGTGAAAGTCCAGGCAAAAGTACTCATCGGCTGGTGTTGTACTCAGGTGCTTTTTTAAGTGCATTGGAGCGCATTTTTCTGCCCTCATAAATGCATGCCACATACGTACATCTAAATAGTATACTATTTTGTACCTTTTAATCTGTCTTGGGCCTACATACTGTGAAAGTCCAGGCAAAAGTAATCACCGATTGATGTTTTACTAAAAAGTGTTTTTTAAGCATATGGTACCGCATTTTTTTTCTGCCCTCATAAGTGCATACCTGTTACCACATACCTACATCTTAGTGGTGTACTTTTTTGTACCTGTTAATCTGTCAAGGGCCTACATACTGTGAAAGGACAGCTAATAGTACACACCTGCTGCTGTTCTAGACAAATACTGTTTTAAGCGTAGAAAAGCATATTGTACTCTCCTGATATACGCAATAAGTATGTCAGGCAGAGCAATGCCAGGACGTACACAGTGGAGTGGCAGAGGCCTAAATTCATCAGACGCAGACAGAGGTCGCAGCAGAGTAGGGGCGTGTGGCAGCCTGGAGTCGCAGCGAGAGGTCTGAGCTCCCAGTGTCAGCTAGGAGTCATGACTCGACCAGCAACCCAACAGCCATGATTGATCGGTTCACTCGGTCATCCACTTCTTCCCAAGTGACATCTGACACCCCCAGTCAACAGTCGGTAGGTTCCTCAGACTCAACCCTCACTTGCGGGTACCTCAGACTCAACCCTCACTTGGCATGGCCCTCATGCTGCTGTGGCCACCTCAAGGCTAGTGTTGCTCGTGAATATTCGCAATTCAAATTTTAATCGAATATTGTGAATATAGCACTATATATTCGTTATTATGAATATTCCTTTTTTTTCCGAATATACAAAAATTTATGCGCATATGCGCATATTAGCGAATATTGAGCCCTCCCTTCTGTAATGGTATGGAGAACTATGACTGGTGCATTTTTTGCCTATTGAAACCAGTAGGCCATTGTGGTCTATGGGGATCTCATGGCATGTAAAACAGTAAGATAAGCAGGACTGTCTTGGCAGCACAGTGGAATGGGAGACCACCACTGGTTTGAGTCCAGGGGTGGGTCAGAGTGTTTCTGTGTTGTGGTTTAACTTTACTTTCCTGGAAAAGCTGCTGAGTTACCCATAGCAACCAATCAGATTGTTTCTTTCATTTTTGAGAGGCCTTTTCAAAAATGAAAGAAGCAATTGGATTGGTTGCTATGGGCAACTGCACAACTCTTTCTCTACACTGGTTTTGATGAATCTCCCCCATACCTGTCCAGAGGAAAAGTTTCTGAGTTGCCCATAGCAACCAATCAGATGGCTTCTTTCATTTTTCAGAGGCCTTTTCAAAAATTAAGGAAGCAATCTGATTGGTTGCGGTGGGCAAATCAGCAGCTTTTCCAGGAAAGTAAAGTTTAACCACAACACTGTGTCCCACCCTGGGACTTGAACCAATGGTGGTCTCCCATTCCACTGTGCTGCCAAGCCAGTCCTGCTTATCTTACTGCTTTACATGCCATGAGACCCCCTTAGACCACAATGGGCCTATTGGTTTCAATTGGCCAAAAATCAAAGAGTTAATGCACCAGTCATAGTTCACTATACCATTAAAGAAGGGAGGGCTCAATATTCGCAAATATGCGCATATGCACATAAATTTTCGCATATGCGGAAAACCAGTGTAGAGAAAGAGTTGTGCAGTTGCCCATAGCAACCAATCAGATTGCTTCCTTCATTTTTGAAAAGGCCTCTGAAAAATGAAAGAAGCGATCTGATTGGTTGCTATGGGCAGCTCAGAAACTTTAAAGAAGGGAGGGCTCAATATTCGTGAATATGCGCATATAACGAATATGTGAATTCCGCAAATATATGACGAATATTCGTCCATATATTCGCAAAATATCGCAAATTTGAATATGGCCTATGCCCATATGGAACAAGGAGCAGGGGGGTGTTTAATGTACGCAGGGGCAGAAGCGGGGAGTGGGAAATCTGAATGGAAGCAGGCGGAGGATGAATGGAAGCAGAAGCAGGGAGGGGGGTTAATGGAAGCAGGGGGAGATTAATGGAAGCAGAGGGAATTAATGGTGGAGGCAAGGGGGGTGAAAGGAAGCAGGGGCAGAGAGGGGATATGAATGGAAGAAGGAACAGAGGGGGTTAATGGAAGCGGGGGGATTAATGGAAGCAGAGAGGTTAATGGAGGCAAGGGGGGGTGAATGGAAGCAGGGGCAGGAGGGGTGAATGGAAGTAGGAGCAGGGGGAGCTAATGGAAGCGGTGGGGGGGTTAATGGAAGCAGGGGGGTGTTGAATGTACGCAGGGGCAGAATCGGGGGAGGGGGGAATTTGAATGGAAGCAGAGGGAGGATGAATGGAAGCAGGGGGAGGATGAATGGAAGCAGGGGCAGGAGGGGTGAATGGAAGAAGGAGCAGGGGGAGTTAATGGAAGCGGGGGGGGGGGGGGGGTAATGGAAGCCGGGGGGGGTAATGAAAGTGGGGGGGAAGCAGGGGCTTTAATGGAAGCAGGGGGTGTTTAATGTACGCAGGGGCAGAAGCGGGGAGTGGGAAATCTGAATGGAAGCAGGGGGAGGATGAATGGAAGCAGGAACAGGGAGGGGGGTTAATGGAAGCAGGGGGGATTAATAGTGGAGGCAAGGGGGGGGAATGGAAGCAGGGGCAGGGAGGGGGAATTAATGGAAGAAGGAACAGGAGGGGTTAATGGAAGCAGGGGGGTTAATGGAGGCAAGGGGGGGTGAATGGAAGCAGGGGCAGGAGGGGTGAATGGAAGAAGGAGTAGGGGGAGTTAATGGAAGCAGGGGGGGTTTATGGAAGCAGCGGGGTGTTGAATGTATGAAGGGGCAGAAGCGGGGGAGGGGGAAATTATAATGGAAGCAATGTAGAGGATGAATGGAAGCAGGGGGGAGGATGAATGAAAGCAGGAGCAGGGAGGGTTAATGGAAGCAGGGGGGATTAATGGAAGCAGGGGGGAATTCATGGTGGAGGCAAGGGGGGTGAATGGAAGTAGGGGCAGGGAGGGGGGATGAATGGAAGAAAGAACAGAGGGGAATTATTGGAAGCGGGGGGATTAATGGAAGCAGGGGGGTTAATGGAGGCAAGGGGGAGTGAATGGAAGTAGGGGCAGGAGGGGTGAATGGAAGAAGGAGCAGGGGGAGTTAATGGAAGCAGGGGATAGCAGGGGCGTGAATGGAAGCAGGGGGGTTAATTGGAGTGGGGGGTGTTAATGGGAGCAGGGCGGCTCCTGAACAATTGACATATGAGGGGGGGGGGCAGCACATTCTTTGCACAGGGGCCCTCTGCTGTCTGTGTCCGCCCCTGCTGTCATGCTTTGTGTGATTATAATTTTTTGTATGACTTGTAAGCTTTTCAATAACGGATTTAAGAATACAACAGCGCATTTCATGGCTAACAGTAGTGGAGTATTACTGTTTTGCAGCACTACGAGAAAGTCAGATAAAAATTGTCAATTATTCATAGCAATTAAGAAGTAAAAATACTTCCATAACATTCAGCATGATTTTTGTTACAAATTCTGTAATAATGCAAAAGACAAAGTTAGAAAGCAAATAAGGTTGCATTCACACCACGCTTTTGCAATACAGTTCCCATATAAATTTTCAATTTGAAAACCATACGGAACCGTATTGAAAACCGTATGCATTGACTCTCCATTGAAAACCGTATGTGAAAAGATGCATCCGATTGTGTACTTTTTGCGTCTTGTACGGTTTTGTCCATTTTTTCCTGTACCCAAAACGTAGCCTACCACAGTTTTTTGTCCGGGTGAAAAAATGTATTTAAACCGTATTTGGTTCCTTTAACATGGGAATCAATGAAAACTGCAGAGAACCGTATGTGCGTACAGTACCATCTGGTTTGCACCATATAGTTTTTGAGTTTGCACATGTGCAGTGCACACCGAATGGAATGAAAATGTAAAAACATATACTTTTATTTTTATTTATTTTTATTTTTTAAATGAATGCAACCGGACATAATTTTTCAAACCATATATGGGCTAATTTTTCTACACACGTTTTGATATGGTTTAGTGCGGTTTGGTGGAATCCGTTTTTCATCAAAACCTGATATTGGAACTGTATTTCAAAATCGTGGTGTGAATGAACCCTTACAATACACACAGTAAAATACAGTAATATGAAGGTGCACGCCTGCTCTGCCTGCAATAAAAAACAGACATACAAGATATAGCAGCACTCTGTAAGCGCTAACAAACACTGAGTATGGTTTCTTTTGTATTTAATTACTGTTGTATTTGTTATCCTTATAAATGTTTCATAAACAGTATTGCCACCGCTGTACCGCTCACTAAGTACTCAATACTCATCGCTTCAGCATTTTTTTCCTGCATTTTTTTTAACTTAGAACTATTAACCCCTTCACGACCATGGACGTAAATGTACGTCCTGGCATGGCGGGACTTCCCGCAGCAGGACATACATTTACGTCCTGTGTATGACCGCGAGCATCGGAACGGTGCTCACGTCATACACGGCAGGTTCCGGCTGCTAGTAGCAGCTGGGGACCCGCCTGTAATGGCCCGTAATCACGCGGATGTCCGCCATTAACCCCTCAGATGCCATGATCAATACAGATCACGGCATCTGCGGCATTGCGGTACTTTGATTGGATGATCGGATCGCCCGCAGCGCTGCCGCGGTGATCCGATCATCCAACATGGCAGCCGGAGGTCCCCTCACCTGGCTCCGGCCTTCTCCCGGGGTCTTCTGCTCTGGTCTGCGATTGAGCAGACCAGAGCAGAAGATCACCGATAATACTGAGCAGTGCTGTGTCCTATACATAGCACTGCACAGTATTAGCAATCAAAGGATTGCTATAGATAGTCCCCTATGGGGACATAAAAAGTGTAAAAAAAAGTTACAAATTAAAAAAAAAAATTTAAGAAAAGTGAAAAATCCCCTCCCCCAATAAAAATGAAAATTGTCCGTTTTTCCCATTTTACCCCCAAAAAGCATAGAATATTTTTTATAATAAACATATTTGGTATAGCCGCATGAGTAAATGTCCGAACTATCAAAATATAATGTTAATGATCCCGTACGGTGAAAGGCGTAAAGGTAAAAAATAACAAAATGTCCAAAAATGCTGCTTTTTTGTCACATTTTATAAAATAAAAAAATTAAAAATGATCTAAAAGTTTTATATATGCAAATTTGGTATCTTAAAAAAGTAAAGACGATGGCGAAAAAAATTAGCCCTCATACTGCCCTATATACGGAAAAATGAAAAAGTTATAGGTGGTCAAAATAGGGCGATTTTAGATTACTGATTTTGTACAAAAAGTTTTAGATTTTTTTTTAAGCGGTACAAAAATATAAAAGTATCTAGCCATGGGTATCATTTTAACGTATTGACCCACAGAATAAATAACACATATAATTTTTACCGTAAATTGTACAGTGTGAAAACAAACCCCTCCAAAATGTGCAAAATTCCTCATTGTAGGTATAGGTGAAGCATTTTTCTACACCTTTTTTTTGTGTGCTGGTGATGTGTAGGGCACCAGATTTATTAAATGGCTGCATGGCATTTGATACATTTTACGCAGGTCACATTTCCTGGACTTTCTCTGGTTTATCCTGCTGTACAAAATGTTGAGACTTTATTTTTATCCTGCTAAGGAAAAATGGGCATTTTTATATACCCAAAAGCTAAGCTAAGTCCTGGCTAGTATTTTTGCTACTTTTTGGAGGTGTTTGCTCAAAATTTGCAAACTGCATAAGACTAACCTTAACAGCTAATCTGTACACACTTAAAAAAAAAAAAAAAAGTGTAAACCAAAAAGTCACAAAAATAGCCCAAGGCGCAGCCAGCACTCCACCAAATTTGCCACAAATATACACACAAATACAGCTCTAAAGATAATGATCAATGCCCCCCTATTGTTCCTAGTATTTCCTAGTTCCAGTCCCTGTCCTTGGTCTCTATGCTATTGATTCTAGCTCCTAGCCTGTTCCTTGACCTTATCCTCCTGGTCTATGATTATGTCCTATGACAACTTTTCTGTGACCAAGATCTTAAAAGGGTATTCCAGGCTTTTTTTTTTTTTTTGACTATGCTACAGGGGCTGTAAAGTTAGTGTAGTTTATAATGTAGTGTCTGTACCTGTGTGTGACGGTTTTCTCACAATTCTTATGTGATTTTCACCCCGATATTTATTTTTATCAGCATACAAAATTACTGTTGTCTCAGATTTTTCCCAGGTTGCAATTTGGCCGAGACCTGACTCACTAGTCATCTGATGACAGGGAGCCTGTCTGCTTCAATGGGTGGAGGGATCGCTTGATGGGAGAGAGATCAATCTGCAACTAATGCAACAGCTGTAAGCACCCTGATTGAAAACCACAGGTCTTTTGAATGTATGCAGCTCATTTATGTTTCATGGGTGGGGTGGCTGATGTGTGGGAGGGAGCAAAATGGAATTATGGGATTTGTAGGCAAAGAAGAAAACTCAAACAGGAAATACAAGTTCACAAAAAGCTAGCCACAGTATTGTGGTAATCTCCCAACATAGCCATTTAGCCCCAAGACAAGCGCAGATCCTTCCTAAGCATGTCCATTACTGTCTGCCAGGTATGTACTAATATCATCTTATGGTGGATAACCCCTTTAAGGAAAAACAAGCGATAATCATTTCATCTAACACTATCCTAGGCCATGATGAATTCTTAAACTAATTGATTCTTCAATGTAACAGCTTTAGAAACCTTGCATGGTGAGTGCTTTTTCTTATTTCCAATACTTGAACTGCTTACTATGATTGTACTGAAGTTTCTGGAGTTTCACTAAAACCACCCCAAATCTTGCAGCTACTCTGTGTGGCTACTATGCAAAAGCTGTTTCTCGGCGGTGTCAGTCACTTTTTCACTTTCCGTAAAAAAAGAAATGCTCATCTCACCAATCCTGGCCACTGACTTTTGATGGTACCCAAGTCACTGTTCTACACTTCTTGGTCCCTGTCTTGACATAAGGAAATTCCCACTAAGGAGAAGTTTCCACTTGTTTTTTTTTTCTGGCAGTTTTTGGAAAACTGCCACTGCAGTTTTTGAGCCAAAGCCAGAAGTGTATTCAAAAGGAAAAGGACATATAAAGGAAGGACTTATACTTCTCCTCCCTTATGGATCCACTTCTGACTTTGGCTCAAAAACTGCAGTGACAGTTTTCCAAAAACTGCCAGAAAAATAAACAAGTGGAAACTTAGCCTTAGACAATCATTGGGTGAGACAGGTCATCTTTACAGCAAGAGATTGCGTGAGAAGCCAATTCCTGACAAACCATGGGTCAGTAGTGAAGATCAGTGAGGACCTCGGCATCATCAGAAAGGGCATCAAAGAGTGACTTTTTTTTTTTTTAACCCTGTCTGTCCTTTTTTTTTTTTCTCTATCCCACTAGAGAACCTCTTTAATGTTTGCCAATACTATCACTGTCATAATTGTCTTTACTTATTTCTTAATCACGTCAATGCAGGTGTGTCAAGCCAAATTAGTAAAAAATGCATCTGAAGTTAAACTTTTGGAAAAAGCTAAACTATCTTGGAAAAGGTAGGTCACAAGAGAAATCACAGCAGCAAACAAAATTAATAAAAAAAAACACCTTGATTCTAATTATCCGAAGAGAACATAGAGGGAACGGGAAATACACCTTCTTTCCAATCAGAGGTTTTATGTATCAAAACATAATTAACAATTATCTAGCCTTTACCTTAGTCTTCAAATAAGATAAATCTAATCTAGTGAGGAAAATAGTTTGTTACATATTTCACATTATTGAATGAGATTTATCATTCTTTTCAAACGTATGGATTTTATATAACTATTTTTTTAACTTACTTTTGCTTACATGCGACCTATTTATCAAATAGTCGCGTGACCTTGATAAATAAATCGCACATAAGCAAAAACCGGGAAACCCGCTTACAAAAGCATTTTTTAAAGTAGAAAAGTTTTCCCTTATGTTAATAGCCGAAGTTCTTTATCTACCCTTTATTACCTGTAGCGTTGCTAGAGAGTGACGGGGAGGGGGGTGTCCCACATCGGGTGACAACCTGACTGGCCGGCCTGGCACTAAATAGTTACACTCCAACTATCCCGCAACAACCTATCCACCCGCCTCAGAAATTAAAATATATTAAAAACATACTATGCCGCACCATGAATATCCGTAGGCATTTTTGTTTATTTTGAGGCCGCATTTTGAGACGTTGGTGGGCGGAGTCTTGCGTCACTGCACTGAGGCCGGAGATTACATCAGGAAGGAAGACATATCAGCACCAGCAGGCACATAAACAATAGTGAACCCCCCCCCCCAAAAAAAAAGCCCTCAGTACGTTATCAACGTGTAGGGGGGTCGGTGTGACTTATGTTAGCCGACTGTTTCATGGTTTTTGGATCCTGATTATGGGTAGGTTCCGCTTTCATGAGGAATAGTAATGTAGAGGGGAGGGTGGGGTGCCAGCATAATGCACAGTAATGGAGGGGACAGTGGCGGATCAAGGGAGGGGGGGAGGGGTAATTGCCCCCCCCCCCTCGAGATTGCTGCCCCCAGTTCGTACTCTAGCATGGTGGAGCGGGAGCTGTCAACCCACCTTTCTCACGCTGCTTGCTCTTTGTTTGCAGAATTTGAGCTGCAGGGATGCGATCCACAGCAGAGCGGTTCGATGACGTCACATCATCGCGCTGGCGCAGGGAGATCACGTCACTGCAGCTCGCACAGTGCCCTATCAGTAAGCTGTTTGCTGGGCTAGCTATTTTTCGTTTTTGTAAGATCCTGCAGTAGAGTGTGAGTGTGTGTGAGTGTTTTGTCTGAATGTGTGTGTCTGAATGTGTGTGAGTATGTGTGTGTATGTGTATGTGTGTGTGTGTATGTGTGTGTGTATGTGTGTGTGTGTGTGTGTGTGTATGTGTATGTGTGTGTCTGAATGTGTGTGAGTATGTGTGTGTGAGTATGTGTGTGTGTATGTATGTGTGTGTGTGTGTGTATGTGTGTGTATGTGTGTGTGTGTGTATGTGTGTGTGTGTGTATGTGTGTGTATGTGTATGTGTATGTGTGTGTATGTGTGTGTGTATTTGTGTGTATGTGTGTGTGTGTATGTGTGTGTGTGTGTGTGTGTATGTGTGTATGTGTATGTGTGTGTGTGTGTGTGTATGTGTGTGTGTGAATGTGTGTGTACATTAGCAGAAAAATAATTGCATTAAATACCCATGCACAGTGCAAGCAAAAAAGCTATAGAAAACACCACAGGGGCAATGTATGGTACACAGTGCCTTATGAAGACTTAGTGGCACATAAAAGGGGACATTTTTTTGTGAGGCAAACATGACGGGGGCATTATATGTGAGGGGCACATCACAGGGGGGCCCTTTGACATGTGCCTCTCTCATTTAATGCCCCTTTTGCTGTGCCCCTCACATATATTGCCCCCATCATGTGCCCCTCAATATAATGCCCCATGTACATCAGCATGTACGTGTCCTAAAATTAACAAGGTGTGCAGTGTGTATTTTCAGCCTTAAAATTTGTAGTTATTAGTTATATAATAATTTTTTTCCACAATTAACATTAATGTAGTAGCTTTGTTTCATGATTCAGAAGAAGAACAGTTGTTAAAGTGGGTGTTAATGTCCTTTTCTGCAGACGTATGCACTTTCTGTGAGCCAGGTTGGACCTGGAATACATATGCGACTTTTAAGCGGAAATGTGACTTTCTTTTTTCATAAATAGCGACTATAGCATTTGATAAATACATGACCACTGCAAAGTAATAAAAAAAATTACTATATGAGCAGATTTCAGAAATGTGCGTTGGAATAAGCAAAAATCAAAAAGTCGCAGCAAGTATGGAAAAGTCGCACTTGCCCAAGTACATGCAACATTTTTAAGAAAAAAAAATCTACTACGGAGCTTGATAAATCTGCTTCATTATCATCATTATTTTTATTATTCAACAAAAAATAAGCCAACAAAAAGCAAAACATGAAAAAAATTTTAATGAGCTATTAAATCTGATGCAATGACATCACACTGTATAGGATCTACATGCTCTAAGATGTATCCATGGATAGTGCTTGAGTGATTACTATATCGTTATATTACTGTTGCGCAATATTATTATATTTATACATTGTATGTATATGCACATTTGCGTTTTAAAGCCCACAATTGTGGTAAGTGTATACTATATATACCGCACATAGAGCACTTTAGCAGGAATAATTTATGTATAGTGCAGTTCTCTAAGAGACTGAGAAACCATACTGATTACCTTCTATACCATATTATATGATTACATATATGATTTTAATTATTAAGGTGGTGTCTGAACTCAATTTTCTTTTTGTATACATGGTATTATGAGTTCCCTTGTATCTATGCAGGAATCAGTGTACCCCCGAATATATGCCACTAAGGCAAGGGGTGATCATACACCACATGTGCTAGAACCTGTATTAATGCTCTAAGATAGGAATGTCTAGAACAACAGCTATGATCTCAGACCTAGATCTCAGGTTATGACTGAGGATCTATTTCCGAAACGCGTCAGTCATTGAAATCTGTGTTCCATGTATTTTTGTATATTAGTTAATAAATAGAAATGGATTTTTGTCACCCTAGGCCAGTGATGGCGAACCTCTTTGAGCCCGAGTGCCCAAACTGTAATGCACGCCAACAAAGTGCCAGCACAGCAATTAAATCAGAATATTGAGGTTTAAGTTTAGAAAAAACTACTTAGGTAGGCAGTATGTTCCCCCACATTAGGTTGTAGTTCCCCCACATTAGGTAGGCAGTATGTTCCCCCACATTAGGTAGGCAGTATGTTCCCCCACATTAGGTAGGCAGTATAATTCCCCCACATTAGGTTGTAGTTCCCCCCACATTGGGTAGGCAGTATAGTTCCCCCACATTAGGTTGGCAGTATAATTCCCCCACATTAGGTTGGCAGTATAGTTCCCCCACATTAGGTTGTAGTTCCCCCACATTAGGTTGCAGTTCCCCCACATTAGGTTGCAGTTCCCCCACATTAGGTAAGCAGTATAGTTCCCCCACATTAGGTTGCAGTTCCCACACATTAGGTTGTAGTTCCCCCACATTAGGTTGTAGTTCCCCCACATTAGGTTAGCAGTATGTTCCCCCACATTAGGTTGGCAGTATGTTCCCCCACATTAGGTTGGCAGTATGTTCCCCCACATTAGGTTGGCAGTATGTTCCCCCACATTAGGTTGCAGTTCGCCCACATTAGGTTGCAGTTCCCCCACATTAGGTTGCAGTTCCCCCACATTAGGTAGGCAGTATAGTTCCCCCACATTAGGTTGGCAGCATGTTCCCCACATTAGGTTGCAGTTCCCCCACATTAGGTTGCAGTTCCCCCACATTAGGTAGGTGGTATAGTTCCCCCACATTAGGTTGTAGTTCCCCCACATTAGGTTAGCAGTATGTCCCCCCACATTAGGTTGGCAGTATGTTCTCCCACATTAGGTTGGCAGTATGTTCCCCCACATTAGGTTGCAGTTCACCCACATTAGGTTGCAGTTCCCCCACATTAGGTTGCAGTTCCCCCACATTAGGTAGGCAGTATAGTTCCCCCACATTAGGTTGGCAGCATGTTCCCCACATTAGGTTGCAGTTCCCCCACATTAGGTTGCAGTTCCCCCACATTAGGTAGACGGTATAGTTCCCCCACATTAGGTTGTAGTTCCCCCACATTAGGTAGGCGGTATAGTTCCCCCACATTAGGTTGGCAGTATGTTCCCCCACATTAGGTTGTAGTTCCCCTACATTAGGTTGCAGTCCCCCCACATTAGGTTGCAGTCCCCCACATTAGGTTGCAGTTCCACCACATTAGTTGCAGTTCCCCCACATTAGGTTGGCAGTATGTTCCCCCACATTAGGTTGGCAGTATGTTCCCCACATTAGGTTGGCAGTATGTTCCCCCACATTAGGTTGGCATTATGTTCCCCCACATTAGGTTGACAGTATGTTCCCCCACATTAGGTTGACAGTATGTTCCCCCACATTAGGTGCAGTATGTTCCCCCACATTAGGTGCAGTATAGTTCCCCCACAGACATACAGCCTTCAGCCATATGCAGTGTATGGCTGGAGGCTGTATGTCTGTGTACTGCCTCACAGTGCTCAGTCCACCGCTCCTGTGGTCAGGGGTCACAATCTACTGTAGCAGTAGGTCCCGGGATCGGAGGAGCGGTGGTCGGAGCACTGAAGATGACTTGCAGGTAACTTACCATGCCCGTACGTCCTCCTCGATGCTCCGATGCTCCGCTCCTTCGTTCCAATGGGCGCACGCACGGGACGTCAGTGACGTCCCTGCGTGCACTTCCTCCTGGCGGTCCCTGCGTTTTTAAAGTTAACGCGGGGCCGTAGAATGGTAACCGGACATCCTTGTGTCCCGAAAAGATCTTTCGGGACACAGGGATGTTCCGGTTTGCCCCGCCTGGCGAACCAATGCACGTGCCCACAGAGGGGGGTCGGCGTGCCACCTGTGGCACACGTGCCATAGGTTCGACATCACTGCCCTAGGCAATAGCTAATATTACCTCCCCCTTGACCCCGCCCATTGGCCCACCCTTTCACATGTCCCACCTTACTACTGGGATGACACACTGTAACAAGCTCCCTCCTCATCTAATTAGCTTACTTCTAGGGTGACAAACTGTAACAAACCTCCTCCTCATGCTGCTGGCTGAGCAATTGGCTTTGACGCTGGTTGTCTAACTTTCTTGTGGCAGGTAGAACGGTGCCCCTCATCAACAGGGCACTCTAGGCGGCTGCCTATTTTGGCTATAGGTAATGCCGGCCCTGGTTTCCTGTATTTCTGCTGTAGTGAAGTTATGTTAGACTACTTACTTAAGAGGTTTCTATGGTGTAATGAACTTCAAGCAACCTGAAAGAGAGACAAATGTAATAAAATATACAAATTGTTGCATGTGTAATGTTTTAGTTTAAGAATAGTGAGCGGTCATTACACCAGGGCTTGGGACTTAGATATACATATGGTTCCACTTGGGATCAAGTGGATCACTGCAAAGCACACAGCCTGCCTTAATGTGCTGAATTGGATCTTATATAGGTTATCATCTACTACATCCTTGCACACAGCATTACACACTGGGTTCTGTGGGCCTTCATGGTCCCTATGCCACTGTGACCTTTCACAGAAAAGGGCTACTCTTTTGTGTGTTCTGTGCAACACAGGAGTATGGTTCCCATGCCTCATAATGGCTAACACAAACCCAGTCTAGGTCTTGCCACAGCTTTAGTTATTATTTACAACTTTTAACCAGTGAGGACCCATGACATAAATGTACATCATGGTGCCATAGGACTTAGCCATGGTACATAGCGCATTATGAAGTACATTTACATGAACATAGAGCGAGTTTCATGCAGGGTGGGACCTCGATGCTGATCAAGGCTGTTGTAGGCTTTAAGAACACTCATTGGACCACCCACAGTGCAACTGCAGGGGTCTGATGAGTAAAGATTGTGGCCGTGTATGGTCTGCTGTCTAGCAGGCTATACAGGTAGGTCATCGTCGATTGTATTGATCTGTGCTATGCCAATGCCTAGCACTGAACACTAAAAGCAATCAAAAGATTGATATGAATAGCCCTATTTTACAAATAAAAAATTATTGACGGTAAAGTGCACTGCGTAATAATTCAACCCCCCCCCCTCCCCCCAAGTTGCAAAATTGCTTTTTTTTTCCAGTTTCCCCCAACAAATTTTTTTTTGTTGTGTTGTACAATTTATGATAACATTGAAGGTGTTATAGTTCTTAAAAAGCAAGGAGAAAAAACGAAAATGCAAAAAATCCCATTGGCTGTAACCTCAAGGCCAAAATGTACTATGTCCTAAAAGGGGAACTCTGTGGAACTGAAATTTATTTCCTATTCAAAGCAATTCATTTATGGGGCACCCCTACTTACCCGTCCTTGACACCCATCCTCGGCACCTGTCCTCGGAGCACAAGTAGCTGCTCAGCCAACCAACGGCCTAAACGGGACCTATACAGGTTTCAGTGTTCAGACCCTCTGTGATGAGACACCCATCCCCTATAGGAATTGGAGTCTGGATATGGTAGGAAATAAGTTTCAGTTCCCCAGAGTACACTTTTAAGGGTTTAAGAAATCAAAAACTTTGTTCTTTTATTAATTGACCTGTTTATGGGCCTGTTTTTTGTAGGACAAACTTTTGTTTTGATTGGTGCCATTTGGGGGGTAGATATGACTTTTTGTTCCCTTTTCATTTTAACTGTTTTTGGGAGGCACATCACCAAAATATCAGTTAATGTGAGCATTTTGTTTTGCTGCATTTAAAATACAGGATAATTAGCATGACATTTTAATCTGTTTTTACTTTATAGAAGTGTAGTCCCTAACTTTACAGCCCCTGTAGCACAGTCAAATAAAAAAAAATCCTGGAATACCCCTTTAAGGTCACTGGCTCTAGCCAAGTAGCATATCTCACAGCAGCTATATTGAGACCTTGCTGTGCAGCACTTTCCATTTCTCTTAGGGCCCATTCACACGATAGAGAAATTCTGGGTGGACACTCCATGCTCATCAGGTGCCTTCTGCACAGTCTTCATTAAAGGGGTACTCCAGTGGAAAACTTTTTCTTTTAAATCAACTGGTGCCAGAAAGTTAAACAGATTTGTAAATTACATCCACAATCAAAAGCAGAGAAACAGAGCAACTCACCACACCAGACACTTCATCCAAAGACACCAAGCAAGAAAGAGTGCACGGGAGACACGGGGGTATCCTCTCGGTGAGAGGATACCCCCGTGTCTCCCGTGCACTCTTCCCCGCTTGGTGCCTTTGGATGAAGCTTTATGAATAAAGTACCACTTGCATAGATCATCCGGTCTGGTGTGGTGAGTTGCTCCATTTCTCTGCTTTTGATTGTGGATGTATTGTATGGACTTAGTTTGTACGTAGAGCACCACCGAAGTCCCTCCAGCAGTTGCAAGGAAAAGACACAGCACAGTTACGCTATTGCCTATCCTGAGTGTGAATAAGGGTGGTGCCGAGTCTCTATCCATTTGGTTGGAGATTTGTAAATTATTTCTATTTAAAAATCTTAATCCTTCCAGTACTTATCAACTGCTGTATGCTCCACAGGAAGTTGTATTTCTTTCTGGAGTTCTTTACAGTCTGACCACAGTGCTCTCTGCTGACACCTCTGTCCATATAAGGAACTGTCCAGAGCAGAAATGGTTTGCTATTGGGATTTGCTCCTGCCCTGGACAGTTCCTGACATTAACAGACATTGTCAGTAGAGAGCACTGTGGTCAGACTGAAAAGAAATGCAAATAGAAAAGAACTTCCTGTGGAACATACAGCAGCTGATAAGTACTGGAAGGATTAAGATTTTTTAACCTCTTAAGGACCATGAACGTGTATACACGTCCAATGGCCCTTAACTGGGTATGACGCGGGCTACTGACTCGAGCCCGTGTCATACCGCCCAGCCCCCAGCTGATTCCTGTAGCTGAGGGCCGGCGTTAATAGCCGACATGTTTCGATCGCCGCGGCCAGCTATTAACCCTTTAGATCGCCGCTGTCAAAGTTGACAGCAGTGTCTAAAGGTGCCTGTATTCAGTCCCTGGTGGTCCAGTGGGGTGGATCGCCAGCCGTCCCCCCCCCCCCCCCGCAGCGTGATCGCGGGGGGGGGGGTCATCCACTGCTGAGGTAGCCTGAGGGCTTACCTCTCCTTCCATGGCGGCTCCGGCTCTCTGAATGATACAGACTGGCAGGCCAGGCTTTATCTTTCGAGCGCAGAGCACACTGATCACTATGGTTCTATACAACCATAGTGATCTGTATGAGGAATCTAATGATTCCTCCTAAAAGTCCCCTAAGGGGACTAAAAGTGTAAAAAAAAAGGTTAAAAAAGTTTAACACATCCCCATTAACCCCGTCCTTATTAAAAGTTTAAATCACCCCCCTTTTCTCAAATTCCATATAAATAATATATAAACATAATAAAAATAAACATATGTTGTATCGCCGCGTGCATAAATGTCCAAACTATAAAAATATATCATTAATTAAACCACACGGTCAATGGCGTACGCGCAAAAAAATTCCAAAGTCCAAAATAGCGTATTTTTGGTCACTTTTCATATCATGAAAAAATGAATAAAAAGCGATCAAAAAGTCCAATCAATACAAAAATGGTACCAATAAAAACTTCAGATCACGTTGCAAAAGATTAGCCCTCGTACTGCCCCATACGCAGAAAATAAAAAAGTTATAGGGGTCAGAAAACTTATACATTTTCCTGCATCTAGTTATGATTTTTTCCAGAAGTACGACAAAATCAAACCTATATAAGTAGGGTATCATTTTAACCGTATGGACCTACAGAATAATGATAAGGTGTAATTTTTACCGAAAAATGTACTGCGTAGAAACGGAAGCCCCCAAAATTTACAAAATGGCATTTTTTCTTCAATTTCGTCGCACAATGATTTTTTTCCTCCTTTCGCTGTAGATTTTTGGATAAAATGACTGATGTCCCTGCAAAGTAGAATTGGTGGCGCAAAAAATAAGCCATCATTTGGATTTTTAGGTGCAAAATTGAAGTGGTCATGATTTTTAAAAGGTGAGGAGGAAAAAATTAAAGTGCAAAAACGGAAAAACCCGTGGTCCTTAAGGGGTTAATAGAAGTAATTTACAAATCTGTTTAACTTTCTGGCACCAGTTTATTTGAAAAAAAAAAATGTTGTCCACTGGAGTACCCCTTAAAGGGAATACATTTTGGAGTGGATTCCCCCAAAAGAATAAACACACAGCAGAATTTTGAAAACAATGGGAGGCTGCTGCACCTGAAGTTCTGAGTGTAATTTCTCTGTAAATTCCATAGTGTGAATGGACCCAGCACACTGGTGATCCTTAGGCCAGGTTCACACTGCGGAATGTCCTGGAGATTCCAAATGCGGCCAGCGCCGATTGAATCAGTCGGCGCTGGGACCATGCGGACACTGCAGACTCCTATAGACTGCAATTTGTTCCACAAGTATTTCTGCCTGAAGAATGAGCAACGCCATTTTCAAGTAAATTTTCCGTTCACAAATTCCACTTCACAAATTCCAAAGTGGGAATTTGTGAACTGAAACCCAATCCCCATGCTATACATTTTAGCAAGCGGAATTTCTGCCTGCAATTTCAAAGCAGAATTGCAATTGCAGCTGGACATTCCGTGTTGTGAACCTAGCCTTCTTGTGGCTGCACTCCGGCCTGCTTGCTCAACTACACACTCAAAGCAGGTCCCAATATCATTACATTCAGTTGTACCGGGCTCTCTCGTTTGGCACTAAACACCGCTATTTATGTTCTTACCTACCTCCTCCTCCCAGCATTGTCCTATAATGCTGAGCTCCACAACACCTCCTTCAGGCATTGTATGTCCCCACATTATCTTACAATACTAGTCCTCTAGCAAGTTGGCAGTCAGAAAACTGTGTAGGGCTGGGTTCACATCACGTTTTCTCCCATACGGGAGCGCATACGGCAGGGGGGAGCTAAAACCTCGCGCTCCTGTATGCCTTCGTATGCGCTCGCGTATGTAACTCATTTCAATGAGCCAGCCGGAGTGAAACGTTCGGTTTGGTAGGCTCATTTTTGCGTTGTATGTGCTTTTTCCCTGAACCTAAAACTGAGGTCAACCACGGTTTTAGGTCCGGTTGTAAAAGCGCATACGGGGCAAAAATTAGCCGACCGGACTGAACGTTTCACTCCGGCTGACTCATTGAAATTAATTTCATACGCGAGCGCATACGAAGGCATACGGGAGCGTGAAGTTTTAGCTCCCCCCTGCCGTATGCGCTCCCGTATGGGAGAAAACGTGATGTGAACCAGCCCTTATCTGGTGCCCAGTAATAAAAGCAGGAACGGTTGGTGCCACCATGTAAATTTGCACAATATCCACCATTAGTTATACCAAGTTGACAACAATATTGTGAGAAAATTACACAACAGCCATAAATAGGGTTGGCACCTTTCTTGTCCTGTGGTAATAACTCAATTATGGTCATAAAAATTATTAATTATGAAAAATGTAAAATTATGGAAATTATGAGCTGGTGAATTGTAGACAAAGTCAATCAATAAAATTCACATCTGAGTCCGACTATTTCCTCAGATATCAACGAGTTATTTTTATGACGGGATGACATTAATGCTTAAAGGGGTATTCCAGGCAAAAACTTTTTTATAAATATCAACTGGCTCTGGAAAGTTAAACAGATTTGTAAATTACTTCTATTAAAAAATCTTAATCCTTCCAATAGTTATTAGCTTCTGAAGTTTTCTGTCTAACTGCTCAATGATGATGTCACGTCCCGGGAACTGTGCATGATGGGAGAATATCCCCATAGGAGCTGGACAGCTCCCGGGACGTGAGTCATCAGAAAGCAGTAAGACAGAAAACAGCAACTCAACTTCAGAAGCTAATAACTATTGGAAGGATTAAGATTTTGTAATAGAAGTAATTTACAAATCTGTTTAACTTTCCGGAGCCAGTTGATATATGTAAAAAAATAAAAAAAAGTTTTGGCCTGGAATACCCTTTTAACCCCTTAAGGACCCAGCCCAAATATACCTTAAGGACCCGGCCATTTTTTGAACATCTGACCACTG
Source organism: Hyla sarda (assembly GCF_029499605.1). Taxonomy (NCBI): domain Eukaryota; kingdom Metazoa; phylum Chordata; class Amphibia; order Anura; family Hylidae; genus Hyla; species Hyla sarda. The sequence goes on along the minus strand of NC_079194.1, from coordinate 66,299,395 downwards.
TCACTTTAAGCATTAATAACTCTGGAATGCTTTTACCTTTCATTCTGATTCCGAGATTGTTTTTTCGTGACATATTCTACTTTATGTTAGTGATAAAATTTTGTCGATACTTGCATCATTTCTTGGTGAAAAATTCCAAAATTTGATGAAAAAATTTAAAATTTTGCAATTTTTTTTACTTTGAAGCTCACTGCTTGTAAGGAAAATGGATATTCCAAATAAATTATACATTGATTCACATATACAATATGTCTACTTTATGTTTGCATCATAAAATTGACATGTTTTTACTTTTGGAAGACATCAGAGGGCTTCAAATTTCAGCAGCAATTTTCCAATTTTTCACAAAATTTTCAAAATCAGAATTTTTCAGGGACCAGTTCAGTTTTGAAGTGGATTTGAAGGGCCTTCATATTAGAAATGCCCCACAAATGACCCCATTATAAAAACTGCACCCCTCAAAGTATTCAAAATGACATTCAGTAAGTGTGTTAACCCTTTAGGTGTTTCACAGGAATAGCAGCAAAGTGAAGGAGAAAATTCAAAATCTTCATTTTTTACACTCGCATGTTCTTGTAGACCCAGTTTTTGAATTTTTACAAGGGGTAATAGATGAAAAATCCCCCCAAAATTTGTAACCCAATTTCTCTCGAGTAAGGAAATACCTCATATGTGTATGTCAAGTGTTCGGCGGGTGCACTAGAGGGCTCAGAAGGGAAGGAGCGACATTAGGATTTTGGAGAGGGAATTTTGCTGAAATGGTTTTTGGGGGGCATGTCACATTTAGGAAGCCCCTATGGTGCCAGAACAGCAGAAAACCCCAACATGGCATACCATTTTGGAAACTAGACCCCTCAAGGCACGTAACAAGGGGTCCAGTGAGCCTTAACACCCCACAAGTGTTTGACGACTTTTCTTTAAAGTCGGATGTGTAAATGAAAAAAAAAATTTTCACTAAAGTGCAGTTTTTCCCCCAAATTTATCATTTTTACAAAGGGTAATGGGAGAAAATGCCCCCCCAAATTTGTAACCCCATCTCTTCTGAGTATGGAAATACCCCATGTTAGGACGTAAAATGCTTTGCGGGCAAACTACAATGCTCAGAAGAGAAGGAGTCACATTTGGCTTTTTGAAAGCAACTTTTGCTGAAATGGTTTTTTGGGGGCATGTCGCATTTAGGAAGCCCCTGTGGTGCCAGAACAGCAAAAAATACCCACATGGCATACTATTTTGGAAACTACACCCCTCAAGGAACGTAACAAGGTGTCCGCTGAGCCTTAACACCCCACAGGTGTTTGACGACTTTTCGTTAAATTTGGATGTGTAAATGAAAAATTATTATTTTTTTACTAAAATGCAGTTTTTCCCCAACATTTTACATTTTTACAAGGGGTAATAGGAGAAAATGACCCCCAAAATGTGTAACCCCATTTCTTCTGAGTATGGAAATACCCCATGTTAGGACGTAAAATGCTCTGCTGGCGAACTACAATGCTCAGAAGAGGAGGAGCGCCATTGAGCTTTTGGAAAGAGAATTAGTTTGGAATGGTAGTCAGGGGCCATGTGCGTTTACAAAGCCCCCCGTGGTGCCAGAACAGTGGAACCCCCCACATGTGACCCCATTTTGGAAACTACACCCCTCACAGAATTTAATAAGGGGTGCAGTGAGTATTTACACCCCACAGGACTTTGGAACAGTGGGCTGTGCAAATGAAAAAGTTTATTTTTCATTTTTACGGACCACTGTTCCAAAAATCTGTCAGACATCTGTGGGGCGTAAATTCTCAATGTACCCCTTATTACATTACGTGAGGGGTGTAGTTTCCAAAATGGGGTCACATGTGTCGGGGGTCCATTGTTCTGGCACTATGGGGACTTTGTAAACACATGTGGCCTTCAATGCCGGACAAATTTTCTCTACAAAATCCCAATGGCGCTCCTTCTCTTCTGAGCATTGTAGTTCGCCCGCAGAGCACTTTAAATTCACATATGGGGTATGTTCTTACTCAGAAGAGATGGGTTTACAAATTTGGGGGGGCTTTTTTCCTATTTCCCGATGTGAAAATGAAAAATTTAGGGTAACACCAGCATTTTAGTGAAAAAATATAATTTTTTTCATTTTCCCATCCAACTTTAATGAAAATTCGTCAAACACCTGTGGGGTGTTCAGGCTCACTATACCCCTTGTCACGTTCGGTGAGGGGTGTAGTTTCCAAAATGGGGTCACATGTGGGTATTATTTTTTTTTGCGTTTGTCAGAACCGCTGTAAAATCAGCCACCCCTATGCAAATCACCAATTTAGGCCTCAAATGTACATGGTACACTCTCACTCCTGAGCCTTGTTGTGTGCCCGCAGAGCATTTTACGCCCACATCTGGGGTATTTCTGTACTCAGGAGAAATTGCGTTACAAATTTTGGGGGTCTTTTTTTCCTTTTACCACTTGTGGAAATAAAAAGTATGGGGCAACACCAGCATGTTAGTGTAAAAAAATAAAAAAAATTTACACTAACAGGCTGGTGTAGCCCCCAACTTTTCCTTTTCACAAGCGGTAAAAGGAAAAAAAGCCCCCCAAAATTTGTAGTGTAATTTCTCCCGAGTACGGAGATACCCCATATGTGGCCCTAAACTGTTTCCTTGAAATACGACAGGGCTCCGAAGTAAGAGAGCACCATGCGCATTTGAGGACTAAATTAGGGATTGCATAGGGGTATTCTACGCCAGTGATTCCCAAACAGGGTGCCTCCAGCTGTTGCTAAACTCCCAGCATTCCTGGACAGTCAGTGGCTGTCCAGAAATGCTGGGAGTTGTTGTTTTGCAACAGCTGGAGGCTCCGTTTTGGAAACCCTGCCGTACAAGACGTTTTAAATTGTTTATTGGGGGGGGGGGGGCAGTGTAAGGGGGTGTATATGTAGTGTTTTACTCTTTATTAGGTGGTAGTGTAGTGTAGTGTTTTTAGGGTACATTCACACTGGCGGGTTACGGTGAATTTCCCGCTAGGAGTTTGCACTGCGGCAAAAAATTTGACGCAGCCCAAACTTGAAGCAGGAAATTTACTGTAAACCCGCCTATGTGAATGTACCCTGTACGTTCACATGGGGGGGGGGGGGGCAAACCTCCAGCTGTTTCAAAACTACAACTCCCAGCATGTACTGACAGACCGTGCATGCTGGGAGTTGTAGTTTTGCAACAGCTGGAGGCACACTGGTTGGAAAACCTTCAGTTAGGTTCTGTTACCTAACTCAATATTTTCCAACCAGTGTGCCTCCAGCTGTTGCAAAACTACAACTCCCAGCATGTACTGATCACCGAAGGGCATGCTGGGAGATGTAGTTATGCAATAGCTGGAGGTACCCAACTACAACTCCCAGCATGCCGAGACAGCTGTTTGCTTTCTGGGCATGCTGGGAATTGCAGTTTTGCAACATCTGGAGAGCTACAGTTTTTAGACCACTGCACAGTGATCTCCAAAATGTGGACCTCCAGATGTTGCAAAACTACAACTCCCAGCATGTCCAGACAACAAACAGCTATGTGGGCATGCTAGGAGTTGTAGTTTTGCAACATCTGGAGGGATATAGTTTAGAGACCACTGTATAGTGGTCTCAAACTGCAGCCCTCCAGCTGTTGCAAAACTACATATTCCAGCATGCCCAAACAGCTTTTTGGGCATGCTGGGAGTTGTAGTTTTGCAACATCTGGAGGGCTACAGTTAGAGACCACGGTCTCAGACTGTAGCCCTCCAGATCTACTTACCGGCTTCCGTAGGATCCCGGCAGCCGTCCTCTTCAGACGCACGTGACGCCGCCCGCCGATCAACGTCGCCGCAGCCTCCGGACGGGTAAGTGGACGTCGGCGCCCGGTCCCCTTTGGTTCCCCGTTCTGCCCTGCCTATTGTGGGAGGGCAGGACGGGGAAAACGAAAGTTAACCCCCCCGCCCCCGGTCTGCTATTGGTCGTCGCCTCTGACGATCAATAGCAGACCAATAGCAGGGATAGGAGGGGTGGCAACCCTGCCACCTCACTCCTATGCCTACAGGGGGATCGTGGGTTTCTTGGACAACCGCGATCCCCCTTCTATTCCGGGTCACCGGGTCACAATAGACCCGTATGACCCGGAATCGGCGCAAATCGCAAGTGTGAATTAACTTGCGATTTGCGCCGATCGCCGACGTGGGGGGGTCTGATGACCCCCCTGGGCATTTGCACGGGGTGCCTGCTGATAGATATCAGCAGTCACCCCGGCCCGGTCCCCGCCCGGCGCGCGGCGGGGACCGAAATTCCCACGGGCGTATGGATACGCCCTGGGTCCTTAAGTACCAGGACGTCAAGGCGTATCCATACGCCCTAGGTCCTTAAGTGGTTAAGGATGTAGTTTTGCAATATACAATAATACACAGGTATTATGAAAGTATGCAGATTTACTGGTTATGAGGTTATAAACATAAATGAGTAATAAACACAATGATATATGCAAATGCATATCAACTAGATATATTAGTAAACATTACAAGCTTGTTACCAACTAGACATTTCCAACACTATCAAATTTATGGGAAAAATAACAATACAATGGATGATTCTCTAACACAGATATGTGAATGTCTAGAGAATGTAACTAGCCCCCTTATCTGTCTTATCTAAACAGCCATAAATATCTAAAGAGACAACAAGTATTCTACTCCCAGACTGGCACTTGAATAGGAGAACTTTAGAATACATTGTGGTCTATTTAGAACATACAACAAACTGGCCGACATCATGCTGTTATGCTATGAAACATAGAGATTCATTTTTGGGGCTTTCAATAAGTATGACATTTCTGCAAAAAAAATACCGGCCACGCTAATTTGCATAATTAATTATACATCTGTAAGTTCACAGGATACACATATGTGGGGAAAATTTTGTCCTATTATGACCCCTAGAACTTTTTTTTATTTCTCCTTATATGGGCCTGTTTGAGGGCTAATTTTTTGCTCCCCCGATCTGTAGCTTTTAACAGTACCATTTTTTGTTTTGATGTGACTTTTTGATCGTTTTTTTTATTAAATTGGGGAGTTGCAGTTAGTTGCTAACTAGAAATTCCAGCATGCCCTGATACAGCCTGCTACTCAGCAGCTGCCCCAAATAAAAACTACAACTCCTAGCATGTTGGACTATATAGTAGTATGTAGTATAGGTCAGTGCTTTCCAACCAGGAGTGCCTCCAGCTGTTGCAAAACTACAACTCCCGGCATGTTGGACTATATAATAGTATATAGTAAAGGTCAGTGTTTTCCAACCAGGGGTGCCTCCAGCTGTTGCAAAACTACAACTCCCAGCATGTTGGACTATATAGTAGTATATAGTAAAGGTCAGTGTTTTCCAACCAGGGGTGCGTCCAGCTGTTGCAGAACTGCATCTCCCAGCATGTTGGACTATATAGTAGTATATAGTATAAGTCAGTGTTTTCCAACCAGGGGTGCCTCCAGCTGTTGAAAAACTACAACTCCCAGCATGCCCGGACAGCCGTCCGGGCATGCTGGGAGTTGTAGTTTTGCAACAGCTGGAGGCACTCTGGTTGGGAAACACTGATATAGGTGCAACATTCCAGGAGTTTGGTTGGATAAATACCAGCCATTGCATTGCAGGTATTTTTAATATAAAAATACTTGCAGGGAGGCCAAAATACCGGCTGTTTCTGGTAAAATACCATCCAGGTGGCAACTCTAGCCATAAAGGGGGGACAAAAATGGGAAAGGAAAAATGGGAGAACAATAAATGTAAAGAGGAACACACGAATTTACCACATGCAGCCCATGGAGCCTTTGTCAACAGAATGAAAATGAAAAGAATAGCCTACATACATATGTTGTAAAAATGCCCTAAAAAGTTGAAAATGTTGCATAGAGAAAAGTAGTTCAAGAAGCAGACTAGGCATTATTCACAGACAAGCAGGATATAAACAAACCTCAGCTTTTAAGCCGGTTCTTGCAGAATTGTGACAGCTGCTAACAGCAAAGAAGCTTAGATTTGCACTCTGCTTGTACAGTGTCTTATTAAATAAACCTTTTTGTTACTCAGCCCCTTTTCTTTCTACCATTTTCTGCCTGTCTGAGACAAGTGCATCTCCTCTAAGGGCTCTTTGACACCCTGGACCGCAACTCAGCCCCGAGCAGGTCACTCTGGAACACTAAAGATGTCTGCATGCTTTTCGGTGGAAAACTTAAAAAAAAAAAAAACAACTGGTGCTAGAAAGTTAACCCCTTAACGACGCAGGACGTAAATGTACGTCCTGGTGATCTGGTACTTAACGCACCAGGACGTACATTTATGTCCTAAGCATAACCGCGAGCATCTGAGCAATGCCCGGATCATACGCGTCAGGTCCGCGGTTGATCGCAGCCAGGGACCTGCCGGTAATTAACCCCTCAGATTCCGTGATCATTACAGATCACGGCATCTGCAGCATCGCGGTCACTAAAATGGATGATCAGATCACCCGCAGCGCTGCCGCGGCGATCCGATCATCCAGCACGGCAGACGGAGGTCCCCTCACCTGCCTCCGCTGCCTTCCCGGCGTCTTCTGCTCTGATCTACCTTCCCGCAGACCAGAGCAGAAGATGACCGATAACACTGATCAGTGCTATGTCCTATACATAGCAATGAACAGTATTAGCAATCGAATGATTAATATAAATAGTCTCCTATGGGGACTATTAAAGTGTAAAAATAAAAGTAAAAAAAGTAACAAAATTAAGTTAAAAAAATGTGAAATAAAAAGTAAATTGTCCAATTTTCCCTATTTTACCCCCAAAAAGTGTTAAAAAAATTTTTTATCTACATATTTGGTATCACCGCGTGCGTAAATATCTGAACTGAAAAATAAAATGTTAATGATACTATACGGTGAATGGTGTGAACGAAAAAAAAAGTCCAAAATAGCTACTTTTATAGCATTTTATTCCAAAAAAAATTAAAAACAAAATTGGATTAAAAGTTTTATATAAGCAAATATGGTATCAATAAAAAGTACAGATCAAGGCGCAAAAAATGAGCCCTCATACCGCCCTCACTGAAAAATGAAAAAGTTATAGGTCTTCAAAATAGGGGGATTTTCAATGTACAAATTTGGTTAAAAAGTTTGCAATTTTTTTTAAGCTTAACGGTAATAAAAAAGTATGTAATCATGGGTATCATTTTAATAGTATTGGCTCAATGAATAAAGAACACTTGTCATTTTTACCGTAAATTGTACAGCGTGAGAACAAAAGCTTCCAAAATTAGCAAAATTGCGGTTTTCTTTTTAATTTACCCACACAAATTGTATTTTTTTGGTTTTGCCATACATTTTATGGTAAAGTGAGTGATGGCATTACAAGGGACAACTGGTCATGCAAAAAACAAGCCCTAATACTAGTCTGTGGATGAAAATATAAAAGAGTTATGATTTTTTGAAGTCGAGGAGGAAAAAACGTCCTTAAGGGGTTAAACAGATTTGTATAGTACTTCTATTAAAAATATTTAATCTTTCCAGTACTTATCAGCTGCTGCATATTACAGAAAGTTCTTTTCCTTTTGAATTTCTTTTCTCTCTGACCACAGTGCTCTCTGCTGACACCTCTGTCCATGTCAGGAACTGTCCAGAGCAGGTGCAAATCCCCATAGCAAACCTATCCTGCTCATGGACAGAGGTGGACAGTTCCTGACATGGACAGAGGTGTCAGCAGAGAGCACTGTGGTCAGACCGAAAGGAAATTCAAAAAGAAAAGAACTTTCATAAGTACTGGAAGGATTAAGATTTTTAAATAGAAATAATTTACAAATCTGTTTAACTTTCTGGCACCAGTTGATAAAAAAAAAAAAACATTTCCACCAGAGTAACCCTATAAATGGGGTACTTCACTGCCCCAGCATTCAGAACATTTTGTTCAGAATGCTGGGTGCGGACGGCTAGGGTTGTGATATGCGTCATGACCCCTCGCTGCTTGCTCCAAGCATTCGGAATAAAATGTTCCGAATGCTGGGGCAGCGGAATACCCCTTCAAAAGTTTACATACTACACATAAAAGTGTTCTTAAGACATTTTCCAGATTTCCCCGTTCCATTTGCAGTTTCTATGGCTTTATATTCCCACAAGCTCTTAACTTTGGATGCACATTTCCTCCCAGTCCTCCATGTACATAGCGGATCGTCCCTGTTTTTACTAGGCATTTAGTTACCGTCAGTGACTGATGAGATTTCACTAGTAAATATTTCCTAAAATGGTTTGTCGGGGTATGTAGAGCTTCGAAAGTGCTGGGAGCAGCCAGAAAGGTTTTGTGTGATTCTCTGCCCCTATGTTCCTGTCCCCCGCTGCTCAGAGCTAAAATAAAGCCTGCATGCCCCAGGAAAGACGTAGCCATGGAAACTAAAACCTTCTGTCATCTCTCTGGGATTTTCTTCTCGTTTTCTTTCTCTTTTTTAATTATTTACAAGATTTTGCTGAAAGGTATAAGGATGGGAGGAAAAGCCACGAAAGAAGGAGAAATATTGATGGGGAGTAAAGAGGGATAAACAGGCCAGCGGACGAGTGATACTAAGAAGGACCGTGTGAAAGAATTGCAAAGTGCTGTCAGAATGTATGCTACGACAAAAAAACACAGAAATTTGACATCACCATGTACACTGCACATATAGAGATTGTACCACGGGGGGGATCCCTCACTCTTGACTTCCCTCTCTTAGTCATGAGAGTAAGCTACCGCCTGATTATGTACTACCATGCATTAAACAGCATTACCATTTATTTGAGAGGTACCATGTTATTCTGTTGCTGCTAAAAAAAAACTTTAAAGGGGTTCTCCACCATAAGGTGATTTTAGTACGTACCTGGCAGACAGTAATGGACATGCTTAGGAAGGATCTGCGCTTATCTTAGGGCTAAATGGCTATGTTGTGAGATTACCATAACACTGTGGCTAGCTTTTTGTGAACTTGTATTTCCTGTTTGACTTTTCCTTTTTTGACTACAAATCCCACAATTCCATTTTCCTCCCTCCCACACATCAGCCACCCCACCCATTGAAATAAAAGACCTGTGGTTTTCAATCAGGGTGCCTACAGCTGTTGCATTAGTTGCAGTTGATCTCTCTCCCACCAAGCGATCGCTTCACCCATTGAAGCAGACAGGCTCCCTGTCATCAGCTGACTAGTGAATCAGGTCTCGGCCGCATTGCAACCTGAGAAAAATCAGAGACAGCAGTCATTTTGTATGCTGTTAATAATAAATATTGGAGTGCAAATCACAGAAGAATTGTGAGGAAACCATCACACACAGGTACAGACACTATATTATGAACTACACTAACTTTACAACCCCTGTAGCATAGTCAAATTAAAAAAAATCCTGGAATACCCCTTTAAGGCTGACAGGTGCAGACTGGCTTGTCCCAGCACTTATCGCCACTAGGCCGCAATCACTGCTCTTTCTCCTTACAATCATGTCCAGGCCTCCTCCTCCAGTCTCCCTCCAGCTTCCTCCTCTGTGGCTACAGTTCCTAGTCTAGTTCTTAGGAGCGCACTGAAGCTTCAAAAACCCTAGCCGGTTCTACCTATTAAAGGCTGCTCCCCCCACTCACCTGTGCTTGAGAAATAGTGTGTGTTTTTTCCATAGAGAAGATGTTCTGTTCCTGATCTGCTATCCTGGTGTCTGACCTGTGCCTGATTACCTGATGCTGTCTCTGATCGACTCTTACAGTATTTACTACACTGACCCTCCTCTGTATGACCCGGACCACTGACATGGAATCTGTGCCACCGTCCAGACACTAAACCTGTGCCTTGACACAGAGTAGAACCCTTTAAATATATAAAGAGCCCAAAATAACCCAGCAATAAATACTACTCTACCAGTGAAAAGCCCACACCACAGTGCTGCAATAAATACTACTCTACCAGTGAAAAACCAACAACACAGTGCAGCAATAAACACTACTCTACCAGTGAAAAACCAACAACACAGTGCAGCAATAAATACTAATCCACCAGTGAAAAACCAATAACACAGTGCAGCAATAAATACTAATCTACCAGTGAAAAACCAACAGCAGAGTGCAGCAATAAATACTAATCTACCAGTGAAAAACCAACAACACAGTGCAGCAATAAATACTAATCTACCAGTGAAAAACCAACAACACAGTGCAGCAATAAATACTAATCCACCAGTGAAAAACCAACAACACAGTGCAGCAATAAATACTAATCTACCAGTGAAAAACCAACAACACAGTGCAGCAATACTAGTCTACCAGTGAAAAACCAACAACACAGTGCAGCAATAAATACTAATCCACCAGTGAAAAACCAACAACACAGTGCAGCAATAAATACTAGTCTACCAGTGAAAAACCAACACCACAGTGCAGCAATAAATACTAATCCACCAGTGAAAAACCAACAACACAGTGCAGCAATAAATATTAGTCTACCAGTGAAAAACCGACAACACAGCGCAGCAATAAATACTAATCCACCAGTGAAAAACCAACACCACAGTGCAGCAATAAATACTAATCCACCAGTGAAAAACCAACACCACAGTGCAGCAATAAATACTAATCCACCAGTGAAAAACCAACACCACAGTGCAGCAATAAATACTAATCCACCAGTGAAAAACCAACACCACAGTGCAGCAATAAATACTAATCCACCAGGGAAAACCAACACCACAGTGCAGCAATAAATACTAATCCACCAGTGAAAAACCAACACCACAGTGCTGCAATAAATACTAATCTACCAGTGAAAAACCAACACCACAGTGCAGCAATAAATACTAATCTACCAGTGAAAAACCAACACCACAGTGCAGCAATAAATACTAATCTACCAGTGAAATACCAACACCACAGTGCAGCAATAAATACTAATCCACCAGTGAAAAACCAACACCACAGTGCAGCAATAAATACTAATCCACCAGTGAAAAACCAACACCACAGTGCAGCAATAAATACTAATCCACCAGTGAAAAACCAACACCACAGTGCAGCAATAAATACTAATCCACCAGTGAAAAACCAACACCACAGTGCAGCAATAAATACTAATCCACCAGGGAAAACCAACACCACAGTGCAGCAATAAATACTAATCCACCAGTGAAAAACCAACACCACAGTGCTGCAATAAATACTAATCTACCAGTGAAAAACCAACACCACAGTGCAGCAATAAATACTAATCTACCAGTGAAAAACCAACACCACAGTGCAGCAATAAATACTAATCTACCAGTGAAATACCAACACCACAGTGCAGCAATAAATACTAATCCACCAGTGAAAAATCAATGACAAAGTGCAGTAATAAATATTTCCCCACCAGGGACAAACTAACACCTTAGTGCAGCAATAAATACATCTCCATCAGAGATAAACAAAGCCACCGTGCAGCAATACAAACTCTGCATTCTCACCCCCCGCAGTTTCACACCTTCCTACAAACTGTAACAGCACTGGGGCTGAAATTTGGGAGATATTAGGAGGAAGCCTGAATGACTGGGTGCTGGGAAGGTGTTCAAGGGGTACTCCAGCCCTGAAACATCTTATACCCTATCCAAGGGATAGGGGACAAGATGTCTCCCCGCGGGAGTCCCGCCGCTGGGGACCCCCGCAATCTTGTGTTTGCAACCCACCTGTTTGAGCTGCACGCGGCGGTGCCAGCTCACAAACAGCCGGGTGGCGACCACCGGGCTGGAGTATCGTGACGTCCGCCCCATGTGACGCCACCTCCCATAGACTTGCATAGCGGGGGCAGGGGTGACGTCACCCGGGGGCAGAGTCGTGACATCACGATACTCCGGCCTCGTGGTCGCCACCCGGCTGTTTGTGAGCTGGCACCGTGCAGCTCAAACTGGTGGGTGGCAAACACAAGATTGCGGGGGTCCCCAGCGGCGGGACCCCCGCGGTGAGACATCTTATCCCCTATCCTTTGGATAGGGGATATGATGTCTCAGGGCCGGAGTACCCCTTTAAGAGTAGTAATAGGAGAAAAGAGAGTTACACTTGCACTCTAATGTACCTCACATTTGTAGACTCCAAGCAAGGCTTGATTGATGTCCGGGAGTACAGGGAATGGTTTGCCAGAGCCAGGAAAAATCTCCAACCTGGGCTGCTGGGGTCTACTCCTGGTACACGCACAATGCATCAAGATGTACTTGACCTAGATCATTGTGCATATGCTGGAAACTGGGGGCACTAAGCACAGGAGTACTCAACTACATAAATCAAGTGTGGCTGGGAATGAGGAGGGCGGTATAGTGATGTTATTCAGTGTATGGTTTGTTAGTCATGGTGTGTTGGTGTTATCCAGTCAGGGTATAATGTGGGGCTGCAGCTAACGATTATTTTCATAAACGATTAGTTGTCGAATATTTCATCGATTAATCAGTAAAAAAATATAAAAATGCCAAAAAAAAAAGGGCTGTATATTCAAAGAATGAACGAAGCACTCACCAGATACGTTGCATATAAAATCTTCAGGCTTTATTTCATGGATCTTCCAAAAATAAATCAGGTTGGACACGGACAGTGCGGGAGACCTGGAGGGTGTTGTGGCGTGGGGGGATGGAAAAAAAAGGGGTTCAGCTGATACTACTTGAAAAATTATGTACAATGGCAATATTAAAAGTTTTTAGCATGTGATGTGACCAAACAGCAGCAATTTTTTTTATTTTATTTTCTATGCTTACGCCTGTTGCCATACAGGATCGTTATTAATGATCCTGTGCAGAAATCTGCGTAAATTTGAAATTGCTGCATGGGTAACTATCTGAACTATTAAAATAAAATATTAATGATTCACTAATATTTTAATAGTTCAGACAGTTAGCCATGCGGCAGTAACAGATATGTAAAAAAAATATATAGTTTTACTTTTTTTGTATACCAATAGGAAAAGGGGGAGTTATTTTTAATGGGGGTAGCAGTTCATTTACTTTTTTTTATTATTATTATTTTTTTTACTTCACTCTTTTTATATAGCACTCCTATACACATGGGGGTATTTGCAGGGCCGTTTGAAGGAATTTGGGGGCCCCAAGCAAAATGGACATGGAGGCCCCCCCCCCTTTGATGTTGACGCACGTCACGCTCTAGGGCCGGCTTCAGGACATAGTAACGCCGGCCCTTGAATTCTGGGAGCGCAACGTGAGCGAACGTCGATACGACGCACATTAGGTGCAGCAGTGTTCCCCCCACATTAGGTGCAGCAGAGTTCCCCCACATTAGGTAGGCAGTGTTCCCCCCACATTAGGTGCAGCAGTGTTCCCTACCCATACCCCCTGTCCAGACCCCCCCCCCCAGGGCCATTTTTTTTGGTGGGGGTTTGACTGCTGAGACCCCCACCGATCACCTCGGTTAAAGTGGTTCTCCAGCTGTTGGAAAGCTAAAACTCCCATCATGTCTGAAGAGCCTCTTGCAATGGGAGTTGTAGTTTTGTAACAGCTGAAGAGACACAGATTGGACACAGTTTTACCCATCATCACTGCAGAACTTACAAGTGACTACAATTCTGATGGGACAGTCAGGAGAATACACAATGATATCAGTGACCTGAGTGACGTCTTCTGACTTGAGTGATATCTTTTCTGTTATCTTTTCTTCTTCATCTGGTCCAGAGACCAGGTCTTCCCCCAGCTCCATCTTCTCTGCAGAGTCTGACATCCAGACATCATTGGCTCCTCACTGTCAGCAGATCCTCATCCTCTGCATGAAGACAGTAATCATTATAACCTTGCCAGAAAGTGTAACCTAAATAAAATACTGCCCCACACTGTACCCTGAATATAATACTGCCCCACACTGTACCCTGAATATAATACTGCCCCACACAGTACCCTGAGTATAATAATGCCCCACACTGTACCCTGAGTATAATAATGCCCCACACTGCACCCTGAGTAAAATACTGCCCCACACTGTACCCAAAATAAAATACTGCCCCACACTGTACCCCAAATAAAATACTGCCCCACACTGTACCCTGAATATAATACTGCTATACACTGTACCCACTTAATGTAATACTGCCCCACACTGTACCCTGAATATAATACTGCCCCACACTGTACCCTGAATATAATACTGCCCCACACTGTACCCTGAGTATAATAATGCCCCACACTGTACCCTGAGTAAAATACTGCCCCACACTGTACCCCAAATAAAATACTGCCCCACACTGTACCCCAAATAAAATAATGCCCCACACTGTACCCTGAATATAATACTGCTATACACTGTACCCACTAAATATAATCCTGCCCCACACTGTACCCTGAATATAATACTGCCCCACAATGTATCCTAAATATAATACTGCTATACACAGTACCCACTAAATATAATACTGCTATTCACTGTACCCACTAAATATAATACTACCACACACTGTACCCACTAAATATAATCCTGCTATTCACTGTACCCACTAAATATAATCCTGCTATTCACTGTACCCTAAATATAATACTGCTATACACTATACCCTAAATATAATACTGCCCCACACTGTACCCTGAATATAATACTGCCATACACTGTACCCTGAATGAAATACTGCTATACACTGTACCCACTAAATATAATACTGCCCCACACTGTACCCACTAAATATAATTCTGCCACACACTGTATCCTGAATATAATGCTGCCACACACTGTACCCTGAATATAATGCTGCCACACACTGTACCCTGAATATAATGCTGCCTCACACTGTACCTTGAATATAATACTGCCACACACTGTACCCTGAATATAATGCTGCTCCACACTGTATCCACTGAATACAATACTGCCACACATGCATACACATCATATATACATATACACCCCCTCTTATCGTCTGTGTCCTCACCATCTCCATAACCCCCCGCCAAACCTCTCCTCATCATTACTATAACTTCCCCCCCCCCACACCTCTCCTCATCACTATTATAACCAGGGGGGGGGGGTTATGGGGGGGGGGATGAGGAGAGGTGCAGGGGGGGGCACCTCTCATGACCCCCATAACACCCCCTGCATCTCTCATGACCCCCATAACACCCCCTGCATCTCTCATGACCCCCATAACACACACCCCTGCATCTCTCATGACCCCCATAACACCCCCCTGCATCTCTCATGACCTCCGTAACACCCCCCTGCATCTCTCATGACCCCATAACACCCCCCCTGCATCTCTCATGACCCCCATAACACCCCCTGCATCTCTCATGACCCCCATAACACCCCCTGCATCTCTCATGACCCCCATAACACCCCTGCATCTCTCATGACCCCCATAACACCTCTGCATCTCTCATGACCCCCATAACACCCCTGCATCTCTCATGACCCCCATAACACCCCCCTGCATCTCCCATGACCCCCATAACACCCCCCTGCATCTCTCATGACCCCCATAACACCCCCTGCATTTCTGCATCTCTCATGACCCCCATAACACCACCCCCTGCATCTCTCATGACCCCATAACACCCCTGCATCTCGCATGACCCCATAACACCCCTGCATCTCTCATGACCCCCATAAAACCCCTGCATCTCTCATGACCCCCATAACACCCCCCTGCATCTCTCATGACCCCCATAACACCCCCTGCATCTCTCATGACCCCCATAACACCACCCCCTGCATCTCTCATGACCCCATAACACCACCCCCTGCATCTCTCATGACCCCATAACACCCCTGTATCTCTCATGACCCCCATAACACCCCTGCATCTCTCATGACCCCCATAACACCCCTGCATCTCTCATGACCCCCATAACACCCCCCCTGCATATCTCATGACCCCCATAACACCCCCCTGCATCTCTCATGACCCCCATAACACCACCCCCTGCATCTCTCATGACCCCATAACACCCCTGCATCTCTCATGACCCCATAACACCCCTGCATCTCTCATGACCCCCATAACACCCCCCCCCCCCCCACACACACACACAGCACAAAAAAACCACACACACACACACACCTCTCATCACCATTGCAGTCCCCTAACCACCATACAATCCTCCCCTCCCGCCCCCCGTGCCAGTTTACTTACCCTGCCGGGGATCGTTGCAGAGGCGGGAGTCTGCTGCTGCTCCTGTCACTGTACGGAGGATGCTGGAGGTTGCCGCGGGGACGCAAGCAGGGACAGGTCAGGTGATTGGCGTAGACGTGCGTGCCTGCGCGGGGCACGTGACGTCTCTACTCCAATCATCCCCTGACCTGTCCGGTGCCGGCCCTGCTTTGTTTCTTAAGGTCGCTACAGGACGGGCAAGCACCGGCTCTGCTCGGGGCCCCCCAGCCAGCTCGGGGCCCCAAGCAATTGCTTGGTTTGCCGGTCTGGTAGCGACGGGCCTGGGTATTTGCAGACTGCAGAGCGTTGCACCCGACCCATGTATGTAGTACAGACTATTTAGTAATACAGACAGATGCTAGGGTGCAAATGCTCTGCACACGCCCTTATGTGTATAGCAGTGTGTATGTAGTACATACACTGCAATACACATAGTGGTATGTGCAGAGCATTGCACAATTTATTGTCTGTACTACAGACACTAGGGTGCAATGCTCTGCACACACCTCCCATGTGTATAGCAGTGTGTGTAGTACACACTATATACTAATACTGTCCCCCACCAAGCTTACTATTGCAGACAGTAATGACAGAGACTCACGCCACCCATCTATCACTATCTCTTTCCACACTGGGAATATCCGCAGCCCAGCTGCCAGCTGCCCCATGCAAACCCCTCCCCCTGTAACCGGGTCACTTACTCAGCTGTCCACTGCCGCTGGTCTTACTGATACAATTTTTCCAATAAAGAACCTTTTGGTAACCCAGCCCACAACATTTATCAATATGACCTGGCTAAGTGTTTGGCAGTAATGACAAATATAAATGTCACCGAGGAACATCTGCCTACCTGGGGGCATTACCTACTCGGAACATTACCTACCTGGGGGCATAATCTATTGGCGACATTATCTATTACCTACATATTGGGGACACTACCGACTTATTGGGGGCATTACCTACTACCTACCTAAAATGGACAATAACAACCTACTGGGGGCATTACCTATGACTTACCTGGGGGCATTGCCTACTACCTACCTACTGGGGGCATTACCTACTAACCACCTACCTACTAGGGGCATTAAATATCTGGAAGCATTACTGGGTGCATTACCTACTTACCTAATAGGGCATTACCAATCTACTGAGGTCTTCTTCCTTAGAGGGGGATTCCTTACCTACCTACGGGGGGCATTACCTAATAGAGGAAGGTAAATTATCTACTCACCACCACCCAATTCCACTACCCTTTTCCTCCAACACCCTCACCTACTCCCTCATACTGCAGGGAACCTAGAAGGGAATTTGGGGTAACTGAGGGTAGAAAACATGTTGTAAATATGCTGAAAAAGTGTGGCACCTTTCATGTTTGTTGCCTGGCAGATTCTGTGGAGACGAGTTGTGATTGGAAGAAGACTATGGTGGTTTGAGCAAAACAGAAGAAAAAGAAAGAGAAAACGACTCCAAGAAGACTCCTTATGTCAGTTAGTAAATGTAACTGCACTGTAATCACTTATTTGGTCTGCAGAGCATGTCTAGAGCCGGGGTCACCACTATATGACTATATGAGGGATATTGTTCTATGGTCACAGTTTTTTTTATACATGTAGTAGTTATGGTCGTGTTTCTGGTGTGGCGGTATTATTATCCCTTGTTTACTGGTATTTTTATTTGGGATATAGGTCTCAGCATACAGGATTTGGTCAGTAACTGTTACGCCGAGCGCTCCGGGTCCCCGCTCCTCCCCGGAGCGCTCGCTACACTCTCCTCACTGCAGCGCTCCGGTCAGATCCACTGACCCGGGGCGCTGCGATACCGCCTCCAGCCGGGATGCGATTCGCGATGCGGGTAGCGCCCGCTCGCGATGCGCACCCCGGCTCCCGTACCTGACTCGCTCTCCGTCAGTCCTGTCCCGGCGCGCGCGGCCCCGCTCCCTAGGGCGCGCGCGCGCCGGGTCTTTGCGATTTAAAGGGCCACTGCGCCGCTGATTGGCGCAGTGGTTCCAATTAGTGTTATCACCTGTGCACTTCCCTATATCACCTCACTTCCCCTTCACTCCCTCGCCGGATCTTGTTGCCATCGTGCCAGTGAAAGCGTTTCCTTGTGTGTTCCTAGCCTGTGTTCCAGACCTCCTGCCGTTGCCCCTGACTACGATCCTTGCTGCCTGCCCCGACCTTCTGCTACGTCCGACCTTGCTTCTGTCTACTCCCTTGTACCGCGCCTATCTTCAGCAGCCAGAGAGGTTGAGCCGTTGCTAGTGGATACGACCTGGTCACTACCGCCGCAGCAAGACCATCCCGCTTTGCGGCGGGCTCTGGTGAAAACCAGTAGTGACTTAGAACCGATCCACTAGCACGGTCCACGCCAATCCCTCTCTGGCACAGAGGATCCACTACCTGCCAGCCGGCATCGTGACAGTAGATCCGGCCATGGATCCCGCTGAAGTTCCTCTGCCAGTTGTCGCTGACCTCACCACGGTGGTCGCCCAGCAGTCACAACAGATAGCGCAACAAGGCCAACAGCTGTCTCAACTGACCGTTATGCTACAGCAGTTACTACCACAGCTTCAGCAATCATCTCCTCCGCCAGCTCCTGCACCTCCTCCGCAGCGAGTGGCCGCTTCTGGACTACGACTATCCTTGCCGGATAAATTTGATGGCGACTCTAAGTTTTGCCGTGGCTTTCTTTCCCAATGTTCATTGCACTTGGAGATGATGTCGGACCAGTTCCCCACTGAAAGGTCTAAGGTGGCTTTCGTAGTCAGCCTTCTGTCTGGAAAAGCCCTGTCTTGGGCCACACCGCTCTGGGACCGCAATGACCCCGTCACTGCCTCTGTACACTCCTTCTTCTCGGAAATTCGAAGTGTCTTTGAGGAACCTGCCCGAGCCTCTTCTGCTGAGACTGCCCTGTTGAACCTGGTCCAGGGTAATTCTTCCGTTGGCGAGTATGCCGTACAATTCCGTACTCTTGCTTCAGAATTATCCTGGAATAATGAGGCACTCTGCGCGACCTTTAAAAAAGGCCTATCCAGCAACATTAAAGATGTTCTGGCCGCACGAGAAATCCCTGCTAATCTACATGAACTCATTCACCTAGCCACTCGCATTGACATGCGTTTTTCCGAAAGGCGTCAGGAGCTCCGCCAGGATATGGACTCTGTTCGCACGAGGCGTTTCTTCTCCCCGGCTCCTCTCTCCTCTGGTCCCCTGCAATCTGTTCCCGTGCCTCCCGCCGTGGAGGCTATGCAGGTCGACCGGTCTCGCCTGACACCTCAAGAGAGGACACGACGCCGCATGGAGAATCTCTGCCTGTACTGTGCTAGTACCGAACACTTCCTGAAGGATTGTCCTATCCGTCCTCCCCGCCTGGAAAGACGTACGCTGACTCCGCACAAAGGTGAGACAGTCCTTGATGTCTACTCTGCTTCTCCACGTCTTACTGTGCCTGTGCGGATGTCTGCCTCTGCCTTCTCCTTCTCTGCTGTGGCCTTCTTGGACTCCGGATCTGCAGGAAATTTTATTTTGGCCTCTCTCGTCAACAGGTTCAACATCCCGGTGACCAGTCTCGCCAGACCCCTTTACATCAATTGTGTAAACAATGAAAGATTGGACTGTACCATACGTTTCCGCACGGAGCCCCTTCTAATGTGCATCGGATCTCATCACGAGAGGATTGAACTTTTGGTCCTCCCCAATTGCACTTCTGAAATTCTCCTTGGACTTCCCTGGCTTCAACTTCATTCCCCAACCCTGGATTGGTCCACTGGGGAGATCAAGAGTTGGGGGCCCTCTTGTTCCAAGGACTGCCTAAAACCGGTTCCCAGTAACCCTTGCCGTGACTCTGTGGTTCCTCCTGTAACCGGTCTCCCTAAGGCCTATATGGACTTTGCGGACGTTTTTTGCAAAAAACAAGCTGAGACTCTACCTCCTCACAGGCCTTATGATTGCCCTATCGACCTCCTCCCGGGCACTACTCCACCCCGGGGCAGAATCTATCCTCTGTCCGTCCCAGAGACTCTTGCCATGTCTGAATACGTCCAGGAAAATTTAAAAAAGGGCTTTATCCGTAAATCCTCCTCTCCTGCCGGAGCCGGATTTTTCTTTGTGTCCAAAAAAGATGGCTCTCTACGTCCTTGCATTGACTACCGCGGTCTTAATAAAATCACGGTTAAGAACCGCTACCCCCTACCCCTCATCTCTGAACTCTTTGATCGCCTCCAAGGTGCCCACATTTTTACCAAACTGGACTTAAGAGGTGCTTATAATCTCATCCGCATCAGAGAGGGGGATGAATGGAAAACGGCATTTAACACCAGAGATGGACACTTTGAGTAT
Organism: Hyla sarda; assembly: GCF_029499605.1. Taxonomy (NCBI): domain Eukaryota; kingdom Metazoa; phylum Chordata; class Amphibia; order Anura; family Hylidae; genus Hyla; species Hyla sarda. The sequence goes on along the minus strand of NC_079194.1, from coordinate 66,278,952 downwards.
CTGGTCATGCCCTTTGGCCTGTGCAACGCCCCTGCCGTCTTCCAAGACTTTGTTAATGAAATTTTTCGTGATCTCCTATACTCCTGTGTTGTTGTATATCTGGACGATATCCTGATTTTTTCTGCCAATCTAGAAAAACACCGCCAGCATGTCCGTATGGTTCTTCAGAGACTTCGTGACAATCAACTCTATGCCAAAATAGAGAAATGTCTGTTTGAATGCCAATCTCTTCCTTTCCTAGGATACTTGGTCTCTGGCCAGGGACTACAAATGGATCCAGACAAACTCTCTGCCGTCTTAGATTGGCCACGCCCCTCCGGACTCCGTGCCATCCAACGTTTTTTGGGGTTCGCCAATTATTACAGGCAATTTATTCCACATTTTTCTACTGTTGTGGCTCCTATTGTGGCTTTAACCAAAAAAAATGCCGATCCCAAGTCTTGGCCTCCTCAAGCGGAAGACGCCTTTAAACGGCTCAAGTCTGCCTTTTCTTCGGCTCCCGTGCTCTCCAGACCTGACCCATCTAAACCCTTCCTATTGGAGGTTGATGCCTCCTCAGTGGGAGCTGGAGCTGTCCTTCTACAAAAAAACTCTTCCGGGCATGCTGTTACTTGTGGTTTTTTTTCTAGGACCTTCTCTCCGGCGGAGAGGAACTACTCCATCGGGGATCGAGAGCTTCTAGCCATTAAATTAGCACTTGAGGAATGGAGGCATCTGCTGGAGGGATCAAGATTTCCAGTTATTATTTACACCGATCACAAGAACCTCTCCTACCTCCAGTCTGCCCAACGGCTGAATCCTCGCCAGGCCAGGTGGTCTCTGTTCTTTGCCCGATTTAATTTTGAAATTCACTTTCGGCCTGCCGATAAGAACATTAGGGCCGATGCTCTCTCTCGTTCCTCAGATGCTTCTGAAGTTGAACTCTCTCCTCAACACATCATTCCTCCTGACTGCCTGATTTCCACTTCTCCAGCCTCCATCAGGCAAACTCCTCCAGGAAAGACCTTTGTTTCTCCACGCCAACGCCTCGGAATCCTCAAATGGGGTCACTCCACCCATCTCGCAGGTCATGCGGGCATCAAGAAATCTGTGCAACTCATCTCTCGCTTCTATTGGTGGCCGACTCTAGAGACTGATGTGGTGGACTTTGTGCGAGCCTGCACTATCTGTGCCCGGGATAAGACTCCTCGCCAGAAGCCCGCTGGTTTTCTTCATCCTCTGCCTGTCCCCGAACAGCCTTGGTCTCTGATTGGTATGGATTTTATTACTGACTTACCCCCATCCCATGGCAACACTGTTATTTGGGTGGTCGTTGATCGATTCTCCAAAATGGCACATTTCATCCCTCTTCCTGGTCTTCCTTCAGCGCCTCAGTTGGCTAAACAATTTTTTGTACACATTTTTTGTCTTCGCGGGTTGCCTACGCAGATCGTCTCGGATAGAGGCGTCCAATTCGTGTCTAAATTCTGGAGGGCTCTCTGTAAACAACTCAAGATTAAATTAAATTTTTCTTCTGCATATCATCCTCAATCCAATGGACAAGTAGAAAGAATTAACCAGGTCTTGGGTGATTATTTACGACATTTTGTTTCCTCCCGCCAGGATGACTGGGCAGATCTTCTACCTTGGGCCGAATTCTCGTATAATTTCAGAGTCTCTGAATCTTCCTCCAAATCCCCATTTTTCGTGGTGTACGGCCGTCACCCTCTTCCCCCCCTCCCTACCCCCTTGCCCTCTGGTCTGCCCGCTGTGGATGAAATTTCTCGTGATCTTTCCATCATATGGAGAGAGACCCAAAATTCTCTCTTACAGGCTTCTTCACGCATGAAGAAATTCGCGGATAAGAAAAGAAGAGCTCCTCCTATTTTTTCCCCTGGAGACAAGGTATGGCTCTCCGCTAAATATGTCCGCTTCCGTGTCCCTAGCTATAAGTTGGGACCACGCTATCTTGGTCCTTTCAAAATTTTGTGCCAGATTAATCCTGTCTCTTACAAACTTCTTCTTCCTCCTTCTCTTCGTATTCCTAATGCCTTTCACGTTTCTCTTCTTAAACCACTTATCATTAACCGTTTCTCTCCCAAATCTGTTCCTCCCACTCCTGTCTCCGGCTCCTCGGACATCTTCTCCGTCAAAGAGATTTTAGCATCAAAAAAGGTCAGAGGGAAAACCTTCTTTTTAGTGGATTGGGAGGGTTGCGGTCCAGAAGAGAGGTCCTGGGAACCTGAGGACAATATCCTGGACAAAAGTCTGGTCCTCAGGTTCTCAGGCTCCAAGAAGAGGGGGAGACCCAAGGGGGGGGTACTGTTACGCCGAGCGCTCCGGGTCCCCGCTCCTCCCCGGAGCGCTCGCTACACTCTCCTCACTGCAGCGCTCCGGTCAGATCCACTGACCCGGGGCGCTGCGATACCGCCTCCAGCCGGGATGCGATTCGCGATGCGGGTAGCGCCCGCTCGCGATGCGCACCCCGGCTCCCGTACCTGACTCGCTCTCCGTCAGTCCTGTCCCGGCGCGCGCGGCCCCGCTCCCTAGGGCGCGCGCGCGCCGGGTCTTTGCGATTTAAAGGGCCACTGCGCCGCTGATTGGCGCAGTGGTTCCAATTAGTGTTATCACCTGTGCACTTCCCTATATCACCTCACTTCCCCTTCACTCCCTCGCCGGATCTTGTTGCCATCGTGCCAGTGAAAGCGTTTCCTTGTGTGTTCCTAGCCTGTGTTCCAGACCTCCTGCCGTTGCCCCTGACTACGATCCTTGCTGCCTGCCCCGACCTTCTGCTACGTCCGACCTTGCTTCTGTCTACTCCCTTGTACCGCGCCTATCTTCAGCAGCCAGAGAGGTTGAGCCGTTGCTAGTGGATACGACCTGGTCACTACCGCCGCAGCAAGACCATCCCGCTTTGCGGCGGGCTCTGGTGAAAACCAGTAGTGACTTAGAACCGATCCACTAGCACGGTCCACGCCAATCCCTCTCTGGCACAGAGGATCCACTACCTGCCAGCCGGCATCGTGACAGTAACAGTATCATAGTAATATGTATAGTGATGTTTCCTCCTTCTGTCCTCATTTAACTAAATGGCTCTTGTTTTTTTTTTTTGCACTGTGTTTTTGAAATATTTTATTTTTAAAGACAACAGGGAAGATCGTGGGCGTGCCATGGGGGGCGGACCACAGGTGGGGGGCAGGCCTTGAACTGTGTAAGGGGCCCCAACATTTCTCATGGAAGCCCTGTATTTATGGCTTCCTTTATTGACCTCAAATATCACTACAATTACTCAGAAATCATTATGGAGATTGGCAAGTGTAAATGACTCCTTACTGGGGTTATATTGCGGCTTAGTGTCTAGGACGGCTTGAGCTTTTAGTAGAGTCCTGACAAAAACACAAAAAATAAGGGATTACGGTGGGGGTGATGGAGGGATGAATTTTACATCTTTAGAAACATCCATAACATGTTTAACAGCATCACTGAGGGGCGATCACGGGGTCCCGATCAGTTGACATAATGGCCGGAGGTTTCCTACCAGTACCATCCAATCTTCTTTCTTCCAGGCTGCTTTGGTAGGCTGGAGAAGCAGAGCACCGATAACACTGTTCATGCTATGCTGCCATATAATACTACATATCTCTTGCAGTAAAACTTTCTAAATGGTTGCAGCAGCACTCTATTCTGGCTATTAGCCCCTCTATGATATCTGTATGCCCCAACACAGTGTTTCCCAACCAGTAAGCCTTCAGCTGTTGAAAAACTACAACTCCCAACATGCCCGGAGAGCAAAAGGCTGTCCGGGATTGTTGGCAGTTGTAGTTTTGCAACAGCTGGAGGCTCACTGGTTGGGAAACACTGTCCTTACAGAACATATGAGCATAGGTTGTCTTTATATGGAACCCCCTTTTTCAGCTTACAATGCAACAGCAAATATCTCACATCTACTAAAGTCTAAAAACGAATGATAGACTCCTACAGATTAAAAGCAATCTGTATATTAACCCCTTAAGGATCGGGTGTTTTTCGGTTTTTGCTCTTTCGTCTTTTCCTCCTTACCTTTAAAAAATCATAACTCTTAAAATTTTGCACCTAAAACTCTGTATTATAGCTTATTTTTTGCGCCAGTAATTCTAATTTTTAATGATGTCAGTAATTTTACCCAAAAATCAACGGTGAAACGGGGGAAAAAAATAATTGTGTGACAAAATTGAAAAAATACAGCCATTTTGGAAATTTTGGGGGCTTCCGTTTCCACATAGTAAATTTTTCGGTAAAAATGACACCTTATTTTTATTCTCTAGGTCCATATGGTTAAAATGATACCCTACTTATATAGCTTTGATTTTGTATTGCTTCAGAAAAAAATCATAACTACATGCAGGAAAATGTATACGTTTAAAATTGTCATCTTCTGACCCCTATAACTTTTTTATTTTTCCATGTTCAGGGCGCTATGAGGGTTCATTTTTTGGGCCGTGATATGAAGTTTTTGTTGGTTCCATTTTTGCATTGATCTGACTTTTTGATCGCTTTTTATTCATTTTTTCATGATATAAAAAGTGACCAAAAATACGCTATTTTGGACTTTGGAATTTTTTGCGCGTACGCCATTGACCGTGCGGTTTAATTAGCGGTATATTTTTTAAAATCAGACATTTCCACACGCGGTGATACCACATATGTTTATTTTTGTTTTTATTTACACAGTTTTTTTTTTTATTATTGGAAATGCCGGGTGATTCAAACTTTTATTAGGGGAAGGGATAATTCAAAGGGTTAAGGATTTTTTTACACTTTTCTTTTGCAATATTATAGCCCCCATAGGGGGCTATAACATTGCATTTACTGATCTTTAACTGTGTTCAATGTATCTCCATAGGGATGCATTGACCAGGGTTTTCGACGATTGATTGCTCAAGCCTGGATCTCAGGCTTGAAGCATTCAATCGGCGATCGGACTGCAGGAAGGAAGGTAAGAGACCTATCTCCTGTAGTACAGCTGTTCGGGATGCCGCGGCGATCCCAAACAGCTCCCTGAGCTAGCCGGGCACTTTTACATTCACTTTTAGCCACGTGGCTCAGCTTTGAGCGCGCGGCTAAAGGGTTAATAGCTATTAGAGGCGGGTCCTGGCTGCACTATGACGCCGGGCTCGCCGTGATATGATGCGGGGTCACCGTGGGACCCCGCGTTATATCACGGGAGCGGGACCAAGGACGTACTCATACGTCCTTGGTCCTTAACCCCTTAAGGACCAGGCCATTTTACACCTTAGGACCAGAGCGTTTTTTGCACATATGACCACTGTCACTTTAAACATTAATAACTCTGGAATGCTTTTAGTTATCATTCTGATTCTGAGATTTTTTTGTGTGACATATTCTACTTTAACATATTGGTAACATTTTGTGGTAACTTGCATCCTTTCTTGGTGAAAAATCCCAAAATTTTATGAAAAATGTTAACATTTTGCATTTTTCTAACTTTGAAGCTCTCTGCTTGTAAGGAAAATGGATATTCCAAATAATTTTTTTAATTCACATATACAATATGTCTACTTTATGTTTGAATCATAAAATTGACGTGTTTTTACTTTTGGAAGACATCAGAGGGCTTCAAAGTTCAGCAGCAATTTTCCAATTTTTCGCAAAATTTTCAAACTCACTATTTTTCAGGGACCAGTTCAGGTTTGAAGTGGATTTGAAGGGTCTTCATATTAGAAATACCCCACAAATTACCCCATTATAAAAACTGCACCCCCCAAAGTATTAAAAATGACATTTAGTAAGTGTTTTAATCCTTTAGGTGTTTCACAGGAATAGCAGCAATGTGAAGGAGAAAATTCACAATCTTCATTTTTTACACTCGCATGTTCTTGTAAACCCAATTTTTTTATTTTTACAAGGGGTAAAAGGAGAAAATGTATATTTAAATTTGTAGCCCAATTTCTCTCGAGTAAGGACATACCTCATATGTCTATGTAAATTGTTCGGCAGGCGCAGTAGAGGGCTCAGAAGCGAAAGAGCGACAAGGGGATTTTGGAGAGTTTTTCAGAAATGGTTTTTGGGGGGCATGTTGCATTTAGGAAGCCCCTATGGTGCCAGAACAGCAAAAAAAAAACACATGGCATACCATTTTGGAAACTAGACCCCTTGAGGAACGTAACAAGGAATTAAGTGAGCCTTAATACCCCACAGGTGTTTCACGACTTTTGCATATGTAAAAAAAAAAAATTTTTCACTAAAATGTGTGTTTTCCCCCAAATTTCACATTTTTGCAAGGATTAATAGCAGAAAATACCCCCCAAAATTTGTAACCCCATCTCCTCTGAGTATGGAGGTACCCCATAAGTTGGTCTGAAGTGCACTACGGGCGAACTACAATGCTCAGAAGAGAAGGAGTGATATTTGGCTTTTTGAGAGCAAATTTTGCTCGGGGGGCATGTCGCATTTAGGAAGCCCCTATGGTGCCAGAACAGCAAAAAAAAAACAAATAGCATACCATTTTGGAAACTAGACCCCTTGAGGAACGTAACAAGGAATAAAGTGAGCCTTAAGACCCCACAGGGGTTTCACGACTTTTGCATATGTAAAAAAAAAAAATTTTTTTTCACTAAAATGTGTATTTCCCCCCAAATTTCACATTTTTGCAAGGGTTAATAGCAGAAAATACCCCCCAAAATTTGTAACCCCATCTCTTCTGAGTATGGAGGTACCCCATAAGTTGACCTGAAGTGCACTACTGGCGAACTACAATGCTCAGAAGAGGAGGAGCACCATTGAGCTTTTGGAAAGAGAATTCGTTTGGAATGGTAGTCAGGGGCCATGTGCATTTACAAAGCCCCCCGTGGTGCCAGAACCGTGGACCCCCCACATGTGATCCTATTTTGGAAACTACACCCCTCACAGAATTTAATAAGTGGTGCAGTGAGCATTTACACCCCACTGGCGTTTGACAGATCTTTGGAACAGTGGGCTGTGCAAATGGAAAATTAAATTTTTCATTTTCACGGATCACTGTTCCAAAAATCTATCAGACACCTGTGGGGCGTAAATGCTCACTGTACCCCTTATTACATTACATGAGGGGTGTAGTTTCCAAAATGGGGTCACATGTGGGGGGGTCCATTGTTCTGGTTCCATGGGGGCTTTGTAAACACAAGTGGCCTTCAATTCCGGACAAATTTTCTCTTCAAAATTCCAATGGCACTCCTTCTCTTCTGAGCATTGTAGTGCACCCATTTTCCCTTGTGAAAATGAAAAATTTAGGGTGACACCAGCATTTTAGTGAAAAAATTTTTTTTTTTCATTTTCCCATCCAACTTTAATGAAAATTTGTCAAACACCTGTGGGGTGTTCAGGCTCACTATACCCCTTGTTACGTTCTGTGAGGGGTGTCGTTTCCAAAATGGGGTACATGTGGGTATTTATTTTTTTGGGTTCATGTCAGAACCGCTGTAAAATCAGCCACCCCTGTGCAAATCACCAATTTAGGCCTCAAATGTACATGGTGTGCGCTCTCACTCCTGAGCCTTGTTGTGCGTCCGCAGAACATTTTACGCCCACATATGGGGTATTTCCGTACTCAGGAGAAATTTAGTTACAAATTTTGCGGGTCTTTTTTTCCTTTTACCTCTTGTGAAAATAAAAAGTAAAGGACAACACCAGCATGTTAGTGTAAAAAAAAATGTTTTTTACACTAACAGGCTGGCGTAGAACCCAACTTTTCTTTTTCATAAGGGGAAAAAGGAAAAAAAGCCCCCAAAATTATTAGTGCAATTTCTCCCGAGTACGAAGATACCCCATATGTGGCCCTAAACTGTTTCCTTAATATACGACAGGGCTCTGAAGTGAGAGAGCGCCATGCGCATTTGAGGACTAAATTAGGGATTGCACAGGGGTGGACATAGGGGTATTCTACGCCAGTGATTCCCAAACAGGGTGCCTCCAGCTGTTGCTAAACTCCCAGCATGCCTGGACAGTCAGTGGCTGTCCAGAAATGCTGTGAGTTGTTGTTTTGCAACAGCTGGAGGCTCTGTTTTAGAAACACTGCTGTACAATACGTTTTTCATTTTTATTGGGGGGACAGTGTAAGGGGGTGTATATGTAGTGTTTTGCCGTTTATTATGTGTTAGTGTAGTGTAGTGTAGTGTTTTTAGGGTACGTTCACACTGGCAGAGGTTTACAGTGAATTTACCGCTAGGAGTTTGCGCTGCGGCGAAAAATTTGCCGCAGCTCATACTTGAAGTAGTAAACTTACTGTAAACCCGCCAGTGTGAATATACCCTGTACGTTCACATGGGGGGGGGGGGGGGGCAAACCTCCAGCTGTTTCAAAACTACAACTCCCAGCATGTACTTACAGACCGTGCATGCTGGGAGTTGTACTTTTGCAACAGCTGGAGGCACACTGGTTGGAAAACCTTCAGTTAGGTTCTGTTACCTAACTCAGTATTTTCCAACCAGTGTGCCTCCAGCTGTTGCAAAAGATGTAGTTATGCAACAGCTGAAGGTACACAACTACAACTCCTGTTTGCTGTTTAGGCATGCTGGGAGTTGCAGTTTTGCAACATCTGGAGAGCTATAGTTTAGAGACCACTGCACAGTGGTCTCCAAACTGTGGACCTCCAGATGTTGAAAAACTACAACTCCCAGCATGCCCAGACAGCAAACTGCTGTGTGGGAATGCTATCAGTTGTAGTTTAGCAAGATGTGGAGGTGCACAGTATAGAGATCACTGTGCAGTGGTCTCAAACTGTAGACCTCCAGCTGTTGCAAAACTGCAACTCCCAGCATGCCTAAACAGCTCTGTGGGCATACTGGGAGTTGTAGTTTTGCAACATCTGGAGGGTTATAGTTTAGAGACCACTATAGTGTTGCTAAGTAACTCACCGGCTTCCGTCGGATCCAGGGAGCTGCGTCACTGTCCTCCTCTTCCGCCGATTGTTGCCCGCTGCCGCCGACGATCGTGGCCGCTGCCGTCGCTGATGGGTAAGTGGATCTTCGGCGCCGGTCCCTGTCGGTTTCCCCGTCCTGCCCCGCCTATTGTGGGTGGGCAGAACGGGGAAACCGAAAGTAAAGCTTCCCCGCCCCCGATCTGCTATTGGTGGTCGCGTCTAGACCACCAATAGCAGAGATAGGAGGGGTGGCACCCTTGCCACCTCACTCCTATTGCTTGAAGGGGATCGTGGGTGTCTAGGACATCCGTGATCCCCTTTATTTTCCGGGTCACCGGGTCACTATAGACCCGTATGACCCGGAATAGCCGCAAATCGCAAGTGTGAATTCACTTGCGATTTGCGGCGATCACCGACATGGGGGGGGGGGGTCTGATGACCCCCCTGGGCATTTGCGCAGTGTGCCTGCTGATAGATATCAGCAGTCACCCCGGTCCGGTCCCCACCCGGCGCGCGGCGGGGACCGAAATTCCCACGGGTACGCCCTTGGTCCTTAAGTACCAGGGAGCAAAGGCGTACCTGTACGCCCTTGGTCCTTAAGGGGTTAAGGGGTTAATAGTCTTGCTTTAAGAAAGACTAATCTATTTAAAGGTTTGTCTGTAAACAGAGTTAAAGCCTGTGTATATTTTATAAGATAAGACTTACAAGAACCAGGGATTGCTCTGCGTAGGAGTGGAGTTCGCTATCCATACATTTCACACTCATTACATTTAACTTTTTTTTTTTTTTTTTTTTTGCCGTTTATGGTGTATTTACATTTACAGAAAAATTGCTGGTAAAATAGAAATGTGCGTGTGCGGCATTAATGTTTTTTCTCAATAGACGTACGACACTGCAGAGTAGATACATAACCGCCTGTCTGTTACCATATCTATACTTCTGTGTCGGCTTCTGTCAATGTGTGTAGGTGTTAGGTAAGTGTCAAATTTTGTTTTGGTAAAAATGATCATTTTAATTACCCAGAAGAATGACTGCTCTGAGAAGATACATTGCTGCCGTGGCCAAGAAATAGATTTAAAAAAAATTCCATTAAAAAGTATGAGCCTCAAACATTAAAATGTATCTGTCACGATATAAAATAAATAAATAAATATGCTCCAGGCTTACTCTTTAACTTGAATTCTGGTTTTCAGCCTTTTATGAATCTTTATTCCCTTGTTTATTTTGCTTACACTGCTGGCAGTTCACTGAGGGGACGTTCTCTTGGCAAGCATGACATTTCCTCCCTCACTCCTCAGAGCTGACAACTGACTGTACTGTTCCCTGAGGACAAGCAGGGCTCTGTACACTGAGAACAAGCAGGACTCTGTGCACTGAGGACAAGCAGGGCTCTGTGCATTGAGGACAAGCAGGGCTCTGTACACTGAGGACAAGCAGGGCTCTGTACACTGAGGACAAGCAGGGCTCTGTACACTGAGGACAAGCAGGGCTCTGTACACTGAGGACAAGTAGGGCTCCGTACACTGAGGACAAGCAGGGTTCCATGCACTGAGGACAAGCAGGGTTCTGTGCACTGAGGACAAGCAGAGCTCTGTACACTAAGGGCAAGCAGGGCTCTGTACATTGAGGGCAAGCAGGGCTCTGTGCACTGAGGACAAGCAGGGCTTTGTACACTGTGGACAAGCAGGGCTCTGTACACTGAGGACAAGCAGGGCTCTGTACACTGAGGACAAGCAGGGCTCTGTACACTGAGAACAAGCAGGACTATGTGCACTGAGGACAAGCAGGGCTCTGTGCATTGAGGACAAGCAGGGCTCTGTACACTGAGGACAAGCAGGGCTCTGTACACTGAGGACAAGTAGGGCTCTGTACACTGAGGACAAGCAGGGCTCTGTACACTGAGGACAAGTAGGGCTCCGTACACTGAGGACAAACAGGGTTCCATGCACTGAGGACAAGCAGGGTTCTGTGCACTGAGGACAAGCAGGGCTCTGTGCACTAAGGGCAAGCAGGGCTCTGTACACTGAGGACAAGCAGGGCTCTGTGCACTGAGGACAAGCAGGGCTTTGTACACTGAGGACAAGCAGGGCTCTGTACACTGAGGACAAGCAGGGCTCTGTACACTGAGGACAAGCAGGGCTCTATACACTGATGGCAAGCAGGGCTCTGTACACTGAGGGCGAGCAGGGCTCTG